>NC_041729.1:129198045-129861378 GCF_004115215.2 Ornithorhynchus anatinus | reverse complement strand
CAGTAAAATGTAACAATGACTAAGAGAGGGAAGCCAAATGTTTATTTTTTGATGATTGTTTCCGGTTCATGTGTCTTGTTTTTTTGATAGAGTGGGAAGGATCTAGCCAGTCAAAGTGAAACCAAGGGCAGAAAAATGACTTGAATAACTCAAATCTTTAACCCAAGATGTTTACACAGAGAGTATGAGAGGCTGTACTTTGTTATGGACATTTCATAGTAATCACGCTACAAGCAGGAAGATTATTAGGCAATGAAAATCTTAGCAACTTCCAAACAAATGGCTGGAATTAATGCCCCAATAATAGAAGTATTCTTGTTCAATGTAGTGATTCAGCAATATATCACCAAGCTGCAGGTGCTTTCTGTTATACCCTATGGTACTATAGTGTATTGTATTTTCTAATGCGCTTTCCCAAGCACGTCATGACATTCCTTTACCGCCTGTGGGCTATATAGCATTTTTGTGCTGAGCAAAAGCCCTCAATTAGTAGGATATTTCCATATTAATTAAATCCTGGAAAACAACTTTGGAAAAGATGATAAAATTTTGCAATATTTTATTGAACTGTACACACAAATGTACCACTTAGTAACATTTATATAAAAAATCCTATCATTTCTGGGCCTAAACATCACAACCTCCTCCTTCTAGACTTCCTCTTTTCAATATATACTATATGTTACCACATCTGTAACCTCTACCATGTGGTCCTATTTTAACTATCAACTTTTTTCAATTACTTACGTTCTGTCTTCCTATTCCTAAACCAATGTTCTAACTGTATACCTTGTTCTTGACATTCCTGCCTCCATCTCCTCACTCACTATTTCCCTGGTTTGCAACTCCCTTCCTCCCCGCATCGGACAGACCACATCCCTCCCCATTTCAAATCCCACCTAAAATCCCACCTTTTACCAAAAAAGCTTTCCCTAATTAATTTCCCAGTCCCCCTGAGCCATACCATCCCTTCAGCGATCTCTAATACTTATGAACTTAGAGTCACCCTTCTTAGCACTCATGTATGCGTATCTGCTCAATTTATTCATTTCAAACCTGCTGTAAGAAGCTTTATGTTTGTGTAAGCTCCTTGTAGTCAGAAAATGTGCAATGTTATTCTTCTGTACTTCCCAAATTTAGTGCACTACACTAAACGGGGCTCAGTAAATGCTACTACTATTGTTACATGCTGAAGTGATTTTCTCTTCAGTTATGTTATTTTCCCATTTTATTTTATATTCAGTGTCTCAAGGAGATTTAACTCTCCCTTGAATCCAAAAAGGCAGTACTATTTGTATGACTTTGGTGGATTTGAAGTTCTAGCCATAATCCACAGTCCCTATAAACCCTGATAACTGTTTAGCTACTTCCTGGGCAGCAAAATTATAAGTAAATTAGAAAAACAAAATTATTTTAGATCAAGATTAAAAATATTAGCAAGAGAATAAATCTCAAATGAAGAAATATGTTCATTTAACGCCTTGTGCTACTATACCTTTAAAGTTCTGTCCTTTAGTGTTTTGGGGGAAATCGATAGTGACAAAAATCTATAACCATAATTCTTCATTTGACATATGAGAAACTTCACTTTTAGAGAAGCTAAATTATCCCGAAGGTAAAATTTGGTCCATTCAATTTCATTAAAAAATGCAGATTAAAACACACCTCAAAAGGCATGCCATGTTGGAAAGATGTAATAAAACCACTTCTGGAAAGAAAAAAAGGATAAATCCATCAATCAATAATATTTATTGAGAGTTTATGGTGTGCAAAGCTTATTACTAAGCTCTTGGAAGAGTAAAATGTAAAAGATGTTGTCTTGTTTTCGTCAGTCTGTCTCCCCCGTTTAGACTGTAAACCTGTCACTGGGCAGGGATTGTCTCTGTCTGTTGCCAAATTGTACATTCCAAGCACTCAGTACAGTGCTCTGCACATAATAAGTGCTCAATAAATACTAATGAATGAATGAATGAAAAAGAGTTGGTATAGATGATCCCTGCCTTCAAGGAATTCACAGACTAGAGGAGGAGACAAAAATTACAATAAATTACAGATAGTTTTGCAGATAAGTATGAGACAGTGCCCCTGCATCCACAGAAGAAAGCTGGAGCCAGCAGGCTATGCTCCTTTTGGGGGGCACTTATGTTCACATCCTTTGTACCCCATTACTTTAACACTATCTTTGTTTCCTAAAGAAGCAGTATGGCTTAGTGGAAAGAGCACCGGCTTAGGTGTCAGAGGGCCTGACTTCCTATCTTGGTTCCATCCCTTGTCTGCTATGTGACCTTGGACAAGTCACTTCCCTTCTCTGTGCCTCAATTTCCTCATTTGCAGAATGAGGATCTAATATAGGCTCTCATTCATTCATTCATTCATTCATTCATTCAATCTTATTTATAGAGCACTTACTACGTGCAGAGCACTGTACTAAGTGCTTGGAATATACAATTCGACAACAGATAGAGACAATCCCAGCCCAACAACGAGAGACTTAGAGACCCATGTGGACCCATGTTTCTCTATGAGCCATTCATTTGTTTCACCTGTATAAAAGAGGAGAGAACCTCGCCCGATCTGATTAACTTGTATCTACTCCAGCACTTAAAACAGTGTTTGCTACATGTTAAGCACTAAAAGATACTATTATTATTATTAGTGTTATTATGTTTATTATTATTTTAATAAGTTCTATGGGACTGGGGGAGGGAGAATATCAAAATACCTAGGGGAACTGGCCCAAGTGCATAGACAGGAAAATGAGGGTTTAGTTGAGGAAGGCTGATTAGAGATATGATATTAGTAGGGCTTCAAAGATGGGGAGAGAGGTAGTCTGAAGGGGGTGAAGAGGTAGTCTGAAGGGGGTGACGTTCCAAGCCAGAGGGAAGATATTAATAATAAGAATGAAGGTAATTGTCAAGCGCTTATTATGTGCCAATAATAATAGGTAATCAGATTGTCCCACGTGAGGATCACAGTCTTAGTCCCCAGTTTACAAATGAGGTAACTGAGGCACAGAGAAGTTAAGTGACTTGCCCAAAATCATATAGCTGTGGCGGCGCCAAGATTAGAAACCACGACCTCTGACTCCCAAGCTCGTGCTTTTTTCAATAAGCTGCGCTGCTTCTCATAGCCACGCTGCTTCTGCAAGGTCTCAGCAGCAAGAAAAATTGAATTGAGATCTAGTGAGTAGGTTGGTGTTAGAGGGGCCAAGTGAGCAGGCTGGGACATAGTATCAGCAGGTCCTCTGATAGTAGAGATCAGAAGAGTAAAGTAGCACAGGGAGAGTCAATTGAGTGCTTTAAAGCTGATAGTAAGGAGATCCTGTTTGATGCAGAGATGGATGGAAGATTCTGAGGTGAGGTGGAGCTAGCATTTTCTAAGAAAAATGATCTTGTAGCAGAGTTGAGTATGATTATTATTATTATCATTATTATTTTAATAAGTTCTGTGGGACTGGGGGAAGGCACATTTCGAAGTACTTAGGGGAACTGACCCAAGTGATAGACAGGAAAGTGAGGGTTTAGTTGGGGAAGGCTGATTAGAGATATGATATTAGTAGGGCTTCAAAGATGGGGAGAGAGGTGGTATGTGGGGCATTAAGGGAGAGACATTGCAAGCCAGAAGGCTGGTTCACCCATATACTCTTCAGTTTCAGAGGAAACCATTCTTGTTCCTGCAATTGGCCTGGGTTCCTTTCTTCCAAGCTTCATGGAAGTCCCACCTCCCTCTTCCACTAGACTGTAAGCTTGTTGTGGGCAGGGAATGTGTCTGTTACATTGTTATATTTTACTCTCCCAAGTGCTTAACAGTGCTCTTCTTCCAGGCTTTTCTGCTGCTCACCAGACCGGGCACTCCATTCAATAATATTTACTGAGCACTTACTATGTGCAGAGCACTGTACTTAATGCTTGGAATGTACAATTGGGCAACAGATAGAGACAATCCCTGCCCATTGACAGATTTACAGTCTAATTGGGGGAGACAGACAAAAACAAGGCAACTTATTAGCAATAACTAGACTCAAGGGGATGTACACCTCATTAACAAAATAAATAGGGTAATAAAAATATGTACAAATGAGCACAGTGCTGAGAGGAGGGGAAGGGAGAGGGGGAGGAGCAGAAGGAAAGGGGGGAAAGGCGGCAGAGAGGTAGCAGAGGGAGCAAAGGGAGAAAGGGAAGCTCAGTCTGGGAAGGCCTCTTGGAGGAGGTGAGCTCTCATTAGGGCTTTGAAGAGGGGAAGAGAATAAGTTTGGCGGAGGTGAGGATGGAGGGCATTCCAGGACAGCGGGAGGACGTGGGCCAGGGGTTGACGGAGGGATAGGCGAGAATGGGGGACTGTGAGGAGGTGAGCAGCAGAGGAGCGGAGTGTGCGGGGTGGGCAGTGGAAAGAGAGGAGGGAGGAGAGGTAGGAGGGGGCAAGGGGATGGAGAACCTTGAAGCCTAGAGTGAGTTTTTGTTTCATACGGAGGTTGAAAGGTAACTGCTGGAGGTTTTTAAGGAGGAGAGTAACATGCCCAGACCGTTTCTGCAGAAAGATGATCAGGGCAGCGGAATGAAGAATAGACTGGAGTGGGGAGAGACCAGGAGGAAGGGAGATCAGAGAGAAGGCTGACACAATAATCCAGCCGGGATATTATGAGAGCCTGTACAGTAAGATAGCCGTTTGGATGGAGAGGAAAGGGTGGATCTTGGCGATATTGTAAAGTTGAGACCGGCAGGACTTGGTGACGGATCGGATGTGTGGGGTGAATGAGAGAGCTGAGTCAAGGATGACACTCAGGTTGTGGGCTTGAGAGACGGGAAGGATGGTTGTACCATCCACAGTGACAGGGAAGTCAGGAAGAGGACAGGGCTTGGGAGGGAAGATAAGGAGTTCAGTTTTGGACATGTTGAGTTTTAGGTAGCAGGCAGACATCCAGGTGGAGACGTCCTGGAGGCAGGAGGAGATAGGAGCCTGAAGGGAAGAATAGAGAACATGTGATGTAGATTTGTGTGTCATCTGCGTAGAGGTGATAGTTGAAGCCTTGGGAGCGAATGAGTTCACCAAGGGAGTGAGTGTAGATGGAGAACAGAAGGGGGCCAAGAACTGACCCTTGAGGAACCCCTACAGTTAGAGGATGGTGATTCAGTCTGAGAGAGAATCCCCTGAAGACATTTAGAAACATCACCTGACATATCCTCTGGAAAGATTTTGTCTGAATAACGGGACATAGCAAAAAATGAGCCACCCTTTAGTGGAAGCTCCCAGGTCTGGGCTCTTTCCATTAGGCTCCACTGCTTTAGGAGACTACATATCTGAGGAGCATGTGATGTGTTAACATGAAGGGCTTATTGTTGGACTTAGAAAATCTTAAGAGCTGGGGAAAAGCTGGGTGTTCCTTGCGCTGTTGGCTGACACAGTTTGAGATTCTCCTTGAGTTTTTATGCTGAATATGAGCTATTCCATCTTGATTGTAGGTCACTTAGATGTTTATTTACCCCGTTATTATGCAAGTGCAAATATCGATGCTGTTTTGTTTAAAAGTGTGGTTTATAGTTTCTCCTTCACTGTGCTTCCTGAACTTTGCTTGTGGCTCCCCATTTCCCTATTCATACTACTAGGCACTCTGATGCTATTGTAGCATCTCACAATTCCAGCCTAGGAGGAACACACAGCCATCACAACAGGCATGATTTCAGTGCTGGAGGTTTTGCTGTATTCATTATTTTCACATGATATTGAATCTGGCTTGTGGTGTCGCTGATGACTATGTGAAGATACTGAATGTTATCACCTTGGAAGGTCTAACTCGCAGCTACATAGAATATTGGAAAAATGCCACTGCTCTGTAGATTTAGATATTGCTTAGATTTGATGACACATTGATTTTGATTGCTGCCTATCTGACAGTATCTCAAAAGGTGGGAGTTTTGGGTTTTTGTAATGGTATTTGTTAAGTGCTTACTATGTGCCAGACAGTGTTCTAATTGCTGGGATAGATATAAGCTTATCAGATTGGACACGGTCCCTGTCCCACATGGGCTCACAAACTTCATCCCCAATTAACAGATGAGGTAACTGAGGCAAGAGAGGTAAAGTAACTTGCCAAAGGGCACACTGCAGTCAAGTGGCAGAGCTGAGGTTAGAATGTAGGTCCTGCTGAGTCCCAGACGTGTGTTCTATGCTGCTTCCCCTGAGTTCTACCCAGAGTTCTACTGACTCTGTTGTATTGTACTCTCCCAAGCACCTAGTAAATTATTAAGCATTTAATATATAGGATTGATGTATTCACCCAAACGCTTAATACAGTGCTCTTTGTCCAAAGCATGCTCGATAAATACTATTAATTAGTTGAAGGCCCTCAGAAGTTGATTTGTTTTCATAAAAGCCTTTGAATTGATAGAGAACAGTGGTCTCTGTGAGGAGTTCCAGTGAGAGAGGAGACGGTGTAAGCATGAGATCAGCCGAGGGAGAGACAAGAGAAGACAAGAGAAAGAGAAAGCTAAATAGCTTAGTTTAAGAACAGATTAATCAATCGATCATATTTATAGAGCATTTATTATGCTCAGAACAATGTACTAAGTGCTTGGGATAGTACAATAAACAGAATTTGCAGACATGTTCCCTGCCCATAATGAGCTTACAGTCTAGAGGGGGAGACAATAATATGAATAAACATTTTATAATATATAATTTAGAAGACATGTAATAATAATAATAATGCTGGTATTTGTTCAGCGCTATGTGCAAAGCACAGTTCTAAGCACTGGGGTAGAATACAGGGTAATTAGTTTGTCCCACATAGGGCTAACAGTCTTAATCCCCATTTTACAGGTGAGGTAACAGCTGACACGACCCACATCATCTGACTTCCAAGCCTGTGTTGTTTCCACTAAGCCACGGTGGGTTTGGGGCCTGGAGAAGAAGCATGGCTTAATGGATAGAGCATGGGCCTGGGAGTCAGAAGGACCTGAGGTCTAATCCCAGCTCTGCCACAGGTCTGCTGTGTGACTTTGGGCAAGTCACTTAAAATTCTCTGAGCCTCAGTTGCCTCATATGTAAAAAACGGGGATGAAGAATGTGAGCTCCATGTGGGATAGGGAAGGTGTCCAATCTGATTAACTAGTATCTGCCCCAGTGCTTAGAACCATGTTTGGCACATAGTAAACTCCTAACAAGCACCATTATTATTATTATTATTACCAAAAAATCTCCAAAGGTCACAGATCCAAGTGCATAGAGGAGGTAGAAGGGAGAGCGAGCCAGGGAAAACAGGACTTGATCGGGGAAGGCCTCTTGGAGAAGATGCAACATTAAGTTTTGAAGGTGGAGAGAGTGGTAGTCTGGCATATATGGAAGAGAAGGGAATTCCAGGCTAGTAGGAGAACCTGGAAAAGAGGTCGGCTGTGAGATAAGATAGGGGCACAGTGAATAAGCTGGAAATAATAATAATATAATAATAATGTTGGTATTTGTTAAGCGCTTACTATGTGCAGAGCACTGTTCTAAGCTCTGGGGCAGATACAGGGTAATTGGGTTGTCCCACGTGAGGCTCACAGTTAATCCCTATTTTACAGATGAGGTAACTGAGGCACAGAGAAGTTAAGTGACTTGCCCACAGTCACACAGCTGATAAGTGGCAGAGGCGGGATTCAAACTCACGACCTCTAGGGCTGGTCTGTAGTAGGAGATTAGTGAGGTGAGGTAGAATGGGACAAGTTGATCGAATGCTTTAAAACCAATGATAAGGAGTTTGTGTTTGGTGTGAATTTAGATGGGCGGTCATTGGAGGTTCTTGAGGAATGGGGAGACATGAACTGAATGTTTTTGTTGATAAATGATCAAATGCACAAGAGTGACAAGCACATGGATTGGAGTAGGATTGGAGTAGAGATTGGATTGGACCTCTACAAGAGGCTTGGAGGTTAGAGAGGAAACAGATGCAGTAATTAAGGTGGGATAGGATAACTGCATGGCTCAGCATGGTAGCAGTTTGGATAGAGAGGAAAGTGCAGATTTTAGTAGTGTTGTGAAAATAGAAACAACAGGATTCGATGACAGATTGAATATGTGGGTAGAATAAGGGAGATGAGTCGAGGACAATGCCAAGGTTATGCCAAAGGCTCGTGAGATAGGAAGGATAGTGGGGTTTATAGTGATGGGAAAAATAAAGTGAGGGCCAGGTTTGGGTGGGAAGATAAGGAGTTCGAATGACCTTAAACTATCCATACCTCTCAAGCACCATTGTGAGGAGGAGGAAATACCCCCGGGAGAAGGCTATCCCAGAGTTGGACTGCATAATTTCAGATCAGAATTTCAGGAAATGTGGTTCTAATTGAATTCAGAGACAACTGTAGTAATAATAATAATAATAATAATGTTGGTACTTGTTGAGTGCTTACTATGTGCCAAGCACTGTTCTAAGCGCTGGGGTAGACACAGGGGAATCGGGTTGTCCCACGTGGGACTCACAGTCTTCATCCCCATTTTACAGATGAGGTAACTGAGGAACCAAGAAGTTAAGTGACTTGCCCAAAGTCACACAGCTGCTAAGTGGCTGAGCTGGGATTCGAACCCATGACCTCTGACTCCAAAGCCCATGCTCTTTCCACTGAGCCATGCTGCAGCCCGGCCAGAAATTAGGCAAATATGAAATGAACATGCTCTATCTGATAGGCCATTTGAGATGTTTGGGAAACCAAAATGTAATTTCCAAAATAGCAGCGAATACTGCTTGCACCAGGCATACCAGAGGGCAGTTTTAATATGTAAGGAATTTGACTCAGTGCCTACTGTGGGCAAAACACTATATGAAGCTCCGTGGGAGAGTATAATAAAGGAAAAGTATATCACCCCTGGTGATTACACTCTGAAAGGGAAAAATGTCCTACAAAGCTGAAGAAAGATTGAGCAAATAAAGGCAGAATAACAAAAGATACAAGGACAGTCAATTTCCACAAAAAACCCACAGGGCAAGTCTTCCCAGCATTATCCAATTGGTGAAGGCTCAGATCCCTGCCACTGCACTTACCTCTCCCAGTGCCTCTTTGGGAAGACTGATCAGGACAAGTGGATGATGCCAGGGAGGGGAACAATAAGACATATGTCATGCCACGGGCCATGTGGGGTGGCATGGGAGCTGATGTGGCACACAATCTATAATGGACTGCCGTTGTTTCGCCCCATGTATTTTTTCTGGCACTCACACCGGTATGGTGAGGAACTCACTGTTAGGAATACCAATTCTGAATATAAAGGACAATCTCACTCTTTCTCTCGTTCTCTGCAAAATGTGGGCATAAAACCTAGAAATAAGAGGAACAGAGAAGGATAATGTAGGTGATGGAGAGGCTTAGGAATGAGGTAGAAAAAAGACAGTTGGAAATAGGACAGTGAGAAAGGAACAAAAGATAACATTTTTCTTTTAGACCATGCCTAGATTCTTATTTGAGTATAATGATTTGATTCATGCTTACATATCATATCTGATATATTGCTGATTTCATTATGAGAACCTGGTCACATTGACTTAGGCCCATTTGTCTTGAAGCTAGTGAAACTACCGTTCACACAATGACTGGTCTCTTTGAACCTTTTAGCACTTTAAACTCAACTTAAATGTCTCCTTTCTCTAGTTAGTTTTAGATTTATGGCTGTATGGAATGTGTACATTACATAGCACTGTGGTACTTGTGGAATTCTCTAGCTCTGTAAATCAATCATAATAATAGTATCACTGGGTGAAATAAGGGGCAAAGAGGACAGAAAGATTTGGGGACACAGAATGGAACAGGAAGTATGTCAGGAGGTGGAGTAATAGCATGGAAAGAGAACAGGAGGACAAGAAAAGTGAGAAAATGAGAGAGGCAAAGGGTATACACCAAACGACTATTCAAGAGCACAACTAAAAGTGAAAACTTTGTGAAAAGGAAAGGGAAAAATGGTTAAGGGGGGAAACAAAATATGGATGAGGAAAAAGCAATTTTGAAGAATACCATCTGGGGAATAAAATTTCAAATCATGATTGTGTTTTGGGTTGCCCAATCAATCAGTCATTGAGTTGTGTTTATTGAGCATTGTACTAAGTGTCTGGAAGGGTAGAATACAACAGAATTAGTGGATATATTCCCTGTGAAGAAAGACTTTACAGTCTATAGAGGAAGGCATGTATTAATATAAATGAGTAATTTTGAATATATAATTGAGAGATCAATCATATTTATTGAGCACTTATTGTTTGCAGAGTACTCTACTAAGCTCTCGGGAGAGTACAGTATAACAGAGTTGGTAGACATGCTTCCTGCCCATGATGACCTTAAAACCTAGGGGATGAGCTTCTAATCTAGAGGATATATACACAAGTGCCTGGATAACAAAGTGGTTCTGGTGGTAGACCTGGCTGACCCAAACAGTGTGACAGTCCTGCGGATGGAGGATGAGCCTGTTCCTAGGGTGATTTCTTGGGTATTTGAACAAACTGGTCTACAGTCTCAAGACTGTAAACTCTGGACTGTAAGCTTGTTGTGGGTGGGACATGTGTCTACCAACTCTGTTGAATTGTACTCTCCCAAGAGCTTAGTACATAGCTCTCTACCCAGTAAGCACTCAGTTAATACCATTGATAATGAATGATGATAGCAGTCACCTTGAAATGGGAGTGGGCTAAAAAACAGATCCAAGTAATCACTGATTCACTAACCTCAAAACCATCCCTCAAGAGGACTGCAACTGGTGAACTTCATGCATACGATCAAGGAAGGAGTCAGACACATAATGATATTTACAGCTACATTGGCACTTTTGCTTAGTAACTCAACACCATTAGTTTCACTTGCAAAAGGGAAAGACAGCTGAGTATGTACAGAGACCTTGCAACTGCTCTCTCCTAAAGGTACATTTTTTAGTACAGAAAAATCCTGTACCCAGGTAAAGATAACGGAAGAACATACTTTGAAGAATGCTGGCCTCACCTATTCTGTCATTTTATATCTGTTCCCCTACCAGTCAAACAATTAACTAATCTATTATTTATTTATTATTTGCTCTGTGGAGAGCACTGTTCTAAACACTTGGGAGAGGTCAATGTAATAGAATTGGTAAACCCAGTCCTTGCTCACAAGGACCTTGCTGTCTATAGGGGGAATGCTGTCGAGTTGTTTCCGATTCATAGTGACTCTATGGATATATCTTCTCCGGAATGTCCTGTGGTCTGCCATAATCTGTAACCTTGCTAACGGTTCTTCCGTTTTCATTGTTATAATAATAATGTTGGTATTTGTTAAGCGCTTACTATGTGCAGAACACTGTTCTAAGCGCTGGGGTAGATACAGGGTAATCAGGTTGTCCCACATGAGGCTCACAGTTAATGGTTAGAGGGCGAGACAGACATTAAAATAAATTACAAATGGAGGAATGGGAGAGAACAAGTATAGGTGCATAAATGCTGTGGGGCTGAGGGTGGCATGAATTTCAAGTGCTTAAGCGGTATGGATCCATGTACAAAGGTAATGTAGATGAGAGGGGAAAATAGGAGAAATGAAGGTTTAGAAAAGGAAGGCCTCCTGGAGGAGATAGGATTTTAGGAGGGCTTTAAAGGTGTAGAGAGTAGTGGTCTTTGTATAAGGGGAGGAGGTGGAGAAAGGGAAGAACGTGGACAAGGGGTTAGTGGCAAGACAGAGGAGACTGAGGTACAGTGAGTAGTATGTGGGCTGGATTGTAATAAGAAATCAGTGTGGTAAGATAGGAGAACTGATTGAGTGCCTTAAAGATAATGATAGTAAAAATGATATTTGTTCAGTGCTTACTATGTACCAAGCACTGTATTAACTGCTGGGGTATTCATTCATTCAATTCATTCAATAGTATTTATTGATCGCTTACTATGTGCAGAGCACTGTACTAAGCGCTTGGAATGAACAAGTCGGCAACAGATAGAGACAGTCCCTGCCGTTTGATGGACTTACAGTCTAATCGGGGGAGACAGACAGACAAGAACAATGGCAATAAATAGAGTCAAGGGGAAGAACATCGCGTAAAAACAATGGCAACTAAATAGAATCGAGGCGATGTACATTTCATTAACAAAATAAATAGGGTAATGAAAATATATACAGTTGAGCAGACGAGTACAGTGCTGAGAGGATGGGAAGGGAGAGGGGGAGGAGCAGAGGGAAATGGGGGGAAAAGAGGGTTAAGCTGCCGAGAGGTGAAGGGGGGGTGGGAGAGGGAGTAGAGGGAGAAGGGGAGCTCAGTCTGGGAAGGCCTCTTGGAGGAGGTGAGTTTTAAGTAGGGTTTTGAAGAGGGAAGAGAATTAGTTTGGCGGAGGTGAGGAAGGAGGGCGTTCCGGGACCGCAGGAGGACGTGGCCCAGGGGTCGACGGCGGGATAGGCGAGACCGAGGGACGGTGAGGAGGTGGGCAGCAGAGAAGCGGAGTGTGCGAGGTGGGCAGTAGAAAGAGAGAAGGGAGGAGAGGTAGGAAGGGGCAAGGTGACGTAGAGCATTGAAGCCTAAAGTGAGGAGTTTTTGTTTGGAGTGAGAAGCAGCGTGGCGCAGTGGAAAGAGCACGGGCTTTGGAGTCAGGGCTCATGAGTTCGAATCCCAGCTCTGCCATTTGTCAGCTGTGTGACTGTGGGCAAGTCACTTAACTTCTCTGTGCCTCAGTTCCCTCATCTGTAAAATGGGGATTAAGACTGTGAGCCCCACGTGGGACAACCTGACTCCCCTGTGTCTACCCCAGCGCTTAGAACAGTGCTCTGCACATAGTAAGCGCTTAACAAATACCAACATTATTATTATTATTAGGTTGATAAGCAACCACTGGAGGTGTTTAAGAAGGGGAGTGACATGCCCAGATCGTTTCTGCAGGAAGATGAGCCATTCATTCATTCATTCATTCAATAGTATTTATTGAGCGCTTACTATGTGCAGAGCACTATACTAAGCACTTGGAATGAACAAGTCGGCAACAGATAGAGACAGTCCCTGCCCTTTGACGGGCTTACAGTCTAATCGGGGGAGGCGGACAGACAAGAACAATGACAATAAACAGCGTCAAGGGGAAGAACATCTCGTAAAAACAGTGGCAACTAAATAGAATCAAGGCAATGTACAATTCATTAACAAAATAAATAGGGTAACGAAAATATATACAGTTGAGCGGACGAGTACAGTGCTGTGGGGATGGGAAGGGAGAGGTGGAGGAGCAGAGGGAAAAGGGGAAAATGAGGCTTTAGCTGCAGAGAGGTAAAGGGGGGATGGCAGAGGGAGTAGAGGGGGAAGAGGAGCTCAGTCTGGGAATGCCTCTTGGAGGAGGTGATTTTTAAGTAGGGTTTTGAAGAGGGAAAGAATATCAGTTTGGCGGAGGTGAGGAGGGAGGGCGTTCCAGGACCGCAGGAGGACGTGGCCCAGGGTCGACGGTGGGATAGGCGAGACCGAGGGACGGTGAGGAGGTGGGCAGCAGAGGAGCGGAGCATGCAGGGTGGGCGGTAGAAAGAGAGAAGGGAGGAGAGGTAGGAAGGGGCAAGGTGATGTAGAGCCTTGAAGCCTAGAGTGAGGAGTTTTTGTTTGGAGCAGAGGTTGATAGGCAACCACTGGAGTTGTTTAAGAAGGGGAGTGACATGCCCAGATCGTTTCTGGAGGAAGATGAGCCGGGCAGCGGAGTGAAGAATAGACTGGAGCGAGGCGAGAGAGGAGGAAGGGAGATCAGAGAGAAGGCTGACACAGTAGTCTAGCCGGGATATAATGAGAGCCCGTAGCAGTAAGGTAGCCGTTTGGGTGGAGAGGAAAGGGCGGATCTTGTCGATATTGTAAAGGTGAAACTGGCAGGTCTTGGTAACGGATAGGATGTGTGGGGTGAACGAGAGAGACGAGTCAAAGATGACACCGAGATTGCGGGCCTGAGAGACGGGAAGGATGGTCGTGCCATCCATGGTGATAGGGAAGTCTGGGAGAGGACCCGGTTTGGGAGGGAAGATGAGCTCAGTCTTGCTCATGTTGAGTTTTAGGTGGCGGGTCGACATCCAGGTGGAGACATAGATACAAGGTAATCAGGTTGGACACAGTCCCTGTCCCACAGTCTTAATCCCCATTTTACAGGTGAGGTAACTGAGGCACAGAGAAGTAAAATGACCTCCCCAAGGTCACACAGCAGATGTATGGCAGAGCCATGTTTAGAACCCACTCCTAGGGCCATGCTTTTTCCACTAGACCATGCTGCTGTAAGCGGTTTTCTGTTTGATGTGGAGATGGATGGGCTACCATTGCAGTTTTTGGAGGAATAAGTAAGCAGGTTGGTCAGGGAGCAAGGTGATGCAGACAATATGGGGTATGATAAGTGCCTGGATCAGCATGGCAGCTGTTTGGATGGAGAGTAAAGTGCAGATTCTATAAATATTGAAAAGGTAGAACCAACAGGATTTGGCAATAGATGGAATATGCGGATTGAATGAGAAAGAAGGTTAGAGGATGGGGTTGCAAGACAGGGAAAATCAGGATTTTGTCTACAGTGATGGAAAGTTATGGGAAGGATAGGGTTTGGGTGGGAAGATGTCTATTTTGGACATGTTTAATTTGAGGTGTTGGCAGGACATCCCAGTAGAGATGTCCTAAAGGCAAGAGGAAATGCCAGACTGCAGAGAAGCGAGGTCAGGGCTGAAGAGGTAGATTTGGGATTCATCATACCATAGAGATGGTACTTGAAACAGTGGGAGCAGATGAATTTTCCAAGCCTGAGGATATATAGATAGAGAATAGAAGGGGAACCAGAACTGAGCCTTGAAGGACTCCTACCACTGGAATGTTGGAGGCAAAGGGAGGAACCTTGGAAAGAGATGGAGTAGAAGCAGCCAGAGAAGATAGGAGGAGAACCAGGAGAGGATGGTGTCAGTGAATCTAAGGTTGGATAACATTCCTGGAAAAGGATCTACAATATCAGAAGGGAGCTGAGAAGTCAAATAGGATTAGGATGGAGTTGAGGTCATTAGATTTGGCAAGGGGATTACTGGTGACCCTAAAGAGGGCTATTTTTGAGGAGTGAAACAAGTCGAGTAAAAACAGGTTTCAAATCCTCATATTACACCAAAGGAAACTGAGAAGTTAAATGACTTAGCTTAGGACACACAGCAGGTAAGTGGCAAAAGCCAAAATTAGAACTCAGGTCAGAAACTGAGAAGTTAAATGACTTAGCTTAGGACACAACAGGTAAGTGGCCAAAGCCAAAATTAGAACTCAGGTCCCTCGACTGCCAGTGCGGTGCTCTTTCCCCTATGTCATGTTGCTTCCCATTCTTTTGATTAACACACTATTTTCATAAAACCAGTTTTGACCACTATCCAGGATGCAGAAGATATTGTGATGATGATTCACATTACCTTTTCAATATTATATTAATTCATTCATTCAATTGTATTTCATTCATTCATTCAATTGTATTTATTGAGCACTTAGTGTGTGCAGAACACTGTACTAAGCGCTTAGAAAGTACAGTTCGGCAAAAGATAGAGACGATCCCTGCCCAACAACAGCCTCACAGTCTAGATGGAAGAGACAGACAACAAAACAAAACAAATAGACAGGCATCAACAGCAACGAAATAGATCAATGGAATTATAGATATATACACATCATTACTAAAATAAACATAATAATAAATATGTACAAATATACACTGTGTACAAAGCACTGTACTGAGCACTTGGGAGAGTACACTACAACAACAAATAGACATATTCCCTGCCTACAGTGAGCTCACAATCTAGAGGGGGAGACAGAAATTAATATATATAAATAAATGAATAAGTAAATACATAAATTACAGATATATGCATTCATTCATTCATTTAATAGTATTTATTGAGCGCTTACTATGTGCAGAGCACTGTACTAAGCGCTTGGGATGAACAAGTCGGCAACAGATAAAGACAGTCCCTGCCGTTTGACGGGCTTACAGTCTAATCCGGGGAGATGGACAGACGAAACAATGGCAATAAATAGAGTCAAGATAAATAGAGTCAAGATAAATAGAGTCAAGATAAATATGCATATGTGCTTTGGGGATGAATGAATGAAGGGAGCAAGTCAGGGCGATGCAGAAGGGAGTGGGAGAAGAAGACAGGCGGGCTTAGTCAGGGAAGGCTTCTTGGAGGAGATGTGACTTCAATTAGGCTTTGAAGTGGGGAAAAGCAATTATCTGTCTGATATGAAGAAGGAGGGCATTCCAGGCCAGGAGCAGGATGTGGGCCTGAGGATGGCAGTGAGATAGATGAAATTGAGGGTACAGTGAGAAGTTAGCATTAGAGGAATGAAGTGTGCAGGCTGGGTTGTAGTAGGAGGGGGCAAAGTGATTGACTGCTCTAAAGTCAATGGGGAGGAGTTTTTTGTTAGATGTGGAAGGTGGATGGGCATCCACTGGAGTTTCCTGCTCAGTGGAGAAATATGGGCTGAACATTTTTGAAGGAAAATGATCCGGGCAGTGGAGTGGAGTATGGATTGGAGTGAGGAGAGACCGGAGGCAGCAAGGAGGCTGAAACATTAATCAAGGCCGGCTAGGATAAGTGCTTGTATTAATGTGGTAGCAGTGTAGATGGAGAGAAAGGAGCAGATTTTAGTGATGTTGTAAAGGCAGAACTAATGGCATTTAGTGATGTTTGAATATGTGGGTTGAATGACAGAGATGAGTCAAGGATAATGCCAAGGTTATGAGCTTGTGAGACAGGAAGGATGCCTACTGTGTGACTTCGGGTCACTTAATTTCTCTGTGTCTCATTTTCCTCATCTGTAAAATAGGGATTGATTACCTGTCTTGATAGACTGGGTTTGACCTGATTAATTTATATTACTCTAGCAGTTAGCACAGTGCTTGTCACGTGGTAAGTGCTTAACAAACCCCACAATTATTATAATTATTATAACATCCTTGCATCACACAACAACTCTTTACAACTGGTCTTCAAACACTCAATCAGTTTGCTCCCTCGTATCTTATCTCACTAATTTCCTACTTCAACTCAGAGAGCACACTTCACTCCTTCAAGTTACTCACTGTACCCTGCTCTCGTTCAAACATAATGATGGTATTTGTTAAGCACTTACTGTGTGTCAATAATTGTTCTAAGAGCTGGGGTAGATAGAAGGTAATCAGGTTGGACACAGTCCTTTCCCTCATGGAGCTCACAGTCTTAATCCCTATTTTATGAATGAGGTAACTGAGGCAAAGAGAAGTTAAGTGACTTTCCCAAGGTCACACAGCAGAGATCTGGCAGAGCTGGGATTAGAACCCAGGTCCTTCTGTCTCCCATGGCCATGCTCTATCCACTAGGCAACTCTGCTTCTCTAGGCCATGCTGCTTCTCTCACCACCAATCTCTTGCTCATGTCCTTCCTCTGACCCAGAACCCCAACTCTCTTCATATACCACAGGCCACCACAATCCTTACCTTCGAAGTCTTATTAAATCATATCTCCAAAGAGGCCTTCCCCATTTAGGCCCTCTCTCCTTCACTCCCTTTCCCTTCTATGTCACCTTTGCATTTGGATCTCTACCCTTTGTTACTGTTGTCTTATGCTGTTGAGTCGTGTCCAACCTATAGCGACACCATAGACACATATCTCCTAGAACTCCCCACTTCTATCTGCAATCGTTCTGGTAGCATATCAAAAGAGTTTTCTTGGTAAAAATCCAGAAATAGTTTACCATTACCTCCTTCTGCTTAGTAAACGAGTCTCTGCCCTTGATGCTCTCCATGCAGCTGCTGCCCAGCACAGGTGAGTTCTCATTTGTAGCAGATTGCCTTCTACTCACTAGCTACTGCCCATGCTAGGAATGGAATGGGTACACCTCTGCTTGACTCTCCCTTCTGTAGTTATGACTGGTAGAATACTAGAAACTCTCCATGTGCAACCCTGAGAGGGATCAGTACTTTTAACCACCAGGTATTTAGCCTACCTTCAGGCCTACAACACTTTTGTACATATCTACATTATTAATGTCAGTTCCCCCTTCTTGTTTTGTAGGCAGGGAATGTATCTACCACCTCTGTTGTATTTTACAGTATTTTTCATTGTTTCATTGACTGATGGATTGCTGTTCCTATCTGCTAGGTTGTGAGCCATACGTGGGTCAGGTATCCTGTCTAATCTGATTATGCCATACCGATCCAAGTACTTAGCTTGGTCTCTTCCTAGACTATAAGATAGTTGTGACCAGGGAATGTAACTGCCAACTCTGTTTTACTGTACTCTCCCAAGTGCTTAATACAGTGCTCTGTACATAGTAAGCACTCAACAAATGGCATTGATTGCTTTGTCACCTATAAAATGCTTACTAAATACGGTTTATGTCATATGGTGACATATTAGTAGAATTGTGTGTCCAATGCCTTAGCATATTGGATTTATTTTAGGAGAATAATTTTACTGTTTTTACACAGATATTTCTGTCTGTCTCCCCGTTTTAGACTGTGAGCCCGTCTTTGGTCAGGGATTGTCTCTATCTGTTGCTGAATTGTACATTCCAAGCGCCTAGTACAGTGCTCTGCACACAGTAAGTGCTCAGTAAATACGATTGAATGAATGAATGCATTTCCTAGAAAAAGGCTGGAAGCTAGTTTTATTGTAAATTATTTTTTTCTGCTATTCACAGTATTTCTTTTAAGGACACATGAGTAACATTCGTTTGTAATATGTCTCTTTTTTCATCTAAAAAACAGCTTACAGCGGATCTTTGGGAAGTTCTGCAACATTAAGGAACCCAATAAACAGAGAAATATGCAGACTGTTTTTGCCTGTGCTGGTTTGTTCATGGAACACAGTGTTATCAAGAAAGGATAGGAAAGACCGGAAAAGCTTAAGATAAATTTCACATTCACTTTTAGTGGCTACTCATGTTTTGTAGCTATTAATTTCAGAAATGACTTGAAAATAGTGGTGTTTCTTTAATGAATTGTTTTAGCAACTGTCCATTTCAATATGAAAAACTACTTCAGAGATAAAAAAAACCCCTTAGTGCTTTTGCTGGCAATATGTAAAATATGATTCTTGACTTTTACAAACTTTGGTTATATTAAGTAACTTCCTGTAAGACAAGTTTCAGCAGATCAGCACAAAATTTTCTTAATTTCATTACAGCCTGTAAATTAAAATTAATGAGGCTGACACCCACAATTAACAATGAAAAATGCAGATTGTTATAATTACTTAAGCAATAACATTGCTTTACATAGAAGACTTAAGGTGCTTCACAAATTATTTACAAGTTACATAAAACACAAAAAACTGACAATTTCAATTTATTTTGTCAGTATAAAAAAACCAAAATCCTTACTAAAACCCTTCTCATTTGGGAATCTCTCTCCATGCATAATTAAGCAAATTTGATTGCAATTAAGCCTAGCTTCTACAGTGGAGTTTTAATTAATGCAAATCTGGCATCTACATCTATAAGATTAATTTTAGTGAATTAAAAGAAAACAACAAAGCACATTTGAAGTGCAGTTGTATTGTTGAAAGGACAGAATGCAAAAGCTGGCTATTTTTCAGCCTTCCATGTGTATATCCTTTGACTGAGGCTATGAGGAGAAGATACCTTAATCAGATTTGTTGTTTTTTTCAAATATCTTGGTAAACATGATCATCAAAATTACACAAAGCATTTGCAGAAAGATACCTTAATAATGTAACTATCTGCATTAAGATTAGGTTTTTTTCCTGCAAAATAAATATAAGTGTATTACACATGTTGCTACCTTTCATACTTTTCATTTGAAGCTCTAGAAAAATATAGTTGAAGATTTATTTTGTATTTATATTAATATTTTTAAAATTAGATTAGATATGCAATTTAAATTAAGTACAGTTTGAGGACTTTGCATAATCCTATAATTTAGAAATATCAATATTTTGCAACATTTTAAGGGACCACAATTCATTAATGTTAATTTTTCATCATCCAGGACTTTCAGTAGAAAGGGGAAGAAATTGTTAAAGAAATAATTAAAAAAAACATAGTATTTGCTCATTTTTCTCTCTTGTCTACATTATTACATGTGGAAAAATACTGCAGTCAGTATTCTCATTTACAAGATAATCTTTAAATTAGAGAAATATTAGTTGAAAACTATTTCCTTCTAAATCATAACATTAAAAAAAACTGTACAGCAGATTTGAAATGGTGTTTTTTTTGTTCAGGAAAATTTTGCAAAATAGATTATAAAAATTTATTTCAAGTCTTAAGTAGGGTTATTGAGGACTGAAATTAAAGCAAACAAATGTACCTTCCCCTGTGACATATTTTATCTGAACTGAAGGAAAGTTAAGGCTAGTTTCTCAGGGAATTACAAGAGCCAGGGGGAGCAGAAAGATTAAGGAAATAGGTTGTGATGGCTTTATTAATGATGAGGTTAGGTCTGGGAAAACATTATAAAGCATGAGCTCCAGTATGAAACGGGTTAGGGAGTAAGCCGAGAAATGTGGTAAAAATTTAACAGTGAAGTTAGAGACTTGCTAACCATTGTGGGGATGAGAGGAGAAAGGCTAAACTTCTGATATTTTTAAAATGAGATGGTAGAGCTGGAAGACAGGAAGACAGAGAGAGAGAGAGTAAACGGTGAGGATGAGAAACATGAAGGAATGAGGAAGAGAGAAAGAGAGAGCTGGAAAAAGGGAGAAAGATGAAGGAAAAGAAGAAGGGATGGCAGGAGGGAAAGTGCGGGCAGAGGGGATGGAGGCAGAGAAAAGGTGAGAGTGAGAGACAAGGGAGACAGAAAGAAGTAAGAGAGAGTGAAGAAAAGAGAGAAAGGGAGGGAAGGGATAGGAAAGAGAGGGTTAAGTTTTTTAAAATGTATGAAGTTGGAAATGAATTTTAGGTGCTGATACACAACAAAAAGAAAGGATTCTGGTGGTGGAGGTGGTGGGAAGGAAATAATTTCAACCATTTTCAATTTGACAGGTAGATTGGTAGAATGTGTGCCGGTCATTCACTAACTGGGAGGAAATATGACTATTAGTTTGAGGAGGATGGAAATTACTTGTGAATATATGGAAAAAGAAGTGCTCATTATCATTTTGGGAGTTTGAAAAAGGATGTGATAGAAGGAGCGAGCATGTGCCTAGGTGGAAATTGTTGCATTGAATTTAATGGGCAACTGCAGGGCTGCCAAATTCTTCCTGCTAAGACATTTCCAGAAGGCAGGACATGTGAATTAAGAAAGTGGGACATTTGGGGCCTTCAGGGAAAGTGTAAATTGCTTTTGATGCCTCATGTGGGCATTCCTGGGGGAAATCCTACCAAGTATTTGATTTAATCTAAAATGTTTTGATGCATATTTAATCCTGAAAATACGTATTTATCACAGGTTTATGGAACCCATTTTCATGATGTGCATTGTTTACCTGTCTTTAGGGATATATTTGTGTGGGTGTATATGTTCGAATGAGTGTGGTGGGGGTAGGGTTTGGGTAGGTATACGCGTGTTTGTATTCCCCAGGAGTATACCAAATGAGAAAGATATGGAAAATAGCAGCATTAACAAACAAGGCAACCTTTGCACTAGTAAATCAAATCCATACAATTAAATGCTAACGCTTTTAAACTGTAGGTATATTTTATGATGTTTAATCAAAACACATTTTATCCCATCATTTTTTAAGGGGTAGTCTCCCTTTTGGAAAATCTACTAATTACTTCTGTATATCCTATGGATTTCAGCAAATTTTAGACACTGGAGTGAGGTTTGGGGTAATAAAACACCAGAAATAAAAATCAAAATATAAATCAAACAATTCATTTTCTTTATAGAAATAATATCTTATGCTCTAACCTGTTTTTAACTTTAGTAAAATTTTCGTTCTCATCTTTATTATGACATTAAACAAAATACCTGGCTGCTGTGAGTTGTGTATAACCACACTGATCTATAGTCCACATACTGATGAAGGATACACCTCCTCACTGTCCCTCGGTCTCGCCTATCCCGCCGTTGACCCCTGGGCCACGTCCTCCCGCGGTCCTGGAACGCCCTTCCTCCTCACCTCCGCCAAACTGATTCTCTTCCCCTCTTCAAAACCCTACTTAAAACTCCCCTCCTCCAAGAGGCCTTCCCAGACTGAGCGCCTCTTCTCCCTCTACTCCCTCTACCCCCCTCTCCCTTCACCTCTCCGCAGCTTAACCCTCTTTTCCCCCCATTTCCCTCTGCTCCTCCTCCACTCCCTTCCCATCCCCTCAGCACTGTACTTGTCTGCTCAACTGTATATATTTATTACCCTATTTATTTTGTTAATGAAATGTACATCGGCTTGATTCTATTTAGTTGCCATTGTTTTTATGAGATGTTCTTCCCCTCGACTCTATTTATTGCCATTGTTCTCGTCTGTCCGTCTCTCCCGATTAGACTGTAAGCTCGTCAAAGGGCAGGGACTGTCTCTATCTGTTGCCGACTTGTTCATTCCAAGCGCTTAGTACAGTGCTCTGCACATAGTAAGCACTCAATAAATACTATTGAATGAATACAAAAACCGAGAATGACTATGTTCTCATCCACTGGACTCCATGAGCTCCTGCTCATGGGGAATCCTAACTCTTTCCTTTATGGCTTAGCTGGCTAATATTCAGGTAAGCTCTGAAGGGGTTTAGTAGAGAAACATTCCCCAAAAGAGGAAGAAATCTGAAGTCTTGGAGATTGCTCTGGGTTGCGGAAAGACCTGATTTGTGCAGTGGGAGGATAGACTGTATTGAAGAAAAGCCGTAGGATGAGTAAATTATTCTTTCCTTTCTCTATTCAAATATGTCAATTGGAATGGCAATTAGACCTAGGGCTTTTTACCAATCTTCAAAAGATTTGCTAAGCATAAAACAATGAGTAACCCTTTATCAGTGTTTTATATTATATTCAACTGCTTTGTGGCTGCCATTTCTTCAACATTCTAAACCGGTTTTTGAGAAGACTGGAACTTTTTTTGGAATCATTATTGTCATTATTTGCATTATGGTATTTAAGTGTTTACTATATGTCAAACACTGTTCTAAGAGCTGGGATAGGTACAACTTAATTAGGTTGGACACAGTCCTTGTCTTGCTTGGAGCTCACAGTCTAAGTAGGAGGGAGAAGAGGTATATAAACCCCATTTTTACAGTTGAGGAAACTGAGGCCATAGAGGTCACCGTTAAATTACTTGCCTATGGTCACACAGCAGGTAAGTGTTAGAGCCAGGATTAGAACACTGGGCCATAATGTCAATTCAGTCATATTTACCACTGTGGACTCACTGCTGAATGTAGATTCGTTCTATTTAAAGAGATCAAGACAATGATCCCTCTTTCCAAGAAACCACAATACATAAAGCAAGGAGATTTGTCATAGGGTATATGATAAGGGTGAATCTTTCTAACATCTGACTACCTTGACAAGGAATGGCTTTCTGGTGAATTTTGATTTTTTGATTCCTCCTACTAAAACATTGGTTTATGATCCACTCTTCGTTGTTTCCCTAAGCAGAATGTGATTTCTGGGCAAATCTGTCTGTTGAGTGTCCTGTGTCAGTGGTGAAGTCCAGTCTGGATGAGTATCAGTAGGAGTGGTAGAGGTGGAGTGAATGGGGTCACTTATTCTGGGCCCATGGCAGCTCTATTTCTTGTATCCACTCTCACAGAGTGTCACCCCAAATGACCAACCTGTCTCCACCTCTCACACACACATACCTTATTCACTGTCATCTTCTATCATATCTAGTGCCCACTATATACTTCTCATGGTGCCAGTCACTCTATTTCCCAGGTCTTCTATCTTCTGACTACCAAGCTCTACTTAAGGTGTCCAAAAGCAAAAATTCTGGGAAAAGGAATATGAGAAACTACGGGTAGGCAGTAGAATGGTGTGTTCTCAATGTGAATGCTGGATTTGGGGTGGGGCGAGGCAGGGAATGGATCATTTTTAGAAGATGCTATTGAAAGTATGGAGGGATGGAGAGAGAGAGAGCTGTCTCGCTCCACTTACAAGCCTGGCAGAGTTTCAGTGCCTCTTAATGAAAACGAGGAAGAACAACATAAAGTACAACATAAAGCACATATAAATGGGAGAGAAAGCAAGAAATATTCTCAAGGGGTGGCCCAAGGATTGGGATCTTTTATTAAACATGGGCAACTGGGAGGAGAAGTCTGAGCCAAGTCTCACTTACTAAGGACCCAGGCTTTCAGCTCCAGGAAAATTGGGAGTAAATTTATTGAGCACATACTGTGCACAGATACTTTTCTAAGTACTTGGAGGATTACAATACAACAGAACTGGTAGACATGTTTCCTGCCCACAGAGAGCTAATTGTCTAGAGGGGAAGACAAGCACTAAGTAAATCACAGATATGTACATAAATCTTGTGGAAGATGGGGTTGAATATCAAGCACTTAAAAGGTACAAATCCCATGGCTTAGTGGATAGAGCATGTGCTTGGTTGTCAAAAGGGCCTGCTACTTGTTTGCTGTGTGACCTTGGCCATGTCATATAACGTCTCTGTTCCTCAGCTACCTCATCTGTAAAATGAGGATTAAGAATGTGAGCCCCATGTGGGACATGGACTATGTCCAACCTGATTGCCTTATATCTACCTCAGTACTTAGAACAGTGCCTGGCACAAAATAAGCACTTAACAAATGCCATTAAAAAAATTCAAGTTCATAGATGATGCAGAAGGGAGAGGGAGTAGCGGAAATGAAGGCTTAGTTAGGGAAGACTTCTTGAAGGAGATAATCATAATAATAATTGTGGGAGAGAAAGCAAGACATATTTGCTAAGTGCTTACTATGTGCCAGACACTGTATCAAGTGCTGGGGTGGGTACAAGCAAATCAGGTTGGACCCATTCCCTGTTCCACATGAGGCTCACAATCTCAATCCCCATTTTACAGAGGTGGTAACTGAGGCACTGAGAAGTGAAGTGACTTGGTCCAGGTCACATAGCAGACAAGTGGCAGAAACAGGATTAGAACACATGTCCTCCTGTCTCTCAGTGATGTGCTCTATCCACTAGGCCTTCTCTATATGATTTTAATAGGCTTTAAAGGTCGGGAGAGTGGTGGTCTGTCAGATATGAAAGAGGATGGAACCAAGCCAGAGGGAAGCCTTGGGCAAGGGATCAGTGGCAACGTACAGTAAGTAGGTTGGTGTTAGAGGAGTGAAGTGAGCAGGTTGGGTTGTAGTAGTAAATCAGTGAGATAAAATAGGATGGGGAAAGCTGATTGAGGACTTTAAAGCCAATGGTAAGGATTTTTTATGTAATGTAGAATTTTTGTTTAATGTGGAGTTGGATGTGAAAAAAACTAGAATGGAGAAACATGGATTGAACCTTTTTTTAGAAAAAAAATCTGGGCAGCCGAGTGTAGTATGGATTGAAGTAGGGGGAGACAGGCAGGAGGCAGGAAGGTAAGAGAGGATGAGGTACTCAAGGTGTGATATAAGTGCTTGGATTGGAGGAAAAGGTGGATTTTAGTGATGTTGTGAAGGCAGAAGTGACAGGATTTGGTGACACATTGCAGGAGCTTCAGTCTAGTCTCCATGATCTGAGTCACACTTATGGCATCCTAGCAACCAGCTACGTTCTCATTCTCTCTGCCTTGTATTCCAGAGATAACTGGGAGAGAACAGTCAAGCCTAAGTGCTCACCACTGCTCCAGACCTCCAATCTGGTTACCCTCATGGTTAGACCCCAGATGAAAAGATACCTAGGGCCTCTAAATCAACTGGCTCCATGTCACCCTTGAAGACTGAGGAAGAAAGAGAGTAGGGGTATGGAGCAAAGCCAAGCTTGCTGACAAATAAAGCCAAGTCTTTTAAAAAGATCCCTGTATCCTAAGCATGTACAAATAAACTAAAAATGGCTGTCAGGCATGTTTAGGGTAGGAAGGAGAAAGGGAATGGGTAGTGAGTCTGCTCATGCATTGTGGCCATCTGTTAGGCAGGTCTGATTCAGATGCCATCTTATGTGTCCCAAACCACATCCATATTGTCAGCTTCAGGTACATTACACTGCCTGTTGTGTGCTATCCTGAAGCAACCACTTATCTTACTGTTGGAAGCTGGACCTGCTGGAAGGCCATTCTTTGATATTTTCTTTTTCTATATTGTCTCTACTTTCAATTTCACTTGTTCTTTCTTTGTCTTATTGCCATGCGTTTGTCCTCTATGTAACAAGATTGACTTCAAGGCAAGACCCAGGGACTAACGTAATTTCAAAGTGTTTGACAAAATGGCAGAACCTAGAAGTGAATGGTAGTTCTTCTTGAGAAGGAAGTTCATTCAAAATTATTTGATTTTGTCCTCTTTTGAATCTGCTAATGCATAGATGTTTCCTAATGAGGTGTAAATTAAATACCTACTAAGAGACTCTCACAAAGCCCGAAGTGTTTTAGTAAAGAAAGAGGAGACTAGAAGAGATTTTAGAAGAAAGCAATAAACTCCTACTTATTTAAAGTAAATATTAACACTGGAAAAGCCTAATGAGTGAATGATCGTTTTTCAAAAATCCCCCCATTCTGGGAGGATTTGTAGAGCAATAAGAAGTCAGATATTCTTAAGGGTGTCATTCAATGATATAAAACAAAGATGTAAATCCCATTTCTTGGATTAATGGTAACTGGCAGCAGTTCCAGAAATGGATTCCAAATCTTGGTTCTTTTTATTATTTATGCTAATTATTTCTATCTATCTATCTGACGCTTATCACCATGGTTTCTAGGCACCAGTGCAATCTAATTATGGTAATTTAAACTGAGATCTTAGAAGATCTTTTCCCAAACTATCACATTTGAAAATGTGCCGTATGTGGTGAGGTGTGGGATCATCTTACTTCTATGTCATTGCTGATATTCAAGAAGAAAAATGTATGCTTAATTGCTCTTTAAAATACTTTATAATTTAATTAAAGCATTAAAGCATATAAGAGAATTGAATATTAAAAGCAGGTTTCAGTTCACATGTGCAAGTGCACAATGAATTTATTCCTACCCTGATACAGGGTGTGGTTGAATACAAGAAAAGCTTAGGTGTGGTGATATCTATAGACTGTAAGGTCCTTTAGGCAATGATCACATCTATACATAATACATAATTTTCTATTTTCCAAAGCACTTAGTACAGTGCTCTGCACACAATAAGGGCTCAGTTTAAAAAATCTGATTGTTTGATTGACTGACTGATCTAGTGACCAGTCAATGTACAGACTGTCGCATTTCAATTAGAATGTTGCTCAATCAGCACTCTAAACTATTCCATGGAAAAATTAAAGGAAATGCAGCTAATCTCAAACTGCAATACTGATGAAGTTATTGAAGAAGGCTATGAAAATGTAAGTGCTTAGTACAAAGCTCTGCCCATCGTAAGCACTCAATAGATACAATTAAATGAATGAATGATCTGTAATATATTAGCTCTCCTGAATTGAAGACCTGTAGAGCTAAATGCCAAAAAACTAGGATAGCCCATGCAAATAGCTTATGTGCCATCCCATCTCTATCGCACGGTGCTAAAACTTTGCAAGAATGCAACCTGGGCTTGACCTTCATCTGTTTTCATTCCATTTACATTATTCTGAAAGTTCAGAGACTTTCCTGCCCACCTGATCATGCAACTATCTTCCTGAGAAAAGGATTTATTCCCACTCCAGTCCAGGTTCAAGTCACATTGGGAAGTGAAGATGAGTGATCATGGAAGTGGAATTCCTCTAAAGAAAATTGTCAGACACTCTTCAACTATATTCAAATATATATTCATTGAAATGTCCCACGTGGTATTCTTGGTTGGCTTTTGATACAATTTGTCCATATCATGTCTTTATGCACAGTGCTTCCAAGGACACCTGAAGCTCTATTCTTTAGAGGGTTATGGTATAAATACAGTTACCTCTATAAAGGCCCTGTCAACAGAGACTCCTTGTATATAACGAAGTTGCTGGGAAACATTATACAACTAACTATGAAGCAGATTTTTTTTATGGTTTTAATCATGTACTACGTGCCAGACACTGTACTAAGTGCTGGGGGAGATACACATTAATCAGGTTGGACACAGTCTCTGTCCCACTTTGGATACACAGTCTTAATCCCCATTTTACAGATGAGGTAACTGAGGTCCAGAGAAGTTGTGGCTTGCCTAAGGCCACACACCAGACAGGTGGGGGAGCTGGGATTAGAACCCTGGTCCTTCTAATGAAGCACCTTTAGATGATTGGTGTGTGTCAAGCAGTGAACCCAAGGACATGACCCCATGCAGTGCACAGATGCAACTGGGAGATCTATTCAAATCAAAAATATTTCTGGCATTGACATTAACATTGGAAGCTGAATCGTGTAAGTGGATGAATTTCATATGGCAAACATCAAACTATGTGGTTTGATAATCTCACATGGCTCAACATTTTGTGTTATCATGCGTGGTTCTATGCATCAATGTATGAAATCCCTTCATGACAATTTTTTCTGAGTGTCGAAGATAGTTGCATGATCAGGTGGGCAGGAAAGTTTCTGAACTTTCAGAATAATGTAAATGGAATGAAAACAGATGAAGGTCAAGGCCAGATAATTATATGTCTTTCCCCCTATGTAGGGTTATTTTAAAATTCTGATATATTTTATAATATAAAACAATTTTATGTGTTTAAAAAGTGATGGTTTGTGTTTATTTCAATTAGCACTACATTTAAATGTGTTTGTTTTTATCCCTAATAACATAATCACTGGACTATAGATTTAAATCCATTCGCTTGTAATTACCTCAATCTTCCATGCCATGCGGAGACCTGGGGAAGGAGGAGAGGGGAGTAAGTTGTTATGCCATTTGTTGTGTTATTTGACCTCGGGCAAGTCACTTAACTTCTCTGAGTCTCAGTTTCCTCTTCTGAAAATGGGTATTTAATATCTGTTCTCTCACCTACTTCAACTAGGAGTCCTGTGTGGGATAGAGATTGCATCTGATCTGCATATACTGTATCTACCAAAGGATTTAGCATTTGATAAATACCACAATTATCATTATTATTTTTCTAAAATTTTTTAGCTTTATCTGCAGACAAAAATGGGGAGAATATGGGAAAGGGGAGAAGTTCCATTAAGGAAGTTCACTGGACCTCATCATAGCCCCAGGCTTCTCAAAGCATATGGAAATGAGATTGGATCATGGAGAGTAAAAGGCAGAGATGACCCTGAAAAATGATTTTTGTCTACGGCCATACCACCCTGAACGCGCCCGATCTCGTCTGATCTCGGAAGCTAAGCGGGGTCGGGCCTGGTTAGTACTTGGATGGGAGACCGCCTGGGAATACCAGGTGCTGTAGGCTTTGGAGAAGCAGTGTGGCTCAGTGGAAAGAGCACGGGCTTTGGAGTCAGGGCTCATGAGTTCGAATCCCAGCTCTGCCACTTGTCGGCTGTGTGACTGTGGGCAAGTCACTTAACTTCTCTGTGCCTCAGTTCCCTCATCTGTAAAATGGGGATTAAGATTGTGAGCCCCACGTGGGACAACCTGATTCCCCTATGTCTACCCCAGTGCTTAGAACAGTGCTCGGCACATAGTAAGCGCTTAACAAATGCCAACATTATTATTATTATTATTATTTTCCAAGAAACCTGGTTTAGGCTTTGCTACACACCCCAGTGTGCCGAAGATTAATGTTAGGAAGAATTGCTATGAAGATCCTGGAAATAGTCATGAAATGTGCTGATGTAGCAATTGCTACAAAAATACAAATGGTCAATTCTAAGGCTATTCCAGCGACAATGTATGGATCTGAAAGCTGAAAAGTGAAAAAAAAACAGGATAGAAAGAACAGCGATGTTTTTAAAATGTTGAGTTGGAGAAGGCTGTGCTTAGTACAGTGCTTTGCACACAGTGAACGCTCAATAAGTACGATTGATTGAATGAATGAATGAATACCACGGACTGCCTGAAAAACAAACAAATGGATTTTGGAGTAAATTAAGCCAAAGTGGTCTTTGGAAGGTCAAATGACAAATTAGCATATTTTGGACACATAATCAGGAGGACTAATTCTCTGGAGAAGACACTAATGCTAGGAAAGGTCCAGGGAAAACATGGAAGAGACAGACCAGCAGCTAGATGGATAGAAACCATGCCAACATTTACAGAAGAACCACTAGCAAGGTTAAGGATTATGGCAGAAGACTGGTCACTCTGGAGAAGATATATCTATAGAGTCGCTATAAATTGGAAATGACTTGACAGCACTTGATAACAATAATAACACCCCCAAAAATTTGCAAAAGCCATCATGCCAGTAGTTGCAGTAAAATGGGATCAGATGATGCCCTGCTCTCTGATCATTAACAACCTACTGTAGATGAAGCATATTATCCTGGCTTGAAATTTAATGAATTTTGTCAGTTTCAAATATAATGACAATTGTCCAAAAAAAAAAAAGTTTTTCTCAGGCACGTGGCCAGTGAGTAGAAAGTTAGAGAATGCATGAAGAAGAGAATTGTTAGGTACAATGTTTGCTACCAAATCACTTTCAACCACCTAAATGATACTTTCAGTAGAAACTGTTATTGTGCTTTCTTGCGCTTTCCTTTCCTGACAAGGATTTGTTGGGTTGTTTGGTAGGCTCATGGATTCACGTATAGTTCTTTTAAGGATACCCTGACAGTCCGTCACATTCTAAATTAAGCACAAGAGTCGATGGAAGGATTATCAGCTTAATACTAGGTATGATAAATTATTGGATGCAAGTCACTTGTGAAATGTGGATATATATTAGACTTACAAACTGTAAAGTCAAGGCTGCGTATCAGACACAATCGATGAATCACAAGTATTAGAATCACAAGCGTTTAGACTGTGAGCCTGTAATTGGGCAGGGATTGTCTCTTATCTGTTGCCGAATTGTATATTCCAAGTGCTTAGTACAGTGCTCTGCATATTGTAAGCACTCAGTAAATACTACTGAACACTACTGAATGAAGTATTTCATACATGTATTCGACTTTGAAAGCTACTGCAGAGAAACATAAGTGTTCAGTCATTTCAATGGAGGGCACCCCTGGTTATATAATAAGAATGAGTTGTGCTCGAGTAATGCTTGAGAATGCTCATAGGACTGCAGGAATATAGGGTGAACAAGAAATCCCAATGAAAGATTAATGCATATTTTTCTAATGGTGAAAGGATGTGCTAAAAAGCAAGGTCAAAGGCTGCCTAAGGCCCATTTGGTTGCACTTGGTTTTGCACACTTTATTCACCCTTCTCTCAGCCCTAAAAAACTTATGTGCATATGCATAATTTATTTATATTACTGTCTGTCTCCCCCTCTAGACTGTAAACTCATTGTGGGCAGGAAATGTCAGTCAGTCAGTCAAAATCATATTAATTTACAACTATGTTATACTGAACTCTCCCAAGTGTTTTTGTACAGTGCTCTGCACATAGTAAGTGCTCAATAAATATGGTTGATTGATTTGGTTAGGAAAAGGAAAATGGCAGCATAGCTAATTCCTTAGATCTTTCTTTAAGAGATGAAGGACCTTCACTCAGCCCTTCCAAAACTTTGGCATTCTGCTAAGTTAATGGTGATCTTAGGGAAGGAATGAGTGCTTTCCAATTTTCAGTTTGGGATTAAGACTAGGGTTGGCATGCAATAATAGTGTTCAATATGGGATCCATATTCATTCATTCATTCAATAGTATTTATTGAGTGCTTACTATGTGCAGAGTGCTGTACTAAGCGCTTGGAATGTGCAATTCCACAACAGATAGAGACAATCCCTGACCACTGATGGGCTCACAGTCTAATCGGGGGAGACAGACGGCAGAGCAAAACAGAACGAAACAAAAACAAGACAACATTATCAGTATAAATAGAATCAAGGGGATGTATACCTCATTAACAAAATAAATAGGGTAATAAATAATATATACAAATAAGCACAGTGCTTAAGGGAGGGGAAGGGGGGATGGGGAAGAGCAGAGGGTGGAGAGGGAGCAGAGGGAAAAGGGGGTAATTCAGTCTGGTAAGGCCTCTTGGAGGAGGTGAGCTCTCAGTAGGCTTTGAAGAAGGGGAAGAGAGTTAGTTTGGCAGATGTGAGGAGGGAGGGCATTCCAGGACAGTGGTAGGACGTGGGCTAGGAGTCGACGGTGGGATAGGCATGAATGATGGATAGTGAGGAGGTGAGTTGCAGAGGAGTGGACTGTACGGGGTGGGCAGTAGAAAGAGAGAAGGGAGGTGAGGTAGGAGGGGAAAAGGTGATGGAGAGCTTTGAAGCCAAGAGTGAGGAGTTTATGTTTCGTGCGGAGGTTGATAGGCAACCACTGGAGGTTTTTAAGGACGGGAGTGACATGCCCAGAGCGTTTCTGTAGGAAGATGAGCCAGGCAGTGGAATGAAGAATAGACTGGAGTGTGCAGAGACAGGAAGAAGGGAAATCAGAGAAAAGACTGACACAATAATCCAGTCGGGATATTATGAGAGTTTATACCAGCACAATAGCTGTTTGGATGGAGAGGAAAGGGCGGATCTTGATGATATTGTAAAGGTGAGACCGGCAGGCATTGGTGACGTATTGGATATGTGGGGTGAATGAGAGAGCTGAATCGAGGATGACACCAAGGTTGCGGGCCTGTGAGACGGGAAGGAAGGTCATGCTGCCCATAGTAACAGGGAAGTCAGGGAGAGGACAGGGTTCAGGAGGGAAGATAGGAGTTCAGTTTTGGACATGTTGAGTTTTAGGTGGCAGGCAGTCATCCAGATGGAGGCGTCCTGGAGGCAGGAGGAGATATGAGCCTGAAGGGAGGAGGAGAGACCAGGGGAGGAGATGTAGATTTGTGTGTCATAACTAATATCAAGACCCCTTCAGTCATTTCTATGACTGGGATATCTCACCAGTCACTGAAATTGTAATCACTTTTCATAGGCAGGCAGGCAGGTAGGTCTTTTTCATGGAGAAAGATAAGGGATGTATAGAACAGAAACGTTCATTTTCAGCTATAAGACTGGAAGATAAGAAACGTGAAGAAGCTCCTATCCCTTCCACCTTCCACGATGCTAGGGGAAGAACAACATCCAATACCACTCAAAGGAAGTACAGGCACCCACTGGACATTTTTGCTCAAGGTGCCCAACAGAGGACACTCATTAAATGAAAGATCTATCATAGTAAAAATTTGAAAAAGGCATTGCAAAAGGTGGGATTTTATCAATGTGGGTAGCTTTGAATACCATGATTGGCTGGCAATCCCTTCCACATTGGGTCCATGAAAAAACAACCTTTTGCTGCCCTGTTTTCAGTTAGTCATATTTATTGAGCATTTGCTGCATATGGAGTGCACTGAACTAAGTGCTTGGGAAAGCACAACACAACAGTATAACATATCATGATTTTCTGGACAACTATCTCTCAATCAATTCCCTCATTACTGATTGCTGCATATTAAACTGTCAGTTCACCGGACGATTATAAATCATATGAAGATATCCTCCAAGATTATCAGATAAGCTATCACAGTATCTCCTCCACTGTCTAAGTGGTTTAAACTACATTAATTTACATCTTAGTGACAAGGAGACAGAACTGGGAAAGAGGGAGGTGGGACATTCAAGTGATCCCACGTTCTGCCTCTCCTGAAGTGGCTTCTTTGTCCCACTCCACTCCCACTCTTTCCTCTGGAGTGGGTAAGCCTCAGAGCCTGTGGTTATGGAGGGGACTACCTAGTAGGAACAACCCCTCCACCCTGTAAGAAGATGGTACAGAACTTCTTTGGCTTTTCCTTTGCTTCTTCTTTGTAGGAGATAGCAGTGGCAGACAAGACCCCATTTCCACTACAACCCAGCCTGTAAAGTTATTTTGTTTAGTGCAGCCTATTTACTGTACTTTGATCTCATCTCTCTCACTGCCCACAAATCTACATCTCCAGCCCTGGTAGTTTTCCTTCTCTGCAGGCTTGAAGTTCCTCCTGGCTTCAGGACATCCCTATTTAATTGTCTTTCTGATACCTCAAATTTAACCCAGCCAAAATGTAACTCCTCACCAGTATCCAAACTTTGTCTTCCCCTTGACTTTTCCATCATAGTAGACAGCACCATCATCATTCTTCGGTGTTATCCTTGACTGAACTCTCTCATTCAACACACTTATTCAATCTGCCACAAATCCTGTTGTTTTAACCTTCACAGTACCACTAAAATCTGTCCTTTCCTCTCCATCCAAATGGCTTTCAGGTTTCAAACTGCACTCATCTTATCTCACCTTGATTTCTGCAGCAGACCTCCTTGCTGACCTCCCTGCTTCCTGTCTCTCTCCACTTCAGTCCTTCATGCTGCTGACCGGATCATTTTTCTACAAAACTGCATAGTCCATGTTTTCCCACTCCACAAGAGCCTCCAGTGGTTGCCCATCTACATTAGTCAAACAATCAGTCATATTTATTGAGCACTTGAGTATTCGGAACACTGTATTAAATGCTTGGGAGAGTTCAGTACAACAATATAACAGGCACACAACCTGCCCACAATGAGTTTATAGTCTAGAAGGGGAGAAAGACATTGATAGATAGAAATAAATTAGATATCTACTTAAGTGCTGTGGGAATTCAGAGTTGGTGAATAAAGGAGTAAAGCAGGGAAATGCAGAAGGGAGTGGGAGAAAAGGAAATGAGAACTTAGTCAGGGAAGGCCTCTTGGAGGAGATGTGTCTTCAGTGAGACTTTGAAGGTGCGGAGAGATGTCTGTTAGATATGAAAAGGTGGGGTGTTCCAGACCACAGGCAGAACATGGATGAGAGGTCAGAGGTGAGATGAGATTGAGGTACAGTGAGTAGGTTGTCATTAGAGGAACTAAATGTGCAGGCTGGGTTGTAGTAGGAGAATAGTAAGGTGAGTTAAGAGAGAGAAAGGTGATTGAGTACTTTAAAGCCAATGGTAAGGTGTTTCTGTTTAATGCAGAGATGGTTGGGTGGCCACTGGTTCTTGAGGAGTGGGGAAACGTGGTCTGAATGTTTTTTGTTGAAAAATGATCCAGGCAGAAAAGTGAAGTATGGACTGGAGTGGGGAGTAACAGGAGTCAGGAGAATCAGCAAGAAGGCTGATACAGTAATCAAAGTAGAATAGCATAAATCTTTGGATTAACATGGTAGCAGTTTGGTTGGGGACTAAAGGGAGAATTTTAGAGATATTGTGAAGGTTGAACAAAGAGGATTTAGTGATAGATGGAATTTGTGGGCTGAATGAGTGAGAGGGGTCAAGGATAATGCCAAAATTATGGACTTATGAGACAGGAAAGATGGTGGTGCTGTCTACAGTGATGGGAAAGTCAGGTGGGGGATAGAGTTTTGCCGGAAAGATAAGGAGTTCTGTTTTGGACATGTTAAGTTTGAGGTGATGGCAGAACATCCAAATAGAGATGTCTTGAAGGCAAGAGGAAATGCGAGACTGCAGAGGAGGAGAGTGATCAGGAATGGAACTGTAGATTTGGGAATTATCTGTATAAAAGTGGTAGTTGAAACCATGGGAGCAAATGATTGGGTGTAGATGTAGAATAGAGGGGGTCCCAGAACTAAATGAAATACATCCACACAGAGTGTGGGAGGCAGAGAAGGAGCCTGTGAGAGAGACTGAAAATGAGCGGCCAGAGATTAGAAGGAAAAATAGGAGAGGACAGTGTCGGTAAAGTCAGTCAATTCTACTAAGTTCTTGGGAGAGTACAATATAACAATAAACAGACAGAATTCATGCCCACAGCAAGCTTACAGTCTAGAGGGGGAAACAGACATTAATATTCATTCATTGATTCAATCATAATTATTGAGCGCTTATTGTGTGCAGAGCACTGTACTAAGCACTTGGAAAGTACAATACGGCAACACCTAGAGACAATCCCTACCCAACAATGGGCTCACAGTCTAGAAGAGAGAGACGGACAACAAAACAAAACAAGTAGACAGGCATCAAGCTCCCCAGTGCTTAGAACAGTGCTTTGCACATAGTAAGCACTTAAAAATGCCATTATTACTATTATTGTTACCAATAGCATCAAAATAAATAGAATTATAGATATATACATATTAATAAAATAGAGAAATATGTACAAATATATACAAGTGCTGTGGTGAGGGGAAGAGGGTAGAGCAGAGGGAGGGAGTAGGGGTGATGGGAGGGGATGAGGAGTGGAGGAAAAATGGGGGGCTCAGTCTGGGAAGGCCTCCTGGAGCAGATGAGCTCTCAGTAGGGCTTTGAAGAGGGAAAGAAAGCTAGTTTAGCAGATATGAGGACGGAGGATATTCCAGGCCAGAGGTAAGACGAGGGCCAGGGGTCGAAGGCTGGACAGGCGAAAATGAGGCACACTGAGGAGATTAGCGGCAGAGTGGAGTGTTACAGATATGTACATAAGTGCTGTGGTCTTGGAGAGGGGATGAATCAATGGAGCAAATCAGGGTGATGCAGAAAGGAGTGGGAGAAGGGGAAAGGAGGTTTTACTCAGGAAAGGCCTGTTGGAGGAGATGTACCTTCACTAAGACTTTGAACGGAGATCGGGGGAGAGTAATTGTCTGTAGGTTGGGTAATGTTTCGAGGAGAAGGGGGTGGTTGACTGTTGAAGGCAGCATTGGATTTGGCAAGAAGGAGATCATTGATGACTTTTGAGAAGGCAATTCATGTGGAGTAATGGGGTCAGAAACCATATTCAAGGGTAACTAGGAGAGAATTGGAAGAGAGGAACTTGAAACAGTGGGTATAGACAACTCACTTAAACTCTGCATCAAACAAGACTCCTTACATTTGGTTTTATAGCATTCAGTCACCTTGCCCCCATCTACCTTACCTCCCTGGTTTTCTAATACAATCCAGCCTGCACACTTCAGTCTTCTTATGCCAACTTACTCACTGTATCTTGATCTCATCTACCTCACTGGTGACCCCTTGACCATGTCCAGAACTTGCCTGGAACTCCCTTCAAATCTGACAGATGATCATACGCCCATCTCCGAAGCCATATTTAAAGCACATCTTCTCCAAGAGGTTTGTCCCCACTAAGCCCTCATTTCATGTTCTACTCCCTTCTGTATTACCCTTTGTTCACCTACAGCATTTATGTGCATATCTATAATTCATTTAGATTAATATTTCTCTCCCTCTTTAGACTCTAAGCTCTTTGTGGGCAGGAAGCATGTCTACCAACTCTGTTATATTGTACTCTCTCAAGTATTTATTATAGTTATCTGCACACAGTAAGCACTAAGTAAATATGATTGATTGATTGGAACTTCTGCCCCCCAACCCCCCGCCCACATATCTAACAGACCACCACTCTCCCTATCTTCAAAGTACTACTAATTTTATACCTTCTCCAAGAAGGCTTCTGTGATCTTTTATTTCCCCACCCCTATTTCCCTTCCCTTCTGTATTACCTGGGTCTGTAACCCTAAAATACTTCGATAGTCATTGCATTCCCAGCCCCAGACCCACAACACTTATCTCCCTGTTTTCATACCTTCTATCCCATCTGTAATTTAGTTTAGTATTGGTCTCCCTGACTGGATTGCAAGCTCTTTGAGTGCAGGGATCATGCCTATCAACTCAATTGTATTGTACTTTTCCAAGTGTTCCATTGCAAACAGCAAGCACTCAAAAACTACCATGAATTGATTTATTGATTGATGACAAAGTTAACTCTTCCCCATGTGGGGATTCAAGGAAAAATTGTTGTGCCAACATGGCATCAAAACACAGACAAAACCTTAGGTGTAGAGAGCAACAATAAGTGTTCAATAAATGCAACTGATTGATTGGTAAAATTTCATCCTTGATGGCATCATTTTCATATCCCAAAACACAGCTCCATTTATGCAATATGTCAGAGATTTAGTGTTGTAATCTGCAGTTCATAAATGTTCTCTAATTGGACTTTGATGAATACATGGAAAAACTGCATAGCCTACAGAATAGGCATAAGCATACAAACTCTTGGAAAATGATGAGAAATGTCAAAGCCAGGGAATGAATCAATAATGAAGAACTTTGTAAAACCACACAAGGAAAGCTTGAAGGTTTTCCCATTATCTAAATGCTTATCCTTATCTCAGTATATACTACTGTCTCAACTCTCATAATGCAAAACTCAGTGGAACTAGGAATGGAGACAGAGCAATTACCTACCTATGTCCTGTCAATCTGTGTATAAATTTTGGTATTTTCTAATATGGTACCCAACAATCCCCATACATTAGGGCTTCATTCTATTTTAACTCACTAATATGAATCCTGTAATTTTTCAACTCTTTGGCTTAAAAATCTAAACATAATGGAATACAAAATTAAAGTACAAATAAAATGCAATATGTGGTAAATAGTAATATGTAATAAATGAATATTGCAATTTGGATATGCATTTTAATTTAGAGTGAACACCAATAAAAGTCCTTGGTGCATAAGCAAATGTGAATATATAGCTGCCATTTGGATTAGAACTAGCGTTGCCAATAGTGAGATTTTTACCAGTGTGTAAAGCATGTAAGACTAGTGCATGAACTAAAATTTCTTCACAACATCTGCATGTGTCAAATGTCCCTATGTCATTATTACATATACTACCCATAGTGCCTTTGTTTATGGGTTCCTTGAGGCTTCTATCCTGAGAGAGTCATTAGATTTCTAATGATAGTATTCCATTCTATTCGGTCTTTTGATGTCTCCCTGCTTCCATTGAAATACTACCTTGTTTCAAGTGTTGTTTCATCAGCTGTTTGAGCACTATATTTCCTTTAGGACTTCACTGTTTGTGGTTCAGTCCTGGCATTTGATGCTAAGTATGGCACAGGTGTGGCTCTTATGGGCTGTTTTCCATGTCAGTTGGTTTGTCCATAGTAAAAGCAAATTACCCAACTACTTAGATAATTAGAATGGATCGGAATTTTTCTATAGACCTTTGGACTGTCTGAATCTTATGTCCTGTTAAGGGTGGTACCAGAAAGTCATATTTTCTTGCTTCCTCATCAAGGACAGGGGAAATTTGACCTTTTAGAGTCACATCAACCAGGAAGCATTATTGTTTTTTTTTTCTTTATTCACCTCACCATCTCCTGCCTTCCCATCCACAATATATAACCCATTCTGCCCTTATTTAAATACCTTCCCTGTGTCTTCTATGTACTTCACTGCTCCCTTCCCCTCAATCACTCTATTCTTTTAACTCCTTCCTGCTGTACCAGTCCTGTGCTGCCACACTTTTTTTTGTCCCCCAATATATCTGCCCCATCCCTTTCCTAATGCTTTCTAGGAGTAAACAATAGGCTAGTGTCTTGCTAATCTATGACTCAAGAGAGAAAAATGAAAGACTCCTGGGAGAGCTCTCTTGTTTGGATTCTTCCATTAAACATCAGTTTAGGATCTTCTCTTCCTGCACCTACCCCTATTTGGTTTCCCCAGACAGGATATGATTTTGGGAAAATCTACCTGTTGAGTTCCCCACCTCAGTAACACAACCCCCTCTTAAACGTGAGAGGGTGGAATAATGGGCACTAAGAACTTGCTTTTCATGCTTGATTTCTTGCTTTTCATGGCAGGAGACACTGTTTCCCCAGGTTTCCTGGCTACCTGCTTCTTTCTGTAACAGTGGAGTGAAGCAGAAACAGTGGAGTGAAGATGAGTGGAGGAGTTTGGAGGTGACCCGTAGGGTAGCAGCATTGCTCAGAGGAAAGAGCATGGGCTTAGGAGTCAGAGGTCATGGATTCTAATCCCAGTTCTGCCACCTGTCAACTGTGTGACTTTGGGCAAGTCACTTAACTTCTCAGTGCCTCAGTAAAATAGGGATTGAGACTGTGAGCCTCACGTGGGACATGATTACTGTGCATCTACCCCAGTGCTTAGAACAGTGCTCGGCACATAGTAAGCACTTAATAAATACCAACATCATTATTATTATTATTCTTAGCTGAGTCATGCTTGTTATGGACAGGGAATATGTTTATTGTTGTATTGAACTCTCCCAAGTGCTTAGTACAGTGCTCTGCACACAGTAAGAGCTCACTAAATATGATTTAATGATTGAACATCCTCTCATGCTTCCCAGCAAGAAAGGAATCCTAGCTCCATCCACAGCCCTACAGGGGTTGGGAGGGAGAGGGGAGTGCATCCAGAAAAGTTGCTGTGATGTATGCATCTTTATAAGTGTATGTACGTATCTTCATAAGTATATGCATACAAGAACTTCTAAATGAGTGTTTTTGGACTTTTGGTGATGCTCTTACCTTGTAGAGTTGATAGTGTTCCCCAGAAAATCAGTCTTGATTGACACCATCTTCAAGATTCCTGCTCCATGGAGGAGGTGGAACACGACTGAGAATAGTCTGCAGGCCTGCCTCATTCCCTAGGTGATGGGGAAAGAACATAAGTGTCCTACAATTTTGATCTAATTAGCCATATCAAGAAATGATATTTATTGAGCACTTACTATATGCATTACAATATGAATAATTCACTTACTGGGAAAGGTTAAGTTACCAAAGCCCAGGCATGCTGATGATGTTATTCAGCTCCCCTGCTACATTTGTGCATAATTTATATGCCTTATTGCTCCCCCTAACTGTAATTTATTTGAGGGTCTTTCTCCCAACTAGACTGTGTATCCTACCAAGCACTTAGTACAGTGGTCTGCAAACAATGGATTCTATTTTGAAGATGTTAAAATTATCTTTGTAAACCACAGAAATAGACATTCTTCAGTGAATTAGAATGGAGGGACAGATTATTAGAAAAAATAATCTGAAAACTGTCCAAGGAAATGACTGTGTAGAAAAGATTTCAAAATATATTTTGAATTAAATGATTTATTTTACTTTTTACCAAACCATATTGAAGGAAAAAATAAATTCTTCTTTAGTGAAATGAATCTGAGAGCAAAAAAAAAATTGGTAAAATATCAGATCTGATCTCTTCAGCCCAATAAAGTAAAATATATTTGAAAACTGACTTGAGATGTAATTACTACCTTACTTTATATTGGCTTGGGACAAAGGGGTTGCTAACCTTTCAATCTCGGTTGTATTTCAAAACAAATAAAAGTTTCTGCGGACCTCACGAGTGGGAGAAATGAGATCACGATAGAGTACTCCTTTGCTACAGAAGACTTACATTTTATTACCTAAAATGGGACTTACCTCAAATCCCCATTGGGCTGATCTGATTTTGTTTTCCACTGTGAAGCATTTCTAACCCAAGAGTGCACAGCAGTACCATTCCAAAAATAGCACTGCAAGTCAATTGCTTACAAAGTCTTGGCACATTCCTATCTAGAAGTGAAAATATCAGTGTCTCCTTGTGGCTCTAGCCTCTGCTAGATTTTTAACTGAATCTAAGATGGATTGGCCGATTTGGCGCTACTACACTTTAAATCAGGCGAAATCCTTCAAGAAGATCCAGTAAACCAGCAGTTTATAGCCCTTACTGTCAGCTGTCTTCATAGTTTAAATGACTAGATTTCCCAACCTTCCAAACAGGGACTTTCCGGAAAGCTCCCTAGGAAGAAGGAACCCAGGCTGACTGCAGGCTTGGGGTTTGGGGTTGGGCTGTGTGTGGAAGAAGTGGGCCATTCACTGAGATATGTGTGCAGTTTCATTGAATTCCGAGAAGCTATGTCCCAGATCCTTGGAAGGGTTCATGCTGCCCAAGGTCTGTCTTCCCACTTGTTAGCCCAGGTTCCAGAGTGGTGCTGGGTCAGAGAAAGCAGGAAATCTCTTGTAACTCCTCATCCACCTCCAGACCCCCAGTTCCACCCCCAGTTCAGGGGGAGTAGATTAAACAAGGATCCTCGTGTTTGCTTTCTTTTAATTAAAAAAAATGACAAAAAATGAATTTATTGAAGCTAGCAGTGGTCCAAGGGAGAAGTAGTCTCCAGATTCGGGGGGGGTGCTGCAGTCACTGCCTGGCCCAGCCATATCCAAGTCTCCATTGCAGTTTCCTGAATACATAAGGGAGCAGGCACCAGTCTAGTATGAAATTGCATCATGTGACTGGCAAGGGAGGTAGCACCAGTCAACCCCATATACTAGGGAATGGTAGATCTGAGACGACACCAGAAATATTCATAATCCTCTTATGCAAAAAATTTGCACACCAATCGCAGACCTGGTAAGCTCCTTGAGAGCAGAGATCATGTCTAAAAATTCTGTTGTATTCTCCCACTTGCTTAGTTCAGAGCTCTTTGAGTGAGTGAGTGCTCAGTAAGTACCACTGATTGACTGGTCTCATATCACTTAAAGACATGAGATTAGTTCAGTCCTCTACACATAGTAAACCCTTATAAATATTATAACTACTAGAGCTTTATGATGTTGAACACAATGTGGCAATATTCAACTGGGAGGCACTCAAAGACCCATTACATATTATCTGAGAGCAAAAAAACCAAGGTAAAATATCAGATCATGATCTCTTCAGCCCAATAAACTGTTCTCTACTTGAAATGTTTATTAAAAGGATGAGACAGTTCCAAAGTTAAGAGGAAAATAGGAATGTTTTTGAAGTGGAGGACAAGTCTGATTTTCTTACGTGCATTTGCTGAACTGTAGTAACCTGTAGTGCTTCTCTAAAATATAAACACTAAGTATTTTATCTAGGCTATTTGCTATTACTCATAGACATGTCTAAAAAAATCAATCTGAATTTCTGTGAATTGTTTTTGGTGAGGTTCCACATTTTCTTTTTGTTCTGTCTTCCTGTATGACTGCAACTGGGTGAAGATGCCGTAGCTAATTGTATAGGATGCGTTTCCATTTTTTAATTGATTTTTAGAGCTGGTAATGCTTGATTTCTGGTAGTCTATTTTCACCTCAAGGCATGTATTGTGCCACCTAATAAAAGTGGCCCAAGAAAAGAGGTCAGTACCTTTTCCATTTTTCAGGATGATTTGGTTGCCTGTATTTTTCTAACAATCCTTAAGCTTGATTCTATTTAGGGGTTCCTTTAAAGATCCCTTTGATCTATTTCCACTGAGGCCCCAATTTGTGTTGAACTGAATTGTTATTCCACGGTGTTATTCCACGGTGAATTGTTATTCCAAGACAGAACTTCGGGTAGCAGATTTGTTTTCCCTATTTGTCAGCTTAGCCAGGACTTATTCTTTAGTTTCATATTTCTCCTGTGTTTGTCGCAGGAACAAGCAACTTGGCCTTACCTGTTTCTGTAATGTTCAGATGGAACAGACCACACAAACTAACCCAAAAAGTACTGTAAAGATTTTATATACAAACATATATCAATGAGTGCATATATATATATATATATATATATATATATGAGTGTATATACTGTGTGTATATACATGCATATTGTGTGAATATATATCTCTATAATATGGATATATTATTATATATATATATATATACATGCATATTGTGTGAATATACATCTCTCTATCTAATATGGATATATTGTAATATATAATATATAGATATATATTCACACAATATGCATGTATAAACACACAGCATGCATATATGTGTGTGTGTGTGTGTATCTGTGTATATACATGTAGGTATAGGCAATTTATGAAATTTAATTGCAAAAGAGACCATGACATCACTGATTTAGATGTGACTATCAAACTCTAGGTTATAGGAGTCTGATAACAGCTCCCTTGGCTTGGAGCCGTTTTGAACCATTCTGGCAGTTTACTGGTGTGATTTAAGATGGTGTTTCTGGCATGCTGCTCTTCAGAAAGGGAGAAGAAATGAATTAGAAAGCTCTTGATTTTTGTTTGTTTGTCTGCCAGTGGCTGAATAGCGACTGGGAGATTGAAGGAAGTCTTTCTTTTAAACATCTCATTGATTGTACATATGTTGGTTTCTTGATTTGGTGATGGAAAAGTGCTTTGAAAGGTAAGCAACATAGAAAACCTAACTTTCCAGAAGACACAGTAAAAGGCATTCTTGGTGGTTTTCAAATATGTTGAATGTTCTGGGAAAACTAGGATGTTTATATTTACTAGATAATGTGACCTGATTTAAAAAATGCTTCTAATACAAGGTGTCACTAGATGTCACCCTGGATTCCATTATTTGATATTCTAAAGATCTCTGCTGCTTAACTATTTTGCAACCAAAGTCCTTCACAATACCTGAATAGACAATGCAAAATGTGCATGAATAACACAGAATCGCTGACTGAATGTCAATTTTCTAGCGTGTGACTTCTATTGATCATTCATTATTGACATGAAGGTCTCTAGTGCCTCTGCTTTTCATTTTGAACTCTTTCTCAGCTAAAATTTCTAAATAACAAAACAGAAAAGCCTTGAAGAATGGGATGATTCAGGTCTCAGAGGATGTTTTACAAAGTACTCTGACCTCAGGAAGCAATCACCGGTGCTTTTCTCAAAGCCACAACAAATGCTTTGAAAAAAAATCCAAACACTATTGAGCAAGGAAAAAAAAAAGAAAAATATCCCCTTCAAATCAAGTGAAGTTGATTTGCACCCGTCTGGGTTTTTATTTAGCTACAAAGAACTTGGCTAGAAAAGCCCTACTGCAAATTTAACGTGTGGTATTTTTAAAATCTTACATGTTTAATTTGGCGCATACCTTGTGGAATTTAAGTAGTTTTTTCATGGTGATAAATGACATGCTGTACAATATTCTGTGATCGGGGATCCATGATTTTATTTCTTTTAGCTTTGTATACATTAATTAGGTCTACACAATCAGAGCTGAGTGCCGAAGCAGCTAAATAAACAAGTGACACTGTGGAAAGGTCCTTCTGCATACTAATCATATCCCTACATCTGCAAGCAAAAGCTCTATAAATCGATTTGCTCTTTCACATCAAAAGACAAACAGTGATGCGAGTCAGCAGTTCCTTTGTCAAAGTCACAGCGATTGCTGTTCTTCACAAATGCATCCTTACTGAGCTGGATTCAACCATTTGATGATTAGCATTATTGGCAACTCTTCAAAGAAGATTCATCAAGTGATTTGCAATTGGATTGGTTACCATTTTTATGATGCTGCTCCATGAAATCAAACTAAAAGTGATTGGCATTTTAATTCTTAGTTGGAGGTAGAGGGACCCAGAAAGAAGAATTCCCATTCCTCAGAAAACTAACTGCCTTCTTGGTGGTTTATGGCCTGTTGTGGCTCCCAGAGGACTAGATTAACTGGAGCTGATATGGAAATGTGTTCTGGAGGGTGGACCCTTTCCAAGCTGAGCATAGGAGAACTGTGACTTGGTTTGGTATGGTTTGGCTTTGAAAGGCCAAAATGTGTTCATTTTCAAAAACTATCCTAAAATATCCCACCCTGACCTTTTGAAGGGCAGCAGTATATCCCTCCACACTAGAAGAGGGTCTGATTGGTGTATCCACACCAGAGGGAGTCTGAATAGTGTATTCCTTCACACTAGAAGGGGTTCTGATTGGTGTATCCCTCCACACTGAAAGGTGGCTCATGATTGTTCCATTGTGGGAATTTATGGGAATTTATTTCTTTAATGAAATGGATGGGGTTTATGATGCAAGGGTGGACATATAAGAACATCTGTACTAATAAATTGATAGTGCCTAAGTGTATAGCAGTGGAATTGGTGGTAATTTTCTGTCAGACCTTTTCAAACTGGGAGAGGCAGGGAAACTGATGGACACTGTATCTCTTGCCCTGTACTCTGGCCTTGCTGATTAAGTCAAGTAAGGAGGAGGAAGCTGGAAATATATTTCCAGCTGCTGCATTTTACAGATAAGTCTAATTTTTCAAGGCTTACTCTGTAACAGTGGAACAGGACTTATGGAGGAGATGGGAGCACACAAAACCAGTGCCCTCTTCTGTTCCCTACTAGCTTCATATCCAGGGATCAGGAAGCTGGGAAAAACTTCTACTGTGGATTAGTAACACTTTCTCTCAACTATTTTCATCTTTTAAGTGAAAGTAAAGCACTGTCATGGCAATCCTCTATCATTTCACAATTTTCTACTTGGCCTCTGGTTCCAAAGTGAAAATACCCGTTTCTTTTGAACCTGAGTGAAACTCAAGCTAAAAGTATAAATGGAGTGAAGGTTAAGATGATGAAATTCAAAATTAGGTTCAGATGTCATGGTACAGAGTCCGCCCAAGACTGTACCAGAGCTGGTTCTACATATTACTTTGCTAAGGAACATTATTTGGGTGAAATCCTTCCAGATAATATATCTCAGAACACTCATATGTCTTTGGTACGATCTGTCTTCCATATTGCAATAGAAGGTAACCTGATCTAGTGAGTTGGGGGAGGATCTAATCTAATGCCAATCTACTCACTGTACCTCCATCTCATCTATCTCTCTGCTGACGTCTCGCCCATGCCCTCCCTCTGGCCTGGAATGCCCTCCCTTTTCTTATCTGAGAGATAATTACTCTCTCCCCATTCAAAGCCTTATTGAAGGCATAACTCCTCCAAAAGGCCTTCCTTCCCCGACTAGGCCTTCGTTTCCTCTTCTCCCACTCTCTTCCACATCTCCTTATTTGCTCCTTTTATTCACCCCTTCCTCAGCTCCACAGCACATACAGAGAAGCAGTGAGTCCTAGTAGATAGAGCATGGGCCTGGGAATCAGAAGTACCTGAGTTCTAATCCTATATCCACCACTTGTGTGCTGGGTGACCTTGGACAAGTCGATTAACTTCTCTATGCCTCAGTTACCTCATTTGTAAAGTGGGGATTAAAATTGTGAGCCCCAGCTAGGACTTGGACTGTGTGCAATATCTTTATCTTGTATCTACCCTAGCACTTAGAACGGTGCCTGGCATATAGTATGTGCATAACAATTACCATAAAAAATTCATATTTTTTTATAGTTTATTTATAGTAATATCTTTCTCCACCTCTGGACTGTAAACTTGTTGTGGGCAAAGAACGTGTCTACCAACTCTGTTATATTGTACTCTCCCAAGTGCTCAGTACAGTGTTCTGCAAGCAATAAGCACTTTATAATTTGATTGACTGAGCCAAGTAAGGAGGAGGAAGCTGTAGAGGAAGGAACTCAGGCTAAAGTGTGTATGGGTGAACCTGGATCTGATCCCTATGGCAGAGGAGACCCCAGTTTGGGCCACTGCACCTGAAGGGCTTCTCAGCCGGTCGCGAGAGCTGCTGCTCCTGCCAAGTCACTGCTGCTCGCGGGGTGGTAGTAGGGAAGGGAAGGGAGCCAGAGAGCAGTGGTTACTGTTGCACTTAACAATAAATAATTTCCTGGTGCTGGGGCTCCCCAGTATGCAGATATGATTGGCCTGGGGGGAGGTGTAGACAGGCATTCTTTTTATTTAAAAATAAAATAAAATAGGTAAAAATAAAAATCCTCGGTTTTCAACTTCCCTCAACCTCCCACCTCCTACCTTTACCCCTCCATGGCTCTGCACCCTGAAGGGCTTAGACAGCTGCTGGCAGGCCAAGCTCTGGGAGGACATTTAGTGAGCCTGGTTTTGACTCTCCTGGCATCACCACTCCACCTTCTCTCCTGTCCACAGTTCTGTACCCAAGGAGACAAGGCATCTACGGACAGCCCAGCTCGAGAGGGACATTAAGTGAGCTTGATTTCTACTACTTTCATCCCTCTCCCACCTCTTCTCTGTATCCTTCCATGACTCTACCCTGAATAGCCAGGGTGGTTTTGTGCACAGAGAAGCAGGGACCTTGGCTCCCAACCCCATCCATAAAACGGACAGAATGGGTGGAAATATGAAAAGATACTGATTTCAATTTTTCAGAAACATCATGTCCATCTCTAGTTCTCTGTGTCCCACTCTGATCTTGTTACCTGGGAACAGAGGCATTTCAATAAAGCTTCTGCTAAGATATGGCAACACAGGCTCCAAACCCCTCCCACAACAGAGAGACAATGATTCTGGGGACAGGGAAGGATACACATTCTCTCAATCGCTAAAAGAAGTTTTAACAAAGTTTTAGGTTCTGTCATTAGGGAGGCCCCTGGTCCAAATTCTTCCCTGATACTAATTTTGATTTTTCAGAAATAATATCTCTGTCTCATAAAGTATAAAGTTTCAGATCAAAGAGTGCAGCTCAAGTTATGGTAACCAAAGTAACCAATCAGAAAAGGTGTCTTAAAACTTGTCAATAAGTAAGTGAAGGAAGTTCACTTAGATCAGAGAGAGCTCCTGGAATGACAGGAAATTAGTCAGACAGGAATTTAGCTAGTCCTCAGCAGGCATGTACTCCTTGAGCCTTCTCAGACAAAAGATTGACTATTCTTATAAAGACATATAGGGTAGATTATAGATTTTTAGACTAGAATGGGAAAAATTATTTCCTAGGTAATCCATTTTAGTGACAGTAGTTTTTCTTATTTCTTAGGAATACATTAAAGAAACATGGAGTTCAAAGGTTCTCTTAATTTTTGTGGTAATATGGTCTTTGAATTGCTAAAGTTTTACATTTTCCCTGAAAGTATTAAGCATATTTATTCAATTCAATTACATTTTTGATTAAAAGGAGTCTGTTTTCATCCTTTCTCAACAACCTTCTTAATCTTGGAGTAAAGCTAGAGAATCCGATATATTTGAAAAAAGTGCCCAGAGGTTGGTTTGTGGTTGATCGTGAAAGCCAAAAGTAAAGGATTAAGAATATACCAAAAGCAAATTTAGAGAAATATTTCACCACATTCTCATTATTTCTATCTGTTAAGTGGAGGCTGTAACATTTAGGAGAATAATCAGTTGAAAGGCAGAGTGACATTTTTCCCTCACATCCTTCCACACATAAGTCCTCAGTATTATACGCCTTCTCTGTATCACTTTCTTTTCATGTAGCACAGTATGTATGTACGTGTGTGTACATGACACTAGAGTGAGTGAAAGAGAGCCTTGAGCATTATTTCCTAATTCTCTCTGAGCAACTCACATTTAGTATAAAATTTGGACAGGAGACTACAGTGCTTTTTTGCTTCAATTTCCTATCTGTTAAATGGAGGCAGTAACAGCAGAGTATTCTAAGGATTAGCTAATGAATAATGGCTTTTTTTTAAAAAAAAGAACTGTTCAGCTCTCAGGTGGTAGTTGAATGATTTATTGTTATCACCACAACTACTAATAATTATAATGATAATAAAAAGTGAATGATTCTGCTTTGGAGAGCTTGATTCCCAGAGGATTTTTTTTTCTTGGTCTATTTTTCTACTTCATATTTTAACTGAGTTTTTAAAGCTCTACAATAGAAGAGAGTGCCTCTGACATGTTGTTTTGCTCCCAAAGTCCAAGGTTGTCCAGGCTCAACACCCATCTGCACTCTACATTTAGAAAATTATCCTGTCATCAGTTTATTTTTACATAATGAAGGGAAAATAGAATTGGGCAATTGAAACTCTCTCATTAGACTATCACAACTAGAGTGTGTGGGAGAGAAAAAGGTGCTTTGGGGAAAAAATATTGTAAGCAATTAAAGCTTTGGAAGATTGTATTGGGACAAAGTTTAAGGTAATGATATAGAAAATTGATTGACTAAACCGGCATGCAGATCAAGTTGAAATTAAAACGAGAGGTCTATGATAAAGGGAAAAAAAATTAATTGAAGAACATAATTTGATGTCTGAACAGAGTGTAAAACGTACGGCCAAAACCACCACAGTCATAATTAAAGTCAATTTCTTATTTACCTTTAAAAATTACTCCATAAAAATTGTCTTGAAGTGTAAAGATTGTATTTTCTCACACTATCTGGGGTAGAAGGGTTTAGGCATTTGCTGAAAATGTATTTAAAATTAAATCGAACTAAAAAGACAGAAGCAGAGTTTGAAATTACAGCTAGAGATCTTCAAAATGACTCTAAAGATGGACAAGTAGGATATAAGCTTGAGCAGAACATAGTCAGTCTTTGCTTTCTTTCGGGTGATTTTTAAATTAAAAAAATTCCCACCAGAGTTTGACTTTCTGGGGAGTTTGAATCAGGCAGGATCTAACCAAATAAGAGAAAGAAAGAAAGAAAGATAATTATTTTAATATCGAAAGCTGAGGGAATTAATATGAAAGTTCATTTGTCCTTGAAAACAGCAAAAACTAAACTGTACTGGAAGTAGGCCTTCTGGTCGCATATTGGTGTTCCATCCCTCTGAATTCAGTGAGAGTTATGTAGCAAGAGACTTATACTAGACTTAAGTTGATACAGATGTGTCTTGGTTGTAATGAAATAGGAAACAAAACTGTACACATCTTCAGATGTGTTGGAAAATAATAAACTGACAGTACATTTTCACAGATTTAAAAATACAAAAATTTCTCCAAGTGATGGTGCTTTTCTTTGAAATGTCAGCCCTGCTCACCTGCATATTTGTCTTTTGTCACTACTAGAGCTAGTACAAGATTTCCATTTTTTTTATCTTGAGGCATCCTAAATATACTAAAGACATTCGAAGGTTATGGAGTCTCCATTCTAGATATCTGAGTAGTCAGGTAAATGGTGAAATCATTGCTTGATCAAGGTAAAACACTGACTGTGCAGGACAATTGTTTACTCCCAAATGAACTATGATCTACATCTTGCAGAAATCCTGCTAAGTGTCCCTACCCTTGAAATGCCTTAAATGATCCATTGGTCAGAGACCTTTCAACACTGATAGGATGGTCACAGCAGGCATTCCCAATTGATCAATCATATTTATTGAATACTCTGTGCAGACCACTGTACTAAGCACTTGGGAAAGGACAGTAGAATTAGTGAACATCATCCCTTTCCTAAAAGAGAGATTATAATTTACTGGGGAAGAGAGGCACCAATACTAATCACAGAGAGGAGGAAGCAACAGAGTTTAATGATATAAAAATAAATGCTCATGCCAGTGAGGAGGGGTGTGAGTGCTGGAGTATTAAAGTGATGTAACAGTGTTGAAAGGGCAGTGGGAGGGAAAATAATGTGGGAGGGTGAGAGGTCACTCAGGGAAGGCCAGAATGATCTAATGAAAAGAGCATGGACCTTGAAGTTCCATTCCCAGCTCCACCATTTTTTTGCCTTGTGACCTTGAGCAAGTCACTTTAATAATGTTGGTATTTGTTAAGCGCTTACTATGTGCCGAGCACTGTTCTAAGCGCTGGGGTAGACATAGGGGAATCAGGTTGTCCCTCATGGGGCTCACAGTCTTAATCCCCATTTTACAGATGAGGGAACTGAGGCACAGAGAAGTTAAGTGACTTGCCCACAGTCACACAGCTGACAAGTGGCAGAGCTGGGATTCGAACTCATGAGCCCTGACTCCAAAGCCCGTGCTCTTTCCACTGAGCCACGCTGCTTCTCTTTATTTCTCTATGCCTCAGCTCCTTCATCTGTAAAATGGTGACTCAATATCTGCGTTCTCTCCTACTTAAGATGCAAATCCCAGATATTAGTATACTAGATCCTTGCTTCATTTCTCTCTCATTGAATTCATTTCTACAACCAGGCACCAAATCCTACAGGTACAGTGGTCTGCACACAGTAAGCGCTCAATAAATACAATTCAATGAATGAATTGGTTCAACCTTCACAACACTGCCCTTTCCAAACTACAACCACATTAATCCAGGCACTCATTCTATCTGCTTAGGCATTTAGCTAAGCGTTTAGTACAGTGCTCTGTACATAGTTAACAATAAATATAACTGGCTCAGTAGAAAGAGCATGGGCTTGGGAGTCAGAGGTCATGGGTTCTAATCCCAGCTCTGCCACTTGTCAGCTGTGTGACTTTGGGCAAGTCACTTCACTTCTCAGTGCCTCATTTCCCTCATCTGTAAGACTGTGAGCCTCACGCGGGACAACCTGATCACCTTGTATCCCCCAACACTTAGAACAGTGCTTTGCACATAGTAAGCGCTTAACAAATACCATCATCCTAACTGAATGAAAAAAATATCTAGCCTTGATTACCGCATCAGCCTCTTGATGATCTCCCTGCTTTTTCTCTCTACCTATTTCAGTCCTTACCTCACTCTGCTACCCTGATCACTTTTCTAAAAAAATGTTTAGTCCATGTTTCCCCACTCCTCAAAAAGCCACTCCTTACTACCAGCTTTAAAGAACTCAATCACCTTGCCCTCTCATATACTAACCTTATCGATCTCCTACTCCAGTCTAGCACACACACTCAGCTTCTCTAACACCAGCTTGCTCACCTTCCCCTGATCTCGTCTTTCTTAATGCCAACCCCTCTCCCATATTCTTGCTCCTGCCTGGAATTTCCTCATCCTTCATATCTGACAGAAGGTTACTCTCTCCATCTTCAAATAATTATTTGAAGTGTATTTCCTCCAAGAGCTTTCCCTATTTAAGCCCTGATTTCCACTCTTCCCAATCCTTTTTATATTCACCCTTACAATTGGATTTGCATCCTCATCCCCACAGCACCTATATTCATATCCATAACTTTTTTTATATTAATGCCTTTTTCCCTCTCTAGCCTGTAAACTCATGTTGAGCTGGAATGTGTCTACGATCTTTGTTGTATTGTATGCTCCTAAGAGCTTAGTACAGTGCTCTACACACAGTAAGTGCTCAATAAATATGATCGATTGATTGTTTGGCACATAAGGAAGCACTTAAATACCAAAAACAGGCTTTCAGGTATTCACTTCCATATCATGGATCCATATCACTGTGAGGCATAGGTTGGATTTTGCAGGAATCAGAAAAAAAATGCTTCAGTTGTAATTTCCTTATTCTCCTGTTTCTTCTATTGTGAAATCCAAATCACACCTCATTCAATCAATCAATCAATGGTATTTATTGAGCACTTACTTTGACCAGAGTACTGGACTAAGTGCTTGGGAAAATACAATAAATTTAATAGACACTCTCCCTTCCTGCAAGAAGTTTACAATCTTATGGGGGAGACAGATATTAAAATAAATGACAGGTAAAGGATGCAGAAGAGCATGAGGATATGTACATAAAGTCTGTGAGAGTGGGCTTGGTGAGGCGGTTACCTAAATGTTCTGTATATAGGATTATGTGCAAGAGAGAGAGAAGGGAAAAAAGGTAGTTGTGGGTGGGGAAAGAAGAGTTTAGGAAAAATGTCCTGGAAATGCTATTTTAGTAGGTCTTTGAAGATGGGGAATGTGCTGTTCTGTTGAATAAGTAGGAAGAGAGTGTTCCATGAAGGAGGATATGAGCAAAGGGATGACAGCAGGTGAGATAAGATCAAGGGACAGTCACTAAGTTGTTATTAAAGGAATGAAGTGGGTGAGCTTAGCTGTAGAGAGAGAGGAGTGAATATAGTGGGGAAAGAACTAATTAAGTGCCTTTAATCTGATAGTGAAGAGTTTCTGATTGAGTTTCTCATTGTCAGGTTGTGCTCTCTCTCCAAACACTTCCGTTTCCTCCCTATTTCTTGCTCCTCTGTGGTTTGCACTCCTAAACATTTTTTTTCCTATTTCCATCCTTTATTTCTTTCATTTTTACCTGTGTCCCTTCATCCTTAACTTTTCCTTTACCTTTATTTCTCTATGCCTCTGGAAAAAAATAAAGCATCTCTCATACTCCGCTGCTGGTAAATATTATCAATTCTCAAGTCTTTGGTACTTTCCCCTCTTGGCAATATCCATTTTAGCATTTTTTCTGTTTCCCCCTTCTTTTTTTCTGTTTCCTTTTAATCTTCTAGCATATTTTTTCTTTCTCTCTTAGCCTTTGCTATCATGTTCTTTTCCTTCTTATTCATTACTCCCTTGTTCTTCTTTTCTTTTCTTTTTCTCTTTTCAGATTTCAGATTCATGAACTTGAGCCCAGGGCTCCTAGGATATGTATGTACAGAGTTCCTCTTCTGCTTTATACCTGTACTTATTCTTGAAGCTCATGTCCAGGAAAGAGAAGAAAGTGACTTAGTCTTGGGACCTTCTGTCCCAAGAATTCTTAGGAATCTAGCTTCCCATAATAAGTGTAGTATTAAGTGTTTTTTTAACTAAGCATCGAACTAAGCACTGGAATAAATACAAGATAATCAGTTTGGACTCAATTTGTGTCCACAGGGAACTCACAGCCTAAGTGAGAGGGGGATCAGGTATTGAATCACCAGTTTACAGATGAAGTTGAGACTCAGAGAAGTTAGGTGACTTGCCCAAGGTTACACAGCAGGTAAATGGTGGAGTTGGGATTGAAACCCAGGTCAGGCTTCAGTTTTGGACATTGAGTACTGACACTAGCTACTTAGGCTGGGACATAGTAAGTACCAACGCTGCTGATGCTGCTGGGAAGCCCACATTTATGATTACTCCCTTCTTTGCTGCAGCCCTGCTTCCTCTTACAAATTGTTTTCCTCGTCTGTTTTTGAAGGTGGTGGAACAATTCATCCATTCAATAGCATTTACTGTGTGCTTACTATGTGCAGAGCACTGTAGTAAGCACTTGGAATGTACAATTCGGCAACAGATAGAGACAATCCCTGCCCAGTGACGGGCTCACAGTCTAATTGGGGGAGACAGACGGCAGAGCAAATCAAAACGAAACAAAAACAAGACAACATTATCACGTTAAATAAATGTTGTACACATCATTAACAAAATAAATAGGGTAATAAATAATATATACAAATGAGCACAGTGCTAAGAGGAGGCGATGGGGGAGGGGGAGGAGCAGTGGATGGGCTGGAGAGGCGAGGGGGAGCAGACGGAAAGAGGGCTCAGCTGAGGGGAGGTGAAGGGGGAAGGGGAAGGAGCAGAGAGGTTTCAGAGGAGGTGGAATCAGGGTCTCAATCACATGTCAATCAATAAATCAATAGTATTTACTTAGCACCTACTTGTGCAGAACACTGCAATAAATGCTTTGGAAAGCATAATAGAATTAGCCAACATGATTCCAGCAGTTTACAATCCACTGAGAGAGATAGATGCTAAAATAAATTATAGATAAGAGGAAGTAATAGTATATACAATGATATGTAGGTAAGTGCTATGGAGGATAGTGAGTGCTTAAGTAGTATATAATATTTAGGTGTTATGAAAGGGCTGATGTAACATTTGGGATGTACAAAGTGGGAAAAGGTGGGAAATTGATCAGGAAAAATTTCTTGAAGGGATGTCATCTCAGGATATCCTAGCTGAGTGGATGTGGGATTATTGTTTTTAATTGATGAATCAGGGACCCTGCCTTGGGTGGACAAGTGGGGGCATGTCTACCTAGCTGGGGAGGGAAACAGGTGAAATTAAAAAGGACCAATTACTCGCACATTCTGCTTATCACTCATAATACTTTCTGGGATTCCTTATGAATGTCCTGATAGCACTTTCAATGAAGGAAAAAAAATAAAGCATCTCTCATACTCCGCTGCTGGTAAATATTATCAATTCTCAGAAAGTCATTTCTGTCAATTGCAATATTCTAATGGTAATATTCTAATTATGAAATCCCTATCTAATACTTTATAATGGCAGAAGCGATTGCTACCCTTACTAGGCCTAAGGGTACGCATATCTTTTTGGCTCCATGGTCCCAGCTGCATCTTCCGGTTCCAAGTTACCATCTTACGGTGTGCTGTTGGCCCACAAGGCCCAAGCAAGAAAGTGTAGATGACTCACTGGAACCAGTTACCACTTCTGGTGAAACAAATCATAGTTCATGGCTTGTTGATGGTGCAGCTCCCCTCCTTTTTCTTCATTTTCTCCTATCTCCTTTTCCTGTTTCTGAGACAAAAGTCTAAGAGGTGCTTGGTACAATAGTTGGTATTCAGTAGGCATTCAATAAACTGATTCCTTGCTATAGTCAGATGACTGTAAGCTCTCTGTGGGCAGAGATTTCTACCAATTTCCACCAATTCTGTTATGTTGTACTCTCCCAAGTGCTTAGTAAAGTGCTCATACACAGTAAGCACTCATTAAGTGGGATTGATTAATTGATTGATTGGTGTCCCATTTATTTATTCATTCTTTCATTTAATCCTATGTATTGAGCACTTACTGTGTGCAAAACACTGCACTAGGAGCTTGGGAGATTACAGTTTAACAATAAACAGACACATTCCCTGACCATAGTGAGCTCTCTGGGGAGGGGATACAAAAACTGCCCTTAAAAATAACCTACTTCACTTGAGGCCAGCATTCATACAGACTGTGATGTGTTGGCTTTCTATTTCCATGGGTGCGTTGTGAAAGGGCTTATCTTTTGTGTTTCAGAGATGAATTGTTGACTTTCATAGCATTACCTTCAGATCTGATGGTTGGCTATATGGTCATCCCCTAAAAAGTAAAGAGCTAATGCAAAGGAAATCATGCTCAGAATAGCCAACAGATTTTCTAAGAGTTGAGTATATATATAAACTGTCAATTCATGTAAAGTAGTGATTACCCTAATCTCCTTTAATTGTTTGCTTTTACACATAGCCTCCCTTATAATCTTCTTCCTTTAGCATTCTTTCACGATAGTGCTATAGAATGAAAAGCATCACAGTGTTTGAAGCATTTTGAAAGGTTTGGTACAGATAAATTATATCCTATTTCAATTTTGTGTTAGAAAATGGGAGATCGGTTTAGCTTAGATAGTGAGAGACTTCTAGTACACTATCACAAGGTGCCTTTTTGCTGAATCAGATATAAAAGATAACTTAAGATAACTTGAGAAATTCAGCATTTGCTTATAAAGTGTAGTATTATAATTATTATGATCATTATGATTTCCTTGCAAGGAAATATTTTGCCAGCACATGAAATCAGTTATCCATGAGGTAAACAACAAAATTTATCAGTTTAGACCTAAAAACCTTTAAAAACTTAAGCCCAAGTAAAATACTTTTTCCTTGAAATATTTTCTAAACTACTTAGGAAAATCATATAAATAACAAAAAACAAGTATTTTATTTCTCAATAGACAGCTACTTCATTCCAATATAAAGCTTCAAAGTTGATCAAAGAAGAAGTGGGAGTACTGAATCATCTCTAATATGATGTAAAAACATATATTACACTTTATATTGGCTGCATGGACATATTCTATCTTCAAAAATTAATGTAATGTGAAAAATCCTAAATCCTAGGGCTTCTTAAAAGTTTTCAACCAAATGGTACGAGAGCTTAAGAACTAATCAAAACACTTAATGACAAAAATCAGTCGCAGCATTTTTTCATGGGATATAAACTCAATGAGCCAGGTGAGATTAAGTCCAGGGTTACATAATAGCTTGTCTTTGTTTTAAAAAGAAAAGCTTTAGGATTAGTTAAGGTTATGTGATTAGACTGGTAGAAAACTTTCAGGTTTTCCTTTAAAATGAGTTAAACTTTCAAACTTTAGGTGGTTCATATTTTCACGGTTCAAAACAAAGTTTAGACTAAAGGTACCCAAATTTTCTGACTTTGAGATCCTCATAATATCATTATAGAAGACAAAGGTTCGTAAAATAAGTTGATAAAAATAATCGAAGGGTTGAAATACAGTTAAGGTGAGTGAATTTGGAGAGTTTTTAGCCTAAATGCAATTCAAAGTGGGAACTTCATTATTATGTTCTAAATTAAAACTATATTTCAGGATCAGTACCAGCTGGTTATTTTCCCTATCTTCTCAAGATTGAATGAGAGACCACAGTCAGAAGCAGGTATGATAAACACCAGAGTGGACTTCATATCCATAAGTCAATCAATCAAACAATCAAACAATGGTATTTGTTGAGTGCTTACATATGCCTCTGAATATAATACTGTAGGGTTTTGGAAAGTGGGATGCAAAAGAGTTGGGACACATTCCCTGCTCATCAGGAGATTATAGTCTAGAGAGGGCAATAAACATTAAAATACATTTTGGATATGTACAAAAATATTGTGTGCCTGAGGGTGGACCAGATTGGCAGTGATCTGTGAAGTAGAGAAGTCCACCTGTACCCTGGCTAAAGGATAGAGAGCTTCATTAGGTTTTTGATGTTATTTTACAGCTGCATGACTTGTTTCAGAGCCAGGGTGTCCCGTCTTACTGATTTCTCATTGGTAATCAGTCAAAGCAGTGAGATCCAGCAAGAAACCTACCTACTGAGGTTAGTTTCTTAGAAACAGTCATTTAAGAATTATTCTAAAACAGGTGCCTGCAACTTTAGGGCACACACCCAAGAAGTCATGCAAATAGTGGTAAACTACTTCTTGAATCAAACATGATTGAGGCTCATAGGTCTAAAGAAATCTGAGATGATGTATCAGTTTGCACCAGGAAACCCATGCAGGAATCTAAAAAGTCTATATGGGTAAGATGGAGATAAATTTTGCCTCAGAATTCTGTTGCTTAGCCTGCTTATTGAACAGCAGTATGAAAACAGAGAGTGAGTTTTTAAAAAAATCAGGAAGAACATGTCTTCTGGGAGTCTGTCAAACAGTGTAGCATTAATCAAGCTAAAGTGCTATCTGACTTCCTCCACAAGCTGACTCCTCACTGACTCCGTGAGCAGGTCCATCAATGCTACTTATGAGTTACATTCAACATCACATAGACAGTATCATAAACAACAAAGTCAGCTTCCTCATATTGAAGCTACCCATAACATAGTGTGGGTAGCATGTTTGAAGAGAATGGACAGCAGAAGGACACTCAGACCGCAATTCTCTGGAGGACTGAAATTAGGAAAATGAAAGCTAATAGACCAGCGTAAATGATTTAGGGTTTCATTTAAATACAATGATGTACCCCCACTGGAATCTGGGAATCATTTGCTGCAGGTCAGCCGGGTTGGTACACTGCAATCAAGAAATGCCTGGCTGTATTGGAGCAAAAGCCTGGTGAAATCATGAAATGAGGAGACAAAGGAAACAGGCTGCTAGGTGCTGCAACTCATAGGCAAAAGAGCCTAACTAGGGTTTGCTTTGTGTATGCCCAGTGTGGCTGAGGCTAAGGATTGTACAATGACTTTTCACTCACAGAAACATCAGGAGTGAGTAGATTTGGAGGAAAAGATAAAGACTACTACCTGTAAAACTCAGAATTTCACTCAATAACTCACTTGTCTCTGATTGTGCTTTGTTCATATATTCATATTAATTTCTTAAGAGTAGGGCTATATTGTGCTGAATCATCCACATTCTCTCCCCTAGGTTCCCCTGTGGCTAACTCATGATGGTTTGCAAGTTGATTACCTCGGATTGAGGATGTAGTATGGCATTCTGAAATACATTATTCCTGGGCATCTTCTTCAGCAGCAGGATCTGCTGAACTGCAGTAAAACCTACAATTATAAAAAATATTAAGTTTTTTTGTAATTTTCATGTTTAAGACATGCAGCAGATTGTGACAATGGTGAATGAAAAATATGCTAACTTTTCAAAAGAGAAAAGAGGAATGGGGGAAGGAGTAGATCCTTTTCAAAAGAGAAAAGAGGAATGGAGGAAGGAGTAGATCCTTCTGAAGATGAGAAAGCATAAACAAAACCCAGTAAGCAGCTCAAGACATTGGTCCCTTGGTAGCTGAAAAGATAGCAGTCCTAATTAGAACAATAGAGTAGCCATATTTAAAGATTCCACAGCTCACCCCAGATGCAAGTCAGAATTACGACAAAGCCTGATACACCCAAACTGGTTTCTCCAGAATCTCCATAATGGGTTGGTTTTAACTGTCAATTGAAAAAAAAAAACAATCAGGAATCTACCAAACTCAAAAGAAAGCAACAGGCCTAGTGAAAATACCATGGGCCTGGGAGTCAGAGGATCTGGATTTTAATTCTGGCTCTGCCAGTTGCCTGCTGTATTACCTTCAGCAAGTCACTTGACTACTTGATGGCTCAGTTTCCTCATATGTAGATCTGGATTAAATATCTGGTTCTCCATCATATTTAGACTGTGAGTACCATCTGGGAAAGGGATTGTGTCTAATCTGATTAACTTGTATCTTCCCCAGGGCGTAGACAATGCTATGATACTTAGTAAGTGCTTAGCAAATCCCGTAAAGAAATAAGGATTCCATCATGGAATATCAATCAAGATGCTATCTACAATGAGAAGGTTAATCTTCTAAGAAGGAGAATATTTATTGCACAAGCTACCTTGATATGGACTTAACAACATAGCATTGAGTAAAAGAAGGCTTGCAGGTTAAAGGTGAATGGAAAGAGATGACAAATCAATCAGCTAATCAATCAATCAATGGTATGCTGATATGTTGGCTGTTATTCAGTGAAAGATACACAACTGATTTATAGATACACTCTACAGTGCTCTGCACATAGTAAGCATTTAACAAATACTAAGATTATTATTATTATTATTGACAGATACACAATCTACTGGACAGGTCTTCTGTCCTCTAAAGTAAACGAGGGTGGTTACGCACAGATTTAGCCCTGCAGCCCTTACATAAATATCCTTAAACCTCCATTTCCCCTATTATAATTTATTTTAATGTATCTCCCTCTTGTCTGTGAACTCCTTGAGGGCAAAGACCACTTCTACTAGTTTATTGTATTGTACTTTCCCAATCATTTAGTACAGTGCTCTGCATACATTGAGCCCTAAATAAATTCCATTGATTGAACTTTCATTTTGCAATCACTTGTCTTAAATCTTCCAAATTTGCCCAAAATAAACATCTAATGAAACTATCCTGACATCTTAGAGACCCTGTGCTTTCTCCAGGACTGAAACCAATGAAGAGAAAGCAAAACTATAAGACTCTAGATAGGCCATCACAGCAATACCAGTGACTATCAAGTCACTTGTCAGGTTGCAATGGATGGTTATAGTAGACATGATGGCACTAGTTGCAATGGATAGTTATAGTAGACATGATGGCACTACTGCTGGACTATGAAAAAAGGAAAAATCATTCAACTATTCAAACTTGGAAAAGTAAATAAGAGTGGTTTATTTTTCCTCAGTTAATATGCTAAACATTAGCTTCTACTCATTCACTTAGTGTTCTGCTTACAAATAAGAAACAATCTGTGGATACAACTAAGATCTAAAAAGTACACTGTTGACTGTATTATTGCCTAAGAGTAAGGCCCAACGATGGATCAAATTTTTGCCAGCCATCAAGTGTGATCTTAAATGATGTACCACTTTGATACTTCCAAACTTTAATTGACAAAAAAAATGTATCACAGGGTAGCCAGAAAGTCTCCAATAGAATGAACATCAAATTTTAGATTAATAACTTTCAAAAACCTTGCAATCAAATCAGTTCTTATACCTGAACAAGAACCCACATCAACCATTGATCAACCAATGAGTATTTCTAGGTATTATCATTCAAGCAGCTATTAATATGAGCCTGTTAATATGTGCAAGAATTATTTTGAAAGAATGTCTACTAGATCAAACAACTACTTGTATAACATATCTATAATTCTCTTTATTTATAATTAATGCTATCGATGCTTGTTTACTTGTTTAGACATACGTCTCCCCCATTCTAGACTGTGAGTCTGTTGTGGGCAGGGATTGTCTCTCTTTGTTGCTGAATTTCACTTTCCAATTCAGTACTCTGCACACAGTAAGTGCTCAATAAATATGATTGAATGAATGAATGAACAAAATAAGCAGCATATCAGAAACGCCTTGTAAAGCCCCACAATCCTGACATAAAAGATGTTTATTGAAACTTACACTGTGATATGTTGAATGCATAACATCCAACTGATGGGAGGCCAGTTGATCAGAAGCAGCATGACTTAGTGGAAAGAGCACAGGCTTGGGAGTCAGAGGTCATGGGTTCTAATCCTGGCTATTTCCACTTAGCTGTGTGACTTTGGACAAGTAACTTAATAATTATAATAACAATGGTATTTGTTAAGAGCTTTCTCTGTGCTAAGCACTGTTCTAAGCGTTGGGGTAGATATAAGGTAATCAGGTTGTCCCATCTGGGGCTCACAGACTTAATCCCCATTTTACAGATGAGCTAACTGAGTCACAGAGAAGTGAAATGACTTGCCCAAGGTCACACAGAAGACAAGTGGCGAAGATGGAGTTAAAACCCACGACCTCTGACTCCCAAGGCAGTGCTCTTTGCACTAAACAATACTGCTTCTCTGTGCCTCAGTTACCTCATCTGTAAAATGGGGATTAAGACTGTGAGCCTCACTTGGGACAACCTGATTACCTTGTATCTACCCCAGTGCTTAGAACACTGCTTGGTACATAGTAAGTGCTTAACAAATACCATCACCATTATTATTATTATTATGCCAGCGCTGAAAATACCCAAGGCAAGAGATCAACTCCAAAGCAAATTCTTTTGTGCTTCCCCAAGGGGGTTTATGGACCCAAACAAATATTATCACTTTACCAATGGAAAGTGTAAATGGCAAGGCAAGACAAGGAAGGAATTGTAAATAAAAATCAGCTTTGACAATTTCCTTAAAACTTTCTTAACGTTTATAATGGTCTACGAAGAACAATTTCCCTTCAACTGTGCAGTGAATTATGAAGATAGATAGTACCCATGTTTTGTAGTATCCTAACTGAGAACTATTATCAGCAAGATCTGTGTACTCCAACACCTGCATAGACTTTTCTTCCTCATGACGACTTTTGAGGAAATGCCACATGGTTTGCAAAAAGGGCATCCTTATCAACACCTTCAAGAAGAAAGGTAAAAGTGCCTACTGGAAATGACTCACTCCATTCCTCTCCATTCCTGGCAAGATCCTAGTCAAAGTCTTCCTGCTTCCAGTTACTGAAAAGCAGGGTAAGTAGATAGAGGGGTCTGAGAGGACTTGGGGAGGCTAGGACATTCAAGAAGGAAAGTCTGGCATTGCACCTGCCAATGTGGAATGCCTAGGCACCAACACAGGTTCTTCTAGTAGGTGGGGACTCAGCAGCTCCCAACCAGGGGGATCCCCATGATGAATGGGGGAATGTTAACTAGTTGCTAGCCTTCTAATGGATACATGTTAACAGATCATTATTGCAGCTCTCCAGAGTGGATGGGCAAGCTCTAATCAGTCATTAGTTGTTAATGGGCTAATGCTAATATGTTGTTTTTCCTTGGTGAGTTCCAGGAACTATCTCAGGATCCTATTGTGTGAAAGCATTTTGGGTTGAGTTTCAGCATTTCTTCTTGGTGGCACAATCCCAGGTTCCTGGCAAATGGTGGAGACAACTACTAGAATGAGTCGTCTACACTCGCTGTCTTGAATTCCTCAACTCAACTCTCTCCTGGACCCCCTCCAATATGGCTTCCGTCCCCTCCACTCCACCAAGACTGCTCTCGCAAAGGTCACCCATGACCTCCTTCTTGCCAAATCCAATGGCTCCTACTCTATCCTAATCCACCTCGATCTCTCAGCTGCCTTTGACACTGTCGACCATCCCCTTCTCCTCCACACCTTATCTCACCTTGGCTTCACGGACTCTGTCCTCTCCTGGTTCTCCTATCTTTCTGGCCGTTCATTCTCAGTCTCCTTCGTGGACTCCTCCTCCCCCTCCCATCCCCTAACTGTTGGGGTTCTTCAAGGGTCAATTCTTGGCCATCTTCTATTCTCCATCTATACTCATTCCCTTGGTGAGTCATTCCCTCCCATGGCTTCAACTATCATCACTATGCAGATGACACCCAAATCTACTTCTCCTCCCCTATTCTCGCCTCCTCCCTTCAGGCTCATATCTCCTCCTGCCTCCAGGACATCTCCACCTGGATGTCTGACCCCACCTAAAACTCAACATGGCTAAAACTGAGCTCCTTATCTTCTCTCCCAAACCCTGTCCTCTCCCTGACTTCCCTGTCACTGTGGATGGCACGACCATCCTTCCCGTGTCACAGGCCAGCAACCTTGGTGTCATCCTTGACTCCACCCTCTCATTCATCCCACATAGCCAATCTGTCACCAACGCCTGCCGGTCTCACCTATACCATATCACCAAGATCCGCACTTTCCTCTCCATCCAAATGGCTATCGTGCTGGTACAAGCTCTCATAATATCCCAACTGGATTAATGTGTCAGCCTTTTCTCTGATCTCCCTTCCTCCTGTCTCTGCACACTCCAGTCTATTCTTCATTCTGCTGCCCGGCTCATCTTCCTACAAAAATGCTCTGGGCATGTCACTCCCCTCCTTAAAAACCTCCAGTGGTTGCCTAACAGCGTCTGCATGAAACAAAAACTCCTCACTCTTGGTCTCAAAGCTCTCCATTACCTTGCTTCCTCCTACCTCACTTCCCTTCTCTCTTTCTACAGCCTACCCCATACATGTACACTCTGCTCCTCTGCCACTCACCTCCTCACTGTCCCCCGTTCATGCCTATCCAACTGTTGACCCCTGGCCTAGAATGACCTCCCTCCTCACATCTACCAAACTACCTCTCTTCTCCTTCTTCAAAGCCCTACTGAGAGCTCACCTCCAATCGATCTTCCCAGACTGAGCTCCCCCCCTTCTCCCTCTGGTCTCCCTCCACCCTCTGCTCCTCCCCCTTCCCCCTTCACCTCCCCTCAGCTGATCCCCTTTTCCTTCTGCTCCCCCTCCCCTCCCCACCCCACTCTTTGCTCCTCCCCCTCGCCCTCCCTCCCCTCAGCACTGTCCTCATTTGTATATATTATTTATTACCTTTATTCTGTTAATGAGATGTACATCCCTGGGATTCTTTTTATCGTGATAATGTTGTCTTGTTTTTGTTTTGTTCTGTTTTGCTTTGCTGTCTGTATCCCCCGATTATTTATTATTATTTATAGTATTTATTGAGCGCTTACTATGTGCAGAGCACTGTACTAAGCGCTTGGAATGAACAAGTCAGCAACAGATAGTGTCCCTGCCGTTTGACGGGCTTACAGTCTAATCGGGGGAGACGGACAGACAAGAACAATGGCAATAAATAGAGTCAAGGGGAAGAACGTCTCGTAAAAACAATGGCAACTGGATAGAATCAAGGCGATGTACATTTCATTAACAAAATAAATAGGGTAATGAAAATATATACAGTTGAGTGGACGAGTACAGTGCTGAGGGGATGGGAAGGGAGAGGGGGAGGAGCAGAGGGAAATGGGGAAAAAGAGGGTTTAGCTGCGGAGAGGTGAAGGGGGGGTGGTAGAGGGAGTAGAGGGAGAAGAGGAGCTCAGTCTGGGAAGGCCTCTTGGAGGAGGGGAGTTTTAAGTAGGGTTTTGAAGAGGGGAAGAGAATTAGATTGTCAGAGGTGAGGAGGGAGGGCATTCCAGGACTGCGGGAGGACGTGGCCCAGGGGTCGACAGCGGGATAGGCGAGACCGAGGGACGGTGAGGAGGTGGGCAGCGGAGGAGCGGAGCGTGCGGGGTGGGCAGTAGAAAGAGAGAAAGGAGGAGAGGTAGGAAGGGGCAAGGTGATGGAGAGACTTGAAGCTTGAGCCCATCACTGGGCAGGGATTGTCTCTATCTGTTGCTGAATTGAACATTCCAAGCACTTAGGACAGTGCTCTGCACATAGTAAGCACTCAATAAATATTATTGAATGAATGAATGAATGAATGAATGAATGACAAGACTGGGATTCCTTATTTCTGGACTGGGCCCAGGCTCCCAGTGGGTAGACTGGAGGATGACTGTCCCCTTGACTCAGTCCTTGGTCATGTCCTGTGAAGGGAGGCTTGGGGATTATCATCCCTTTCCTCTAGAAGGGGATGATTCTAGAGAAGCAGCGTGGCTCAGGGGAAAGAGCACAGGCTTTGGAGTCTGAGGTCATGGGTTCGAATCCCAGCTCTGTCACTTGGCAGCTGTGTGACTGTGGGCAAGTCACTTCACTTCTCTGTGCCTCAGTTCCCTCATCTGTAAAATGGGGATTAAGACTGTGAGCCCCACTTGGGACAACTTGCTTCCCCTGTGTCTACCCCAGTGCTTAGAACAGTGCTCTGCACATAGTAAGCGCTTAACAAATACCAACATTATTATTATTAGGCCACCATTCCTGGGGAGAAGGGGCTAGAGGACTTGGCATCCCTTCCTTTTGGCATGGTTCCAGGCCCTCCATGAGTTGGGAAGAGGGGCAGAGGGCGAGAGACCTTTCATTCATTCATTCAATTGTATTTATTGAGCACTTACTGTGTGCAAGACACAGTACTAAGCGCTTGGGTGAGTACAATATAGCAACAAACAGACCCATTCCCTGCCACAACAAGCTCATCCTTCCCCTTGTGGCATAGCTCTAGAGGGGTCAGCCCACCTCAGGCCTTTGGCACAACCTCCCCTATCTCTCACAGTCTTGTTGCCTCCACAAATGCCAGCTACTCTGGAAAAAAGGAGGTCTGGCTTCTATTCCCAGGTCCATTTTTACCTATTGGGCCTATGAATCAACTCAGCCTGCAGGAGCCAGGAAATCAGCAAGGAGTTTGATACAGCCTTCATGTCAGGATATAGTAATGATAATAATAATAATGATAATGGTATTTGTTAAGTACTTACTGTTTGTCAAGCACTGTTCTAAGCGTTAGGGTAGATACAAGCTAATCAAGTTGGACACAGTCCCTTTCCCACATTGGACTCACAGTCTTAATTCCCATTTTACAGATGAGGTAACTGAGGCACAGAGAAGTTATGTGACTTGCTCAAGGTCACAGAGCAGACAACTGGCAGAGCCTGGGCTAGAACACATGTCCTTCTGACTCCCAGACCCATACTCACAAGTTCTTGATCCATTGTGTTTGCCATTAGGTTGGAGAAGAAGAGGAAGGATTCTGGAACTGGTGTGGCAAAAGAACAGAGTAGCAGCATGGCCTAATGGAAAGAACATGGGCCTGGTAGCTAGAGAACCTGGGTTCTAATTCCAGCTCCACCACTTGTCTGCTGTGTGACCTTCAGCAAGTCACTTAACTTCTCTGTGCCTTAGTTGCCTCATCTGTAAAATAAGGATTAATATTGTGAGGCCCCATCTGTCCAATCTTCATTGGTATGCATGGCAGTACAGTAGTAATCATGTAGTACAGTAATAATTCCAGTGATTAGTATAGTACCTGGCACATAATAAGTTCTTAATAATCCCACAAATAAAAAAGCAAAACAACAAAAGAAAAAGCTGACAGCAATTGGAGACACTCTCTACACTGGGGTTGATAGAGAGGAGTGAGTCAAGGACAATGCCATGGGCATGAGGTGGTATTACCAATTTAAATTCCTTGTAGGGCTGAAACAAAATCAAATGCCAAAATTGAAGATATAAAATATATCATATAAATTGTTCATATAATCCAATTTATCAGTCTAGATCCTCATTCTACCTACATATATTGGTCATTTTTGCTATTAGTAATGTCATCCTTGGATATGAAAGACAAGTGTGTGTGCACTGTAAAAACCAGTAGTGTCTTGTTGCAAATTATGAAGAATTAACTAGTTTTTTATGCACTACAACATCATCTGTATGACCCCACTTCTTGTGAATTTTTGAAAACTATAGAAATGTTATCAATAAGGTAGGTAACTTTTTTATATCCCTCAGTTCATGCTTAGTCATTCCTGTTTATCCTCAAAAGGGGCTACCCTATTAGTTTCAGTCTTTCTCCTGAAAATTCAGGGAACGCTATTTAGTCCTTCACATTGATTCCAATTGATGCACTTAGTGATAAATTCTATCATCTGTATCACCAAATTCTAACACTGAAGGACAACTATATAAAACTTAGAAGGCATTCGAGAAGAGACCGCACTATGAATCTTTTGTATTATTAAATGAACTTTTACATAGAAGAGTGACATGAAGTAACACATGTCTTTTTCTGTACCGTTCCTGGTCATCTTCAAGGTTCCATTGATTACTACTGTTCTTCCACATATACCAGTGGAGAATAGCAGCTATTTAAATTTAGAATAACAGTCCTTTGTTCAGTAAATTGGTTCTTTTGTATTGTACCTAGAAATTACATAGTAGTAGGAGAGAGAGATTGTTTTTATGAGTGGAAGTCAGGATATTACTCATATTAATTGAATAGGTCATAAAGCTGTGAATTGGTGAAACTAACTACTGCTCTATAGGGAATAATGTTTTAATGGACTTTAAGGAGCCCTTAGATTCAGGAGAATATATAGCCCATAGCGAACTGTTGGTCCAGTACATGGTTCAAGGATGATTTCTTAACCTCCTGTGCAATATTTTGAGTTTAGTACTTTTTGAGAAAACTGCCACTGGTAGCACAGAATAATCCAAGTAAAAGTGAATGATACCTGGCTGTTTTAAACAAGGATCTCTGTCCTAGAGATTGGCCTTGAAGTTTTGGGACCTATTAACTTTATCTTGGGTATGTCACTAGTTAATTAATCTCATAGATAACTGCATAACAATGTGAAAGAATTAGACAGTTTAAGAATTAATGCAGATAGTCCTTCCCAATTTTATTATTTTGTCCACGTGCTCCAAAGATTGATAGGGCAATAAATCGAATGCTAAATAAACTGTGACAAACTGTACCATATAGAGTCAACCTTCATAGCAAGTTGAAAAATTCTAACAGTATCTACTTGTTTTACACCTAACAGTACCTTTCATTTTTCTCATCTAATACTTGGTGGGTTTAATATTACTACTTGTTTCCAATACAGTCCAACAGAACTTACACTGGAATGGATAGGGTTATTTGTTTTAGTGCACCTGTGCTTTCAGTATTCCTCATGATTAGCTCAGTGGTCTTACTGACAATTAGTAACATCTCCAACTCCTCCAAGAGGCATTCCCTGATCAGCCCTTGATTAGTTCCTCATTTCCCCAAATATCCATCCAAATGGCTATCATGCTGATCCAAGCACTTAACTTCTCCCACCTTGACGATTACTTCTGCCTCCTCGCTGACTCCCGGCTTCCTGTCTTTCCCCACTTCAATCCGTACTTCACTCTGCTGCATGGATCATTTATCAACAGAAACATTCAGTCCACATCTCTCCACTCCTCAAGAATCTCCAATGGCTGCCCATCCACCTCTGCTTCAAACAGAAGCTCTTTACCATAGGCTTTAAACCACTCAATCAAATTAGTCATCTCACTAATCTCTTGTTCAACCCAGCCCATACACTCTGCTCCTCCAGCACCAGTTTACTCACTGTGGCCCAATCTTGTTTATCTCATCACTGACCCCCTTCTCACATCAACCCCTACCCTGGAACTCTCTCCCCATCCTTATACACCAAACCACCACTCTCTCCACCTTCAAAGCATCATTAAGGTCACATCTTGTCTAAGAGGTCTTCCCCAGTAAGCTCTCTTTTCTCTGGCTCATTCTTCTTTCTGCGTCATGTATGCAATTGGATCTGTGACCTTTGAACATCTGATATTAGTCCCTCCCCCCAACACCACAGAACATATGTACATATCTTTAAATTATATCTTAGAAATTACTTATTAATTCATATTAACATGTATCTCCCCCTCTAGACTGTAAGTTCATTATGGGTAGGGAATTTGTCTGTTGATTCTGTTGTACTGTACTGTTCCAAGCACTGAGTACAATGCTCTGCCTAGAGTAAGTCCTCAGTGAATGTCATTGATTGATTGATTGATTATTTACCCTCCCTTTGTGTTGCCTATGCAGTTGGGGCTGTACCTCTTATGCACCTTGAGTCCCTCCCCATCCCATAGCACTGTCTGGTCTTATGCTCTCGAGTTGTCTCCGACCCATAGTGACGCCATGGACACATCTCTCCCAGAATGCCCCACCTCAATCTGAAGTCGTTTTGGTAATGTATCTATAGAGTTTTCTTGGTAAAAATCTGGAAGTGATTTACCATTATCTCCTTTCACACAGTAAACTTGAGTCTCTGCCCTTGACTCTCTCCCATGCCGCTGCTGCCCAGCACGGATAAGTTTTGATTTGTAGTAGATTGCCTTCTACTCGCTAGCCACTGCCCAAACTAGGAATGGAATGAATATGCATCTGCTTGACTTTCCCTCCTGTAGCCGAGACTTATAGAGTACTGGAAACTCTCCAGGTTTGACCTTGAGAGGGGTCATATTCATTCATTCACTCATTCATTCAATGATATTTATTGAGCACTTACTATGTGCAGAGTACTGTACTAAGTATGTGGAATGTACAATTTGACAATAGATAAAAACAATCTCTGCCCAACAACAGGCTCAGTACTTGTCCTTATACTCTGCCACTTCCCTGATCTATAATTTATTTTAATGTCTGTCTCTACCACTAGATTGTAAGATCTTTGAGAGCAAGGATCATGTCTACCACCTCTATTGTATGGTACTCTCCCAAGGGCTTAATATAGTAAAGCACAATAAGCTCTCAATAAATACCATTGCTTGATTGATTGGAGAACGTGCCAGATAGTGGCAGCTCTGTTTTTTTTTTTTATTTTTGGTTTTTCTTTTTATGTTGAGGGGGCTCGAGCTGGGAGTTGGAGCTGACAGTTAAAATGAAATCTACCAGACAAAAATATGCTGACAATAGAGATTTTATTGTCAGGGGATCAAGCTGTACATGTCAGGGGTCTTAATCTGGTCTCCACAGGCAAATTCCTAGAACATGGGCAGTGCCACTTTTTAGATTTGCTCATTGTAATCATCCCTGGGTGTGACAGCACCCTCCTAAACTTTTTCATACCAGTTCTTATGAAGAGCTAAAAATCACAGCTACAGGAATTCTCAGGGAAGATAAACCTTGGAAGAGGCCAGATTTCTTTTCCATAAGTCTACCAGGGCTTTAAATGGTCAACCCAGAATTTCCCTTTCAAAAATTATTTCTACAACATGAAAACATAGATATATTTAGAGAATTCCTGGCTAGTTACTCCACAGAAAATCTAGTCACAATTTGGTTTAGCATTATAAAGTATTAAAATAAAAATGCTGAGTTTACACTGAATCTTTAAAATCCTAAAAATTGAGGCTGCCAGCACTGTAAAAGACTTTGGGGATTCAGCAGACATCTTGTAAATCACTGCAGTTCTGATTTTCCATTTTTCATTCTAGTTTTTTTCATTCTTTCAAATAGGTTCATGAATGGTAAAATATCCAGAATTCATAAGGGGTGATGTCCTTATTTAATGAGGAGATGATAGAATGTTTCCTGAACCATGGAGTACAATTTATATAGTTTATGCACCTAAACAGCTTTATGTACCTAACATGGCTTTGGCTCTTTACCTTACAACCTAGCAATTATGTATTCAAGGTTCAGATTTAAATAACTATGACTGCTGCCAGGTGATTTGTTTCCTGACAATGACTGGGGCTTCTGAATGCAATGCTAGAGATTACCAGTTCTTTGAATGTAACTGCTCGTCTAGCATAACTCCTGCCAAAATCAGCTCACAGTATCATGGTGGTACAAACAGTTGCACCATTTTGAAATGCCATAATATAGTACTTTTATTTTTGAACCCTTCTACATAACTGAACAGAACTCTAAGGCACAGGAGACCCACCAGGAATAGGGTGAGGGGAGTTGACAGAGTTTGGAATACATTGAAGAAAAAATAATATTTCAAGTCAGTTGCAGTTGTTTCTTGGGTGTCTTTTGTGGAGGAAGGGATTGATAATCTCAACAAATTTTTTAAAAAATCACATTTTAAAAAGCTATTTTGATGATGATTCTAAAATAAAGGTGACTAGTCATAATAGAAGAGAATGAAATGAAGCAGCATGGCCTTGAGAGTCTAAAGAACCTGGGTTCTAACCCAGCTCTGTCACTTACCTGCTGTGTTACCCTGTATCACTTAACTTCTCTGTGCTTCAGTTACCTCATCTGCAAAATGAAGGTTAAAGCTGTGAGCCCCATGTGGGACATTGACTTTGTCCAATCTGATTAGTTCCTGGCACAAAGTAAGAGCTTAACAAATGCCATAAAAAATATGAATCAATAACCACCTCAAAAACATTATGTAAATTTGTAGGTTTTTTTTAAAAAATTCCTTACTATAAAGTCATTTTAAGCATTTCCACAAATCTGATAAAAATTCAAATGAAAATTTATTACTTTTTTTATCAAATCTACTCCATCATTGTAAGAAAAACATTTATACACTTGGGAGATAAAAAAGTTTTCAAAAAAGGATTGCTTTCTTAACAGAGCTATAATATATTTTCTCTAAAGATGAAGTGACATTCAGTGAATTCCTGAAATAAATAGTGTCTAGTTTCTGAAAAGCCGCTCCTCTGGTAGAGCAAATCAATTAAAAACAGCAATTTCTAAACCCACGAGAGTTGAAGGTTGGGAAACTTTTTGTACCCTACTCATTCATTTAGAGAAATCATTCACAATGAACTTGTCTGTTCATAGGATGGTACCCTTGGCAAATTTTCCTCTTTTGTAATCTTTATGGGAGAGAGATATCCATTACCATAAATTTTAAATCTTGCAGCAAGTACATATGAAAATACAAGTCTATACATGTATAACAGCTGCACAGCGGCCTCTTGGGATAAATGTATTATGGATGTAGAACAGTCATAACAGCTCGCACGATCACATTTTTCCCATTACTTGGGTTTTATACCTGTGCCATCTGGGCAATACACCTGCAAGTTCTATCAGATCATTCAGTGTCTGGTTTTCCAAGTGGTCTTACCTTGGCCCCTAATGCTGATTTTTTAAATTTCCTTTTTTTTGCCCAAATCAAATCTAAAACTGTTCTCTATATAGAGCATCTACCAGTTGGCAGTACATTAAATAAGGATTTGTGCACCTACTCCATATTATATGTCATATTATTTTACAAAATTGATTACAATATAGTGGATCAGCACCCATGAGATAATCCCCTCCAGCCAAGACTGTGTCTGGAAAGGACTAAATCTTGACTGATTTCAGGAGAAGAAATCTACTCACCTTGAAAGGAAGAAATGCTTGTCCCCTCTTGGCAGCAGAGTAGAGATTAATTCTAGATATGCTGTCCCTGGTTCTATACTCCCTCCAAGTATGGCATGGGACAAGTCTCCTTCAGAGCTGGGTGATGCATGTAAATCAGAGGCAGAAGGATTTTATCTGCTTTCCCGCTTGCCTCACCCAAAATTCAGAGGTCAAAAGGACACAAAAGGATTGTAAGGATGGCTTTTACAAGCCCTCTCCTAATACTAAAGGTTCAAAATCATCTGATAATTCCATATCAATTGGACTAATCTTACGTGATTTCTCCATTGATGTGCAGTAATTTTTTAGACAAAATATGTAAAGGTTTTGTCCATTTTAATCTAAACTAATGCCATTCCAAATATATTTTTAAACTTTTAAACCTGTCTTCTAAAAATACTTTTAATAGGATTCTATATTTAATAATGTTAATACTAGATTCAGATCAACCATACTGTATATTGCAACACTTCTGTTATACCTTTTTTCCTAAGTATGGGATATGAACCATGACATTACAATCTTAAAGCTGTAACAAGAATGAGTTATGTTTGTACTATTTCCCATTCTCATTATATTCTTTGTCACACAATGAATTAATGTTGTGCCATTTTCTATTCTCATTACAATCTTTTCTTTATGAATGGGATATCAGAATTTTAATGTCTTTTGTAATCTGTGAATTATAGTGGTGTGTTTTGGTATACTACTATGACCTTGTTAGTATTTTGCATTTTGATTGGCTAGCTTAACTTGTATGCAACATGCAGAGAAGGTGGTTAGAATGATTGACCAAGTAATTCTATTTATGTTTGTTTCAGTCAGCTGAATTGACAAAATAAATACATTTTAAAATTCATATTTTATAGGGTGTTGTGGTAGCATTTAAACACATTTCTCAACTAAAAAAAAAAACCAAATGAAAAATGTATTAACTCTCTGAAATTAGGAACCAGATATGGATATGATGATTACTTTCTGGGAATTTGTGGGGCAGACCCTCATTTACATAGCCTGTCCCACTAACAGCCATTTCCTCTGCTGGCTGTCCTGAAATGAAGGTCCACATGACATGTCAGGTGCTTTCTGAAGACTGAATTTACAGATGACACAGGGTAATTCTAATCACCAAAGATATATTACAGTCTTTTAGGGGACATTCAGCTCTAGGATAGCTAGTAGCCCAAAATTATTCTAGTAGATTGTTACTACTTTCCCACACCCTTTAGGTTTAATTCATCTAAAAGGTATCTGGGATGAGGTCTATTTTTTTTTTATAGTAACTACCACTGTGTATAATGTGATGCCCCGCACATGGTAAGTGGTACCTAATAAATACAATTATTACTACTAATTACTTCTAATGGTTGATAGAAGAAATGATTTAAAAGCATGATGTAACAAACCATAGGGATAGGCATTTGGAAGCAACTGTGGATGACAAGTCACCTTGGCAAAGAGCAATCAGAAATGTGGTGTGTTAGAAAAAAAGTTTGGGAATCAATCATATTTATTGAGCACTTACTAAGTGTTTGTAATAAAGTGTACTAAGTTCATTCATTCATTCAGTTGTATTTATTGAGTGCTTACTGTGTGCAGAGCACTGTACTAAGTGCTTGGAAAGTACAATTCAGCAACAGATAGAGACAATCCCTAACCAACAACAGGCTCACAGTCTAGAAGGGGGAGACATACAACAAAACAAAACAAGTAGACAGTCATCAAGACCATCAAAATAGATAAACAGAATCATAGAAATGCACACATCATTAATAAAATAGAGTAATAAATATGTACAAATATACACAAGTGTTGTGGGGAGGGGAAGGGGGAAGGGCAGAAGGAAAGGGAGTACTTAGTTTGGGAAGGCCTCTTGGAGGAGGTGAGCTCTCAGTAGGGCTTTGAAGAGGGGAAGAGAAGTAGTTTGGCGGATGTATAGAGGGTGGGATGCCAGGTCAGAGGTAGGACATGGGCCTGGGGTCGATTGCAGGACAGATGGGAACGAAGCACAGTGAAGAGGTTAGCAGCAGAGGAGCGGAGTGTATGGGGTGGGCAGTAGGAGAGAAGGGAGGTGGGGTAGGAGGGGACAAGGGAATGGAGAGCTTTGAAGCCAATAGTGAGGAGTTCTTGCTTCTTGTGAAGGTTATTAGGTAAGCACTGGAGATTTTAGAGAAGGGGAGTGACATTCCCAGAGTGTTTCTATAGAAAGATAATCCAGGCAGCAGAGTGAAGTATTGACTGAAGTGGGCAGGGACAGGAGGATAGGAGATCAGAGAGGAGAGTGATGCAATAATCCAGCTGGGATATTATGAGTGATTGTACTAGTAAGGTAGCAGTTGGATTGAGAGGAAAGGGCAGATCTTGGAGATGTTGTGAAGGTGAGACTGGCAGGTTTTGGTTATGGATTGGATAGGTGAGGTGAATGAGAGAGCAGAGTCAAGGATGACACCAATGTTTTGTCCCAAGATCTTGTGAGATGGGAAGGGTGGTAGTGTCATCCACAGTGATAGAAAGTCAGGGAGAGGACAGGGTTTGGGAGGGAATTAAGTGGTTGGGAGAGTACAACACAACAATATAAGAGAAATATTCCCTGCCACCAAGAGGAAGAAACACAAATATTGCTAGTATTGGGGGTGAAAACTGTAACAGTGTTAAAGGGTAACACACTTACATGAACATGATGTCAATCAAATATTTATCTTACCAACAGCATACACAAGTGCCACACACACATACGTGTAGATAGGTTTGTCAGTATCAACACTGTCTCAAACAGCTCTGCATATATATATATGTACCCAGAACACAAGCATATATTTTTTGGAAAATAATTTCAATTTTTGGAAAAAGAGCATGTTTCATAGGACATCATTTGATTTTTAGATTGTCACTTGCTTACCCTGATGTTGAATTGACTTAAGTTCAGCTTAATTTCTTCCATTTAAAATATAGGTTATATAGGTTATGCTGATGCTTATTTCACCATTTTCTTCTATTAATTATGGATAGAAAAGCAACTTGCGTAGTGGATAGAGTATGAACCTGGGAGTCAGAGGACTTGGGTCTCATCTCAGTTCTGCCACTTGTCAGCTGTGTGACCTTGGGCAAGTCACTTAACTTCTCTATTCCTCAGTTACCTCATACGTAAAATGGAGATTAATACTGTGAGCCTCATGTGGGACATGGACTGTGTCCAACCTGCTTGGCACATAGTAAGTGCTTAACAAGTACCATAATTATGGTTATTATTTCTTTGTTTTCTCATTGGAATTAAAATTTTATCAGTTTTAAGGTCTTTGTAGAGTTTCTTTGTACAAGTAATGTTTGCAATAATCCATGGAAAGGCCCAATTTAGTTGTCCTAAAACATTCACTAGGTGTATGACAGTGAAATGGTATTTGGAAAAAATCACATTCTTAATTTGAATGCCTTGTGCCAACAAAAATATAATTAATAATATAATTTATAAGAATTTCTGATAGATCATTAAGAATCATATTTATTGAGATCTTATTGTGTTTGGATCAATGTACTAAACACTTGAGAAAGTACAATATAAAAATGTTGGTAAACATGTTCCCTGCCCACAATTGAGCTTACAGGCTAGAGGGGAGACAGACATTAATATTAATAGACAAATTAAAGATATGTACATAAGTGTTGGAGGACTAAGGGAGAGGTGAATAAAGATTGCAAATTCAAGTGCAAGAGTGATTCAGAAGTGAGTGAGAAGAAGAGAAAATGAGCGCTTAGTCATGGAAAGGAGGAGATATGCTTTTAATAAGATTTTGAAGCTGGGGAGAGTGATTGTTAGATATGAAGAGGGACAGCATTGTAGGTCAGAGACAGGACGTGGAGGAGAGGTTGGCAATGAGATATATGAGATCGAGACACAGAGAGTAGATTGGCATTAAGGGAGTGAAATGTGTGGGAAATCAGGGAGGTAAGGTAGGAGGGGCACGGTGATTGAATGCTTTAAGCCTAAGGTAACAAGTTTCTGTTTGATAAGGAGGTGCATAGACAACCACTAGAAGTAGTTGAGGAATAGGGAAAGATGGATTGAATGGTTTTGTAGAAAAAGTATCTAGGCTGCATAGTGGAGTATGGCCTGAAGTGGGGAGAGACAGGAGGCAGGGACAACAGCACAGAGTTTGATGAATAATCAAAGTGGGATAGGATAAGGGCTTATATTGACAAAGTAGCAGTTTGGATGGAGAAAAAAGGGTGAATTTTTGTGAATGTTGAACTGGCAGGATTTGGTGACAGATAGAATTCGTGAGTTGAATAAAGAAAGGAGACGAGGATAATATCTAGGTTACTGGCTTGTGAGATAGGGAAGATGGTGGTTCTGTCTATGGTTTTGGGAAAGTCAAGGGAAAGACAGGGTTTGGGTGTGAAGTATAGGAGTTCTATTTTGGAAGTGTTAAACTTGAAGTATCTGTGGGATATACAAGTAGAGATGTCATTAAGGCAGGAAGAAATACAAGACTTCAGAGAAGGAGAGAGATCAGGGCTGGAGATGTAAACTTGGGAATCTTTCACAGAGAAATGATAGTTGAAGCCTTGGGACTGAATCAGATCTCCAAGGGAATTGTTGTAGATGGATAACAGAAGGGGACCCAGAGCTGAGCTTTGAGTGACTCCCAGAGTTAACGGGTATAAGGCAGAGGTGTAACCCACAAAAGAGATTGAGAATGAGTGTCCAGAAAGGTAGGATAACCAGGAAAGGGCAGTGTCAGTGTTGTACAATATTTGCAGAAGTGAATGGTTGGCAGTGATGAAGGCAGCTGAGAGGTTGAGGAATATTAGGATAGAGTAGAGGATTCTGAATTTGGCAAGAAGGAGATGATTGGTGACTTTGAGAGGGTACTTTCTGTGGAGTGAATGGAGTAGAAATAGATTGGAGGAGATCAAGAAGAGAAATGGAAGGGGAAAAGTGGAGATAGTGGGTATAGATAGCTTGATTAAGGAGTTTGGAGAGGAATGGTTAGAGGGTGATGTGGTGATAACTGGAGGAAACTGTGGGGTCAAGGGAGAGTTTTTTCAGGGTAGAAAAGACATGAGGTTGATGGAAAGCAGTTGGGGGAAAAGCCACAGGTGAGGAACAGTTATAGATGGTCTGGGAGGGGAGAACGGAGCGCTTAGTACAATGCTCTGCACACAGTAAACCTCAATGAATATGACTGAATGAATGAATGCATGAATGAATTGGGTAAGTGCTTTGGTAAGGTGTGAAGGGATGGAGTCGCAGCCACCCCATGGCAAGGGGTGCACTTGAGACAAGGCAGGAAATCTCTTCTTGAGGTATTATTGAGAAACATGGGAGATTTGATAATGGGGTAGGAAGAGGGAGGGTCTGAAAAAGAGAGGGGGACATTTTAGGGAGATCTTGCCTGATGGTCTCAATTTTCTCATTCTTGTGAGTCCCTGTATCTCACAGTCGAAGATGGAGGAAGTAGGATTTAATCCCCATTTTACAAAAGTGGAAATTGAGGCACAGAGAAGATAAATGACTCATCCATGGTCACTCAGCAGACAAGTGGTCTATGGAAGCAGTGGGGCCTACTGGATTGAGCTTTAGTGTAGAAGTCAGAAGGACCTGGGTTCTAATTTCATAGTAAGCACTCGATAAATAATTGATTATCAAATTCCACTTTGGCTACTGGATCAGTCACCTCGCTGATCTCCCTCTTTCCTTCTCTCCCCTTTCCAGTCCTTACAGTGAACTCTGCTTCCGGATCATTTTGCTGAAAAACCATTCAGGCCACATTTTTCCACTACTCAAATACCTCCAGTGGTTGCCCATCATCTGTGAATAAAATAGGAATTCCTCAGCATTGGGTTTAATGCACTCTCCCCTCCTATATTACTGGGTTGATCTCCTACTACAACCTAACACTCATACTTCTCTCTTCTGTCACTGCACGTCAAGCTCATCAGCTTCACTGCTGATCGACCCCTGCCCATGTCCTTCTTGCCCGGAACTCACCTCTCCTTATATCCTACAGATCCCCATTCTCTTTAACTTCAAAACTCTGCTAACATCACACCTCCTCCAAAAGGTTTCCTAACTAAAGCCTGATTTTTTCTATTTAACTATGCATTTGGGCCTGTACCCTTTAGGTGCTTATTATTCACCCCACCTGTAGCCCTGCATAATTTATGTACATATCGATTTTCTCTGTGTCTAATTTATTTGAATACCTGTCTCCCCCACTAGACTGAAAGTACCTTGTGGCCAGGGATCAGATTTACCAAGTCTAGGGTTTTATACTCTTGCAACCACCTAATATAATACTGTGCTCACAGAGCAATAACTCAGTAAATACCGTGAATTGATTGATTCATTGACTGAGGTACAGTGAATATGTTGCATTAGAGGAGCAGAATGTATGGGTTGGGTTTAAGTAGGAGATTAATGAGGTAATGTAAGAGAGGATTACTGACTGTGTGCCTTAAAGTCAATGGTAAGTAGTTTCTCTTCGATGCAAAAGTGGATGGGAAACCATTGGAGGTTTTTGAAGACTGGGGACATGTGGACTGAAGGGATTTTTAGAAAACTAATCCAAGCAACAGAGTGAAGTATGGACTGGAGAGGGGAGAGACAGGAGGTAGGGAAGTTAGCAAGGAGTCTGATGCAATAATCAAGAGGATTGATGAAAACTCTGCTGAGGTTAGAACTTCAAGTCGCATAGAGGTTCTGCTACCCTCCCCTCTTCCCCTTTCCCTCTTCCCTTCTTTTTCCTCCACTTTGCTCACCCTGGATCATCTCAAATCGCAGGTATTTTGAGATGGTGGAAATGAGGAAGACCAGGAAGCAAAAGAATGAACATTCTGCGCAATACCATATCTCCAATATTGTATTGATAAATGTTGAATAAACTCTATTATAATAACATAAAAAAATGGATGTTTCCAACGTTTTGGATGTTTTAACTCTGATTGGAATCATTCTACCCTTAAAATATTACAGTTACTTTTGTTTTATGAAATTATTAATTTGATAATCCAACCATGACATTTTACAACACATTTTAAGGAGTAAAAATTATTGTCATTCTTTTCAGTGATTCAAATTTTTGAATTTTGAGCTAGATATTAATAGCATTGAACATTGGTGGGATATAGAACTCCTGGAGCTCTGGAAAAATGAGCAACCTTTAATAAACTTCATGCATGATTGGTAGCAGTTGTTCATCAAAAGAAAAATAAATATAGTCACTAATTAATTCACCTTAGAATAGCAACTCTTTGTTAAAAATAAGTAATTTAGTGAAAATATTATAAATGATTCAGTTGGCAGAATCTTCCATATAATTTGGGTGCATTTAACTTTCATTCAAAGATTGCAAATTTTTTTTTTCATGGTTTTATCTAACTTTTGGCAGTAAAAGGCACTTTTACAGTTACATCTTCTCTATGTAAGTTCCTCCAATTTGTTAAGTTTTACAAAGATTAAAAATCGGTGGTGAAATTATCCTCCTGAAAAACTTTTAGTAAAAAGGGGATAACATGAGTATAATAGCCACATTTTTCACCTTTAAACTTTTAGTAGTTTCCAAGTATAGTGATGTTTTAGAATCCATTCTCATTCGTTGATTGAGTCTCCTGCATTTTATATTTTTAGAGCACCAGTCTATTAAATAGAAAATATTTAATCCACAAAACATGGGTATAATCAAAATATTTTCCTACTACATAAAATATTACTGCTATTATTTTTATTTTTCACAAACTCCTGAGGGCAGGAGCATGACTACCAAATCTGTTCCTGTGAAAAAAGTTTGAATTTATAAAGGCCTTATCACGTGAAATAGCATAAAATTTCTATTTTCTTGAATGATTGATTTATTATTACTTGATTTTAGTATATCCTTGGAGGAACCTTGCATAAGCCTAATTATTTTCCCAAATTCATATTGATTGTATTATCACACTTGTAGGAACGCCCCAAGAATTCTGGCATCAAAATATTCCAATCTGACATCCTATCCCATTAAAATCACATCTCCTCCAAGAAGGCTTCCTTGACTGGCCTCTCATTTCCCCAGTCCATTTGTTCTTTCTTCGTCATTCTTAATGCTCTAGGGTTAGTAGCATGAAGCAGTTTGATACCCCACTCCCATCCCCACAGCCCTTCTTAGACTTTGCTAATTCCTGTATCTGTAATTTATTTCAGTATCTTTCTCTCTCACTACTTGTAAGTTCCTTGAGTACAGGTATCATGTCTACCAACTCTATTGCATTGAGTCCAACTCTCCCAAGGGCTTATGATAATGCTCTGTACAAAATAATCACTCAAAAATATTACTATTTGATTCATCTGATGACTCAAACATGTCCAAAACAGAAATCATTTTTCCACCCAAACCCTCACCTTCCCTGAACTTTACCATCACTGTTGACAGCATGACTTTCTGACTCCCAAGCCTCTGCTCTATCCACTACACCCTGCTGTTTTAATTCTCTACATACAGTAAGCACCATTTTCCACCATTTTCCCTGATTCAAAAGTATGTAAGCTTGGCATTATCCTTGACTTATTACTCTCCTTCAACACAACTAGTCAGTCAGTCACCAAACCTGTCAGTTCTTTCTTCACAACATCTCTAGAATAGGTCCCTCTTCTTCCATCAAAAATGTGTCCATGCTGTTCCAAGCACTTGTCATAGCCTGCCTTGACTACTGTATAAACCTCGTTGCTGACCTCTCTTTGCTTCCAGTCTCTCCATACTTCAATCAGAGCCTTGGATCCATTTTTTTTTTAAATCATTCTGAGCACATTGTCCCATTTCTCAAAAATCTCCAGTAGTAGCTCATCCATCTCTGCATTAAGTAAAACCCCCTCATCATCATATTGAGGACATTTAATTATCTCTTTCCCCCTTATCTATGCTCACTCCTCTCCCGCTATAACCCAGGCCATGTACTTTGCTTTTCAACACCAACCTTCTTTCTATAGCCCGATTTTGTCTCTCTCTTGCTCATGCTTTTCCTCCTGCATACAATTTCTCCCTCCTTAATATCTGAGACCACCATTCTACTTACCTTCAAAGTCCTCTCCTCCAGCAAATCTTCTGATGAATCTTTCATAACTCCACCCTATTATCTCTCCCTTCTGCATCACCTATGTACTTAACTGCAACTCACTGAACACTTTGGCACTCACCCCATTTCCAAGCCCACACCACTTATATAAATATCTTTACACTCTGCTGCTTATCCTTATCTATAATTTATTTTAATGCCTGTCCCCTATCTAGAGTGTAAACTTCCTGAGGGCAGGGATCAAGCCTACCTCATATCCTCCAAGGGCTTAGTTTAATAATAATACATTCAATAGTATATATTGAGTACTTACTATATGCAGAGCACTGTACTAAGCGCTTGAAATGTACAATTTGGCAACAGACAGAGACAATCCCTGCCCGATGATGGGCTCACAGTCTAATCAAGGGAATAAAGTAGTAATAAAAGGTTTATCGATTTGGCATATCCACTACAAAAAATCTGCAGTCTCTAAAATCCAAACTGCCTTCACGCCAATACCAAAGTTCTAATGGACAAAAATTTATGTTATTTGTTCAGATCAATTTAGGGTATAAAAATACAAAATAACCGGTCTTTAAATACGTCTCAATTCTCTATGAAGTTGTGGGGGCTCTCTTATGGCTTTTCAACAAGGAAGAGTAACAAATTCTCCCACACACTCAATGTTTGCCCAAGAGTTTAGTACACCCTGCAAAAGTACTCCAAAAAGATTTTCCAAATAGTAGCATTTGAGTGCTTACTGTGTATGGAGCACTATAATAAGTGCTTGAGAAAGTACTGGAAATGAACAAGACTCCTAAAAAATAAAGCCAGAGGTAACAGCTATTCATTTTCCTTGGCAAAACATTGGCTGTTCCATCCAAAATGGTCTTATACGCCAGTGGAAAAAGCACCTAAACATAATGCATTTCCCCAACTCAACTGGGAGTCACAGTAATAGTTTGTAGGACGCCTAGGGAAGTCTCATCACGCTGAGTAAAAATAATTCGGCCCAAGGGAGGAGTTTTTCGAAAGCTGACACACCTGCTAAGAAAGTGCAGCTATTCAAAAGCCAACTTGTACATTCATATGCCTCTGCCTTATAAACCTAAATCAAATAACCCACTACTGAAGTCACCCCTTCACCAAATAGGAAAAAAAAATAGCACAAAGACTCAGAAAGGCTTGGTATAAATGGTTTTTAACCTGCAACATCAATTCCCTAACTAGCAATACAAGCACAGGAAAAAAAAGAAGGACTTTGAGAAAGAAATGGCTGATAATCATTATTATTATTATTATTAGGGTATGTGTTAAGTGCTTACTATGGGCCAGGCACTATTCTAAGTGCTGGGATAGATACAGACAAATTAGGTTGAACAGAGTCCCTGTCCCAAAAGGGACTCTATCCTCAATCCCCATTCTATAGATGAGGTAAGTGAGGCACAGAGAAGGGAGGTGACTTGCCCAAGGCCACACAGCAGACACATGGAGAAGCTGGAATTAGAACCCATGACCTTCTGACTCCCAAGCCTGTGCTCTATCCACTACACCCTGCTGCTTTAATTCTCTACATAAGGTAAGCACTCAGTATGATTTGATGTCATACATGCACTGTGTAGATAGGTTATTGCTAATGATGGTGGTGATGATGATGATGATGATGGTGGAAGGGCATCCAAGAATTATGCAGAATCCTGGACACCTAGGTGTATGGTCACAGAACAGCATATTTCAATTACAGGTTTTTTTGAAAAAGTGATTGCAATTTTTTTTGTAGCATTCCAGGACATTGGGGCATCTTTAATACCATGGCATTATGTTTAACCTGTGACCTCCATGTGGGTATGGACAGTGCTTGATGCAATGTAAGTACTTAAATGCCATTATTATTGTTATTATTATTATTATATTACCAGCTGAATATTTGGAGTGGCATTCCATGCTGTCACACTATCATATGATAGTCTTACACTTCTGCTTGGATTTTGCTTATCCTTTCAGCAACTGGCTGAAACAACATCTTAATGAAAAAAATGCCCTGCCCAAATAATTTCACCATTATTGTTTTCATTGCTTTCATAGTGCTAACAAGGGTAGATTCTGTGTTATTAAAGCCATTAGGCTGTCCCATGAGGCCATATCCTGACATTGATGAAGCAGATTTAAACTTCCTAACTTCAACATGATATTTAAAATTATTATCCATTATAATGTTCTCCCTATTTCCTTCCTTCCTGCATCACCAAGGCACTTGTCTTTACTTGCTATTCAGTTACCCACCCACCCACTCAGCACTTATGTACACACCTTTACATTTTGTTGCTTCCTCTAAATGTTTTTATTTTAATATTGGATTCCCCTGCTGTTTTCTCCTTGGAGGCAGGTACCTTGCCTACTTACTCTTCCAAACACTTGGATATGGTGATTTTTACAGAGTAAATGTTCAAAAAATACTATTAATTGATTTGTTTATTATTGACTTCACTCGCTGCCCCAAGACATGAGTGGGAACACGTTCTGGAAAGAAAGAGCATGAGTAATATTGCGCAAATCACTAAGCACTAAAATCAATCCATTTGTGCAAGGTCTTGATTCAGATACCTATGTAATGACAGTGACACATACATCATTTATGATGGGAGACTTCATCAGCCTTGAAGAAAGATAAATTGATATTCCTTCAGAAGCAATAGGTTCTACAGGGGCTCACATCTAAAGGGATACAACTGATTAGATACAAAGGAAAGAAATAATAGACAAAATTAGTTAAAAGTGATCAAGAACTAAAGCAACAACATCACAAGTGATGGTCCACAGACGTCTTACCTCTCCCTGCAGTGCTTTCTTAAGACTAGACTAAATTCCTGAAAACCAGGGACCATGTTTACCAACTCTATTGTGTTATATCCTCCCAAATACTTAGTACAGTGCTTTGCACACAGTAATGCTCAATAAATACCACTGATTGATTTGACTGATTAGTACTCACATTCACAACCTCTCTTTGTTCTAAAGGTTAGGAGGACCAGATTTTGCTTTCCACGTTTATTAAAGGTCCAGGCTTCCCAACAGTGACGGTAGAGCTTTAATGGGGGGAGAGCTCTGGACATTGTCCCTGTACCAGTTTCAATATGCTCAAATCTAGAAAGGTAGAAAACACCCAAAGCAATATGCAGCCTGCTAATGCCTTCCCAGAGTTCGACTTTTCAAACACACAGTGTTTAAGGCTACCAAAGACACTGCCCTGGAGCAGAGACAGGGGCAGGTTGGAGTGGGATAGCAGAGTGTCTAAAAAAAAGTACCAAGTTGGTTCTGGAAGGACCCTCGAGGGTTGGAGAAGCTTGACAGGAGTGGACGGGGTGGAAGAGCAGAATGTGAAAGGAATAGGAAGGGGATAGAAACTCCTAAATGAAGGAATTGTTGGCTTAGCTAGGAGTGCAATTCCATCTGCAAGTAAGAAGGATTTGAACATGAAGAGGCAAGAGAAAGGAACACCCAGACTGTGGCCATTGTCCCTTTTCTGTCCATCAAACAATGAAGAAAGTTCCATTGAGAGACCTCCCAGGGTGAGGTTCCGATGAGAACCTGTGAGAGGGATGGAGTGACTGGACAGGTTTTCAATTACTGAATGTGGTCCAATAGGAAATAATGTATGAGTTAGGCAAGTATAATTATGGCCTGTGGCTTCCAGTTTAGTTGCTCCTTTTTCATATACAGTGCAGGTTTCAAATATGCACACATTAACATGTCTTTCATAAAGGTGGTCTCCCATATAGGATTTGCCACTGTAATTCCAGAATTTTAGGGTTGGAACAAAATACCAAACAGCAAGTAGGGACAGAAAACAATCCACATAAGTAATTGAGCCTACAACAGGGCGAAGGGAGGAAGAAAAGAAGAGGGCAGGGAAGGAGAAATAACCCAAAATGGAATTTGGGTGGATTTCCAGGGATGAAAATTATACATTTTGCATTAGACATGATTCCTGATTTTCTGTTAGAAAGGATCAGAAAAATGTCCTATTTTTTTCCCATATGCCTAAGAATAGGATCTTATTCTTTGTTATATTGAAGACTCATGGAACATTCTCCATAACTGCTTTTAAAACATTTCCTCTAGTGGAAAGAATTTTCTAAAAGAGCATATTCTGAACAGCACTGACAGCCTCTTCAGCAAAAGAGCCAGTATTGTCATCCATTGATGCAAAAACCTGAATCTGCTTTGACACCCCAGAATGAGCTTCTGGCAATGTTATGTCTTCCTTTTAGATGTTTGGATAAATCTTGTAGCTTAGAAACTGCATCATGCATTATGTCTAAGTTGAAACAAATGGTGCTGAGCTAAGGCTATTACTCAGTCCACTGTTCTTTGCTCACTGTTTTGAATCTCCAGATGTGTCACTTGCATATTCCAGCAAAACATTTGCTCAGGCCTTGGCTATGTGTTCCAAGTGTTTTTAATAGCTCTTTCAATCGAATCAACACAATAAGAATCTACAATACTACCAATGGTAAGCAGTGCAAATTTCTACCTGAAACAGCATTATAGCTATTTCTTCAGGGAAGTTATTTTGGAAAATATTTGAAGAACCTTTGGTGATTTGGACAGGGACTGTGTCCAATCTGCTCATCTTGTATCTATCCCAGTGCTTAATACAGCATTGTATGTTTATTATTATTATCAGCTGATAAAACTACTGAATTCTTTACCAGAAGTTTAGAACTGCAGTTTGGATATTTATGCACAAACACATTTTTGTAAATTTCCTTTCAAATGTCAAGTAATGATAATCATTATAATTGAATCACAATTATTATGTAATGTAATAACAATCAATGAAATTGGTTTTCCAGCAGGAATATATCAGAATTAGAATATTAACCTTACATAGAACTACTTGAAATAATTACAGAAAATTGGTCTAATACCTTTCTATTTTTCTTGTGGTTGTTTATTTTAACTAACCCTTAATAACCTGCAGAAGTTTGATCAATATACCAATAGTGGGAATGATTTATTTACATCATATTTTACTCCCAATCTTGTAAAACTTGTCTTGATTTAGCTAGGCTTAGAAATTTTTAAAGTAAACTAATATGCACAGATGTTAAACATTGTCTATTCATTAATAATCATTGTTCTATTTTGGGGGGAGTGCTTTTAAATATGCTTTTTATCTAAAATGACAGAATATTAATTCTCTTATAAATTCCAATTATTCAGTTAATTTAGATTTATTTGTAACAATAGAAGGGTAGTTTCCTCCTTAAGAGATTTTCTCAAGAATTTTTTCAGGAGATTTATGGCCAGAGTTAGAATTTGGTTAAAATGTAATGAAATATGGCAAAACTTCATCCATGAATGTGATATTGCTGGATACTCATCTCTTTCTCTTTTTCCTCTGTTGTTCCCCCTTTCCTCTTATTCAGTAGGAAAATTGTGCAGTGGCTCATTTTCAGACAGAGACTATTAGCAAAAGCTTTTTAATTATGCACGTGGGAATGCTTGTTTAGAGAAATAAGGTGTAGTGGGCATATTTGCCAAGATTTAGCTGATCTTGTACCCTAGAGGAGCCAGAGTTGATGACAAAGAAGTGACTCAGATAGGCTCTTTCTACTTGAAGCTATATGTGTAGTGGAGCCCCAGTAGTGAATGTACTGATAAGGGAGACAGATGGAAGGTGGGGGTATGCATCAGTGACTGAGCAATATAGGTGGTACTTACACCCCAAACACTAAAACAACAATGATTTTTTTTTTAAATGGGGCTACCTATTGGGTAAAATCTTATCATTGGCTATAGTGTCACTTTCAACCCTCAAAAGCAGTGTGATCTAGTGGAAAGAGCCCAGGTCTAAGCTTAGAACCTGGGTTCTAACCCCAGATCTTCCAGTGGCTTGCTGTGTGACCTTTGGGAAGTCAGTACATTTTATTCACTTCAGTTTCTTCAGTGGTAGCATTAGGATTCAATACCTTTTCTCGCTTCTTCTTAGATGGTGAGCCCCATGTGGGCCAGGGACTGTGTCCAACTTGATTAACTTGTATCTAACTCAGTGCGTAAAACAGTGCCTGACACATAGTAATCACATAACAAATACCAAGAAGCAGCGTGGCTTAGTGGAAAGAGAATGGGCTTAGGAGTCAGAGGTCATGGGTTCTAAACCCGGCTCTGCCACTTGTCAGCTGTGTGACTTTGGGTAAGTCACTTCACTTCTCGGTGCCTCAATTACCTCATTTGTAAAATGGGGATTAAGACAGTGAGCCCCACGTGGGACAAGCTGATTTCCTTGTATCTATCCCAGTGCTTAGAACAGTGCCTGGCACATAGTAAGTGCTTAACAAATACCAACATTATTATTACTATTTTAATGTCCAAACACACAAATAAAAAACTGTTGTGTGTGTGTGGTGGGAAGAGGGGTATACAAATTTATAATAATAGCAGAACATTGGATATGGGTAAAAGCTAACTTGGATATCAGGAAATTTTAAAACAAATCCTCTAAATTATTTAATGCAGTTTTGAAATTTAGGTCAGGCTGAAAACTAGACAATTTGCAGGTGGAATGTTTCATTTAAGGAGGTACAGACTTACTTTAGACAATATGCCATTTTGTTTCTCTAGGTGTTAGGGCTCATTTTCAGTGAAAATCAGCAGTTGAAAAATGTAATCATAATGACATAGAAGGATTGTGGCCACGTAGAAGGAGCATGGACCTGGGAGTAAGAGTAGTAGTAATGGTATTTATTAAGCATTAAGTATCTGCAGAGTACTGTACTAAGTGCTGGGAAAGCATGCAGAAGTAAGAACTAGAAACAGTCCCTGGCCCTAAGGGGCTCAAAATCTGAAACTGTGTGGAGAAAAGGAACTGGCAGTAAACACATAAGGAGAAATGAAAGAATAAAACACTAAAACAACATTAAAAAAGATGTACACACAAACACACTCAAACCATCCACACCCCCTTAAAAAAATCAATAAGGTCCTGTGGTTAGAGAGCAAGTTCAGGCTTCTCTGTGCTCAGAGTCCCAGGCATACCCGCAGCCACAGCAACTGATCTAGCAGCTGCCAGTCTTCCTGAGATTTTGTGGAAGCCCGTACTGTGGGTATTTTTCTTTTTCCTGCTGGGATAGGAAAGACAGGATGGGATGGAGTCTTCTGGGAGCATGTGAGAGAGCTGGTGTCAGTTCCCAGGAGGACCCTGTGTGTCTCTGGATATCCAACGTGAGGGATGCCAAGAGCGTTTGGCAGCAGCCTTTATCTCTGCAGCCTGGTACACATGGAGCAGTCAGGCGTTGAGGCCCTCAGTGCCTGGGAGAGGAAGGGAGAAGTCTCAATTGATTCACTTAGCAGCAGTGAGAGACCATGTGCAGGGAGAGCAGGCTTTGTTACCAGTTGTTTCTCTAGGCTGTGGTGGAGAGAGGACCTGAGTTTTAATCTTGGCTTTTCCACTTACCTACTGGGTGACCTTGGGCAGGCTACTTCTCTATGCCTCATTTTCATCATCTGTAAAATGAAGAGGATTCAATACCTGTTCTCCCTTCTACTTAGACTGTGAGTTCCATGGGGGGTCAGGGACTGTGTCTGACCAGATTAACTTGTATCTACCCAGTGCTTATTGCAGAGTTTGGAACAATATCATTGCTTAAGAGATTCTACAGTTATAATGACATGAGAAGCAGCGTAGCCTACTGGACAGAGCACAGACCTGACAGCCAGGAGGGCCTAGGTTCTAATGCTGGCTCTACCACTTGTCTGCTGTGTGATCTTGGGCAAGTTCTTCTATGTTAACTTCTTTTTGCCTGAGTTACTGTCAACCCCTGACCCACATCCTACCTCTGGCCTGGAATGCCCTCCCTCCTCAAATCCACTGAACCATCACATTTCCCCCCTTCAAAAACCTATTGAAGGCTCACCTCCTCCTAGAGGCCTTCCCAGACTAAGCCCCCCTTTTCCTCAGATCCCCCTTCCCCACCATTACTCTGACTCACTCCCTTTGCTTTGGCTCCCCTTCCCACCCCAAAACATTTCTGTATGTATGTACATATCTATAATTTCATTTACTTATATTAATGCCTGTTTACTTGTTTTGATATGTATATATCTATAATTATATTTATTTATATTGATGCCTATTTACTTTTTTTGATGTCTGTCTTCCCCGTTCTAGACTGTAAGCCCATTCTGGGAAGGGATTGTCTCTCCTTATTGCTGAATTGTACTTTCCAAGCACATAGTATGGTGCTTTGCATGCAGTAAGCAGTAGTAAGCAGACAAGTGGCAAAGCTGGGATTAGAGCACAGGTGCTCCATGATCCATGATCATGCATGCATTTTTTTCAAACCTTTCTTGAACCTACAGATATTCCTATCCTATTAAATTTCCTGAGGTAACAGGTTCCCTGATTTTGACTTCTAATGTATGAAAAAATGATTGGTAAAATATCAAATATGTCTTTAATCATTAGAATGATATCAATAAGCAAGTCGTCTATTTTAATAATGAATTATTTAAAGAAAGAGTCAAGGTTCACAAATAGAGCAAATACACTACTGGTAAATCTGACTCTTGTTATTCAAGTTAGGATACAATTGTAGATACTGTTGCTAAGATGCTTGGGACTGTAAAAAATAAGATCATGGTCTTTCAATAGTTCCTAAAGGACGAGGGCCTACTTAAAACCACATTTTTTTGCAACTGACAAGGTAATCTGAATTATCTAACAAAAGGCCAAGATGGGAATGGAAAAATCAATATGATTTAACTTTCTAAGAATAAGAACAGTGCCATTAAGACTATCCACTTATTTCATTAAGCTTTGAAACTTCAATTGACTTCTGCTTGTTCATCTCTACTAGAGTAGTCTCTCATAAAAGCAGTTTCAATACTGCTAGTTTGGCACCTGAATGATTTATTTATTATATCCCAAATTCTCAAATACCAAGGAGGAATTTTACGTGGATGGTTTAAGGAAAAATACTGTAAATCAAAGTTCTAATCCTTTGTTTGATTAACTCATCCTACAAGAAGCCCTTAAGTCAGGTGAGAAAGAAAGGGTTTCTGCCTTCGAATATAAATCTCTCCTGAAATATCTCCTGGCACTAGAATCAGAAAGAGATTACTTTATATCTAGTATGGAGTTTCTGCTCTTGAAGGGAAAGGTTTCTTCAGCTTCTGTGGTAGCTTGAAGAGAACTTGATGTCTGAATAAATGTTTACTCTATCCTCGTAGCTTGTAGCAAAGTAATAAAATGGGGCAGGTCACTTACTTTTCTGTTTTTTCTGTAAAATGGGGGTAATCCTTGTTCACTTTAGGCTATGAGCCCCAGATGGGAAAGGTTCTGTGTTCTGGCATTTATTTTGCATTAACCTTAGTACAGTGCTTGGTACATAGTAATCATTTAATGAATATCATTGACATCATCACTATTATCATTACTATTCCTTACAGTGGGTGAACAGACAGCTGGAGAGAGGAGTTCCACTAGCTACAGGGAGATGCAGAGGCTTCATATCTTAATTCAGACATCCAATTTTATTCACATACATCGTGACTCTACTTCAATTTCAAAATATCTCATGTGTTTTCCTCTTAAGGTTAAAAGAAAAAGGTCCTTTCATGCTTTCCTGTGACAAGGTGTGGATGAAGAAGGGTAGAATGAATGAGAGAGAGAGATAAGTGAATTAATGAATGTGAAATGTCTGCATTCAGTTCTTTGGTCAAAGAATTGACATCAGTTTTCTGGAGTTGGTATGAAGAGATTAACAAGTGACTAATGAGACCTGTTCAAGTGAATTTTCTCTTGGTGGCATGGATGTCTCAAAAAGAGAAAAAAAAAACACTACTTACCTGGATACCTTTCCAGTGTCTGAGTTTTTAGGTTAACATTGAACCTGTTTACTAATGAATCAATGGTATTTATTGAGCACTGTACCAGCACATGGGAGAGTACAAATACAACAGAGTTGGTATACATTTTCCTTGTCCATAGTCTAGATGAGGAGACAAATATCAGATAAATAAATAAATTACTGAAATGTACATAAGTGCTGAGTGAGTTAGGGTGGGTTTAATTAGTGAGAGCTGAAAGGTTACAGATCCAGTGCTTAGGTGACTAAACTCACTCAGTTAAATTACTGAACTCAACTTAATCCCTTATCCCTTCACTGATCTTGTACCACTAATCCACCCTGGATCATTTCCATAGTCTATTTCCTTCTCTCCAGTGCTCAAGTCACAAAGTGCGCCTGTAGAAAATCCAGATATCAGGCTGACCTTGTCTACTTTAAGTTCATCCTTGCATGCTTTAACCGTTCTCTCGTCTGCTTGGCAACATTATTTCTCTATCCTTTTTTACTCCTGTGCCCTTTGCCCTCGCCAGTTTTTCAGAAGTTTAGCTCCCTCCTCGACCCCCTATGCCCTTGCATCCTCCAATTCTTGCCCCTACTTATCTGGCAACATGCTTGAGAAAATTGAAGCCATCTCCTCTCCAATCCTTGACTCTTCCTTTCCCTTCCTCAAATTTCCCAACTTTCCTAGCAGTATCTTGAGGAACTATTTCTTCTCGTCTCAAAATCCATCTCCTCCATGTATGCCTCCAATCCCAGCCCTTTCTCATCTTATCAAATATTCGTCACCTCCCTTCTTCCCTCCCTGGCCACCATCTTCAACTGTTTGCTTTCCAATGGCTTCTTCCCCACTGCTTTCAAGCATTCTCATGTCTCCCCTATCCTAAAAAAAAAAACCTCCCTTGACCCCACGACTCCCTCCACTTACTGTCCCACCTCCCTCCTACCATTCCTCTTCAAACTTCTTGAGCAGGTTCTTTTCACCTGCTACCTCAAATTCTTCTTTTTGATGCAGAGGTTGATGGGCAACCACTGAAAGTTCTTGAGGAGTGGGGAGACATGAACTAAATGCTGATCCTAATCAGATGAGTGTAGTGCTCAGGGGTTACAAAACCCCAACATTGGAGATGCTGGGCCTTGGGACATCAGGACAGGGAATGGCTACATTTCCTACTTCCTTTACTACCATCCACATACCCTTGATCTTATTAGAGTGTAAACTCTTTGTGAGTTGTGAATATGTCACTTGTTTGTACTTCCTAAGTTCAAAGTTCAGTTTAATGTGCCTAGTCAGTGTTCAATAAATACTATTACTACTGCTACTACTAATAATAACTGGAGTATTTGTTAAGCACTTTGTGCCAGGCACTGTACTAAGTACTGGGGTAGATACAAATTAAGCAGGTTGGGCAAAGTCCATGTCCCTCATGAAGTTCACAGTTTTAGTCCCCATTTTACAGATTAGGTAACTGAAACACATAGAAGTTAAGTGACTTGCCCAAGTCACACAGCAGACAAGTGGTGGAGCCGGCATTAGATCCCAGGTCAGAGCACGGGCCTGGCAAGTCACTTCACTTCTCTGGCCTTTATCTCATCTGTAAAATGGGGATTGAGACTGTGACAGGGATTGTGTCCAACCTGATTTGCTAGTAATAATAATAATAATAATGTTGGTATTTGTTAAGTGCTTACTATGTGCCGAGCACTGTTCTAAGCGCTGGGGTAGACAGGGGAATCAGGTTGTCCCACGTGGGGCTCACAGTCTTAATCCCCATTTTACAGATGAGGGAACTGAGGCCCAGAGAAGTGAAGTGACTTGCCCACAGTCACACAGCCGACAAGTGGCAGAGCTGGGATTCGAACTCATGAGGCCTGACTCCAAAGCCCATGCTCTTTCCACTGAGCCACGCTGCTTCTCCATTATTATTATTATAATAATAATAATGTTGGTATTTGTTAAGCACTTACTATGTGCAGAGCACTGTTCTAAGCGCTGGGGTAGACACAGGGGAATCAGGTTGTCCCACGTGGGGCTCACAGTCTTAATCCCCATTTTACAGATGAGGTAACTGAGGCACCAAGAAGTTAAGTGACTTGCCCACAGTCACACAGCTGACAAGTGGCAGATCTGGGATTCGAACCCATGACCTCTGACTCCAAAGCCCATGCTCTTTTCACTGAGCCATGCTGCTTCTCATAAGTGCTTAGTACAGTGCTTAGTACAGTGACTGGCACTCAGTAAGCACTTAACAAATACCACAGTTATTACTATTCTTAGGTCCTTCTGACTCCCATGTCCATGCTCTATCCACTATGCCTTGCTGCTTCTCTAGCCACATAGCCCTTTTTCAAATCAGTTAGGAGAGGAGTAGACCTTTCCCCCTAAACCCAAAGGGAGAGAGACAAGAAGCCAACTATGCATTCTGGGTCTTCCTGATAGAATAGGTCCTGGGATGCGGCGAGTGAGTCTTGAGATCCGTTATTCTGGCACCTCCTGGTGAGAGTGAGCAAGGCTTTTTAACCTTTTCTACTTTTCAGGATGCTGGCAACTCAGGCACACCATGTGCCTGTGCCAGCAGGTTGCCTTGAAAAGCTTTTAACTAATGGAACTCTTTCTGAGTTTCCTTATACATTATTAATAGATCATCCTGGTTTTATTTGTTTGGCATTTCAAATGTGCATTTCTTCCTCAGTTTGAGATTGTGTGCTCCATGTGGGCAGGGATCAAGTGTGTTTTCCTCAATTGCATTTTCTCCAGCAGCTAGTATGGCACCTGTAATATTGTGGCATGTTCATTAAATAATCATGGTAGTGATTATCCAGGCTGATCCTTCAATATTTTTCTTAACTGATATGTTTTTGTTCATTGTGGGTACAGACCACATGCCAAGAAAAGCTAGGAAGGTTTAGTTTTCTCTCCAATAGTTGAATAGTGTTCCCTTGAAAAGAAGTGCTTGCTTTCAGCAAGATTTACCAGGTTAAAAAAAGGTTTTGATTTAATATTTGAAGAAGGCGTTAACCTCCTGCTGTGCTTTTAAGCATTTGAAAACCCACTGCAAAGTGGCATTTCAAAGACAGCTTAATATTAAATTCAGTCTGCAATATTCATATCTAATTGTTATAGGACCCATTGTTCTGTTAATAAGTGGCAGAATAACAATGTTATTATGTTTGGCTTTCACAGGCATTTTTAGACCGACCTTTATTAAAGGACATTGTTCTTGTAAATTCACTGAAAAAACATTTATACAAACATGAACTCCAGCAGTATGAGTTCAGTAGAGGGTTTATTGTCTTTCCAAACTGGTTTTACTCTTATCTAGCTATGGTAGTCTTTGAATGTGTACTGGTTAGCCTTGTTTAAATGTTCAGTGTGGTATTTTACAAATCACTGCACCTTGAAAATAAAATGCAATGAAATTAAATAATACACTGAAAAATTCCTCCCTTCAAAGTAATTTATTCATTTTCCCCAACATAGCCTTGGTTTAGCAATAGTGTTTTTTGTTATTTTTTGAGATTGGTGTTACTGACTGATTAAAACATTATTTTTCCTGTAACTCAGCTGTTCTCTATGTTCAGGGAATGTTTTTTCCCTACCCAACTGAAAATATCAGATAGGAGTCAGAGAACTGAATCATGCTAGTGACTTTGATTGGATTGCTGCTTTTATCTGGAATAAAACGATTAAGAATACAGTCATTATGAATCATTAATAGCATGACAGAAAAGTTGACTGCATTGGGAAAATCAAGTCAGTTTTATTATTCATTAAGAGATTTCTGAAGGCGTGAACTTTTCAGAGAAAGAATAGACAATAGAATTATCTTTCACATTTATGAATGTGGTCATACGTTAAACTTCCCTGCTTTCTTGTAATCATTTTTAGTGCTCATTTGAGTAATATTTTAAACATCGTGTTAAACCAAATCCTTTTCTTCTTTCTTCCTAAATATTATCCAGATCTCTGTTAGAGATTATTTATGTGTTTGGAGAGAGGGAGGAAGAGAGAGAGAGAATGGGGCAGAGAGGGAGAGACACAGAGAGAAAGAGTGATTGAGTGCTGTCCTTCGGCTTTGAAGATGACACTACTGACAGTAAAATTTTTATCAGTGTGGGCAAGTATCACTGATAAGACTAATATATGACAGACAATCCCTTCCGTGTCATGTGCATATAAAGAATGGCCTTCTCTGGGCTTTTGGATTTGCTTTCTGCAATGCCTGACAGTATCGGTTTTTTCCCTCTAGTCACAAACTCTAAGGCTCTCCATTAGAAGAATTAGGCCATTTTTAAATTGCTGAATCTCAGGCCCTTCTGACTGTTCCTTCTCTCTTCCATCTGTCTAGGCCTATGCAACATCATTTTGCTTCCTTGTGTTTTTAAAACATTTCTTCAGTCTATCCTTTTTACTGCTTTCTAATTTGATCTTACCATTGAGCAGCTGATTGAATATCCTGCTGTTACTCATTCTCCTTATATGTCATCCCAGAGAATGTGTAATACTTAAGCATTGCTATGACATTGGTGGACCGAAAGCCTCCCAAGACTTCATCGTTTATGATTCTAGCTTGACATGTGATATTAATTATTTGTATATTGCATTGATGGAACTGCTCTAAGATTCAGATGTCAGTAATACATCCAGGTCTCAGATCTGTATTAAAAGTTGAATCCATGATTGCTCATATAGACTATTAAAATTACATTTGATATACTTCCTTCAATTTAATCTGATTCCTACAATTTAAACTCCTTGAGGGTAGGGGATTAATACTACTATTGATTGTGTTTATTAGGTGTTTACTATGTGTCAAGCACCATAATGAGCTGTGGGTAGAAGCAAGATAATCAATTGTGTTTATGAAGTACTTACTGTCTCAAAATCAGTCCCTCACAGTCTAAGTAGGAAGGACAATGTGTATTTACTCCCCATTTCACAGATGAGAAAACTGAGTCCCAGAGAGGTTAAGGGTGTGTATGTGTGTGTGTGTATTTGTGTGTATTTGGAGGTAGCTTTGAGCGATATATTGTCTTTTCTTCCCTTGGACTGAAGGCTCCTCTAGACTATAAACTCACTGTGGTCAAGGAACATTTCTACCATCTCTGCTGTAATGTCAGTCAATCAGTCAATTGTCAGTCATATTTATTGAGTACTTACTGTGTACAGAATGCTGTACTAAGAGTTTGGAAGAGTACAATATAACAATGAACAGACACACTCTCATCTCACAATGAGCTTACAGTCTAGAAGGGGATAATAATGATATTGATTAAGCACTTACTATGTGCCAGTCACTATACTAAGTGTTGGGATGAATACAAGCAAATCAGGATGGGCTTCACTGTCTTAATCCCCATTTTACAGATAAGATAACTGAGGTAGAGAGAAGTTAAGTCATACAGCAGACAAGTGGAGGAGACAGGATTAGAACCCAGATCCTTTTAACTCCCAAGGCCTGTGCTCTTTCCACTATGCTCTGCATACAGAAAGCACTTAATAAATACCACTGATTGAGATTAAGTTGGGTGACTAGCTCAAGTTCATACAGCAGGCAAATGGAGGGGACAGGATTAGAGGTCCTCTTTCTACTTTACTGTGATGGCTTGCACTTTACTTTCTCAAGCACTTGTGCAGTGTGAGAAGATGCTTAATAAATTTCATTTGATTGCTTCATTCTTGATACCATGTTGGCTTCTTTTCAGACGTACCAAAGATGTTCTAATGTTTTTTATTAGATTTTTTATTCATTCATTCAATCATATTTGTTGAGTGTTTATTGTATGCAGAGCACTGTACTAAGCACTTGGAAAGTACAATTCAGTAATAAAGAGAGACAATCCTTGCCCAACAACAGGCTCACAGTCTACTGTTTTTAACTGAGCTCCTTATCTTCCCTCCCAAGCCCTGTCCTCTTCCTGACTTCCCTATCACTGCGGATGGCACGACCATCCTTCCCGTCTCTCAAGCCCGCAACCTTGGAGTCATCCTTGACTCTGCTCTCTCATTCACCCCACACATCCAATCCGTTGCCAACACCTGCCAGTCTCACCTTCATAATATTGCCAAGATCTGCCCTTTCCTCTCCATCCAAACTGCTATCGTGCTGGTACAAGCTCTCATAATATCTTGACTGGATTATTGTGTCAGCCCTCCCTCTGATCTCCCTTCCTCATGTCTCTGCACACTCCAGTCTATTCTTCATTCCGGTGCCTGGATCATCTTCCTTCAGAAACGTTCTGGGCATGTCACTCCCCTCCTCAAAAACTTCCAGTGATTGTATCAACCTCTGCATGAAACAAAAACTTCTCACTCTGGGCTTCAAGGCTTTCCATCTCTTGATGCCATCCATCTCTCCAAAAGCATCTCTCCCCACCTTGCCTCCCTATCCTCTCTTCCCACTCTCGATGATCAGGTTACCACTCTCAACTCCACCCTCTCTACTCATCTCAACGCACTCGCCCCCCTTTCCCTCCGCCGCTCTCGCTCCACTAATCCACAGCCCTTGCTCTCTGCCTTTGTCTGCCTCCTTCGCTCTTATGCTTGAGCTGCTGAGTGCTGCTGGCGAAGGTCCAAACATCAAGCCAAACTTATCCATTTAAAATTTATCCTTTCCTTCCTTAACTCTGCCCTATCCTCCACCAGGCAAAACTACTTTTCTTTCTTCATTGACTCCCATGCCCATCACCCCAGCCAATTGTTCCGGATGTTTAATTCTCTCCTCAGGCCCCCTGTTCCTCCCCCTCCCCCATCCATCGCCCCCAACGATCTGGCCAACTATTTCATCACAAAATTAACATAATCAGGTCTGAGCTCCCCAGAGTCACCTCTCCCCCTTCTGCCTACCCCCCAACTCAAACCCTTTCCCCTACTTTTCCATCCTTCCCTGCAGTATCCTCTGAGGAGATCCCCAACTCCTCGCAAGTGCCACCCCCTCCACCTGTGCTTCAGACCCCATTCCCGCTCACCTTATAAAAAACATCGCCCCTTCCCTCCTTCCCTCCTTAACTTCTATCTTTAACCACTCACTCTCCAATGGCTTTTTCCCCTCTGCCTTCAAACATGCCCATGTCTCCCCCATCCTAAAAAATACCCTCTCTCGACCCCACTGCCCCTTCCAGTTAACGCCCTATCTCCCTACTACCCTTCCTTTCCAAGCTCCTAGAATGAGTCATCTACACTCGCTGCCTAGAATTGCTTAACTTTAATATTCTCCTGGACCCGCCCCCAATCTGGCTTCCGTCCCCTCCACTCTACCAAGACTGCTCTCTCAAAAGTCACCCGTGACCTCCTTCTTGCCAAATCCAGTGGATCCTATTCTATCCTAATCCTCCTCGACCTCTCAGCCGCGTTTGACACTTTCGACCATCCCCTTCTCCTCCACACCTTATCTCACCTTGGCTTCACGGACTCCGTCCTCTCCTGGCTCTCCTCTTATCTTTCTGGACCGTTCATTCTCCGTCTCCTTTGCAGGCTTCTCCTCCCCGTCCCATCCTCTAAGTGTAGGGGTTCCTCAAGGGTCAGTTCTTGGCCCTCTTCTGTTCTCCATTTACACTCACTCCCTTGGTGAACTCTTTCTCTCCCAAGGCTTCAACTATCATCTCTATGCAGAGGACACTCAAATCTACATCTCTGCCCCGTCCTCTCCCCGTCCCTTCAGGCTCGTATCTCCTCCTGCCTCCAGGACGTCTCTACCTGGATATCTGCCCGCCACCTAAAATTGAACATGTCCAAAACTGAGCTCCTTATCTTCCCTCCCAAGCCCTGTCCTCTTCCTGACTTCCCTATCACTGTGGATGGTACGACTATCCTTCCCATCTCCCAAGCCCACAACCTTGGTGTCATCCTTGACCCGGCTCTCTCATTCACCCCACACATCCAATCCATCACCAAGACGTGCCAGTCTCACGTTTATAATATCGCCAAGATCCGCCCTTTCCTCTCCACCAAACGGCTATCTTACTGGTTCAGCTCTCATAATATCCCGGCTGGATTATTGTGTCAGCCTTATCTCTGATCTCCCTTCCTCCTCTCATCCCGCTCCAGTCTATTCTTCATTCCGCTGCCTGGCTCATCTTCCTGCAGAAACGCTCTGGGCATGTCACTCCCCTTCTTAAAAACCTCCAGTGGTTGCCTATCAACCTCTGAACGAAACAAAAACTTCTCACTCTAGGCTTCAATGCTCTCCATCACCTTGACCCCTCCTACCTCTCCTCCTTTCTCTCTTTCTACTGCCCACCCCACAAGCTCCACTCCTCTGCTGCTCACCTCCTCAACGTCCCCCGTTCTCGCTTATCCCGCCGTCGACCCCTGGCCCACGTCCTCCCGCTGTCCTGGAATGCCCTCCCTCCTCACCTCCACCAAACTAACACTCTTCCCCTCTTCAAAGTCCTACTGAGAGCTCACCTCCTCCAAGAAGCCTTCCCAGACTGAGCTTGCCCTTTTCCCTCTGCTCCATCTGGTGCCTCTCTTCCCCCCCTTCGCCTCCCCTCTGCTAAGCCCCCTTTCCCCCCTTTCCCTCTACTCCTCCCTCTCTCTCTTGCCCTCCCCTCAGCATTCTGCTCATTTGCTCATTTGTGTATATCTTTATTACCCTATTTATTTTGTTAATGAGGTGTACATCCCCTTAATTCTATTTATTGCTATTGTTTTTGTCTGTCTGTCTCCCCCGACTAGACTTTAAGCCCGTCAATGGGCAGGGATTATCTCTATCTGTTGCCAAATTGTACATTCCAAGTGCTTAGTACAGTGGTCTGCACATAGTAAGCGCTCAATATATACTATTGAATGAATGAATGAATCACCTTTCCCCCTCCTACCTCACCTCCCTTCTCTCTTTCTACTGCCCACCCCGTACACTCTGCTCCTCTGCCGCTCACCTCCTCACGGTCTCCCATTCATGCCTGTCCTGCCGTCGACCCCAGCCCACATCCTACTGCTGTCCTGGAATGCCCTTCCTCCTCACATCCGCTAAACTACCTCTCTTCAAAGCCCCACTGAGAGCTCACCTCCCCCAGGAGCCCTTCTCAGACTGAGCACCCACTTTCCCTTTGCTCCTCTTCCCCTCCCTATTCCCCATTCTCCTGCCCTCTGGTCTTCCCCCTTCCCCTCTCCTCAGCACTGTGCATATTTGTATATCTTATTTATTACCCCATTTATTTTGTTAATGATGTGTACATCTCCATGATTCTACTTATCTTGATGATGTTGTTTGTTTTGTTTTGCTTTGCTTTGCTGTTAGTCTACCCCGTTTCGACTGTGAGCCCATTATTGGGCAGGAATTGTCTCTATCTGTTGCCGAATTGTATATTCCAAATGCTTAGTACAGTGCTCTGCACATAGTAAGCGCTCAATAAATACTACTGAATGAATGAATGAATGAATACTGTTTTTACTCTCTACTGTTTAATTCAGTTTGCAAAATTCAGTGACATTTAGCTCTGGGTACTCAGTGGATAGCCTTGGCCTGATGTAGTTTTCTAGATATGGACTGGGATATACATTTAATTTATCTTCCTAATTACATTCTGCCTATAGACTTTATGCTTATTGCCTGAAAATAAAACTTGGTTTACACTCAATAATTCTGATTCATTGCTATGACTTCAGGAAGTATATTTAGTGGAGAGTCTTTTTCAGGCACTGAAATTTGGCTTAGTGTATAGCTCTTCTAAATTGGGAGGAAATCTAAAACGTCTGTATGGCAGCAAAGCATCATTTTCCTCATGTGAAATTTAGACAAAGGCAAAGTGTGACCAAAAAATGTATCAACTCCAAACTTCGATTCTGATACTTTAAAAAAAACAAAATAAATAAAAATACATTATTATTTTAAAAAATATATTATTTATTAAAATTTATTTAATATAATTATTTATTTAAAAAATTAATACCATCTCAATTACTTCAACCATTATGTTTGAAGTATTTTTCATCTCTGTCGTGCAGTAAATATTTATCATTTGTGAATTACATGCTTTTTTTCCTAGTTGATTAAAATACTCTAATTTTCTTCCTGTTATTGCTACACCACAGCTTAGTATATTTTCATCTTAAACTGATTTCTTCCCATGATCCTAATGTTCCTATGTATTTGGAATAGCACAAAGAGTCCTAGGTTAATGTGTCCAGCTGACAGGAGAGGGAGAAACTCTAGGGTTAGCCCCAGAGGTTTTGCTGTGTTTGACCCTTCCTTTCATCTGTGTCTCCTTCACTGCAGCAGTGTGTTTATCTATATGGGATGGCACAGATGAATGGTGGGGAGTGTTGATGCCAGGAGGAACCAGTTTGGACCATGAACCCCTCAGCAGTCTAGCAGTGAAGGTCATTAGAAGTTAGCATTCAGTGCATCTTTGTACCTTTACCTCTGGCCATTTCTGGAGAGTGCTTCAGTGCTGAGTTCTCCATATAAGATCATCTTAAGAATCCTCTGATAGTTGTTTGTATAGGATGATCACACCATCCCACCTGAGCTCTGAAAGTCATGGCTGGGGTCCTGTAACTCCTCAGGACCTCACGTTCCGAATGAGAACTTGCCATTTTATGCCAGAGCTCTGCCACAGAGAGCACACCTGGAGTTGGTTGAGATAAAGTATTTTTACAGCAACCCATATTTTACAAGACATTTAATAAGACAATCTTATTCTGCAAGGCCATGTGTCACCCAAATAGGATGACTTATTGCTACTTTTCTAGCCCAAATTATCACCCTAAGCCGGCAGCAAGGACATAAGGTGGAAAATTTTTGAGGACATCACTTGCTCTAACTTTTGTTCAAGCAAGGACAGGAGTGGGAAAAAATGCGGAGAGGTTAGATTTTTGTTTTTAGTGTTAGTGGGTAAATTATTTCTCTGGTGGAAGAATTGTACATCTAAATGGGCAGGGCACATCAATTTTACAAACGTTTCAATTAGAGAATGCATGACATGACAAAGGATGGAAGGGCCAGGGTAAGAGAGGGGCCTTCCCCACTCAATGTTTGCTCTTTCAATTTTGGGAAAAACAAGTATGGATAATGTGATAATATAGCGTGGAACAGAATTTAAAACCATAGCAGAGAAACACTACTTTATTGCTGATATTATCAATGTTGGTTATAAATCTCAGCTTTATATTGGAAGAAGTACATAAGTAAGCCAAGCCTATATTTCTTTTTAACACACCTTCATTCTAGATAGCAGAAAAATAATTTCTTACACCAAGTCTGAGTATTTCAAATTTGACAGTTTAGTCCTATGTAACAATGGAAGGTTTACTTGCTTAAAGTACCCTTATCTCAGTAAAATTCATATTTGCTTATAAAGTACTAGAAAAGCTTTCTAAGTACTTTGGAAAATATTTTACACTAAGTCTTTTGGTCAGTAATTGATCAAGTAAACAGTACTTAATAACGTAAAAAGTTAAAGGTCTATAAAGTAAAATTAACCAAATGAAAATCCAAGATGAGGATAAGAAGTTAAATGTGACAATTTACCTTTGTCGGTTTGCCAAGAAGCCCTTCATTGAGGAAGATGTTAAGTACATCAGACTTCAGGCATGAGACATGAGAGGAGATTGGATGAGGGCCGCAAGCAGAGATCTCCTGTAGGAATCACATCAGAGAGAATTCAATTTTGCAAAAAAAAAGGATGTACCATATGTTGTCAGGTAAAAAGAAAAGTTTTATGGGGAAGAGAATGAGGTATCCTGAATTTTTGTTCTTCTTGTGTTTTCGTAAACCCTCTTGCTCAAAAGTCTTCAGGGCTATAATTCCCAAGAAGGACCAGTTTAATTCCCAGTGATGCATAAAGGCCAATGAAAACTAACTATACTAAACACTGTTATTACTTTAAAGTACATCCATTACAAAGATTCAACCTGCCTCATAGGGATTTGTTCCTGAAAATTACAGCCATGGGAAAATATCAATGAAAAATCAGTGAAACATCAGCCAATTTGCTTTGCACTATTTTACATGGCTTATGATTTATTATGAGGATAGTATATTCTGTGAGCCAACATACCTTGCTGGAATTTATACTGACGACATTTCACCAAATAATTAAAACAAAGGGATCAATTTCTTCAGAAATTGAAGTTTTATATTCAAAATCTCAGGATAAATGTCAACTTTCCTACTACATTTTAGTGTTTTTACTGTTCTCTGATTTTCATTACTTCATACATGTTTCTTGAGCATCCTTACTGTGAAAAAACAATTGTGAGAAGCAACATGTTCTAGTAGGAAAAGCCCAGGCCAAAGAAACAAAGGACCTGTGATTTTGCTTTAATCCTGCTTCTGTTTTCTGCCATTTTTTAATGGTATTTGTTATGCCTTTACTATGTGCCTGGCACTGTATGAAGTGCTGCGGTGAATACAGCATAATCAAGTTGGGCATGGGCCCTGTCTCACATAGGGTTCACATTCTTAATCTGCATTTTACAGATGTGATAACTGAGGAACACCGATGTTAAGTGACTTGCCCAGGGTCACATGGCCGACAAATGACAGCATCTGGATTAGAACCCAGGGCTTCTGCCTCCCAGGCTCATACTCTTTCCGCTGGGCAACACTGCTTGAACTGAACACATATTTGTCTGCTGAGTGACCTTTGCACGTCACTTCTTTTTATGTATTTGTTAAGCACTTACTATGTGCCAGACACTGTACTGAGCACTGGGGTAGATAAGGACACAGTCCCTGACCCACATGGGACTCACAGTCTTAATCCTCATTTTACAGATGAGGTAATTGAGCCTCAAGGCAGCTAGATGACTTGCCCAAAGAATAGACAAGTGGTACAGCTGGGGTTAGAACACAAATCCTTCTGACTCCCAGGCCCATATTCTATCCACTAGGCCACAGTGATTCTCTGTGCCTCAGTCACTTCATCTATAAAATGGGGATTAAATCTTTTTCCCTCTGATTTAGGCTGTGAGCCCTAAATAGGATAGGGACAGTGCCTGACCTGATTTGTCTTGTACCTATCCCAGTGTTTGACATGCTTAACAAATACTATAAAAAAATTCACTATTTTGAGCCAGTGTTATTGGAACATTTATCCTGGTTATATTTTTTTAAGCCTTTATGAACACACTAAAAATGTAACTTGAGTTTTTAGAAGTACTAACATGGCCCAATTAATTCCTAAATTAATTCATTTGTTCTACAAAGCTTTGATTTTTTTGGTCTAAGGGTTTTATGTAGGACAATTAGAAAAAAGGCTGCACTGTCAGGATGGGTAATTATTTTATTCAGTAATTCTTCCAAATATAAAACTACAGTCATAATTGTTATTATGGGCAAATTGAAAACTTGCAGTTAACTTAGTTATGGATGGGACTAAACTACCATGAGACTGAATAATTAGAGTGGTCTAGGTTTTTCTTTAATGGATTAAGCATTCTAAAAGGAACATGCCTTCATTATCATGGCATCCACAAATTCATAAAAAGTCTACAAGTAATGCACATGATGTTTGCCATTTTAAAGCACTCAATCACCTTGCCCCTTCCTACCTTACCATTTTAATTTCTTACTACAACTCAGCCTTCAAACTAGGTCCTCTCATGCCAACCTACTCACTGTATCTCGATCTTGTCCATCTTACTGCCAACCCTTTGCCCACATCCTGCCTCTGGCCTGGAACTCCTTCCCTCTTCGTATCCAACAGTCAATCAATCTATCAACTTTCAAAACCTTATTAAAAGTACGTCTTCTCCAAGAAGTCTTCTCCACTAAGCTCTCATTTCTTCTTCTCCTGCTCCCTTCTGTGTAGCCCTTCTGCTTAGATTTGAATCCTTTACTCACTCCTCCGTCAGCCAGATACTCTAGTCTCCTAATAGCTTAGTACAGTCCTTGACACACAGTAAGTGCTCAATAAACACGATTGTTAATTGATATGATGTGAGAGATATAACATTTAAATAATTACTCCTTCACACTACAAATTTTTATGAATGCAAAAAAATTAGCTGAATATGTAATTTCCAACATGTGAAATGTCAGCAAATTTGTGGAATGCATTTCTAGATGGAATATTATAGTAGACTTTCCACATTAGGTAATAAGATATAATTCAATCAAGCAAAATTTATAGTCAAATCAACTTGGTGAATGTTTTTTGGCTGAGAAAATCTTCAAATAAAATAATGGCTGGTAACCGAACTTTTGCTCAGAAGAATTTTCTGGAAAAGGAATGCAAGAGGAGACTTAGATTGAAACCACAGACCTAGGAATAAATACAAACCCCTACTTCTCTGTCCTACCTTACCACAAGTATTGACTGCATGCCAAGAGAGAAACTCACCACATGCCCTTAGGCGAAGCAGAATTCCAGGTGTCACCTGGAGTCCAAGAGGCATAGTTTGTAATCCTGATCTGGAAGCTTGGCTTTCACAGGATAGCCCTTTACTGCTGTGAAATAGAGGAAACCGGCTCCTTCGCCTACCGGAAAATGAAGTTTCTCCATCACATCTCTACAGTTCCCTCTGCAACCTCCATAGAGAGTTCTGATTAGATGTTTTAAAATTACACAGCTTTCACCAAAGACTGACAGCAATTCCACATGGTCTAACATTTATAGCATTCTTATTTCCCACCAGTAAAGGACAGACCCTAATGTTGGGTTTTTTTTAATATTCTAAGGCATTTTTTAAAATGACCAATCAGGCAAAAGAGATTAAATGAAGACTTGAACCAGAGTGAAGGCTACGTAATGGAATATCTTAGCAAAAATATGAAGATCTGAAGTTTGGCAAATTACCCACTCTCTCATTTGTGAAAAACCAGGTCTAGTTCATTATGGATAATTTTTCAAAAATGAAAAACAAAACATTCCAACCAGTCCCACTACATAAATGGGCCATTAATGATAAATAATGAAACAGTTAATTACCCTTGGTGAACAATGAAAACAAACATTGAAATGAAAACCATTTTATTCAATGTTGATGGAGAAAATAGTAAGAGTTAGTTTCCTTATATGAGTGAGAACAAGCCAATACAGGTCTCACGTGCATTTGAAAAATGAGTAGTGTTGTTTTTTTTGGATGCTCAGATAATGTAGTTTTTTTGCAGTGCTCGTGGGTCTTAATTGTTTCTTTGTGAAGTTAATCCTCTGGTCATCTTCTACTGTGATATTTTAGAAGTGCATTATTTGTCAGTGCTAATAATGATAGTAATAATAATGATGATCATGGTTTCGGTTAAGCACTTAGTATGTGCCATAAACACTGTACTAAGTGCTGTGGTAGATATAAGATAATCCAGTTGTATACAGTCTAAGTAGAAGTGAAAACAGGTATTGAATTTCCATTTTACAGATGAGGAAACTGACAACTCAGCATTTCAGTGCCACCTAATTCAACTGTTCTGCCCACACTCAGTGATATTGTTGACTTATTAGGAGAACTGTGCTGTCGGGTAAGCAGGAAAATGTTGCTATGTCTGAGTTACCTTCTTAATGTATTTTATAAGATTATTCATATGAATTACAGCTTAATTTAAATGTACTAAAGCACAAAATATAAATTGAATTGAATAAGCAGGAAAATCAGAAAGAAATGCTTAATTTCTTCTAAAATTGATATGGGAATATTTCAGAACAATGTTAGGTATGGTGAAGACACATGTTTCACCAATCAGTGAGCACTATGTGTTGGGTGGTTATTATGTGCAGAGCATTGTAATGAGTAGATACTGGGGTGAGTGCAGTAGAATAAGTAGGTAAGATCCCTCCCCTCCAGGAGTTTACAATCTCTTTCTTAAATCAGCTAACCTAAATATGTAGGTATAGGATGGATAAGTATAGGATGGATAAATTCACAGGGACCATAACAATAATGATTATGGTATTTGTTAAGCACTTACCATGTGCCAGGAACTGTTCTAAGTGCTGGGGTAGATAAAAGATAATTAGGTTGGTCACAGTTCCTCTCCTACACGGGGTTCACAGTCTTAATCCCCATTTTACAGATGAGAGAACTGAGGCACAGAGAAGTTCAGTGATTTGCCCAGGGTAAAACAGCTGACAGGTGGTGGAAGCACAATTACAACCCATGACCTTCTGACTCTCAGGCCCGTGCTTTATCGACTAGCCCGTGCTGCTTCTCACAACTTTCTATTCCTGAGGCAGATACCCATCCAAAGAATATAATTGCCAGACAGCACAAATTTTCGGATGCTTTACAACATTATACGGTCAAACCAGAGACGTACATCAGCCACCCAGATGATTACCTAACAATTTTCTGAGAAGCTTCAAGGTCTTGAGACCTAACAAAATGTTGAGGTGCTTAAAGGCACTTAAATGTATATCTGGGAGATGGCATGAGTAGGAGACAGAATAAGAGTGGTTGATCTAATTCAGCCTACCCCAGTATCCATCACTCTCCCCAATTAGTACTGCCTCCTGTTGAATACAATGTAGAGCCTCCATGTGTGCAAAATACATAAGTCCCTATGCAGAGAATGACTTATGAAAGACAAGCCTCTCCCTATTGCAATGTGACTTTTAAGCAGCCCTGTTTTTCCTCCAGGAAAATAGAATCCTCATTTTCAATTTTGTGTTAAGTATCTGCCTAATCTTGAATAGAAATTCATTTCATGGGAAACTTATTCTAGATTAAATTACTCAGGCTTTCTGTTCCCTACCTCCCTAAGGCAAGAATGAAGCTAAAAGATGGAATCAGGGGGCGGGAGAGGGATGGAGTTGTAGGCAAGAAAAAAAGTGATGATGATATTTATTAAGCTCTTCCTATGGGTCAAACACTGTACTAAGAATAGGGGTATATATAAAATAATCAGGTCAGACACAGTCCTTGTACAACATTGGTTCACAGTCTTAAATAGAGGGAGAATAGGTATTTAACTCCTATTTTATGGTTGAGGAAACTGAGGCACAAGGAAATGAAGTGACTTGTCCAAACTCACAGAGCAGGGAAGTGACTCCCAGGGCCAGGCTCTTTCCACAAACCTTGCCGCTCCCTTAAAAAAGTCAGAAAGAGAAAAAAGGAAATTATTTTAATAAATGATTTATTTTGTTAAATCTATCTATGGTAATTTATTTGTTGTGAGTAAAGACCACTTTAATAGGGCACTTTAGATATAGCTAACTTAGCTCCCACCATTTTTACCTATCACAATGATTACAGTTATGATTGGTTGACTTGTAATAACAACTACTTTTAAGGATCTGGAATTGATTTGCTGAAGATGCATTAATAACTGTGCCTTTATACTTAAAAAAGTAAGGATCTTGTGCCATCATATAAAAGGCCAAAAATGCACGTTTTAATTCCTATCACATGTGCAAATTTAAAAAAGATGTTTTGCTACGAGAATGCAGTAATCTTATATCTCATAAAAATTTAACTCTCTCCTCAAACCCCTGTTCTCCCAACACCCCCATCTCCTGCCCCTAATGACCTAGCCACATAAGTTATTGTGAAAATTGAAACCATCAGACATGATCTCTCTAAAATCTCCCCTGCTCCTCTCCAGACCCTCTCTCCTTCTACCCCTTCTTCAACTCTCCCATCTTTATAAGCAGTATCTCAAAGGAGATTTCCTGTCTTCTCTCAAAATCCACCCCCTTCACCTGCATGTCCAACCCCATTGCTTCGCATCTTATAGAGAAGCAGTGTGGCTCAGTGGAAAGAGCACGGGCTTTGGGGTCAGAGTTCATGGGTTTGAATCCCGGCTCGGCCAGTTGTCAGCTGTGTGACTTTGGGCAAGTCACTTAACTTCTCGGTGCCTCAGTTACCTCATCTGTAAAATGGGGATTAAGACTGTGAGCCCCACGTGGGACAACCTGATTCCCCTGTGTCTACCCCAGCGCTTAGGACAGTGCTCAGCACATAGTAAGCGCTTAACAAATACCAACATTATTATCAAATACTCGCCCCCTCCCTTCTCCCCTCCCTGACCATCATCTTTTGCTATCTCTCCATTGGCTTCTTCTCCCCTGTTTCAAATCGTGTTCATGTCTCCCCTATCCTAAAACAAAACCTACCCTTGACCATCCAGTTATTGAGCCATTTTCCTCCTACCTTTTCTCTCCAAAATCTTTCAACAAGTTGTCTTAACCTGCTGTCACCAATACCTCTCCTTAACCCCCTACAATCTGGTTTCCACCCCATTCACTCCACAGAAACTGCCTTTTTATAGGTCATCAATGATCTTCTTTTCACATACAATGTCCACTACTCTTCATCCTAATCTGCCTTGACCTCTCAGCTGCATTCACCATTGTTGACCATCCCCTAGTCCGGAAACAACATCCAACCTTGGTTTCAATAACACTGTCCTCTCCTGGTTCTTTTTCTATCTTTCTAGCTGCTAATTCTCCATCTCTTTCATGGACTTCTCCTCTGTCTTCCCTCCCCTTATCGTGGGAGTCCCTGAAAGTTCACTTGTAGGTCTCCTTTTATTCTCCATTTATGCCCAGTCCATTCTCTGTCATGTGAATGATTCACAAATCTACATCTCCAGCCCTGATCTCTCTTCTCTGAAGTCTAGCATTTTCTCCTGACTTCAGGGCATCTCTACTTGGATGACCCACAGACAACCCAAACTTAATGTGTCCAAAACAGAACACCCTTTTTCCCCTCCCAAATCCTTTACTCCCTCTGGCTTTCCTTTCACTACAGACTGCACCACCATCCTTCCTGTCTCACAGGCCCATGACCTTGGTGTTATCCTCGACTCCTCTCTCTCATTCAAACCACATATTAGTATCAGATTATGACACTAAATCCTTTCCATTCAACCTGTATAACCATTAAAATCCATCCTTTCCTCTCACTCGTATTCATGACAAACCAAGGATTTATCCTATTCCCACCTTGATTACTGTATCAGCCTCCTTGCTCACCTCCCTGCCTCTTGTCTCTCCCCACTCCAGGCCATCTTCACTCTGCTGTCCAGATCATTTTTCTACAAAATCATTCAGTCCATGTTTTCCCACACCTCAAGAAACTCCAGTGGTTGTCAATTCACCTTTGCATTAAACAGAAATTCCTTATCAATAACCTTGGCCCCCCATCTTAGCTTCTTTCCAGCCTTCAAATTTTGCTCCTCTAATGGCAACCTACTTACTATTCATCAGTCTCATCATTCTCACCACAATCCCCTTGCACCACTTCCTATCTCTGTCTTGGAACGCCTTTCCTCTTCATCCTGCAGAGAATCACTCTTCCCACCTTCAAAGCCCTATTGAAGGCACATCTCTTCCAATAGGCCTTCCCCTACTGGGCCCTCATTTCCTCTTCTCCCATTCTCTTCTGCCTCACCTTAGCACTTGGTTTTGCACCCTTTATTCACCACTCCTTCAGCCACACAACACATATACATATCCCAAATTTATTTATATTAATGAACGTTCCCTTCTCAAGACTAAGCTCACTGTAGGTAAGGAAACAAGTCTATCAACTCTGTTATATTATACTTTCCCATATGCTTAGTACAGTGCTCTGCACACAGTAAGCACTCAATAAGTATGATTGGTTGATTAACAGATTATGTGTTTCATTTGTTCATACCAGTGATTAAAGAATTGAAAGAGTGCATTTTTTCATACATCTACCTCTAATGTGTATGAAAACAGCTGTGCTAAAGTAATTGTGGCATAGCCATCCCATTTAAATAATTGATCAACTAGAAATTCCCGAAAGGTAGGTAAGGAAGAACAGTGCACATTTGGTTCATGATTCTCACGATATTTCTTTAAGCAAAGTGACTTAACTGAATAAGCAATTTATACAGGAAGCCAGTAACATCCTCATATTATTTCTGCAGAATTTAAGTGGGATAACGCCAAAGAAGGTATAAAGGTGAGCAAAAACTAAACAAATACACTGGCATTTTATAATTTTATGAATACAATTCAGAGCTGCTATGATGACTGGATTTTCTTTCTTTTTATTTCCCTTTATTGAATTTTCTCAAATATCCTGTAGTTCAGTTTATTAGTTAAATATAAATGGAGTATAAATATAAATACATATATACAAATAGAGACATGCATATAGGTTTTACATATAAATGAGGACATTCTTCTTCCTAGGTTTTCACTCCACACTAAGCAAACACACACAAAGACAGAATTTTGCCTTAAATAGATGTTTTCAAACTCATCTGTTTCCTGTCAGAAGGGTACTTTTATTCAGGAGAGCTGGGATGCAGTGTTCAAAAGATCCTCAGAGTGGAGCTCGACCACAGACTACAGCATAGCTATTCTAAGGGGCTGTAGCACCTTGGTCCAAGGTCACGCTAATTCCCTCCCTCTGTATTTCTGTTTCTCCTTAATCCTACTGGGAATTCTACAATACAATCTTGAGTGGAGTCTTCAGACTATACCATTAGCTTATTGAGCAACTGCACCTGCTTTTAAATTTTAATGATGCATTTTTAATATGATAAATGTATTATACTTGAATGGTTTTATATTCAGGTCGAAAAAACTATAATTTTTGTTACTCTTCAAATATTACTATCCAAAGAATAGTCCTATAATTGACGAGCTTATACAGTTACAGATAGGCTCAGTAGTTTGAAAATGACTCTGGTTCTGTACCAATGAACATAAACTGTGAAAGGCTGGGAGTTAGGAGTTTATATATTTTATCTGTTGAGCAGATAAGGAAAAGAACATTTTATCTAGCAGGCAATTATTTTGCTATTGTGGTTTCTGTGAGACATTTAAAAGTTGATACCTAGTGGTCACCATGATGAAACATCCTGCTCTTTCTTGTGAGGGGGAGTGGGGTGAGGGGCATGCAGAGGAAGGGGAGAGGGGAAATGGTGACAGAAGTGAGGATGGGGAGTGGGGGGGGGGGGAGGCTATGAAATATGCAACAACTCCTAGATTGAAACAAGGTATTGTCTGGAAGTTTTCAAGTTGGTGTGCTCTTCGGTGGAGAGCTAAATCATAATTAACCTGATCTAGCCACAATGAATGGACTTTGACTCAAAAGAAAATAAGGAGAGAAAAAAGGACAGTCGGTTAATAGTTAAAAGGATGCAACTACCAAAATAACAAATAAACCCTTTTCTTACTTTTAACTTTAGCGAATTCATTTTTTTTTGCTCATCACTATTTTGAGAAATTTGTCATTAATTTTCTAAATTCTTATCATTATTAATAATAATAATCAAAATAATATTTTCTAAGAGCTTATTGTGTAGTAAGCACTGTACTAAGTGCTGGAGTAGTTATGAGATAATCTTCCCTGCCCTACCTGGGGCATACAGTCTAATGGAAAGTAAGAACAGGCATTGAATTCCCATTTTACAGGTGAGGAAATGGAGACACAGAGAAGGTAAGTGACTTGCTCAAGGCCACCCAACAGTCAAATGGCAGGTCAGAATTAGAACTCATGTTTCTGAGCCTCCCAATACCATGCTCTTTACATTAAATCATTTTGGTTTCATTTTTATATTATGTTATTTAGACATAGTTTTGGGGAGGGGGTTGGTATTTTTAAAGTGCTTACTATGAGTCAAATACTGTTCTAAGCACTGAGACAGTTACATGTTAATTAGGTTGGACACAGTCCCTGTCTCACAAGGTTCACAGTTCAAATAGGATGGAAAACAGTTATTTAATTCCCTTTTTACAGTTGAAAAACTGAGGTACAGAGAAGTTGTTACTTGCTTAAGGTCACATAGCATTTAATTGGCGGAGCTGAGATTAGAACCCAGGTCTGACTCCCAGGCCGGTGTTTTTTCCAGTAGCCTCTCTGCTTCCCTACTATGCTATTATGTATTTTTAATTTTACATATGAGTTTTTTATTAATGATAAACATATAAAACAATAAAATAGTGGTGAGATGGCTTCCAGCAGTGTCTTTGAGAGATGATGATGTGTGCACTTTCTATAATACAGTAGAGTATCCTTAATGGACTCTTGCCATTTTTCAGGTGAGTTTAGCTCAGACAAAGATGGTTAATAGGGGACAGATATATGTGGTTGCCACCACTTGATATTGGGCTCTGAGGCATTTGTCTTAGATGGCCAGGAATAGAGATCCTTAGTACTTAGTACTTCAGATTCAGGACTAATTTACTGACAAATCTATGCTTGTTACCATCCAAGTTTAAAATATGGGCTGAAAAATTCCAGCCAGAACCCAGTTAAAAGTTCTGTGAAGGCCTCCAGAAAAAAACAGGATAATGTCATAGTCTGAATTCATTTATTTCTCCAAATTGTAAATGATCCCAGTTAAAAAAAAAATTCAAATCAAGGTTTATAAGGTATTATTTAGAAGCACCAAAAGTCAAGATTGCCAGGACCAGGATGATTTAATTTAATTGTATTTATTGAACTCACTATGTGTAAAACACTGTACTAAGCGTGATCTGACTAAAAGGAGCAGTACTCTACATTATTCAGCCATGCAGCTGCCTGAAAATTTTGCTTGGTAAATAGCTGGAAAATGGCTAGTCTAAGACAACCCCAAATAATGCCCATTTTGGTTCCCTTTTTACCCCAAGAATAGCTTAAATTGAGAGGACTGCTTTGCCTTGTGGAAATTTATTTTGAATATGTCTCAAAGCAAAGAAAAAAACCAAAAATGTAATACCTTCTTTTGGCTTCTCCCTCAGGAAAACTCATGGTGGGGCTTTCCAACTGTTAAAGGAGATGCAGTATACTCTCAGAAAACTTCTGAGAAGTATAGGTAAAACCAGCTCATTTGCACCATGGAGCTTTCAGCATGGCTCAGGGGAAGGAGCCCGGGCTTGGGAGTCAGAGGTCATGAGTTTGAATCCCGCCTCTGTCACGTGTCAGCTGTGTGACTGTGGGCAAGTCACTTAACTTCTCTGGGCCTCAGTTACCTCATCTGTCAAATGGGGATTAAGACTGACAACCTGATTACCCTGTCTCTACCCTAGTGCTCAGAAAGTGCTCTGCACATAGTAAGTGCTTAACAAATACCAACATTATTATTATTATTATTCCTCCCCTATAAATCTTCTTCCACCTGTGGCTTTGCTCTGTGAATGCTTGAGCAATTTTTCCAGTAGTTACTATTCGCGTTAAAGCACTCACTCATCTTGCCCACTCCTACCTTACTTCACTGATTTCCTTTGACATCCTATCACGCTCACTTCACTTCACTAGTATTGATATCTGTCTCCCCCACTGTAGCCTGTAAGCTCATTGTGGGCAGGGAATGTCACAGTTTATTGTTGTATTATACTTTACCAAATGGTTAGTACAGTTCTCTGCACACAGTAAGCACTCAAGAAATCTGATTGAATGAATGAATGAATGACTCCTACTCACTGTACCTCATTTTCATCTTTCTCACTGTCTATCCCGCACCCGTACTTCCTGTCTCTGGACTGGAACTCCTTCCCCCTTCCTATCGAACAGACCACCACTCTCACACACAAAGCCTTATTAAAATCACATCTCTTCCAAGAGGCCTTCTCCAACAAAGTCCTCATTTTCCCTACGCTTTCTCCCTTCCGCATAGCCAATGCACTTGGATTTGTACCTTTTATTCAATCCACCATTAGCACCACAGGATTCATGTGCGTAGCCATACTTTACTTTAATGTCTGTTTCTCCTTCTAGTCTATAAGCTCATTGAGGGCAGCTGACATGCCTACCAACTCTATTATATGTACTTTCCCAAGCGCTCAGTACAGTCTCCATGCACACAGTAAGCACTCAAATGCAGCTGGTAGATTGATTGATTAGTGGTGGTGGTTGGTGCCAAGCTAATCACACTCTTTAGCCCATCATTTGGTAACCAGTGACCTGCACTACGACATGCCTGGTAGGAAGAGCGGGTACAGTCCATGGTTGCAGTTTGTGGTCTCAGAACCAGGCATCTTTGAGACCCCCACAGGATAAGACAAATATGCCCTCTCTCATTTGCAAAGCATGTTGGGTGCAGATATACTCAGAGGGTATCAGTAAAGGTTGTGGGTGGGGAAGGTCTTTTGTATTTGAAGAAAATCAGGGGAAGAGAGAAAAAAAACCATAAACAAAAAGCAAGCAGAAACAAAAGCAACAAAATACAGTTGTCCTCTGCACAGCTAGACCAAACAGAGGGAAAAACAAGATGACCATTGGAGCAGGCCACTTGCAAGCAAGAGCCATTGTTGGTTTAGGAGAAATACTTTGTCAGACTTCATCCTCCTATCAGAGGTGGTTGTAGAGCTTAATCCCAGCATTTGACTGAGGAAACACTATACCCAACCCCGACAGCTACTGCACCAATGAGGGCATGACTACCAACTCTGTTGTATTGTACTCCTCCCAAGAATTGTGTACAGTGGTCTGCACATAGTAAGTGCTCCATACATATAATTGAATGTTTGAAGCCCCACTTTTGAAACCCCACTTTTCCTCATCTCCCACTCCCTTCTGCATCACCCTGACTTGCTCCCATTGCTCTTCCCCTCCCACCCAGCCCTAAAGCACTTATGTATATATCTGTAATTTTATTTTTATTTATGTCCATCTCTCCACCTTTAGACTGTGAGTTCTCTGTGGACCAGGATTGTCACTGTTTACTGTTGTATTGTTCTTTCCCAAGCACTTAGTACAGTGTTATGCACACAATAAGTACTTTAAAAATGGGAAGGAAGGAAGGAAGGAAGGAAGGAAGGAAGGAAGGAAGGAAGGAAGGAAGGAAGGAAGGAAGGAAGGAAGGAAGGAAGGAAGGAAGGAAGGAAGGAAGGAAGGAAGGAAGGAAGGAAGGAAGGAAGGAAGGAAGGAAGGAAGGAAGGAAGGAAGGAAGGACTTCTCTGACACAATGTGAATGCATTTTCTCTTTCTATGGGCCACCGTTCACGATGCTATACAGTCTCACCCGATGCTGTAATTGTACTAAGTATTTGGGAGAGCACAGTAGAACAATTCAACACAATTTTATCCTCCTCTATGACCCTCTTCAAAGGGGTGAGGGTGGGAGATGGAACTTGTGGTTGTGCCCAAGGATCCAAGCCTGATGGAGGGCTCACCCATTCCCGAATACCCCTGCCCATACAATGCCTCTTCCTGCTTCCATCACTGGTGCCACCCTCTCACCAGCCCAGTGCTCATTAATTGATGCCAACTCTGCCCTCAACCCTATCGCGCCTTCTCCCATCTCTACCACGGCCATCTCCATTCTGCTACCACGTCCTCTGCTGCCTCCACTACACTATAACTCCCACCTCTTCCAGAACCTCCTCTGCTTCCTCTGCCACCATCACCTCACTTCCAGTCTGCTACCTCCTCCTCCCTGTGCAACACCTATTCGCTACCGCTTACCCTTTTCTGATGCTCCTGCTGTTTCCTATTTCCGGTCTGTCTGATTTTATGAAGGACAACTGCTTTTTTTCTGCTTATTTCTCTTAAGGCCTGTGAGAAAATGGAAAGAAAAAGCCCTTCCCTCCACAACCCTTCATAAGCCACTCTGTTTCTCACACTCGATAGTGTGATAGCAAATGAGAGAGGGGACAGTGGTGTCTGAGGCTGTGTACATCTCAGAGAGATTCTTTTCTGCCGCTACAAATGCATTAAATGTGGGAATTGAAGTTCCAGCTTGACAGCATCAGAAAATAAGGCAAAATGACAAGTAGTACAATATTCTGCCTCCCGACAGAACCCTGTAAAGAACAAGCAAATACAAAATTTACAAGCCTGGGGTTTGTGCCTAGTCCACCACTTATTTTCTCTGGAGTCATTTCAGGAGGCTAAACCATCCAGAAAGCTTGTGAACATTATCACAAACTCCCTGATAAATTTTAAGCTTACTAAGAGATTTTATAAATACCAAGATTTTACCAATTATTCATGAAAGTTATTTAGTACCCACTAGAAGGACACCGTTTTCTCCCTTTTCTAGAGGTGAAAGAGTAATTAAATCTCTGTGCCCATTTGAGCTCTGACCTCTCTTCAGAGATTGCCAATACGTGAGCATGTTTGCTCTTGTTTGCTCTTGGACACATGTCCACTGGGACCTGAATTTAGTCCAACAATCTATTTCTATTCTGGCTGCACAGAATGCTAAAATATTTTGCCTCATATTTGGCAACAGTTCAAGAATAATAATTCTGTGAGAATAATATTTCAGTTTCTAGTGAGATGGTACGGGGCTCGTAAAAGTCTGTTTGCCCCAAATGAGGACAAAACTGATTTTAAAGAGCATGCTGAGAAATGTAGCCTCCTCCTTTTCACCTCCACTAATTGCCCATTTTTCAGGAATAGTATTTATCAAGTGCTTACTACATGCCAAATGCTGTGCTGAACAGTTAGTCTATCGTATTTATTTAGTGTTACTGTTTGCAGAGCACTGTACTAAACACTCAGGAGAGTACAATATAACAATAAACAGACATATTCCCTAACCACAGCAAGCTTAATAATAATAATAATAATAATTATAATTATGGTATTTGTTAAGCGCTTACTCTGGGCCAGGCACTGTACTAAGCGGTGGGGTGAAGACAAGCAAATCAGGTTGGACACAGTCGCTCTTCCACATGGGGCTCACAGTCTCCGTCCCTATTTTACAGAGGAGGTAACTGAGGATGAAAGAAATGAAGTGACAAGGTCATGCAGCAGAGCTTACAGTCTAGATGGGGAGACAGACATTAATATAAATAAATAAATACAGATATAATTGGGATTGGGAGAGATACAAGAATATCAAGTTAAATGCAGTTCCTATTCTGTATAGGGTTCCCAAACTAAGGAAGGGAATGCAGGTATCTCATTCCTCATGTAAAAGAGAAAGAAACTGAAGGAGAGAGAGAAAATGTGAGTTGCTTCAGGTCATATAGTAGTTTATTGGCAGAAGTGGGATTTCAACACAGGCCTTTAAACTTCCAATTTCATGCTCTTTCCACTAGGCAACACTGTCATCAAATGCCCTGTGATATCTAACCAAGGTACAGTATCCACTAATCAATCAATTTATTGAGTGCTCACTATGTGCAGAGGACTGTAGGGGAGAGGTGGAAGAGAGGAAGGAGTGCAAAAGCGAAAAGCAAAAAGACAAAAACAGTTGTCTGCACTGTTAAAAATTACCCTTTCCTTATGTACCTAGACTTATCAAGTTCGGTCAACAAATAGGCATTAGAATTTTCCACCAATCAATCGATACTTACTGCATGCAGAACACTGCAGTAAACACTTGGGAGAATATAATGCAGCAAAGTTGGTAGACAAATTCCCTGCCTATATGGAAGTTATGGCCTGAAGGAGGAGTCTTCATTCAAAGCTCTTAAATGAGCCCATTCTAGAAAGTTGCTTAGATCATACACTCACAGACCACTCACTATATGAAAAAAACCTGGCTTGACCTGATACCTCTGTTAGCCTCTGCCAAGAAGTGCCATCTTCATTCATTCAATTCATTCAACCTTATTTACTGAGTATTTACTGGGTGCAGAGCAGTTGGAGAGTACAGTACAACAATAAACAGACACATTCCCTGTATATATTGAGCTTACAGTCTAGAGGGGAAGACAGACAACAATAGAAATAAATAAATTACAGATATGTAAATAAGTGCTGTGGGAGTGGGATGCAGGAAGAACAGAGGGAGCAAGTGAGGGTGACAGAAGAGAGTGGAAGAAGAGGAAAGGGGATACTTAGTTTGGGAAGGCCTCTTGGAGTAGATGTATCCTCAATAAGGCTTTGAATGGGGGGAGAGTAATTGTCTGTCAGATTTGAGGAGGAAGGAACGCGAGCTGGCATTGAGGGCGAGGTAGGTGAGATTGAGGCACAGTGAGAAGGTTAGCATTAGAGGACTGAAGTGTGAGGGCTGGGTTGTAGAAGGAGAGAAGCGAGGTTGGTAGACAAGCGAGGTAAAGTAGGAGGGGACAAGGTGGTGGAGTGCTTTAAAAGCAATGGTGAAGAGTTTTTGTTTGATGAAGAAGTGGATGGGCTACCACTGGAGTTTTCTGAGGAGTGGAGTGATGTATTCAAAACGTTTCTTTAGGAAAATGATCTGGGCAGCAGAGTGAAGTATGGACTGGAGTGGGAAGAGTTTGGAGGCTGAGAGGACATCAAGGAGTTTATGCAGTAATCTGGATGGGATAGGATGAGTGATTGTATTTAATAATAATAATAATGTTGGTTGGTAGTTGTTAAGCGCTTATTATGTGCAGAGCACTATTCTAAGCGCTCGGGTAGATACAGGCTAATCAGGTTGTCCCACATGAGGCTCACAGTTAATCCCCATTTTACAGATGAGGTAACTGAGGCACAGAGAAGTTAAGTGACTTGCCCACGGTCACACAGCTGACAAGTGGCAGAGCCGGGAGTCGAACTCATGACCTCTGACTCCGAAGCTCAGGCTCTTTTCCACTGAGCCACGCTGCTTCCCATGGTAGCAGTTTGCTTTACATGGTAGCAGTTTGGATGGAGAGGACAGGGAAGATTTTAGTGATGTTGTGAAGGTGGGACTGACAGGATTTAGTGATGGACTGAATATGTGAGTTGAATGAGAAAAAGGATTCAAGGATAAGGCCAAGGTTACAAGCTTGTGAGATAGGAAGGATGGTGGTGCCATCTACAGTGATGGAAAAATCAGGGGAAAGACAGGGTTTGGGTGCTCTGCTACAAACCTGCTAGCCTTGCCTTGAGGCAGAAAGGTTCAGGCTGTGATGGGACCAGGAAAGAACGAGACAGGAGAGACAGGAATGGTCTCAGGATGGATGATGGTGCTCTCTTGGCCAGGTTTGTCCTGGGCTGGCTGACAGAAACCACAGTGTCTACACTTAAATTTATGTAACGTTGCCCAGAAGAATTTATCTACATCCTGACACTAAAGATATGACCCCCAACTTTGCTGCAGGTAACTGGGTCGGGTTGAGAAGCTGTAGATGTACAGAATGTTAGGACAGGAGGGGATCACAGACAAAATCACCTCATGCCATTGAACCATCAGAAAATCACCACTTCAGAGAAGAAATCTAGGGAGAAAGAAAATTTAACATCTAAGGTATTGATTTAGTTATTGATATATCCATATTACTATATCTATTTCCTGCAGTGCAGAGGTTTTCAGAACTTTTCCATGGATCCCATTATTGTCCGCCATCCTCAAAGGGGTTCATATTCACCACCCAAAAATTGGGCAGGATTTTTGAGTGATAATATTGATAATAATAATGATAATAATAACTGTGGTTTTCACTAAGCACTTACAATGTGCCAGGTACTGTACTGAGTAATGGGATGGAAACAAGCAAATCGGATGGGGCACAGTTGCTGTCTCATGTGGGGCTCACAGTCTCAATACTCATTTTACAGAAGAGGTAACTTAGGCACAGAGAATTAAAGTGACTTGCCCAGTGTCATACAGCAGACAATCAGTGGATCTGGGATTAGAATCCATAACCTTCTGATTCCCAGGTTTATCCTCTATCCATTATGCCATGATGCTTCTCCAAAGAGGAAGAGGAAGGGGATTTATCATATCTCTTCAAAAGTGTGTAAAGATTGTGATAAATACCCCGGCTTCCATAATCACACTTGTTGATTGATGTTATTCATTTATTTATTTATAACCACGTCTGTCTTCCCCTCTGGATTATAAACTAATTGTGAGCAGGCAACATGAGTAACAACTCTAATGTATTGCATTTTCCCAAACCTGTAATACAATGCTCTGCACACAGTAAGCACTCAGTAAATACTATTGATACTCAGCCTCCCTATTACCAGTCTCTGAGAGAAGAGGGCAAATTAGGATCAAATTTTATTGTTCATATTCATTCATTGCTAAATGGAGTAACTACTCTATATACAAGATTTCCCCCCAAATCTAGCTTCATTAGTCCATGAGTAGCAAAACATGAACCTCTTTCCTTTATATTTCATTTTTACTCTGTGGCTTTTATTCATCTATCTTTACAGGGCACATCCGTTTACTTGTATGAACATGTAAGTTACTGCTAGACAAAGTGTTATCAATTATATTCTAATTTTCTTAGTGTTCTACTGATGAATAAAGACTTATTTTTTACAGAAAAATTTAATGAACTAATTGATGCATTGTACCATAAAGGCAAATATTACCATAAATTAGGTTTGTGGTCTGAGAATCACTTCTGTTTCTTATGTTACCCTTAGGAAATTATCAAGCAACTAATGTAGCTGGCTGAATATACATTGATACCAATACAAAAATATCCTTTACTTGACATTCGGATGGCTTCTTTAGCATGAGGCTGGTTAAAAGTTTTTCTTAAAGTAAGAAAGTAAATTTCTTTTGTCTTTTTCCCTTCATTTTATTGAAACAAACATGATTATACTGATTTTTCCCAGATGACTTTTGCAGTGGACTCTAGAAAATTAATTTGATACCATTTATCTGATTTAATAATTACATTCTTTAATAGAAAATACCTCATATTCTAACCCCATTAAACTCCATTACAATTGTCCTTATTGTTTTAATCTACAAATTTGTGTTTGGAGGGAGTGTTTGGGAAATGAAGATTAAAAGTGGTGTTTGGGTAGATGGAATGATAGTTTTAAATATTTACTACTTGCTCCTCTTGCTTCATTTTTTAGGTGAAAAGTGAAATTTGCCAGAGTGCAAATCAAATATTTGTATGCATTTGCCACAGAACAGATCAAATACATGTCTCTATCAAATACATATATGTTAACAGTGGTCTTTATTCCCTCTTGCATTGATGGGAAAATTCTCATTAATTATGAAAATCCTGCAATTTTCAAATTTTTAAAATCCAGAAAGCTATCTCTCCATAACCTGTCCAATTTTAATGTGACACCCTATTCAGATTCAGAAAATACAGTAGCAAGTGATGGATGAGCAAAGATGCTTTATCAGCGAAAAGGAATAGAACAAACTGGGATTATAAATTCAGATTTGTGTACATATAAGTATCTGGATACAAATTTGAGTCACATTCTCTTGCCTACGACTAGGACACTAAGCCCTCATTTCTCTTACTCCCTCTCCCTTTCGTGCCACCCTTGTACTTGAATTTGTAGCTGATCTCCAACATCCTGTCTCTCCCCGCTCCAGTCTATTCTTCACTATGCTGCACGGATTATCTTTCTACAGGAACACTCTGGGCATGTCACTCCCCTCCTCAAAAACCTCCAGTCATTGCCTATCAACCTTTGCCTGAAACAAAAACTCCTCACTCTTGGCTTTAAAGCTCTCCATTACTTTGCCCCCTTCTACCTCACCTCCCTTCTCTCCTTCTACAGCCCACCCCATACACTCCTCTCCTCTGCCGCTCACCTCCTCACTGTCCCCCGTGCATGCCTATCCCTCCGTCGTTCCCTGGCCCACATCCTACCGCTGACCTGGAATGCCCTCCCTCCTCACATGTGCCAACCTAACTCTCTTCCCCGCTTCAAAGCCCTACTGAGAGCTCACCTCCTCCAGGAGGCCTTTCCAGACTGATCCCTCCCTTTCCCTCTGCTCCTCCTCCCCTCCCCATTTGCCCTACTCCCTCCCTCTGGTCTTCCCCCTTCCTTCCCCATAGCACTTGTGCATATTTGTATATATTATTTATTACTTTATTTTGTTAATGATGTGTATATATCTGTGATTCTATTTATCTTGTTGATATTGATGCCAGACTACTTGTTCTGTTTTGTTGTCTGTCTCCCCCGTTTAGACTGTGAGCCTGTTGTTGGGCAGGGATTGTCTCTATCTGTTGCCAAATTGTACATTCCAAGCTCTGCACATAGTAAGCATTCAATAAATATGATTGAATGAATAAATGAATACCCTTTATTCACTCCACCCTCAGGTCCTCAGCACTTATGTACATATCTATAGTTTACTTTAATGTCTGGCCTCCATCTCTAGACTGTGTGCTCATTCTGGGCAGGGAACATGTCTACCAACTCTGTTATATTGTATCAATCAATCAGTTGTATTCACTGAGTGCTTACTGTGTGTGTAGGACACCATACTAAGCACTTGGGAGAGTAAAATATTAAAGTTGAAAGATATGTTCCCTGCCCAAACAAGCTTACCGTCTAGAGGTGGACATTGTTAAAAATAAAGTATGGCTATATGCATACATAAATCCTGTGGGGCTGAAGAAGGGGTGACTAACGGGTGCAAATCCAGGTGTGAAGGTGATATGAAGGGAATGAAAGAAGAGGAAGACCTCTTGCTGGAAATATGTGTTAATAAGACTTTGGAGGTAGGGAGAGCCATTGTCTGTTGGATACATTCCAGGTCAGAGGAGGATGTGGACAAGTGATCGGTGGTGAGACAGATAATACTGAGGTAAAGTAAAGAGGTAGAGGAGTGAAGTGGGCAGGCAGGACTGCAGTAGGAAATCAGAGAGGTAAGGTAGGATAGGGCAAGGTGATTTAGTGCTTTAAAGCCAATGGCAGAAGAGTGAGATATGGATTGAAGTGGGGAGAGACAGGATGCTGGGAGCTCAGAAAGGTGGCTGATGTTACACTCTCCCAAGGACTTAGTACAGAGGTCTGCACACAGTATGCACTCAGAAGATAACACTGATAGATTGACGGATTCATTCATTCAATCGTATTTATTGAGTGCTTACTGTGTGCAGAGCACTGTAGTAAATGCTTGGAAAATACAATTCGGCAAAAGATAGAAACAATCCTTACCCAACAACAGGATTACAGTGTAGAAGGGGGAGACAGACAACAAAACAAAACAAGTAGACAGGCATCAATATCATCAAAATAGAATAATAGAATCATAGATATATACACATCATTAATAAAATAAAGTAATAAATATGTACAAATATACACAAGTGCTATGGCTCCCCAGGGAATGAGGTAGAGCAGTGGGAGGGAGTAGGGGCAATGGGGAAGGGAGGAGAAGCGAGGGAAAGGGAGGGCTCAATCTGGGAAGGCTTCATGGAGGAGGTGAGCCTGCAATAGGGCTTTGAAGAGGGGAAGAGAGTTAGTTTGGTGGATGTAAGGAAGTCGGACATTCCAGGTCAGAGGTAGGACGTGGCCAGGAGTCGATGGCGGGAGAGGTGAGAATGAGGCACAACAAGGCAGTTAGTGGAGGCAGAATAGCGGAGTTTGTGGCGTGGGCTTTAGGAGGAGAGAAGGTAGGAAGAGGCAAGGTGATGGAGAGCTTTGAAGTCAACAGTGAGGAGTTTCTGCTGCATGTGAGGGTTGATAGGCAACCACTGGAGAGTTTTGAGGAGGGTAGACACATTTCCTTAATACAGTGCTCTGCACAGAGTAAGTGCTCAATAAATACGATTGAATGAATGAATTTGCAGTCCTAAACTTCAGACATTCTGGAATCTAGGTGTGTTGTTGAACTGCAACCTTAAACTAAATTCCCAGATCTTGCAGACTTCTTTTGAAACTTTTCTTACCACACTGGTTAATTTTCCACTTTAGTTTTCTTCTCTAGAAAGGTGATAGTTTTGCCTGCTTGAGAAAGAGCAGAGGCTTGAGATAGAGGACTTGGGTCCTCGGCCACTTGCTTGCTGTGTGATCTTGGGCAAGTCACTTGATTTCTCTGTTTCTCAATTTCTTACTGGTTAACTGGAGACTTGTTACCTGTTCTCCCTCTTACTTAGACTGTGGGCTCCATGTGGGACAGAGACTTGTATCTGATCTTATTATCTTGTATCTGCCCGAGTTGTTAGTACAGACTAAGCAGTTGACAAATAACAATTACTGAGGACAGTGGTCAATTAATTATGTTTATAAATGCTTTTAAGATGAAATAAAATGCACACAATCCAAGCCATTCTATTTTTCAAAAAATTCACCTTTACGTTCAGAAATTTTCCCAGTCATAGGATATGAAGGTATTGAATGATGTTTGCATTTTGCAGATTATTCCTATCATGGAGTTAGAAATGTCGATAATGTGAAAGAAATCCAAGTAGTCTCAGAGGGACTTGATGTAGATTTTTGTGTTATTTTGGGTTTTATGATAGTTTTGGTAAAATTTCATATTATTTCTATTGCATCATTTTGAGCATATGCTAGATTTACTTTGGACCGGGAACAAATCAGTCAATTATTTCTTTACAAATATATTACTCTCAAAGTTAAAAAATATAAAAAGTACACTTCATTAGTTGTAACAAAGGGTGGAAAAAGCCTTTAGGAAGGTTTGAAATTTCAAAATTTCTTTTTGGATAGTAACTGTGGTATTTATGGTAATCAAGGATGAAATTTATATAATTTAACAAATAAAACTTCTTTCTCATTCAGTGATTATTTTCAATATTGATATTTGTTAAGATCAAAAAATAAACTAATGTGATTCCAGAGTCAAATAGTTAAAAGATATTCTCTCATGAAGTAGCCTAAGGATCTAGATGGATTGACCAGAATACCTGATTTTGCTATTCACAACGACCAGAGTTTTCCTCTATTAATGTTTTTGTAAGATCAACGAACCTTTATATGCTGTGATGCAAAGATCATATCGGCTGTGCTGCACTTTGGTCTGAGGCCAAATCATGATTCAGATAGTGCACCATTCAGTATCTACTTCTGTAGCCTGTTCCGAGGAATTCTGCCAGCTAGAATTTTGTCTGTAATGGAAAGAAAGTGATTCTCCTTGCTTTCCAATCAGTCAGCAGTCTATCCTTTCTTTTTGAAAATGCCTAGTATGGTGTTACTTTTCAAATCCTTTGATCTAGAAATGTTAAGGGGAAGATCCCTTTTATAGTAGTATTTCTTAAGTACTTACTGTATTCCAGGCACTCTACTAAGTTCTGGGATAGATAGTGATACATGATAATCAGGTTGGACTAAGTCTATATTCCATATGGGAATCACAGTGTAAATAGAAGGGACAACAGGTATTGAAACCTATTTTGCATATGAAAAAACTAAAGCACAGAGAAGTTACATAATTTACCTAAGGTCACAGACCAGGCAGGTGGCAGGCACAACAAGTCTTCTGACTCCAGGCCTGTGATCTTTACACTGGGTTATTCTGCATAGGATTCCCACTTCATGTATGGTGAAGTTGTTTCTATTTGCATTCTTCCACAGTACCATCAAACTTTGTCCAGGGCCATCAAATTTCTTTAGTGATGTATCTAGGAACTTAGTGGAAATCAGCATGTCCCTGGATCACTTAAGGTTTGATATCCTATCACTGTTCATTCACATGTGCTTCTTAACAGAATCTGATTATTCCAGTAAAGGCTTTTGTAGGCCTCTATTTTGTTAATCCTAAAAGGAGCTGTGAGGTAGTCAATCAGTCAATCAATCATATTTATTTAGTGCTTACAATATGCAGAACACACTTACTAATAAACACTTGGAAGAATCGGTAGACACATTCCCTGCCCACAGGGAGCTCAGAATCTACAAGAGGGACAAACATTAATATAAATGAATAAATTAAAGATATGTATGTAAGTGCTGTGGAGTTGAGGGAAGGATGAATAATCCTAGTTCAGGGGCAAGGCAGAAAGGAAAAGAAAAAGAAATAATAAGGGCTTAGTCGGGGAAGACCTGTTGGAGGATATGTGTTTTTAATAAGGCTTAATTAGGTTTTGAAGGTAGGGAGAGTGACTGTCTGTTGGGTCTCAAGAGAGAGGGCATTCCAGACCAGAAGCAGAAAGTGGGTGAGGGGTTAGTGGTGAGATAGAAGAGATCAAGATATGGTGAGTAGGTTAGCATTTGAGTAGTAAAATGTGCAGGTTGGATTGTCATAGGAAAGGAAGATTGGAGGGGGCAAGGTGATTGAGTGCTTTAAAGCCTATAGTAAAGAGTTTTTGTTTGATGTGAAAGTGGATGGGCTACCACTGGAGATTCTTGAGGAATGGAGAGACATAGAGTGAACGGTTTTCTAGAAAAATGATCTGGGTGGCAGAGAGAAATATGGACTGAGATGGGGAGAGACTTGGAGGTCAGCAAACAGGCTGATGCAGTAATCAAGGCAGAATAGGATAAATGTTGGATTAATGTGATAGTAGGTTGGATGGAGACAAAAGGATGGCTTTAAGCAGTGTTGTGAAGGTTGAACCGACAGGATAAGGTGAAAGATTGAATGTGTGGGTTGAATGAGAGAGATTAGTCGAGCATAATGTCAAAGGTACAGGCTTGTGAGACAGGGAAAATGGTTGTACTGTCTACAGTGATGGTAAAGTCAGGGGAAGAATAGGGTTTAGGTAGGAATCTGAAGAGTTCTATTTTGAATATGTTGGGTTTGAGATGTCAGCAGGACAGTCAAGTTGAAATGTCCTGAAAGCTGGACGAAATAAGAGACTGCAGAGAGGAGAGAGATTAGGGTTGGAGATGTAGATCTGAGAACCATTTGCATAGACTGAAGTTGAAGACATAGGAGTGAATGAGTTCTCCAAGGGAGTGAATGTAGATGGAGAATAGGAGGGGTCCACTAGTAAGGTAGTGGGAGGCAGTAGAGGATCCTGTCAAAGAGATTGAGAATGAGCAACAAGGGAGATAGGAGGAGGACCAGGAGATGACATTATTAGTGAAGCCAAGGATGGATAATGTTTTTAGGAGAAAGGGGTATTTGACAGTGTTGAAGATATGTGAGTTTGAGGAGGATAAGATAGAGTAGAGGCCATTGGGGATTGAAAAGAGAATTGGTATAGTGGTGGGGGTGGTGGTAAATAATTGGCTCAAGGAGTTTGGAGAGGATTGGTAGGAGGGACATAGGGAGATGCCTAGAGGGAGCCATGCGATCCAGGGAATTTTTTTTTTAGGATAGGGGATACATGATCATGTTAGAAGCCACTGGAGAGGGAACAGCCAAAGATGGCAGTCAGGGAGGGAAGAATAATAATAATGGTGGTATTTGTTAGGTGCTTACTATATGCAAAGTACTTTTCTAAACGCTGGGATAGTCCAAGGTCACCAGGTTGTCCCATGTGGGGCTCACATTCTTAATCCCCATTTTACAGATGAGGTAACTGGGGCCCAGAGAAGGTAAGTGACTTGCCCAAAGTCACACAGCTGACAAGTGGCAGAGCCGGAATTAGAACCCATGACCTCTGACTCCCCAGCCCAGGTTGTCTCTTTGCTAGACCAGTTATCTTGTTCAGTATCTGATAAATCGCATCTCCCAGAAGTGCTCACTTGCTGTACACATCAGTACTCACAGCTGAGATTGCTTGGGCCAATAGAGCTATTGTAATAGTATCACCAAGGGTCTTGTGGACTCCTTAGTTTTCAAAAGCTTGATATTAAACCTCCTTTAAGGTTTGGGTAGCCTTTTGGGATGCACTAGTTGTACTAATAAATCAAATATGGATTAAGTTGATGTTCAGTCCTACACTTTGCCCTACATATAGCTGAAATGATCAGTACTTCTTTCAAGAAGTCATAATAACTTAATGCTTGACATACTATATCTAGACCTCTTGGTCATCCATGATATTCTCTTATATGGGAGACAGACTATCACTATTGGTGATAGCTCACTCAGCAGAAGTAAAACACTAATATTTAATATTCCAATCCCAACACTTTTTTTCCCCATGTTTAGGTGTATTTATCCACTCTTGCATTGAAATCGCCCCAACTTTGAGCTTGTCAGGTTTTGGAGTCAATATGATGAATTTATTCAAATCCTCAGATCATGTTTCTTCTTTTCATTCCTTGAGTTAAAGAGGCCTTGTTTAACTCTTTCCTCATTACTGTCAGAATGAAGAGGGCTGTGTGATAGGTCTGATGCAGTTCTTCCCATTCTATGTTACTATGTTTGAGGATGTAGTGAGATATCTGCAAGCTGTAATCAGAATAAGCTTTCCTTCTACCCCGTAGAACCAGGTAGCTTATTCGGATCAACAGCTAGCATAACAGCCTAGTGGATAATAATAATAATAATAATAATGTTGGTATTTGTTAAGCACATACTTTGTGCCAAGTATTGTTCTAAGCGCTGGGGTAGATACAGGGTAATCAGGTTGTCCCACATGGGGCTCAGAGTCTTAATCCCCATTTTACAGATGAGGTAACTGAGGCACCGAGGTTAAGTGACTTGCCCAAAGTCACACAGCTGACAAGTGGCAGAGCCGGGACTAGAGCCCACGACCTCTGACTCCTAAGACCGTGCTCTTTCCACTAAGCCACGCTGCTTCCAGATAAGCACTGGCTTGGGAACCAGGGACCTTTGTTGTAATCCTGGCTCCACCACTTGCCTGCTCCGTGATTTTTTGCAAGTCACTTAACTTCTCTGTGCCTCACTTTCCTGTTGTCCCCTCTACGTAGACCATAAACCTCATGTGAGAGAAAGATTGTATCTGATCTGATTAACTTGTATATATTTCACCACTTAGAAGAATGTTTGACACATAGTAAATGTTTAACAAATACTATGTGACAGAGGGATTGTATCTGATCTGATTAATTTGTATATACCTCACCCCTTAGAAAGGTAAGCTTAAGTAAGCGCTTAACAAATACCATAAAAAGCCCACAAGACACATTACTACAGTCTCAAGATAACCCTGATGCAAACAGAGGTGCCATACAAACAAGTTAAGATTTTCATTAGCAACACAATTCATTTCCAACAACTTAAATCATTCACTGAATTGTGCTATCTAGGCAGGGCACTATCAACTGATGCATGGATGGACCAAAAAAAATTGTGAAAAGGTAACACCATTGATTTTTCAAGTCTGTAAAACAGGATATGATCAAAATGGAGAGCCAAATGCTAAACCAAGCTATGGTCTATAAGGATGTTGTGTTGTCAAACCTTCTATATGATTGAGAATCATGAAATCATGGATGTATATATGTCTACATATCTGTAATTTCTTTCTTTCTCTTTCTTTCTTTCTTTCTTTCTTTCTTTCTTTCTTTCTTTCTTTCTTTCTTTCTTTCTTTCTCTTTCTTTCTTTCTTTCTTTCCTTCTTTCTTTCTTTCTTTCTTTCTTTCTTTCTTTCTTTCTTTCTTTCTTTCTTTCTTTCTTTCTTTCTTTCTTTCTTTCTTTCTTTCTTTCTTTCTTTCTTTCTTTCTTTCTTTCTTTCTTTTTCTTTCTCCCTCTCTCTCTCTCTCTCTCTCTCTCTCTCTCCCTCTCCCTTCCCTTCCCTTCCCTTCCCTTCCCTTCCCTTCCCTTCCCTTCCCTTCCCTTCCCTTCCCTTCCCTTCCCTTCCCTTCCCTTCCCTTCCCTTCCCTTCCCTTCCCTTCCCTTCCCTTCCTTCCCCCCCCCTCTTTCTTTCTTTCTTTCTGTCTGTCTGCTTCCCCCTTCTAGACTAAGAGCTCGCTGTGGGCAGGAGTGTATCTGTTTGTTGTTATATTGTACTCTCCCAATCTCTTAGGACAGCACTTTGCCCACAGTAAGTCCTCAATAAATACAATTGAATGAATGAATGGATCAACTTCAGAAGACATATCTGCCCACTTGCACAGTTTCATCCATGTCACGCATTCTCAACCATTCTCCACATCAAATGGGAGGACAAGATTATCTGCAGTGAGGCTTTGAGTAATCAACTCACTGTTGCTGGTTGCTCACAGCAGTGAAACTCTATTCTGGACAGAGTAGCACAAGAAAAAAATGGCTGAGGAAGAGATAGGCAGCTGCTCTTTGAAAACAGCACACAAGGCCAGAGTGAAGAAAAGATTTAAAGACATGGAGAAACACATTCTCAAATGATGTGAGAGCAGTGGAGTGCTGGAAGATTAGTGAAGCAGAGAGACCAGAAGTAAGAGAGGGATTCCTCTCCTGGAAAAAGACTGTAGAGACACTAAACTCTAAGCTTGTTATGGGCAGGGAGCATGTCTGCTAATTCTGTTGTATTGTACTCTCCCAAGTGCTTAGTACAGTGCTCTGCACATAGTAAGCTCTCAATGAATACTACTGACTGATTGATTGAGGCAAAGACTTTATGAAGTTCAGGAAGCCAGGAGTCACAGTTGAAAAGAGACAAGGGTTCAACCTAAGCCCAACCATTACTGCAAAAAGAGTCTATTCTTACCTGTAAACAATGAGGTAGAGTATGTGATCCTCTTGACCCTCATTCACATGCATCAGCTTTGAAAACAAACAACTTTATAATGCAAGTTCTAGGGTACTTGTGGGAAAAGCATTTTGTATAGTCAGCCAGTCAGTCAGTAATTTGTATTTACTGAACATTTAATGGATGCAGATCATCATATTAAGCGATAAAGTAAAAAACAACAACATAGACACATTCCTTGCCCACAAGGAGTTTACACTCTAGAGGGGGAGATGGGCATTAGTAGAAAAAAAAATTATAAATATTTACCTGAGTGCTGTGGGGTTGGGAGGAAGGATGAATTAAGGGAGCAAGTCAGGGTGACTCAGAAGGGAGTGGAAGAAATGGAGAAGCAGCATGGTGTAGCGGCTAGAGCATGGGTCTGGGAATCAGAAGGTCATGGGTTTTAATCCCAGATCTTCAACTTGTCTGCTGCATGACTTTGATCAAGTCACTTCACTTCTCTGGACCTCAGTTATCTTACCTGTAAATGGGGATTGAGACTGTGAGCCCCACTTGGAACAGGGACTGTGTCCAACCCGATTTGCGTGTATCCACCCCAGCACTTAGTAATAATAATAATAATAATAATGTTGGCATTTGTTAAGCACTTACTATGTGCAGAGCACTGTTCTAAACGCTGGGGTAGATACAGGGTAATCATAGTAAGCGTTTAACAAATACCATAATAATAATTATTATTATTAAAGGAAGACTTAGTCTTGGGGGAGATGCACCTTCAAAAAGTTTTTGAAGTGCCAAGAGTTATTGTCTATTGGATATGAAGAGGGAAGACATTCAAGGCCAGAGGCTGGACGTGGCCTAGGGGTAGGCAAAGTGATAGGAGAGATTGAGGCACAGTGAGAAGCTTAGCATTAGAGGAGCAAAGTATATGGGCATGGTTGTAGTAGGAGAATAGGTAAGTGAGGTAGGAAGGGACAAGGTGACTGAATGTTTTAAAGCCAATGGTAAGGAGGTGACTGGGCAACCAGTGGAGGTTCTTGAGAAGTGGGGAAACATCCTGTACATTTTTGTAGAGACACGATCCAGATGTCATATGAGCATTAACACCAAATCCCTTAGAGTAGCCATCTCTGCGAAGGTCCTAAGTATATTTTTACAAGATGGAGTGAAAATTGGGCTAGGATTTCCCTAGGGAAATCTAATATTAGACTCTATTTGCAAGAGTTTTCCCTGTGGAAAAAACTTGTGTTTTGGACTTACTACAGATCCCAATTCAGAACTCCATGTTATCATGATTGGTTGATTAATAGAATTTTCCACGCAGTACAGGTTCTGTTTCCTTCCCTTACAGCCACTTTTACGAGCTCTGACAAGGAACTATCCTGGTTTCCTCCTCCCTCTCTGACTGTTTCTTCTCAGTTTCACTCACAGACTTCTCTGCTGCCTCTCATCTTTTTGAGAGTGTCTTCCAAAGTCTGATCTGGGTCCTTTACCCCTCTGCTTTATAACCACTCTCTTGGGCAGTTCATCCTCTCACATAACTTCAGCTACCATCTTTGTGTGGGTAACTTCCAAATCTTTCTCTCTGGCCTTGATGTCTTATTTGATCTGAAATTCCACTCCTTTTCTGCCTCCAGGTCATTATCATTTGGCTATCCATCTGGCATCTTTAAATATGGCTAAAACGGGACTTGCCATTTCTTCCTCTAAAACCATTCCTACACGTAATTCTGTGGCCTCGTGTAAAAAGGACAAAATGAAAGTCAGGACACTGCATTCTAATCCATGAGAATGGGCCTAAAATTCTAAAATGTTTTGGTCAGAAATGAAACATCATAAAACTGAAAAGACTAAGGAAGCAAACAAAATGATGATGGTATTTGCTAAGCACTTATTTTGATGATGATGATGAAGGTATTTGTTAAGCGCTTACTATGTGCCAAGCACCATTCTAAGCACTGGGGTAGATACAAGGTAATCAGTCTGTCCCACGTGAGGCTCACAGTCTTAATCCCCATTTTACAGACGAGGTAACTGAATCACGGAGAAGTTAAGTGATTTGCCCAAAGTCACACAGCTGATAAGTGGCAGAGAGGATTAGAACCCATGACCTCTGACTCCCAAGACCGGGCTCTTATATTTAGTGCTATTTATTTAGTGCTAACACAACTTACCTCAGTTTAGCCCTTACTACATCCCTGCAAGGTATGGATGGGTATTATTATCCCCACTTGACAGTTGGAGAAACTGAAGCATGGGGACATTAAGTGACTTCCCAAAGTTACACAGTAGATAAGTAGGAGAGTCAGGACTAGAACTTTTAACTTCTAGTGCTGCACTTGTTTCACTAACCACACAGATCCCTAAAAGGTTTATTCAGTGTATTGATAAGTATATCTTTCCTAGTGGAAAGAGTTTAGGAGTTGGGATGCAGGAGACTTGTGTTCTAATCCTGCTGTGTCACTTGCTCAAGGTGTGACCTTGGACAAATCACTTAACTTTTCTATACCTAAATTTCCTCATCTGTAAAATGCCTGTTTTACAGAATATATGCCCATTTTCTTAAGCTGGTAACCCCATGTGGTACAGGGATTGTCTAGTTTGATTGTATTTTATCTACCCTGGTACTTAGTGCAGTGCTTGGTACATAGTAAACAATTAACACGTAGCCTAGTGACAAGAGCACCGGCTTCACAGTAGAGGTCACAGGTTCTAATTCAGGCTCCACCACTTGTCTGCTGTGTGACCTTAGGCAAGTCACTTCACTTGATTTTTCTGTGTCTCAGTTACCTCATCCATAAAATGGGGTTTGAGACTGTGAGCCCAATGTGGGAGAGGCACTGTGTCCAAATGATTCTGTTGGATCTACCCCAGCGTTTATGACATGCTTGGCACATAGTAAGCACTTTACAAATACCATAATTATTAATATTACCATTATTATTATTATCATTTTCATTATTATACCACCATTGATAATACCATCATTCTCCCCATCCCAGAATCCTACAGCTTCTCTTATATTCTTCTTCAATCCGTCATAATAGGACCTGCATAATTCTGTACTTCTCAAGCAACTCTCCCAGAACAATGGGCAGCAAATTGCACTCTTCTGAGAACACAGGAAGAACACATGATTGCTGGCCTCTTTTCTGTCAAGGTGTATAGGATTAGTTGTTCCCCTTTTGAGATTCAAAAACCCTTCTCCTTTCCTCCTTCCCTTCCCTCCTCCCCTGTTCTGGAGGCTTGCTATATCTATGCTTTAGTGGATTTATATTTTCTAACAGTTCTAATCTTTCTGGGTTCCATTGATGGCATCAATGCTCTTGTCATCACTTCTTTCTCTGTCATCTTATTTTCTTCCATCACCAGTGGAACCTGTCTTCTAGGACTGCATTGTGAAAATGAGGACAGTCTAGCTGCTATGAGTGGAGAGCAGGTTATGAGTGCAGTGAGGATGGGGATGGGGGACCAGGTCTGATGAGGCTGGATCAGAGGTGGTACTTGCTCTATGACATTTCCAGAATCTGATTTCTCCTCTCCATTTAAATTATCACCAGGAAAGTCTGCACTTGCCATCAGACTACTGCTTCAGCCTCTTCACTGATTTCCCTGCCCCCAGTCTCCACAATACACTCCTCACTATGTTACTTGGATATTTATCTAAAACACAGGCCAACATATATCTTTTTATTCACTCAATCAATCTATCAATGGTACTAACTTTGTGCAGAGCACTGTATTGAGTGCTTGGAAGAGAGTACAATATGGATGGTAGACACGATTACTGCCCTCAGAAAGATAATACTCCAACAGATAATAATTAAAGCATTTGCTAGTGCTTACCAGGTGTCTAGCACTCCTCAAAAACTTCCAATATTTGCTCATTGCTCTCCTCATCATCCAGAAATTCCTAGGCATCAGGAGTAAGGTATTTAATCATCTCCTTTCCCTCTACTTATCTTCTCTCCTGCCCCAGTCATCTCCAGCTCATGCCCTCTTTCTTGCCTGGAAATCACTCCTCTTTCAGATTTAGCAGACCACTCCTCATTAATCACTTCTCATGGGTATTTTTGCTTTGGATTGGAAAACAATTCCCCTTACTCATGGTTATACTTGCTCATTGATATTTCATAATATATGTGAAGTCTTCACTGTTTCATTTTCATAGGTGCCACATGTGAGACAATTTAAATTTAAACTTAGGTCTTTTCTTTCAATGACTAAGGGTATATGTTTTTAGTCAATTCAGATATTCTTGATCTAAATCTCAGCAAGGAAGCAACTTATCATGTCACTAAAGTAAGATATGTCACTATGGAATTTGATTTATTGCATGCTTCAGTTCTTAATGGAACTGCATAATGCAATCCAGGATGATTGTTGCTTTGAGCGTAAGGTTAGAGAAGTAATGCAAACAACTTAAAAATAGAAGATGATGGAAAGTATCAGAATGAGCTCTTTATTGACATCCGATTTAGATTTTTAGAGATCATTTCAATTATTAAGGTCCTTATATGACACCTGAACAAGCTTAAAAATTGTATTTTAAAAGCTGGAAAAGTAAGTGGCCCTACTATGTAAATATGGAAATGTCACAAAGTTAATATGATTTATCTGGATTCTGCTTGATTGTAAGATCCTCAAGAGCAGGGATTATGTGTCCTTACTCTATTATACTCTTCCCAGTGCTTAATATAGTGCTCTGCATATGGTAAGTGCTCAATAAATGTCACTAATAGATTTATTTATACTTCATGGCCAAAGCATGGTGACAGAGAGTTTATAACTCTTGCTATTCATTTTAAAGGGAGGGCCTAATTACAAATAACATAATTAATAATAATTATGGCATTTGTTAAGTGCTTACTATGTGCAAACCCCTGTTCTAAGTGCTGGGGAGGATACCAGATGATCAGGTTGCCCCAGGTGTGGCTTACAGTCTTAATCCCCATTGTAAAGATGAGGTAACTGAGGCACAGAGAAGTTAAATGACTTGTCCAAAGTCACACAGCTGACAAGAGGCTGAAACGGGATTTGAACCCATGACCTCTGACTCCCAAGCCTGTGCTCTTTCCACTGAGCCACGCTGCTTAGTCATTAGTGTATACCATGTAAATGTTCATTCACCTCTGAGCCCTGACTGAATAAATATTGCATTTAGACCTTTGTTTTTCCAGCCTCTCAATATTTGGTGAGCAAAGAAAGCTTTGAAGATGTTATTGTACTAGACCGTGAGCTCATTTTGGTCAAGAACCATGCCCACTAATTATATTGTACTCTCCCAAGCACTTAGTACAATGATCTGCACATAGTAATTGCTCAAAAATATGAATGATAATTGCAAAATATCTCAGCCTGATTTTATTTGTTAATTTGAAAAGTTATAGGGAAATTTTTAATGAAATTACCAGGGTGAAGCTCTTAGTGAGTTCTTAGGTTGCACAAAATTGCTCTGAGGAAGGCATACTGCAGAAGATATGATTTCAAAAAGACTTTTTGGATAGTCCATGCTCTCTCTACTAGGCCATGCCGCATCTGCTTGGCAGATCTCTTTCTTGGCCTAGTCTGATGTCCATCATGAATTTCCTGGTCAGAACTGAGGAAGACTTCTCTGAAGGCAAGTTAAATGGTGATGTAAAGGGTGAAGGAATTTCAGGTGTGAAAAATGGTGAAAAAGATAGTGTACCTTGTACTTGACCAAGTTTAGTACAGTGATTTGCACACAGTAAGTGCTCAACAGTATCGTTGCTTGTTTGATTGAGGTGAGCCTGGGTTTGGAAAAAATTTACTCCTGGTGATTTTTATTCTCTCAACAAAGTAATTAATTGGAAAAATCACTGTGGTGAGGGATAAGGGAAGTTGGGACTCTAGGGTTTTCAGAAGGGAGTTAAAGATCTGGAATGGGGCCAGTGGCCATGGGAGTTAATGAGGAAAGAGAAGTAATGCTGCTGAATGTAAGGCATGCTTCATCTCTCTACAGGAGCTGACAAATTGGGCTCAAAATATGATCACTGGAGATCAAAGTTATCATCTATATGAGTAATGATCATCACTCTTACCTAATTGCTGTGTATGTTTCCTAACAAAATATGAACAAGCCACAATATTTCCATGTGAATGGAAAAATATATTTTGTATCATTTCTAGAACCTGTTTTTCTTTCAAGGCAAGCATATCACTGTTGGTTAACATTACATGTCAGGCGATAGAACTGTTCTAGGAGAATGGATTATTCTTTAATTTATTCAGATGGAGAGAGATTATCAGTTTTCTGTATGTGAATAAAGTCATTTATGTTAGGATATTTTTAACCATGCAGACAGTCTCATGGCAATACCTTGTTTTCCACAAATCCCAGCCTAATCCATAGTAAAAACTCAAACTCTCTTCTTACTTTTTCTTTTCATTCTTGCTATGCTATTGAAGTTCCAAATTGCTTCCATTTTTTTTCAAACTTATGCTTATTACAATTTTCTCACTAATTTCTTTGTTATATTTAAAGCCATTAGTTATAGATCTAGTGTCAAATATGTCTTTATCTCTTCCTGAAGGCAGCTATTTGCTTGACTGATGTTAGTGAAAAATGAACTGTATTTCGTTTTCCAGTTGAAAATGGACAATTTAGCCCCTACATGCCTGCCAATGTACCTCTGTGTGAGATGTAATTAGATGTGAAGTAATAACCTCTTTGCCAAATAGTCTTCAGTGCTTGTGTTAAAAGAGAAACAATACATTTTAAAATTTCCAAAATGACATTCAAGTTTGTCTCATCAGCCACTTTTTGTAGTTCTATTTTGCTATATAATCCAGTATTGTATTGCACAAATTCAGTGCTATGCACACAATTGAAGCTCAGTTAATACTGGTGATTTATTGATCGATTGATTCTAATCTCACTATTTCATTCTAACCTTTATGAGTTCAGTGTACAACTTTGTTATAGTTTTACTAAACTAGTCCTTGCTTCCTTTTTTTGGCTGATCATCTGATATACAAGTTCTGTGTTTAAAAAATTCATTTATTAATTCAGTTGTATTTACTGAGTGCTTACTGTGTCCAAAGCACTGTACTAATTACTTGGAAGACTACACTATAACAATAAATAGAAACATTCCTTGGCCACAATGAGCTTACAGTCTAGACATGAGTTTCTCGCCTTTCTAGTTTAGCTAATGAGCACAGAACTCTCTAGTGTTTTATGAAGCAATGCTATCTTCAGTAATTGGTATTTCATTTAGAACCTTTAAACTACTTCTTTTTACTTAGAGTGAAAACAGCAAGAATGTGCAGTGGGTGATGTTAAAGTTAAATATCCATCCTAATGAAATGGCATATATTCAATCAATCAATCAATCAATCAATCAATCAGTGGTATTTATGGAGTGCTCATGAAGTCCTCAATATGGATATGTCATGAGTGCTGTGGTCCTGAGGTGAATAGCAAGTGCTTAAGGAATGCAAATCCAAATGCAAGGGTGATGCAAAAGGGAGATAGAGTAGGAGAAATGAGAGCTTAATTGGAGAAAGCCTCTTGGAGAGATGTGATTTTATAAGGCTTTGAAGGTGGAAAGAATGGTGGTCTGGCAGATTTGAAAGAGGAGTATGTTCCAGGCCAGAGAGAGGACACAAGCAAGCACTGGTGGCAGGCAGCATGGTTAGAAGCAGCATGGACTCGTGGATAGAACTTGGGCCTGAGAGTCACAAGGTCATGGGTTCTAATCTCACTCTGTCACCTGTCTGCTGTGTGGCCTTGGACAAGTCACTAAACTTCTCTGTGCATCAGTTCCCTCATCTGTAAAATGAGGATTAAGACTGTGAGCCCCGTATGGAGCAGGGACTGCATTCAACTAAATTATCTTGTATCTACCCCAGCGCTGAGAATAGTGCCTGGCACATAGTAAATGCTTAAGAAATGCCATAATAATCATTACTAATTATTACTAAGATAGACAAGACTGAGGTACAGTGAGTAGGTTAGCATTAAAGGAATGATGTGAATGGGCTGGGTTGTAGAAAATCAGTGAGGTAAGATAGGCGGGGACAAGGTGACTGGGTGCTTTAATGTCAATGGTAAGGAGTTTCTGTTTGATGTGGTGGGGTGATTACTAAACGTTCTTGAGGAGTTGGGGTGACATGGACCAAATCATTTTTTAGATAAATTAACCAGACAGCAGAATGATGTGTTGGAGTGGAGGGAGGCAGGAGGCTGGGAGGCCAGGAAGGAGGCTGATTCTGTAGTCAAGGCATGGTATAAGTGCTTGAATCATCACAGTAGCACATCCTTTTGCACTTGGAATCCTTTATTCACTACTCCCTTAGTCCAAGAACATTTTATATACATAGCTGTAATTTGTTTATTTATATCAATATAATAATAATAATAATAATGTTGGTATTTGTTAAGCACTTACTATGTGCCGAGCACTGTTCTAAGTGCTGGGGTAGACATAGGGGAATCAGGTTGTCCCACGTGGGGCTCACAGTCTTAATCCCCATTTTACAGATGAGGGAACTGAGGCACAGAGAAGTTAAGTGACTTGCCCACAGTCACACAGCTGACAAGTGGCAGAGCTGGGATTCGAACTCATGAGCCCTGACTCCAAAGCCCGTGCTCTTTCCATTGAGCCACGATGCTTCTCCATCTGTATTCCCCCTAGACTTAAGTTTGTTGTGAGCAGGGAGTGTCTACTAACTCTGTGATATTGAATTCTCCCAAGCACTGATTTGGTCCATGTCACCCCACTCCTCAAGAACGTTCAGTAATCACCCAACCACATCCACATCAAACAGAAACTCCTTACCATTGACATTAAAGCACCCAGTCACCTTGTCCACGCCTATCTTACCTCACTGATTTTCTACAACCCAGACCGTTCACATCATTCCTTTAATGCTAACCTACTCACTGTACCTCAGTCTTGTCTATCTTAAAAATAATTAGTAATGATTATTATGGCATTTCTAATGACTAAAGTGCTCTGCATACTGTAAATTCTCAATAAACATGATTTATTTATTGATTGATCAAAGGGTAGATTTTAGCAATGTTGTGAATGAGTGAGATAAGTCGAGGATAATGCCAAAGTTAGCGGCTTGTGAGACGAGGAGGATGATGGTGCTGAATGCAGTGAGAAAGAAAAGTCAGGGAAAGGAGTCATCTCAGTGACTGCGGAAGCCAAAAGAACTGTAGTCTGCATGTCTTGGCTTGCCCACAAGCAGCCTCTCTCTTCTTAATAAGAGGGGGCCACAAGAAGATGGAACAAAAATTGGGTCCCGGAAGAGACTTTCTTGTTCCCACTACTAGCTTGGTGTAGACATTGCTAGTCCTGTGCTGAACATGTAAAGAGTGCTCTGGATGCTTCTTGACCCTTCCTTGAGCTTAAAAGTGGCGCTAAAGACTCTGCCTGGCCCCTTCTGTGGACTCTTTATCAAGTCCACAGTCCTCCGTCTATTTATACTCCAACTCCTATTTGGGTCTGTATTTGTCCCCTTTCTTCCTCTTGTTGTTAAACACCAGATTAAGCTGCGGACAATCTTAAAACCCTTAAACTTCTCTTAGCTTGTCAAATTCCTTCCTCTATTCACCCCATCCCTGCCCTTCTTGCTCACCACCACCTCATACCTTCATCCCCCATTTACTGGGTCTCATCTTCTCACTCCCATCCAACCACTCCCTGTCATTCGCAATGTTTCTTCCTTCCACCCCCTCCCCACAGCCCCAGCAAAGCGTGGCCAGAGGAACCCCTGCTCCATCACAGAAAAACTCCCCTTCATCTTTGACCTGTTTGTGACCCTCCTCCTCATAACTGAAACCTGTCTCTACCCCACTACCAGGTTGCTCTCTCCTGAGGAGGTCTTATATTCTCTTATATACTTCCCAAGAGTCACTGGTAAAACAGGAAGAGTTAGCGTCCTTCTTGCCTCAGTGCTGCTTTCATATCATTCCATCCTTCTCTTTCACTTCCTTTGAAACCCATATCATCCATAGCATACACTCCGATTATAAGTCCCATTATTTACCACATCCAGTCCTCCAACCTCTAACTTTCTGAAGCCTTTTGCATATTTCTTCTCTCTTTCTGCATTCCATCATTGAGTCATTGATCCTCAGGGACATCTGCCCATTTTCTCCTACTCTACAAGTCCACTGAAGTAGTGCTCTAGCCTACCGGACCTACTCACCAACTGGTACATATCCTTGATCTCATTATCTCTAGTTTCTGTTACAATCTACAACCTCACCAGCTCTGAAATTCCTTTCTCTAATCTTCTCACGTGCCTTCTCTACTACACATTCTCTTTCAACAAAACTGTCCTTTTTCCTCCTGTCTTTCCTATCACTGCAGACAATCCCCTATCATTCCTGCCTTACAAGCCCATAATCTTGGCATTATCCTCAAATCTTTCTCTCACTGAAATCCACATATTCAATCTGTCACCAAATTCTGTCAGTTCTTTCACATCACTAACATCTGCCCTTTTACCTCCATCCAAATTGCTACTATGCTTATTTAAGCACTTATCATAGGCTACCTTGACTACTTCATCAGCCTCAATGCTGATCTCTCTGACCTATCCTCTCCTACTTGAGTCCTTGCTTCTTTTTCCTGCTCAGATCATTTCTCCAGAAAGCTTTCCAGTCCACAAATCCCCACTTTTCAAGAATCAACCGCCAGTGGTTACCCTCCATCTTGACTCGTCTCTCTCGTTCACCCCACACATCCTATCCGTTACCAAGACCTGCCGGTTTCACCTTTACAATATCGCCAAGATCCGCCCTTTCCTCTCCACCCAAACGGCTACCTTACTGCTACGGGCTCTCGTTATATCCCGGCTAGACTACTGTGTCAGCCTTCTCTCTGACCTCCCTTCTTCCTCTCTCGCCCCGCTCCAGTCTATTCTTCACTCCGCTGCCCGGCTCATCTTCCTGCAGAAACGATCTGGGCATGTCACTCCCCTTCTTAAACAACTCCAGTGGTTGCCTATCAACCTCTGCTTCAAACAAAAACTCCTCACTCTAGGCTTCAAGGCTCTCCATCACCTTGCCCCTGCCTACCTCTCCTCCCTTCTCTCTTTCTACCACCCACCCCACACGCTCCACTCCTCTGCCGCCCACCCCCTCACCATCCCTCGGTCTCGCCTATCCCGCCGTCAACCCCTGGGCCACGTCCTCCCACGGTCCTGGAACGCCCTCCCTCCTCACCTCTGCCAAACTGATTCTCTTCCCCTCTTCAAAACCCTACTTAAAACTCACCTCCTCCAAGAGGCCTTCCCAGACTGAGCTCCTCTTCTCCCTCTACTCCCTCTACCACCCCCCCTTCACCTCTCTGCAGCTTAACCCTCTTTTCCCCCCATTTCCCTCTGCTCCTCCCCCTCTCCCTTCCCATCCCCTCAGCACTGTACTCGTCCGCTCAACTGTATATATTTATTACCCTATTTATTTTGTTAATGAAATGTACATCGCCTTGATTCTATTTAGTTGCCATTGTTTTTACGCGGTGTTCTTCCCCTTGACTCTATTTATTGCCATTGTTCTTGTCTGTCCGTCTCCCCTGATTAGCCTGTAAGCCCGTCAAACCACAGGGACTGTCTCTATCTGTTGCCGACTTGTTCATTCCAAGTGCTTAGTACAGTGCTCTGCACATAGTAAGCGCTCAATAAATACTATTGAATGAATGAATGAATGAATGAATACATTGTAATGCAAACACTTCAAACCATTAATAATAATGATGGTATTTGTTGAGTGCTTACTATGTCCCAAGCACTTTCTAAACACTGGGGGTAGATACAATGTTATCAGCTTGTCCCATATGGGGCTAACAGTTTTAGTCCCCATTTTACAGATGAGGTAAATGAGGCACAGAGAAGTTAAATGACTTGCCCAAAGTCACACTGCTGACAAGTGGTAGAGCCGGAATTCAAACCCAAGACCTCTGACTTCCAAGCCTGTGCATTTTCCACTAAGCCACACTGCTTATCATGTAGTGTCAACCTATTCTCTGTACCTTTATCTCAGCCATTTTGGCAACAACCTCTTGCCCACAATCTCACTCTGGCCTAGAATTCTCTCTCCTTTATATGTGACAAACCACTTCTCCCTGCCTTCAAAGCCTTATTACAATCAAATCTCCATTAATAGAGGCCTTCTCCAACACAGCTCTCATTTCTTCTACTCCATCTTCCTTCTGTATCACTATGGACTTGGACTGTATCTTTAATCATTCAGCCCCACCCTCAGCACTACAGTGCTTGTGTTCATATCTGAAGTTTTAATTTCTGTCTCTGCCTTTAGACTGTGAACCACTTTTTTTAAATAGTATTTGTTAAAAGCTTACTATGTGCTAGGCACTGTCCTAAGCGCTGCAGTAAATGCAAGCTTAACAGGTTGGACAAAGTCCCTGTCCCACATGGGACTCAGTCTTAATCCCCATTTCAGTTACCTCAACTGAAATGACTTTCCCAAAATGATTTAGCAGGCAAGTGGTGGAGCCCAGCTTAGAAACCAACTCCTTCTGACTTCCAGGCCTGTGCTTTATCCACTAAGCCATGCTTCTTCTCTACTTGTGAGCAGGGAATGTGTCTACCATTGTACTCTCTTAAGTACTCTCTTAAGTACTTAGTACAGTGCTCTGCACATAGTAAGTACTCAATTAATACCACTATTTGATTGATTGACTACTGTGTGCAAAACTAGGAGGAGTACAGTAGAGTGGCAGACAGGATCCCTCTGCTCAGTGAGCTTGATATCTTGCTTCAACTTCTGTCTCTTTGCTGATACCAAAAAATAGAATAAGGTAACTTTTAATCACACGTGATATTGTGGGTTTTATTTTGGTTTATGTGTTTTTAAATTCATGGTTTTTGAGTGAGCCTATAGCTAATTTCATAGAATTACCAAAACACGAGGTTGGAAATAGCCTCATTTACTCTGCCTCCAAAAAGACTTCACTGCCCCTTCTCTCCCCCCCCCCCCAAATTCCAACAGCTGGACCACTAATCTCTTTCCAGAGATTGCAGAGTAGGATATTCCAAAAGTTTGGTTTGCTTAATAGCCCATTCTGTTGTTTAATAACAATCACAGCCTGGAAGTGATAATAGCTAACCTAAATCTTTTATGATGCACTTCAAATCAATTTCTGTTAACTCTGTTTTAAGTTGAGATAAAGAACAGATTTTGTGGACTCTTAAATTGTGCTTAGTTTCAATTACAATTGGTATGTGCCCATTTCAGTGTTTGGGGAACCTGAGAAATAAGAAAATCCTTTATCAACTATTCTCTAAGCAATTATACCCTTTGATGATGATATGGAGAGTTAAAACCTACTGACTCCTCTTTTTAAGTCTGTGTCTGTATAGGACAAGTGCATTTTATGAATATTTTCCTTTAAGAAATCCATTTATGAAAGACTGCTTGGGGAAATTAATTCATCCTCTGTTGAACATTTTTGGGTGAGCACTATGCTGATGAAGTACTATTAGTGGAGTCCCAAACCACAAGTTAAAATCCATGAAATCAGAGTCTCTACACTAATAATAATAACTGTGGTATTTGTTAATAATAATAATGATAATAATTGTGGTATTTGTTAAGTGCTTACTCCATGCCAGGCACTATACTAAGCACTGGGATAGATACAAGGTAATTGGGTTGAACACAGTCCCTGTCCCACACAGAGCTCACGTTCTTAATTCCTCATTTTCCAGATGAGGTAACGGGGCTCAGAGAAGTGAAGTGACTTGCCCAAGACCACACCACAGACATGTGGCAGAGCTGGGATTAGAACCCATGACTCTGTCCATAGGCCATGGTGAATGGGAGGGCAGGGGGCCCTGTATGAGGATGGTTCCAGGGGGTGGGGGAGAGGGTCTGGGAGTAAGGGCCTCCACCCCTACCCCTGTCCTGTTAAGCACTTACTGTGTTCCAGGCACTGTACTAAGCACTAGGATGGATTCAAGCAAACCAGGTTGGACCCAGTTCCTGTCCCACATAGGCTCGCTGTCTCAATCCCCATTTTACGGAAGAGGTAATTGAGGCCCAGAGAGGTGAAGTGACTTGCCCAAGGTCACCCAGCTGACAAGTGGAAGACCCAGGAATAGAACCCACGACCTTCTGACTCCCAGGCCACTGGCCTATCTACTATGCCATACTGTGATCTGTCATCTGGGAGGGGCTGGAAGAGAGGAGAAAGGGACACTCATGGCCTGGACCACTTTCTTTTTCTTGCATAAAGCCCAGGAGTTAAGCCCACTGCCTACAGGAGCAGAAAGAAATCAGCAGGGCCCACATGTCTGAAGTGTCTTCTCATGCCAGCAGGTCTGGATGGCACTCATGGACCAGCCAAAATGTTTGAACACTGGTAAGATTGTGAGAGGCTTTTTTAGCAAGACTTCTTGTCTGGAACCAGGAAGTACCCAAAGACTACTCCTTCCAAATACTCTTTAAGACACAAATTAAAGTGTTGCTATTTTGCATGCCTGTGTTTACCTTTTTTTTATTGTTAATCATTTACTATATACCACCCACTCTACGAAGCCCTGGGATAGATACAGGATAATAAGGTTGGACCCAGTTCCTGTCCCACATAGAGAGAGCCCATTGTGGTTAGAGATTGTCTCTCTTTATTGCTGTATTGTACTTTCCAAATGCTTAGTACAGTACTCTGCACACAGTAAGCAATCAATAAATATGATTGAATGCATGAATTGGATTGACAGTCTTAATTCCCATTTTACAAATGAAGCAACTGAAGCACAGAAAAGTTGAGTGACTTGCTAAAGATCACACAACAGACAAGAGGTGGAGCCAGGATTAGTACCCACATTTCTGACTTCCAATCAGATAGAGTGGATAGAACATGGGCCTGGGAAGTCAGAAGATCATGGATTCTAATCCTGGCTCTGCCATTTGTCTTCTATGTGACCTTAGGCAAGGCACTTCACTTCTCTAGGCTTCAGTTCCCACATATGTAAAATAGGGATTAAGAGTGTGAACCCTACATGGAACATGAACTGTGTCCAAGCAGATTTGCTTGTATCCACTCCAGGGCTTAATACAGTGCATGACACACAGTAAACTCTTAAGGAATTCCACAATTATTACTATTATTATTTTAATTATTAGGCCACTCTGCTTCTATTTATTAGTTGTAATTCATTCTTATTGTTTTTTGCTCCTGGCATCCCTTACTAAGATTATTGAACTCCTTTGAAACAGGAACTTTGTGTTAATTATCGCCCTATATTTACCACAGGGCTTAACCCAGTGCTTCCTTCACTCATAGTAGGTGTAGAATAAATGATTTTAATGATAATAATATTGGACAAAGTTAATTAAAAGTTAGTATAGTCCCTCCAAAAGCTTCAAGAAAGTCTGGAAAGGACTGAGTTTATTCAGAGTCAGCCTGATCAGAAAAACAGATTACTTGACATAAACATAGTCCCTTTCACAATTTCTTTGAATCAGGATCTGTCATGTTAGGATTTCTGGAAAAATATTTTCAGAATGCATGCCAACAGCCTTAATCGTAGACATAGGTGGAGTTAGAGGAAATTAACCAGTCCATCAGTCAGTTGTATTTATTGAGCACTTTTTGTGTGGCTTGGGAAAGTACAGTATAACTATATAACAGACACACTTCCTGCCCATGAATGAATGAGCATTCCTTTCTCTTTTATCCCTTCCATTCCTCCCAGTGAATGGTCTTGTCCTCAATCCTGAGTGAGTAATACAGACTAGCTTTCCCTCCCTGACACTTTCAGTAACAAATTTCAATCTCCAAACTTTCAAAGAATGAAAGTCTTCTCTCAGGCCAAACAATAGGGTTCTATCAAAAACTTTATTTGAAATTTGGATTAAGGGAGGGAGACAATCTTAATTAATGAAATGTCTGAATATTTGATGCAATGTATTTTATTACTGTATGTTCCTTCATTGCTCATACTGGATGAATGTTGGGCCTGTGTGTTTAACTCCTTCTAGCCTATCTGGACTCACTGTTGTAAGCGAAACCAAGATTAAATGCTTCTCCAGTAAATTCTCATTTTGCTGAATGACACAAAAGCCTTCTTACATATTTACTATTGAGAATCAATAGGTTTGGAATTATTTTTAAAAGGTGGAATTTGCTTGTCTTATGCAAAATGGACCCTACAGATTTATAGTATGCACTTGAGAAAGTAGCATTTTCTACTCTTTTGAAGATGTGATGGATGAGGTATTTGATCACTGATTTTGCCTCTTGGAAGAGCAATACTACCTATCATTGATTAAAAACATAATAAAACCAAAAGGAATATAAAATTTTCACTGAAGTAGAATAACTGGATGGTTTAAATGTTGGATAGAGTTTCTATCCTTTTAAATTTCCATTTCTGAAATAGAATCAATTAAGGGAGAGCAGTATGAAATAATTCTTGACATAACTCTGTAATCCACTTTCTAATATAGTTGATTTAATTCATACAAGTAAATGGATATCAATTTCAATAGGTTTTCTAAATGGTGGGTGCTGTACATGGCCTTCCGTTTGGCACTTTAAAGACTAGGCATTAAAGTACATACAAATTAAGTGGTACCTTCCATAAAGCTATCTAAATACCCAGCAGAGAGCAGTTTGCTTTCTCTTCATAATTTGATACTATGAAGTATGCAAGGAAATAATTTTTGTCTTACCACCACATCTAATTGTAGCAATTGGGAAATTTGGAGAGAGCTTACCTTTTCGTTTCCAATCTTTTAAAATGATAAATCAAAGAATACATATCTTAATAGGTCATCATTTTGATATTTTTAGTTTGGTGATAAAAGAGAAGCAATCCAAAGCTGGGTAATTTTAGTTCTTTCTAGCAACTTTTAAGGGTGCTATTGAGGATATAACTACTCTGTACATAAAGAAGGAATGTGAACCTGTTGATAGTAATCTATTTCTTTTTACCTCATACAACAACCCTTTAGAAACAGTTTTAATTACATACACCCTTTTGTGCCTTATTATTTTCTCATCCTGATTATTTCTTCCCTATCACCCGTCTTTGTTTCTAACTCCTCTAACGTATTTTGTCGTTGTATCCAAGCTGACTGTAAGTCTTTTAATCTTCTAGCCTAATGTTTTTGAGTCATTTATATCCTTTTTTATTTGCAATTCTTACTTTGTGCTCCGAAGCTGATAATGATAATAATAATAATAATGATATTCATTGAGCATTTACTATGTGCCAGGCTCTGTTTTAAGTGCTGGGGTAGATGCAACAACAAAAGGGTTATACAGAGTCCTGTCCACATGGGGCTCACAGTCTCAAACCCCTGATCAGGTGACTGAGGCTCAGAGAAGCAAATTCATTCATTCATTCATTGTATTTATTGAGCTTACTGTACTAAGCGTTTGGAAAGTACAATTCAAAGTGACTTGTTGAAGGTCACAGCAGCAGACAAGTGGCAGAGCCAGATTTGGAAACCATGTCTTTCTGACTCCCGGGCCTATGCTCTATCCATTATGCCACGCATCTTGGTAGGATAAAATAGAAGGCAGAAGCTCTGCTCATAGTGAACTTACAATTTAGTAGGAGAGACAGACAAAACATAATTTGCAAATAGGAGGAAGAAGTATTCTAATAGTAGATTATATAAAACTACATGCATAAAAATGAAATTGAATCAGCAAGTGCGAAAGTGCTTATTCTTGAACTTGGATTTTCACCCTATAGTTATACCCTTGGAAAGCATTGTTGCCTAGTGGAAAGAGCCCAGCTCTGGGGGTCAGAGGTCTTGGGTTCTAATCCCAACTCTGCCACTCATCTGCTGTGTGAACTGGTACATGTTACTTAATTTATTTGTGCCTCAGTTTCCTCATCTGTAAAATCTTATTCCCTTCTTCTTAGATGGTGAGCCCCAAATGGTTGTACTATGTCCAATGCGATGATCTTGAATCTGTATCTTAGAGTGCTTTTCTTTTATGGTATTTGTTAAGCACTTACTATGTGCAAGGCACTGTTCTAAGTGGTGGGGTAAATACAAGATAATCAGGTTGCACACAAGTCCGTGTCCCACATGGGGCTCCCAGTCTTAATCCTCATTTTACAGATGAGATAACTGAGGCACGGAGAAGTTCAGTGATTTGCCCAAGGTCAAACCGCAGACATGTGGTAGAGTCGGGACTAGAACTCTAGACTGTGAGCCCGTTGGGTAGGGATTGTCTCTATTTGTTGCCAAATTGTACATCCCAAGCACTTAGTACAGTGCTCTGCACACAGTAAATGCTCAATAAATATGATTGAATAAATGAATGAATGAACCCAGGTCCTTCTGACTTTTGGGCCCACTCTCTATCCTCTAGGCCACACTGCTTCTCACATATTAGGGTTGGACACATAATAGGTGCTTAACATATATTATCATAATATTATTATTATTATTATTTTTTCACACCATCCTCAGCCCCATATGACATATTGCAATTTATTTTAACATCGGTCTCCCTCTCTCGACACTCTAAGCCTGCTGGGCAGAGAACATGTTTACCTACTGTGTTGTGTTTTTCTCTCCCAAATGCTTAGTAGACATCTGCACCTAGTAAGTGCTCAATAAACACAATTGAATGAATGATTGATTGGGCACGATAGTCAAAGAGAGAGGATAAGTAATATTCCCGAGTGAAAGAAGGACAGTTATACAAGCAAATTTGAAGTGGCTGAATTTAGCAAGGTATGTGGATATGGCTGGTTCATTCATTATAAAGGAGCCAAATTTGTAGGTGCTTAGAATTCACAATCTCCAATAAATATTTGCTTAAAGGATATAACCAATAAATTTTCAGTGATCCTTAAACAATTTTAATTATTTTCCAATGGAGTGCTAATGTGCTATTGATGAGGATTTTGATGGTATCTTGTGCTTTTTTAAGCCTTAATACTATTTACTTGGAGGCCCTAATGGTGTTCTTGCATCTGTCTTCCTGCAAAGATCAGGTCTTTGTGCTGCACTTTGTTTCTTAATTTACAATGTTGGTTTGGAGGAAGGCACAGTTAACAATGTTCCTCAATAATCTCTTTAGAAGAACCTTGGCTGGTTTGTTAGATGGTGTTATTCTAGTCAGCTCTATCAACTTCTGGACAAAGGGATTATATTGGCAGCTCTGAAGTCCTATGGCAATTTTGCTGCTGCTATATTTCTAGATCCATTTCGAGAATTTCAACCCAGGATATTTATTTTATGGTCAGTGCTTACTCTGTTAAACTACAAAGTCTTTGTCTGGAGAAGCAAAGAGGAATGATGGCATTAACCAAGGCAGAATACTTTGTAACTAATTAGTTAAGATTTAGGAAGTAGTCTAGAATGCATAGATTTTAAAAGCACATTTTTATCAAAATTCCACTGCTTAAAATAAAAGAAACAATGATGATCATGCTAATGGAAAGTATTCCAAGAAAAATGATAACCAAAACAAATTAAATTAAGGTGTTAACAGTAACTTCTGATTGTAATTCATACATAAAATTATTTTTAGAGATCTACAAATAAGGTTGCCTTGATTTACACGTGATTCCTAAATTGGAGGTGAATAACATGTATAGATGATTGGGACCCTTAGAGGAATGGGTAAACAGATGACAAGTATAGTTCAGTGCAGGAGTATTTAAAATCGCATAAGAAAATATTTTTTAGAAAACATTGGACTATGTAAATGCTTAGCAGGCAAAATAGTTAACGATATTCAGAAACAAAATAGTAGAAGTGTCTAGGCCAGGATTTAGCAGAACTAAATACAGTGTGCAAATTATCAGACTTTAGTTCTATAATGAAAGAAATAAAGTTACAACTCCATTTGCTGGGTGCATCTCGGTACTTGGTTCAGTATTTTGTACTATTATTAAGAACACTATTTAACACTTGGCTTTCTTTACTGTCTATATTGAATATAGAATGAAAAACACTGTAAAACATTATTTTAGTTGGTTTTCTTTGAGATTATTTAGCATTTGAGTATTCTCAGTTGCCATTGAAGAAGTACAGATCAATGGCTTTAATCTCCAGAACCCATAAGAATTAAAATTAGGGGGATGGGTAAGGAAATGAAAATGTACTTAGGCATCTCTTTTAAGGAAGTAGATTATATTATGTGAAATAAAATTAATAGGATAAAGGCCAAAATTTTTCAGCATTTCAAAATGAAAAAGGAATATATCAACACATGGAGGGAATATCATTTAGCATAAAGTAAATATATGATTTAAAAACAAAGAGAAAAGGGAATACATGAAGGTGCATGTAAGAAATACATCTGTTGAATGTATTTTCCAAGAATTGAAATACTGAAATAGTGGTGGCAAAATGTTGGTAAAGAAATGAGAAGAATGAACAGTAAACAGAACATGACATTAATAGAAACATCATAGAGCATTTAAATAACAAGAAAAAAATACAATGAAGGCTCAAAAAGATGGAGAGAGCAATTTATTGACAGAAAAGCTAGACATGGCTAAAGACCTTAATAAATGATTTGCCTCGATGTTCACAAAGGGAAATGAAGATCAGGTGCCAAAAACAGACATACATTTATCTGCAAAGATAGAAGACACACTTAAGAAAATCAGGCACTTGCCAAAATAGATGAACTAAAAATGAGAGCACTTTGGGATTATATTTTCTCAGAGATCAAAAATTTCTAAATGCACTTTTTTAACCTTTCCAGGATCAAAGCAGATAATGTAATACATTATAAGAAATACTTCTAGAAAACTCTATCAAATTTTAAGACTTCAAATAAAACAGAATGTTTAAAAAATATTCCTTGATGCCAACTTGGAATGAACTACTTGGCAGTCTTAGTTGTTAAAATAATGCAAGCATAGTTCTTAAATTAGAAAATTACAATGCTTTTTAAAATATTCTAAACTTATTTTACCTTATTTGAAGGGGCTCTACATTTTTACAGTGGTGACAGTGTTAATTGATGTGCTTTATTTACAATAATGCAATAGAAGGGATTAATGGGCAAACTTTATATTGCTTGCTCTTCTTTCCTGATGACTATGATAGCCTTAGCCCTTGAAGTATATTTCTACCTTTAGCTTCTGGCATCTTATCAGGCTATTGTGAAAATGGTAAACATGTCCCAGAATATTTATTCTTCCCACATCAGCCTAGATGTGCCCCTTCCTAAAGAGAATGTGTTTCTCTTAAAGAGGCTGTACCTTCTGCTGAATTTTTAAAAAAGTTAGATTTTATCTATCATCAAATATCCTCCCTTAAAGCCTTTTTTTGTACAACTATTATATGAATTTGTATAAACAGAAGGATTTATTTATAGTATTTATTGAGCGCTTACTATGTGCAGAGCACTGTACTAAGCGCTTGGGATGAACAAGTCGGCAACAGATAGAGACAGTCCCTGCCGTTTGACGGGCTTAGAGTCTAATCGGGGGAGACGGACAGACAAGAACAATGGCACTAAACAGCGTCAAGGGGAAGAACATCTCGTAAAAACCGATGGCAACTAAATAGAATCAAGGCGATGTACAATTCATTAACAAAATAAATAGGGTAACGAAAATATATACAGTTGAGCGGACGAGTACAGTGCTGTGGGGATGGGAAGGGAGAGGTGGAGGAGCAGAGGGAAAAGGGGAAAAAGAGGGTTTAGCTGCGGAGAGGTAAAGGGGGGGTGGCAGAGGGAGTAGAGGGAGAAGAGGAGCTCAGTCTGGGAAGGCCTCTTGGAGGAGGTGATTTTCAAGTAAGGTTTTGAAGAGGGAAAGAGAATCAGTTTGGCGGAGGTGAGGAGGGAGGGTGTTCCAGGACCGCGGGAGGACGTGACCCAGGGGTCGACGGCGGGATAGGCGAGACCGAGGGACGGCGAGGAGGTGGGCGGCAGAGGAGCGGAGCGTGCGGGGTGGGCGGTAGAAAGAGAGAAGGGAGGAGAGGTAGGAAGGGGCAAGGTGATGGAGAGCCTTGAAGCCTAGAGTGAGGAGTTTTTGTTTGGAGCGGAGGTCGATAGGCAACCACTGGAGTTGTTTAAGAAGGGGAGTGACATGCCCAGATCGTTTCTGCAGGAAGATGAGCCGGGCAGCGGAGTGAAGAATAGACCGGAGCGGGGCGAGAGAGGAGGAAGGGAGGTCAGAGAGAAGGCTGACACAGTAGTCTAGCCGGGATATAACGAGAGCCCGTAATAGTAAGGTAGCCGTTTGAGTGGAGAGGAAAGGGCGGATCTTGGCGATATTGTAGAGGTGAAACCGGCAGGTCTTGGTAACGGATAGGATGTGTGGGGTGAACGAGAGGGACGAGTCAAGGATGACACCGAGATTGCGGGCCTGTGGGACGGGAAGGATGGTCGTGCCATCCACGGTGATGGAGAAGTCTGGGAGCGGACCGGGCTTGGGAGGGAAGATGAGGAGCTCAGTCTTGCTCATGTTGAGTTTTAGGTGGCGGGCCGACATCCAGGTGGAGACGTCCCGGAGGCAGGAGGAGATGCGAGCCTGAAGGATGTGAGTTCTAATCCCAGCTCCACCATTTGTCAGCTCTGTGACCTTGGGCAAATTACTTCTCTGTATCTGTTACCTCATCTGTAACATGGGGATTAAGATTGTGAGCCCCATGTAGACCTGTGCCTAACCTAATTACTTTGTATCTGCCTCAGCGCTTAGAACAATACTTGGCACATAGTAAATGCTTAACAAATACCATTTAAAAAACCACCAAATAAACCCAAATATTTCTCTGGGCAATTGAATTTCAACTTAAATAAGGTAAAGTCTCTACTAAACTAACCTAAAGGTATCTAACAGTCCTTTTGGCATTTTGAAGGATTGCCATATTTCTTGGACTTTCTGCCATCATCATCATCATCATCTTCTTTTTCTTTATTGCTTCAGTTAAGGCCTCACATGTTTCTAATGGGCTTGGAAAAAGTCCCACTTTTGCAGTGGTGAATAAGATTGTCATAGTGATGGGGGACAGTTCCAGGAAGCAACAGAAAGTGATACTCTTATTCTCAGCACCTACATAGGGACTTCAAAATTCATACTGACAACCTCCCTGGTCTCTTGATGTCACACTTCTACACCTCAACTGTGCTACTGACCTCCTACTACAGCCACTCACCAACTCCCTGGATGTGATGATCATTTGACGATGCTGTTTATCTCTTTATCCACACTGAATTCCACTCGATCATAACCTCATAAAATTCCACCTCACCCACGACCTCTAAACACTTCCCAAACTGTCATCTGATACTAAAGAACCTCTATACTCTGGCCCCACTAAAGGTGTCAATCAATCAATCGATCATTGCAGAGCAATGTATGCTTGGATGAGTACAACTGAATAAGTAAACACTATTCCCTATTCTCTTCCCTCAAGGATCTTATAATTTGGAGAGTAGACTGACATTAAAATGAATTACTAGAAGAAAAAGCAAACAAATATAAAGATAGGTACACAAGTGCTGGGATGTTAGTGGTGGGGTGAGTTCTAAGCAGTGGCTGTGTGCAAAGAGCATGCAGTTGGGAGTCAGAGGACATGGATTCTAGTCCTGGTTCTGCCACTTGTCTTCTGTGTGACCTTGGGCAAGTCACTTAAATTCTCTGTGCCTCAGTTACCTCATCTGTAAAATGGGAATTAAACTGTAAGCCCCTCGTGGGACAACCTGATTACCCTTAGAACAGTGCTTGGCACACAGTAAGCACTCATCAAATACCATTATTATTATTATTATTATTAGGAAAGCAGGTGGGGAAATAGAGTGGGGAGAGGAGAAATTATTCAGGGAGGAGATGTGATTTTAATACGGTAGAGTGGTTGTCTGCAGATGTGAAAGGGGAAGAATCCCTAGCAGGAAGTAATCTGTGAGCAAGGGGTCTTACAGCAAGACAGAGGTAAGACAAAGGTTGCAGTTGGAGAAGTAAAGTGTGGGTTGCATTATAGTGGGAGAGGATGTGAGGAAGAGTAATCTGGAAAGAGCTGATTGAGTGCCTTGAAGTCACTGGTGAGAAGTTTCTGCTCGATGTGGGGAGGAATTTCTGCTCAGTGTGGAAACAGATGAGCTCTTCTTGGGGGTTTTCAAGGAGGGATGTGCAGAAAGCTGTATTAGAAAAATAATCAGACTATGCCTGGATAAACAGTGTCACTAAGTTAATAGCCATTCTGGATGACCCTTATCTGATCTTCCTTCACTCAGTCGCAGGGGTTAATTTATGGCACAGTTGTGATCCACAACTTCTGATTGGTTCCTACTGCCATTAACTACATCTTCTTATGGGGAGTTGCCAACAGGATCTGAAGCTTTATTTAAAAACTTTATTAAAGATGGAGGGAGACAGAGACAAGGGAGACTGGGGTACTGGGAGGGGTGGAAGTCAGGCTCACCAATACCTTAAGATTTTTTTTAAATTTCTAAATAAAAATAATGTTCACTTCTGCCTACCCTGGCTAGCTATATCCACAGACTAGGGAGACCCAGTGTGAGGGGTTTAATTTTTTAAGAATTTTTATTTAATTTATTTTGAAATGAAAAGAATGCCCACTACCTCCTCTGGGAAATCACATCCAAAGCGATTTAGGGCAGCTCTAATGGCAACCAGCTCTCCGGCTCATCTCTCATCTCTGAGATCAGCTGTTGTGGTGTCAGTGGCTGCATAGTTCTCACCATCAGCTGGGAAACCCTCAGCTGTGGAGGCCAAGACTGAGTAGAGATCAGATTCAGGTTTATTCACACGCATTTTGGTTTCAGAGGAAACCTTGTGTATGCTTTCCTGATCATGTTGGGTTCTTTCCTCTCCAACTTCACAGAATGTCCTCTGTCCTTCTTCCTCAATTCCTCCCCATGATCACCAGATCGGGTAACCTAATAATAATCTGTGAGACAGATTGCCCCATAGACACTGAAGAATGAATTTGATAAATCATGAAGGATTTCACCTGAAAAATGTGCCATACCAAGGACCTTAAGGCCCTCATGGACTGCCACCCAAACTTCTCCTTTGAGGTAAAAATCAGTACAATCCAACCAGACCCTCCTTATTAAGGATATCTTGAGTTTATTAAGGGTTTTTATTTTCCAAAATCATCTGAAATTTTGTCAGTCAGTAATGAGTACTTACTGAATACAGAGCTCTGTACTAATACTTGAGAGAGTACAATATACTTAGAGAAGCAGCGTGGCTTAGTGGAAAGAGCATGGGCTTGGGAGTCAGAGGTCATGGGTTCTAATCCCAACTCTGCCACTTGTCAGCTGTGTGACCTTGGGAAAGTCACTTAGCTTCTCTGTGCCTCAGTGACCTCATCTGTAAAATGGGGATGAAGACTGTGAGCCCCACGTGGGACAACTTGATGACCTTGTATCTACCCCAGTGATTAGAACAGTGCTTGACAATAGTAAGCGCTTAACAAATACCAACATTATTATTATTATATAACAGAGTTGGTAGAGAGGCATACACTACAGAGTTTGTGAGACAGGGAGGATCTTACCATCACAACATCCCTGAGAAATAGGAGGTAGAGGAAGGTGTTATTCCTCTTTATACCTTGGAAACTGAGGCCCAAAGAGACTGTGACTTGTCCAAGGTAACTGAGCAGGCCAGTGGATCTGCTGGTTCTAGAATCAAAGTTCTCTGATTCCCAGACCATGCTCCATCTCTAATTGAACACATTCTCCCTTACCCCTTTCTTCAATTTCCTTCACTCTTAAATCATCATTCCCAAGACCTGGCTCACTTCTATGATCTACCTCTTTTGTTTCCACTCAAGAGTACTTTTTGTTAGCAGAAGTCCAGAAAACAGGTTAAACTCTTCCCTCACATCCTGAAATCTGTCTCTTCCTTTGTTCAACTATAGGCCACTCATAACAATAATAATAATAATGTTGGTATTTGTTAAGTGCTTACTATGTGTGGAGCACTGTTCTAAGCACTGGGGTAGATACAGGGTAATCAGGTTGTCCCACGTGAGGCTGACAGATAATCCCCATTTTACAGATGAGGTAACTGAGGCACAGAGAAGTAAAGTGACTTGTCCACGGTCACACAGCTGACAGGTGGCAGAGCCAGAATTTGAACCCATGACCTCTGACTCCCAAGCCCGGGCTCTTTCCACTGAGCCACACTGCTTCAATTCCCAGAATCACAATCCAAATGTTTCAGACCTCTCACTTCTCTAAAGTTCCCAGTGTCCCTACTTTTCACCTCTATAATCTTGATGTCATGTCTGACTACTCTTTTGTCATTACATACATTAGGGGAGAACATCATGTATTCTGCATTAGTACCCCAGCACTCTCTTGCCACCACATCCTCAGTCTCCTATTTGCACCATGTCCCTCAAGAGGAGGTCTCCTGCTAGCTATCTAACTCCTATATCTATGCTGTGTAACATATCCTTGTCATCACCCCTTTGAAATAGCCCTTTCCTCTCTCTCCTACTGCCATTCCCTCCTCAGTATTCCAGGACCTCTTTCTCCTCTACTCTCAAATGTGACCAACATTACTATTCGTTATTGCTAACAAAGCCATCTCTGATTCCCATTGCTTAAACAGCATGGTCTAGGGGATAGATCACAGGTCTGGGAGTCAGAAGGATATGGATTCTAATGCTGTCTCTCCACTTGTCTCCTGTGTGACTTTGGACAAGTCATTCAACTTCTCTGTCGTTCAGTTACCTCATCTATAAAATGGGGAATTAAAACTGTGAGCCCCATGTGGACAGGACTGTGTCCAACTCGATTAGCTTGTATCTACCCCAGCACTTAGACAGTGCTTGACACATAGTAAGCACTTAACAAATACTATAGGGAATGTGTACTTTTACTGTCATATTATACTCTCCCAAGTACTTGGTACAGTGCTTCGCACACAGTAAGTGCTCAATAAATACAATTGAATGAATGAATATTATCTTATTATTAACATTTCTCATAAACCCCATATATATCCCAGTATGTTCTTCCCTTTCTGTCAATTCTCAACTTTTCTGATTGTTTATTACAAAATTTCAGTATGAAATTTGAATTGGAATACAAATTGCATACACCCATGATTATTATAAGCTATACTCAAATTGTGTGCATTTTGGGGAATAAGCAGTGGAACTGGGAATATTTACCCTGAATTATTGCTACTAAAAATGAGAAGTGATACAGGTGTTTCTAGGTTAGCTAGAAAATACACTATATCTCATGTTCATTTGATGCACATATTGGTAGCAAATTGCATTGGAATATGAAGGCATTGAAGGGGGTTGAAGGGGGTTGTTCTGGAACATGGAGGGGTCGAAGACACAGAGGTGGACCAATACATCTTATCTACCTGAAGATATCACCTATTCTTAGCCAAATTACTAGCGAGTGGTTCAGTGCATCTAAATGGAACCTATTGGTCATCCAAAGCTATAAGAAAATCAGAAAATAAATTTATTCAATGTTTTAGCACTAATTACTGGACATAATTAACATCTATGTATGAAATGTTAGATTGTGCATTTACTAACAGTGTTTAACATGGCAACAGAAAAATGGTCATTTTCATAGTAGGCAGTGCATAAATATGTGAAATCAGACTCTTACCCCGAAAGGGCAAGTTAACCTTACTAAATGCTGATTACTCACTGTATAATAGAAAAGGAAATAAAAGCGTTTTTATAAAATGTTTCAAATCCTAAGAGTGCTGTTAAACTCATTAAAGAAAAAATGAAGTTAGAGAAACTGGTCTTATTTTTTTTCACTCCCAGTAGAGTTCATTTCTACTTCAACAACTAAGCCAAGGTCACATTTAACTCACTTCAATTTCACCCAGTGCACAAGCTAATGTCAATAGTACAGCTGCCATGCAGAGCTAAAGACTGATGGTTAGACAAAGCCATTTACACAAGGCTGGCTCTTTCATCTTCTCTCAGCTAGTGACATAAGAAAGCACTGAGGTTATTCTCAACTAGGTCTAAAACTGGCATATTAGAAAGAATGTTATTCTCCTTAGCTGTCTGTCACACAAAAGATCTTAAGAAATGTAGAAATGTTTTTCTTTATTTTTTTATTTTTATTTTTTTTATTCCTGGTCATCTGGAGAAATCACAAAGTGACTCTAATAGCCTTCACTCTGAAATTTTCACATGGTTTAAGTGATTGCCAAGTCTGATATTTTCCATTTACACTTCATTGCCATCAGAAAAAGAAAAAAAATCAATATACTTACCTACTCAACTGTATCACAGGATGAGCGTATAAAAGAAGACATCAGTCTTTTTAGGGCATGAAAAATATACTTATTCAAATATATCTTGTTTAAAATGACATAAATTGCAGTGGTTATTCAAGATTCGATTTCCTCTAAAATATAAGGTTTAAAATATCCCTTGACTTGCCAGAACTCAGAATCCTTCAAATTGTTGATATATACAGATGCACTGGCTTTCTCGTCTAAGTCATTTGGATGATACTTTGTTTCAGTGCATTAGTGAACATCTTTATTAATTTCACAGCAACTAATTCATCTCATTTTGTGTCTTGACAGAATAGAGCAGAAATTGTCCCTGTCTGGGAACAAATAACTTTTGGTCTAATTTTTTTTATGACTCAAACCTTTAGCTTCAGGTCTCAGTAAAGTGAAAAGGAAGATTTTGCAGTCCTAGCAATGGAAGATGATTCTGCTCTGCCCTAATTTGTTTCAGTTACAGTATTGCATCTTTTATTTAAGCAGACAAAATACAGTAGGCTCAGTGCAACATTTTGAATGCTTCTGTTGAAATCGAAAGGAATTTTAGCTGCCAGAATAGTAATCATCTCGTATTGCTGGCCATTTCGGGATGGGTTGTTTCCTGGCTGGTGGATGCTCTCCTAGGATACAGGCCAATAAAGAAAGGATAATCCCTCCCAGCATTGCCTTGGAGAATTATTATCATACAACTTCCCTACCACATTTCTTCCACTATGATGGAGGGTCAGCCTTGTTCAGTAGGGCCAGTAATATGCCAGGGAATGTGGAAATAATAGTGGGATCTTCCTAATGTGGGAAGTGTTCATTTCTCTGATTGCTTTATCCCAGGCCCCATATCAGGTTTCAGTCTGAAAAAAGTAGCACCACTTTCCTGGGGTCACCCTTGGACCCATTTCCCGCATGGCAGCAAGACACACTTGAGCTATTGGGCCATCCTCCACAGTTACAAGTATTTCAAGGTCAATATATCAGTTTTACAGCTTCATCTTCTTAATCACTAAACTTCTGTCTCTTTGAGCTTGTGCTGAAAGACTGTGACTGCTAATTAAAATGGAGCTTTACCAGCAAGTACACAAATTAGATCCTGTCAGTAAGTTTATTCTAACTATTGGTCATTTCTAAATGCCTTTTTAATCCCCTAATTTTTACATTAAAATTCAAAAGCCTAACAATCTTAATCACCCCTACATCAAATTCATCATTAAGAACAGGAAGCCAGATGGTATAATTTTGATTTACCGGACTTCAGCGTGAATTAATGTACTGAGTGCCGATAATGAATACATCAAACCTGATATTGCAGAAACCTATGAATCTGGCATGTTAAATTAATAACACACTTTGCACAATGAAAGCATGTAAGCTCATATAAAACTGTGGAGTAATGGTCCCTTTTATTTTAAATGTTCTTTATCAGTCCTCCATTTTGACTTTTAGAATAAGATGAACATTTTGAGCTAGTAGTACAGTTGTTCACTGCAAAACATTTTTGTAATATAACTTGTTAAAAAAATATAATTTATACTGTAATTTGTTTCTCGAAATATGCTTGAAAGGTTCACAGAATAGCTATTGAATCTATGTTTTAGTTGTTAGAAATGTTCAAGGAGTTTCAAAGTGCTCTGCTAAACATTTAACCTTACAACCTGTTTTTCTTAAAACAAGCTCCTTTAAATGTGTAAAACTATTACAGGAGCTATTATGGTGGCGAGGCTTACTCCTATTTTCCATCTTGTTTTATTTCATCATGGTCGAAGGGCTCTAGGGAAGCCAAAAGTCAATCTGTGTTTTGGGTGAAAATTTCAAGTGAATCCATATTGTCTCATGCATAGATCATGAATGGAAAAAGGTGATCATGAATGGAAAAAGATAATCATGGTGGGTCATTGAGACAAAGTGACTGACTAAACAAGAAACCCTTTAAAGAAGCCACATAGATATCGAGTGAGCATAGGTAAAAGGAAGGATGTAGCCAGGGGAAATGTCTGCTTTCATGAAGATAATTTTTTATATTGCTATTAATTTCTCTAACCACTTCAGAACAGAGCATATCTTATGTTTTTGCACTCTGATCAAGTTGAGAAATATAACGGATGAACTTAAACATTCACGAATATGCTTTACGAAAAAGCAATTGAAAACCTTGCATAGTAGCAACCAACCAATCAATCAATCAATGATAATTTAGAGTCCTTATTGCATGAAAAACACTATACTAAGCACTTGGGAGAATAGCACTAACCCATAAAAGTCCACCTAGACCTGTGCAGTTGATCGCAAAGAAGTAAACAATCCATTTAGTATTCTAAAACATAAAACGTATTTCTATCTAAAGAGCTGCACATTCTCCTATGAATCATCTGTGGTGCTTTGCTTTCATACCAACAGTAGGAATATAAAGAAGATATCCAATATTAACACTAAAACAGTCTCATATGTTATTATTGGAAACACAGTCCTTGAAATGCTATAACACATAGCATTACAAAATTGAAGGCCTAAAACGTATGCAGAAGCAAGATGTGATTTTGATTCAGCATTGCCCTTCTTGGTTATGAAATGTGTGCTGTGTGACTTTGGGCAAGTCACTTAATTTTTCTGTGCCTCAATCACCTCATCTGTAAAATGGGGATTAAGACTGTGAGCCCCACATAGGACAAGCTGATCACCTTGTATCCCTTTCAGCACTTAGCTGAAATAAATGTCATCATTATCATTATAACTGACCAAGAACTGCAGAGTTGTTTTATGGTATTTGTTAAGCATTTACTATGTGTCAGGTACTGTACTAAATGCAGGGGTAGATACAAGCTAATCAGATTGGACACAGTCCCTGTACTGCCTTGGGCTCATAATCTTAAATCCCATTTTACAGATGAGGTAATTGAGGCACAGAGATGTTAAGTAACTTGCCCAGGGTCTAACAGCAGACACGTGGTGCAGCCGGAATTAGGACCCAGGTCCTACTGACTCCCAGGCCGGTCCAAACTCTGTCCCTTAGACCACACTGCTTCCCTAGGTTACCAGCCTAGGCCCTTCGTAGGTGCCCCACCTTCTTCTTTCTGGGCATCACTGTGTATAGAATAAAGGGATATTTTAGAGTTTTGAAGGGTTAGCTGTTTTTAGAGTTTTACTGCAGCAGAAGAAATAGTGTCAGAACAAAGAATGCTGGGTGATATTTGGGGGGGGGGGGCAAAATGGCACAAACCTACTCCCAAGTGTTATTTTCCAGAAACACTGCTCAGTCAATCAAACTGCACACCAATTCGTAATCTAGAACACAGTATAATTTGTATCTCTTAGAGATCATTGTGCTAAGATTGACTATTAAAATAAGAAGGAATATATTAGTGCTTTATTTTAGGACTAGGGAAAAGAAACGTCCTTAGACTTGTAGCTTTTATATTCATGTTCAAATCTTCACCCGGCCCGTGTTATCTTAATGAAGATGTGGGCTTTTAGAAGGCTAAGCATTTAAACCTTTATACAACTTGAATGGAGTAAGTCAGTTATTTCTGGCTGAAAATTTTTCTTCCTCTTAAATCTCTTTAACTGAAGCTCATTTGACAAACCTATTAGAAAATGAATAAATGCAGTGCCTTGTGATTTGTCTGTTGTCAACATGTTAACACACTTTATTTGAAGGTAGATTGATGAAGGGTGGCTGAAGGAGTTTACCCTCCCGAGTTAAAGAATAGAAAATCCTTTTTTCTTGGCATTTTTTTCTTTTTTTCCTTAGAAGTTCACAAGAGTAGATATACAATTATCCTCGACTTGCTGATGCAAAGGAACAGAGCATTTAGTTTCTTGTCACTGTCTCTGAAATTCCTAAAGGTACAATTAGCATTTCATTTGACATAATGTTGAAAGGTTCATAGATTGATCTTCCCTAAAATGCAGCAAGAATTTTTTGAAATGCAAATTTTGACATTTATTAACTTTTATTCCAGATCTGTTTATAGACTGTAAAACTGTGCATACATTTAACTCGAAGAAGCTAAAAGGACAATGTTTAGGTGGATACTCTGTGTTATAATAAAAGTCTATTTTATTGTTTCAACAATGAAATTTTTATTATCAGAGATTTATGATATCAGCACAGCAGTTTTTACTGCATGATTCACAGTGTTTTTATAGATGTATATTCAACAAAACAAGGAGAGAAATTGTACTGCAATACTCTCTCAAGAGTGCATTTCCCCATTGAAATAATGTCAGCAGTTTTCCACCTTCAAAGCCCTATGTTTTCAAATCAATTAACAATTCTAATTGTGCAGGAACAGTTGTTCACTAAGCTTGGCAAATGGGACAGGAAACATTATTTCCTTTCTTTGCCTAAAATGAAGACTTTAATCTTCTGAACCATATTTAACATATAAAAAACACACAACTGAAAAGTTAGACAGTTTGAAACTCAATCAGTTGCAAATGCTGTTTTCCTTTCTGAGTGGCCTACATTTATTTTCCCGGTGCTTCTTCATATATTTCTGGAAAGATGGAACAAAAGCACTCTAGATTTAACTCTCTACAACCAGGAGGGAATGATATCTATCCAGATTCAGTTGCACCTTACCAAAAAAACAAAAACAAAAAAACAGATATTCATTTATCTAAACAGTTTCTGCTCTTGTGAGGTAGCAAACCAAACATTGCTTCTGAAGTAACAAAAAAGTGCAAATGCACACTATTTCCAGCAAGCTGAGTAAACGTGACAAATTAATATACTAGAATCAGATTTGATCTATTCACTTAAAGTCCTGATGTTATAGCTTCTATAAAAATTTTTTAGTAAGATCAATGAGCAGTTTAGGATTAATGTGTAAGATGTAGGTCAGTGTGATGCTTTAAGGAATTAATGTGAAATCTTATGGGGAAATTATTGCATTATTAACAGATGCTTTATAAATGTATACACTTTTAATACATTTGATATGCAACTCAAAATAACTGAACTTTTCCATCCCTTTCAGTCTTTGATATTAATGACTATTAAAAAACAGTTAAGATTATTATAAAACAGTTAATCCCCCACACACACACACCAAGTTTCATCTGCTTTTAAAGAATCCTTGTGCCCTACCTCTCAGCTAAATAAAGGATCTTTCTTACTGTATTCACATTTTATGCTTTAGGGTTGTTGTCAAGTGTTGGGTTGAATGTAACTAGAATTTTATTTTTACTCCTGGATTTTCATTTTAAAATACAAGGTCAATATTGTTACCCTAACACCCGTTTTTTTTTTTTTAAATAGGATCCTTAGTCTTAATGTTTTTCCTAAAGATTAGACTTCTCACGTGATTTTAGTGATGAATGTACTAGATTCCCAAGAACAAAAAATAAAAAACCCTGTCCTTTGTATGCTCATAGAAAGACTGAATTTGATAGGAAAAAATGCACAAAACCAGGACAACTGAGCTCAGACCTTGTTCCCTCAATGGAACTGCAACTGATTGAGAACTAGGGATACATTAATTATTAGACTAAAAATTCAGGTCTTATCAGCCTGATCTGGTTCAACATGAGAGGGACAAAATCAGATGTTGGTCAGGTGCAAATGATTCTGAATGTAGTTCAAGATCATCAGTGAGTGTCTCTAGTGGTAATAACAATGTAGACTATTCTTAATGAGAATAAGGGTTAAGATGGAAAATGCAATCCATTCTTGATTGCATTTACACTTTATCTCTGTAAATATGAAAACAGGAAAAAAACTAACTTATGCATCATTCTCTTCTTCATTATGAATGAAATAAAGATAATTGCATTAGCCTAATCAATAGAGCCTTATGAAAAATCATGTTAACATAACGGTATGTGTCAACAATGCAGTAGTGTTCAGATTATCTAATCAATATGGCAAATGTGCCTGATTCTACCTCCTTAACTCTCCTGCCCACGAACTCCTCAACACATGATAGGAGAGTATGCTGCCATAGCACATTCATAGCACATAACACATAATATACATAAAACACATAACCTGTGGACAGTTACCATAAGCCTCTATCTGCCCAAAAGCTATAAGGATAATTTATTTTCATAGAGAATGGAAAAATGATTATCCCCACCAACATTTTTAAGGAATCAGTGAAATTTGCATAAACCACACTTACCTCTGTTCATATTCTTAAAATTGCTCTGGGACCTCCTTCACTCACCCAAACACAAGTGCAATGTGCTTCCCTTGAGTGCTTATAGTCACATTCACCACTCATTCATTGTCTAATTCTTACTAGCTGGATTTGTTTCTTCTACTCACTGACTTCAATGTGTATTGGGCAAACCTAAGGGCAGGTCGAAAAAAGTTATGACTTTGGTCCCTTCTTAAACCTTCAGATGCCTTGCCCAGCTTGAGACAGGAAGAGAATCTGAAGTTATTATTCTTGGCCAAAATTCAGCCTGACTTGACTTAGAAGCAAAGTAGTTTTCCATGAGACTGAATGCTTCTGATTCACATAAGAGTTCATCTGACAGACAGTCGCATCTCAGAGATCTCAGAGCTGACCGTTTTTTCATTCGCCTTCTCTTGAATGAGTGTTGCAGAACCCTGATGATTGCTCTGAGCTACCCAGACAGTCTGGATTTTGGGAAAACAAAATATTAGTTCCTTAACAGGAAGCTTGTTGGCAAATTATCTGAGACAGAGGATTCTGGTAAGTGTGCCTCTACAAAACATTCATCTTTTTGCATGGTGTCACTCATTAGGTTGACCACATGAAAATTCAAAGAAAACCAGCTAGATGAGCATATTCTGAACTGACATGATTATTGATTCCATTTGTTTATTTGTTTTAAGGTATTTGTCAAGCACTCTTCTAAATGTCGGTTAGATACAGGCTTATCAGGTTGGACATAGTCCCTGCCCCAAACAGGCCTTACAGTGCAAGTAGAAGGGAGAACAAGTCAAAGGGAACAGATGTACATCCCCCTGATTCTATTTATTGCTACTGTTTTTGTCTGTCTCCCCCAATTAGTCTATAAGCCTGTCAATGTGCAGGGATTGTCTCTATTTGTTGCCGAATTGTGCATTCCAAGTGCTTAGTACAGTGCTCTGTGCATAGTAAGTGCTCAATAAATACTATTGAATGAATGAATGAGTGAATAAATATGATTGGAGGTGATATCATCTTAAAAAGGAAATAGTATGGTCTATTTGAATGCTATGAATACATGATGGGTGTATAAGATGATTTATTCAATCAAAATAAGAATTGCCATGGCAAAATGGGCTTTTAGTAAGCACAGAGGATGCTGTATTCATTCATTCATTCAATTGTATTTATTGAGCGCTTATTGTGTGCAGAATGCTTTACTAAGTGTTTGGAAAGTACAGTTCGACAACAGAGAGAAACAATCCCTAACCAACAACGGGCTCACAGTCTAAAAGGGGGAGATAGACAACAAAACAAAACAAAACAAGTAGACAGGCCTCAGTACCATCAAAATATATAAATAGAATTATAGATATATACACATCATTAGTAAAATAAATAGAATAATAAACATGTACAAATATACCCATTCTGTGGGCCAGGGAGGAGGGTAGAGCTTTAGTTAATATAGGTGATTAGCATGGCTTAGTGGAAAGAGCCCGGGCTTGGGAGTTGGAGGTCGTGGGTTCTAATCCCGTTCTGCCACTTGCCAGCTGTGTGACCTTGGACAAGTCACTTAAATTCTGTGTGCCTCAGTGACCTCACCTGTAAAATGGGGGTGAAGACTGTGAGCCCCATGTGGGACAACCAGATGACCCCAGCACCTAGAACACTGCTTGGCAAATAGTAAGTGCTTAACAAATATCAACATTATTATTATTATTATTATAAATGAAAATTTACCTCAACTCTAGAACTAGTAGCAGTAATAAAAATATTTATTAAGTACCCACATGGTTTGGTGCATTGTTCTAGGTGCTTAGGAAGTGTCTAGTGACACATTCACTGCCCACAAGGAGATAAGACTGTAAGGGGAGAAATAAACAAAAATATTTACAACTAGCATAAGCCCAGTAAATAATTAAGTACTCTTACATACATGAGAGCTTCTCAGATGCAAGCACCACTTTCCAGAATTCTGGGTTCCTAAACTGAACACATACTGAGTATACTTGAGGTCAAAAATGGAATGTCAAACAACCAAGGTAAGCAGGATTAACAAGGAACTAGGGAAGGAAGATAGACTGATGAGAAAACCAGGATGCTCATTAATTATGGATCCTTTAGAAAAAATGTCCACAGCAGTATTCAGAAAACAGCAAAACTAGCTGCCTAGTATACAGCACTGCCAAGCATTGGGAAATTTCTACCAGCAGACTGAGAAGAGCTGGAGTAGATAGTTCAGAACAGAATAAGTTCAAACTATCCAATAAACCAGGCATAGGTTGTGATATAAAAGCTGCAGTGCCTTATTGAATTATCAGAGTAGCAACCCAAGAGCAGATACAGATCAAAATGGATAGTCTCTCCTCATCCATGGGGACAGGTAGAAGACAATAGGAATGAATGAATTCTTTTCTGTAAACAAGTTCCATGTCTCGGCTTTGATATGAACATATTATAATTCTATTCATTTATATTAATTATGAGTATATATCTATAATTCTATTTATTTATATTGATGCTATTGATACCTGTTAACTTGTTTTGATGCCTGTCTCCCTCCTTCTAGACTGTGAGCCTGTTGTGGGCAGAGATTGTCTCTGTTGCTGAACTGTATTTTCCAAGCGCTTAGTACAGTGCTCTGCGCACAGTAAGCACTCAATAAATACAACTGATTGAATGAATGAAAGTAAAATTAATAGATTATAGAAAAGTGAGTTATGCCCAATCAAATGTTGCCTATTATGGTAAAGTTGTAATGATAGCAATATGTAGATAGATAGATATGAAAATAAATTCAACTATCTCAACAACACACAGCCCAGTGATGCTCTCTGATAGAGCAGAAGGAAAAAAATAATAATAATAAAGAAAAAGCCAGCGTTTCTTCAGAAGGCACATCAGCAAAGTAGAGCATCAGTGCACATCATGTCCTAAACCGAATGACAGATATTTCATCATTCAGCCCCACTGAACAATTTAAATAGTCTTTAATTAGACATTCACATCAAATAGTGATGCAGAATTTAACAGTGAAATTCTCAGAAGGAATTGCAGTGAAATTCTAGACATTCTCAGTAGGAAATGTTAGGAAGGATTTATGGGAAGAATAGCTAGCACCTACGGGTTCCAAAGTAATATAAGCTTCTGAGGGCAGAGATCATGTCTACCGATGTTATTGATTAATTGATTGCTTACTGGAGAGTTGAAATAAGCAGCGAGAAGTGGCCCTTGTCCTAGTAGGAAAGCAGCATGCCTAATGGGTAGAGCATGGGCCTGGAAGTCAAAAGGTTCTGTGTTCTAATCCTGGCTCTGCCACTTGTCTGCTGTGTGACCTTGGGCCTCATTTACCTCATCTGTAAAATGGGAATTAAGACTGTGAGCAACATGTGGGACAGGACTGTGTCCAATCTGATAATCTCAAATCTACCCTAGCAGTTAGTACAGTACTTGGCACAGAGTAAGCGCTTAACAAATACTGTAAAAAAATAGTTGAAAGAATAAAGGGATAGATTTCAGTTTAGATGTATTTCCCTTCATTCTTTCCACTACATTTGTGGAAATACATCTTAATGTACAATGATTGAGTATTGCTAGAAAATCTGCTCTTTCTTGTCCATCCAAACAAATTAATACTCCTTCTATGCCACCTGGTTTCTCAACGACAATAATAATAATAATAGCATTTGTTAAGCACTTATTATGTGCCAAGCACTGTTCTAAGCACTGGAGTAGATGCAAGGTATTCAGGTTGTCCCACATACGGCTCACAGTCTTAATCCCCATTTTACAGGTAAGGTAACTGAGGCACAGAGAAGTTAAGTGGCTTGCCCAAGGTCACACAGTAGACAAGTGGCAGAGCTGGGATTAGAAACCACATCCTCTAACTCCCAAACCCATGCTCTTGCTACTAAACCACACTGCGTCTCACTGCATTAGCCTCCTTGCTAACCTCCCAACCTCCTGCCTCTCCCCACTCCAGCCCATACTTTATTCTGCTGCCGGATCATTTTTCGACAAAAACGTTCAGGACGTCAACCCATTCCTCAAAAAACTCCAGTGGTTGTCCTTCCATCTCTGCACCAAACAAAAATTCCTCACCATTGGCTTTAAAACAATCACCTTGCCCCCTCTCCTACCTCAACTTGCTACTCTCCTACTATAATCCAACCTGCACGCTTTGCTCCTCTATTTCTAACCTTCTCACTATGCCTTGATCTCTTCTATGTTACCACCTATCCCCTGCCAACGTCTACCCTTGGGCTGAAATGCCCTCCCTCCTCAAATCTGACAGACAATTACTCTGTCAGCTTCAAAGCCTTACTGAAGGCACATCTCCTCCAAGACACCATCCCTGACTAAGCTCCCCCCTTCCTCTTCTTCTATTCCCTTCTGTGTTGTCCTGACCTGTTCCCTTTATTTATCACCCCTATAAGCCCCACAGCACTTATGTACATGTCTGTAATGTAATGAATGTATTTATATTGATGTCTGTCTCCCCTGATTCTTGACTATAAGCTTAGGGAAATTGTCCTTTTATTGTTGTATTGTACTCTCCCCCGTATTTAGTACAGTGCTCTGAGCACAGGCAATGCTCAATAAATATGACTGAATGAATGAATAAATGAAATGATGGTAGAAGACTGGCAAATGTGCCATATAGTCAGTAAGGACTTGGGAATTTGAATCATGGTGCTGGGAGAACTAGGAAGTAGAGCTGCAATAAGGGTTCAATCTTTGTATCTGCAAACAAACTGACGGATTATTCTTTGATTGCAAAGTTTTGAAAATCATCCAGAATTGGCAGGTGCAAAATTTGATATATATTCTGCTGGTAGAGTCTGGTTGAGAGGATTTTGAACTGAAGGGGAAGTAGGAACTTTTTTCTCGAAACTACAGTTTCAAAGAACTACCTGCTGGGCAACCTTGGCTAAGTCACTTAACTTGTCTGTGCTTCAGTTTTGTCATCTGTAAAATGGAGATGAAGACTGTGAGCCCCACGTGGGACAACCTGATTCCCCTGTGTCTCCCCCAGCGCTTAGAACAGTGCTCAGCACATAGTAAGTGCTTAACAAATACCAACATTATTATTATTACCTGCTGGGCAACCTTGGCTAAGTCACTTAACTTCTCTGTGCTTCAGTTTTGTCATCTGTAAAATGGGGATTGAATACCTATGCTCATTCTGTTTTAGACTGCGAGCCCAATATGGGGCAGGAACTGTATCTGATATGATTCTTTTGTATGTACTCTCTTTATTAGCCTAGTGTCTGGAATGTTGTAAGGGCTTAAGAAAAACGAAGATAATAATAATGATGATAAGATTGATGATTATTTTATGACATATACTCCTTGTCAAACCTAATGGATGTTAATTCATCCTAATCCTCCTTGATCTCTCAGCTACTGTTTATTATTAGTAGTAGTACTATTGTTATTATTTTAATATTTTTAAGTTCTTACTATGGACCAAACACCCTCTAAGCATTAGGTTAAGTGCAAGATAATCAGGGCAGACACAGTCCCTGTTCCTCGTGGACTCCGATGTACTAGGACCACTACTCAAGCATGATTTTACTGACACACTTCTGTCCTAATTCTCTTTTTCCTCCTTGCTCACTCCAAGAGTTCTAAACCACAAATTTTACAAAACTGAATCATTCAGGCCAGTGTAAATCAAAGAACTTTACACCTGCTAGTCCTTCCTGAACTTCAATATTGTGTGAAAAAGTAAAAGAAAGACTTGTCAGTCTGTTTATGATTAAATCCTATCATGTTGTTCTGTGGATTGTAATGGATATTCTTAAAAAACTGTTTTTATACTGATTAGCACATCTCAACATCCCAGAAGAGAAGAAAATGAACTGTCTTTGCAGGCATAAAATAAAGGAAGTCCCTTAAAGGTACAAGACTTTTTTTATTTTAAAGAATTTCTGATTATTTTAAAAAATACTAATCAGCATACTAATTCATTTGAGTTGGCCAGGTAACTTTGATGATATTGTGTGTTGCAGCATTTCTATACTTTATACTAGCATTTCTATACTCTTAGATTGTGAGCTCCATGGAGGAAAGGGACGATATTTAATTTCCACCTGTGCATTCTCTCCCAGTGATTAGTACAGCCAGTGCATAATAAATGCTATTACTAGAAGCAGCATAGCTCAGTGGAAAGAGCCTGGGCTTCGGAGTCAGAGGTCATGGGTTCAACTCCCGGCTCTGCCACTTGTCAGCTGTTTGACTGTGAGCAAGTCACTTAACTACTCTTGCCTCAGTTACCTCATCTGTAAAATGGGGTTAACTGTGAGACTCATGTGGGACAACCTGATTACCCTGTATCTACCTCAGTGCTTAGAACAGTGCTCTGCACATAGTAAGCGCTTAACAAATACCAACATTATTATTACTACTGTAATATTTGAGGTATTTCGATTGCTGTGATAAATTCTATAGTATCACAAAACAGGATAATTGAAGTCTTTTCTAGTCTATGTGTCTGGATATTTATCCTTTTTTTCTGTATTTGAAATAGCACAGTGTCTCATTGATTGTGCCCATGAACTCCAAGGAATGAATGAATGAATCAATCAATTAATAGAATTCTATTTAGCTGTCCTGTGACACCTCAAACTCAACATGTCCAAAACAGAATTATCTTTCCATTCAATCCCTACCGTCCCATAATTTTCCCATCACTGTAGAGAGCACCACCATGCTTCCTGTCTCTCAAGCTTGGCATCATTATTTACTCATCTCTCTAATTCAACCCACCTACTCAATCTTTCACTAAATCCTGTAATTTCAACCTTCACAGTATCTCTAAAATCCACACTTTCATCTCCATTCAAACTGCTACCATGTTAAATCCAAGCACTTATCCTATCTCACCTGTGTACTGCATATATACTGTATACTATATCAGCCTCCCCGCTGACCTCCCTCTCCTTTGTCTTTCTCCTCTCTAGTCCAGACTTCACTCTTCCCAGATCATTTTTCTACAAAAACATTCGGTCCATGTTTTCTCACTCCTCCAGAACCAACCACCTTCACATCAAACAGGAACTCCTTATCTTTGGATTTAAAGCATTCAATCACCTTTCCCCTTCCTATCTCACCTTGCTGCTCTCCCATTACAACCCAGTTCATTCATTCATTCAATAGTATTTATTGAGCACTTACTATGTGCAGAGCATTGTACTAAGCGCTTGGGATGAACAAGTTGGCAACAGATAGAGACAGTCCCTGCCGTTTGACGGGCTTACAGTCTAATCGGGGGAGACGGACAGACAAGAACAATGGCAATAAACAGCGTCAAGGGGTAGAACATCTCGTAAAAACAATGGCAACTAAATAGAATCAAGGCGATGTACAATTCATTAACAAAATAAATAGAGTAACGAAAATATATACAGTTGAGCGGACGAGTACAGTGCTGTGGGGATGGGAAGGGAGAGGTGGAGGAGCAGAGGGAAAAGGGGAAAATGAGGCTTTAGCTGCGGAGAGGTAAAGGGGGGATGGCAGAGGGAGTAGAGGGGGAAGAGGAGCTCAGTCTGGGAACGCCTCTTGGAGGAGGTGATTTTTAAGTAGGGTTTTGAAGAGGGAAAGAGAATCAGTTTGGCGGAAGTGAGGAGGGAGGGCGTTCCAGGACCGCGGGAGGACGTGACCCAGGGGTCGACGGCGGGATAGGCGAGACTGAGGGACGGTGAGGAGGTGGGCGGCAGAGGAGCGGAGTGTGCGGGGTGGGCAGTAGAAAGAGAGAAGGGAGGAGAGGTAGGAAGGGGCAAGGTGATGGAGAGCCTTGAAGCCTAGAGTGAGGAGTTTTTGTTTGGAGCGGAGGTCGATAGGCAACCACTGGAGTTGTTTAAGAAGGGGAGTGACATGCCCAGATCGTTTCTGCAGGAAGATGAGCCGGGCAGCGGAGTGAAGAATAGACCGGAGCGGGGCGAGAGAGGAGGAAGGGAGGTCAGAGAGAAGGCTGACACAGTAGTCTAGCCGGGATATAACGAGAGCCCGTAATAGTAAGGTAGCCGTTTGAGTGGAGAGGAAAGGGCGGATCTTGGCGATATTGTAGAGGTGAAACCGGCAGGTCTTGGTAACGGAGAGGATGTGTGGGGTGAACGAGAGGGACGAGTCAAGGATGACACCGAGATTGCGGGCCTGAGAGACGGGAAGGATGGTCGTGCCATCCACGGTGATAGAGAAGTCTGGGAGAGGACCGGGTTTGGGAGGGAAGATGAGGAGCTCAGTCTTGCTCATGTTGAGTTTTAGGTGGCGGGCCGACATCCAGGTGGAGACGTCCTGGAGGCAGGAGGAGATGTGAGCCTGAAGGGAGGGGGAGAGGACAGGGGCGGAGATGTAGATCTGCGTGTCATCTGCGTAGAGCGTAGAGATGGTAGTCAAAGCCGTGAGAGCGAATGAGTTCACCGAGGGAGTGAGTGTAAATGGAGAACAGAAGAGGGCCAAGAACTGACCCTTGAGGAACTCCAACAGTTAAAGGATGGGAGGGGGAGGAGGCACCAGCGAAGGAGACCGAGAATGACCGGCCAGAGAGGTAAGAGCAGAACCAGGAGAGGACAGAGTCCGTGAAGCCAAGGTGAGATAAGGTATGGAGGAGGAGGGGATGGTCGACAGTGTCAAAGGCAGCAGAGAGGTCAAGGAGGATTAGAATGGAGTAGGAGCCATTGGATTTGGCAAGAAGGAGGTCATGGGTGACCTTAGAGAGAGCAGTCTCGGTAGAGTGGAGGGGACGGAAGCCAGATTGGACGGGGTCTAGGAGAGAATGGGAGTTAAGGAATTCTAAGCATCGATTGTAGACGACTCGTTCTAGGATTTTGGAAAGGAAGGGTAGTAGGGAGATAGGACGATAACTGGAAGGGGAAGTGGGGTCAAGAGAGGGTTTTTTTAGGATGGGGGAGACGTGGGCATGCTTGAAGGCAGAGGGGAAGGAGCCCTTGGAGATTGAGTGGTTAAAAATAGAAGCTAATGAAGGCAGGAGGGCAGGGGCGATGGTTTTAAGAAGGTGAGAGGGAATGGGGTCCGAGGCGCAGGTGGAGGGGGTGGCGCTTGCGAGGAGGGAGGAGATCTCCTCTGAGGATACTGCAGGGAAGGATGGGAAAGTAGGGGAGGGGGTTGGTGGGGGGGAGGGGAGAAGTGGAGGAGTGACTTTGGGGAGCTCAGACCTGATCGTGTTGATTTTCGTGAGGAAATAGGTGGCCAAATCATTGGGGGTGAGAGATGGGGGAGGGGGAGGAACAGGGGGCCTAAGGAGAGAGTTAAAGGTCCGGAACAATCGGCGGGGGTGACGGGCATGGGTGTCGATGAGGGAGGAGAAGAAGCTTTGCCTGGCGGAGGAGAGGGCAGAGTTAAGGCAGGAAAGGATAAATTTGAAGTGTGTGAGGTCGGCTTGGTGCTTGGACTTTCGCCAGCAGCGCTCAGCAGCTCGAGCATAGGAGCGTAGGAGGCGGACGGAGGAGGTGATCCAGGGCTGTGGGTTAGTGGAGCGAGAGCGGCGGAGGGAAAGGGGGGCGAGAGAGTCGAGATGAGTAGAGAGGGTGGAGTTGAGAGCGGAGACCTGATCGTCGAGAACATGGTCTAATACCCACCTACTCACTGTACCTCAGTCTTATCTATCATGCTGATGAACTATCACCCACATCCTGCCTCTGGCCTAGAATGCTCTTCTCTTCATATCTGACAGACAATTCAAACCTTTTTTGAAGACACTTCTTCTCCAAGAGGCTTTCTCTGACTAGACCCTCATTTCCCACGCCCTCTGCATCTCCCTGATTTGCTCTCTTGATTCATCCCTCCTTCATCCCCAAATCACTTATTTGCATATCTGTAATTTATTTATAGTAATGTCTTTCTCTCCCTCTAGACTGCGAGGTCGTTGCAGACAGGGAATGTGTCTACTAACTCTTTGTATTGTATTCTCCCAAGTGCTTAATACAGTGATCAGCACATTTTAAGTGCTCAGTAAATGTGATTGATGATTGGTATTTGATGATTTGATGATGATTTATCACTGATTGGTATTTACTGAGCACTTAGTATGTGCAGAGCACTGTATTAAGCATTTGGGAGAGTACTATACAACAAAATTAATGTTTTTTGGTCATAAAGAATCTCTTCAGAATGGTTCAAGCCATTACTAGAGATAACATAAAATAAGTTGCTGATTCTGAGAAGTGGTCAATGAGCCAGAAATGTAGTTGCATATTCAGCTCACAAATATAATCATATTTACCCAGGCATTTCTACTCTGCTGCATTTTTTTTAGGAACAGGTAAAATATTACTTGGAAATCACATTATTATAATAAAAGCATTTGCTCATTGTGCATAGTCCAATACTTTAGAATTCCACAGTTTTAAACTATGTACTATGGGAGACAGTGAGTAGCCAAATGCTTAGATGATGCTTAAATGCTGATGTGTCAGAAATGAGGGAAATAAAGAGATGAGAGATTGATCAGGGAAAACCATCTGGGAGATCATAATTTCAGAAGGGTTTCTTTGTTCATGGTGTTTTGAGCACTTTAATAGGCACTTGGAAATATACAACAGAAATTAAAATTTGTCCCTCCCTCAAGGAGCTCCCTCAAGGAGCTCCCTCAAGGAGCTTTCAATCTAATAGAATTTGGGAAAAGGGAAACCGTGGATATGATACACCTAGATTTTCAAAGAGTTTTTGACAAGCTTCCACTAAAAAACAAAAAATACCAGCTTTTGTAAAATCCAAGAGCTCTTGATATTATAGATATTATATATTGATATTATAGAGAATGTGGTCTTGCAAACAGAAAAGTGCCTGAAAGTAGAAAAACAAAAGATAGAGAAGTACAGAGAAGTAAACAGTGCTGATCTTAAAGGTCATACTTATTGGGTGCTTACTGAGTGTAGAGCACTATATTAAGTACTTGATACAGTACTTGTCAGCTGTGCTACTTTGGGAAAGTCACTTAACTTCTCTGTGCCTCAGTTATCTCATCTGTAAAATGGGGTTTAAGACTATGAACCCCATGTGAGACAATCTGATTACCTTGAATATACCCCAGCGCTTAGAACAGTGCTTTGCACATAGTAAAAACTAAACAAGTACCATCATCATTACAACAGAGTTGATAGACACATTCCCTTTCATTCATTCATTCAGTCGTATTTATTGAGCACTTAGTGTGTGCAAAGCACTGTACTAAGCACTTGGGAGAACACAATACAAGAGATATTAAAATTAATTATGTGCTTTGGGCCTGAATGTGAAGAATCAAGTGCTTAAAGAGAACAGATCCAAGTGCAAAGGTGAGGTAGATGGGAGAGGGAGTTAGGGGAAAAAAAATGTTGGTATTTGTTAAGCACTTACTATGTGCCAAGTATTTTCTAAGCACTGGGGTAGTTACAAGGAAATCAGGTTGTCCCACGTGGGGCTCACAGACTTAATTCCCATTTTCCAGTTCCAGCTAACAAGTGGCAGAGCTGGGATTAGAACCCACTACCTCTGACTCCCAAGCCCTTGCTCTTTACACTAAGCCACACTGCTTCTCATGAGGGCTTAGACAAGGAAGGCCTCTTGGAAGCGATATGACTTTTGTAGGCTTTGAAGATGAGGAGAGCAGCAGACTGTAGTATATGAAGGGGGAGGAAGTTCCGACTAGAGAGAGGAGGTTGGAAAGAGGATCCATAGTGAAATGGATAAAATCAAGATATATTGAGTAGTTGATGTTGGGGAGAGAAGTACACACCTGAGTTGTAGTAGGAAGTTAGCAAAAAAAAGTAGGCGGGGGTGAGCTGATTGACTATCTTAAAGATGATGGTACGAAGTGTCTATTTGATTTAGAGGTGGAGTTTCTTGAGGAGTGGAGAGTCATGAACTGAAAATTTTGTATATTTTTTTAAATAAAATTATCCGGGCAGCAGAGTGAAGTAAGGATTGCTGTGGGAGAGACAGGAGTCAGGGAAGTCAGTGAGGAGCCTGATGTAGTGATCAAGGTCAGATAGGATAAATGTTTGGATTAATGTGATAGCAGTTGAGATGGAGAGAAAAGGGAGGATTTTAGTGATGTTGAGAAGGTTGAACCTATCGGATTTGGTGACAGATTGAATATGTGAGCTGAGTGAATGAGATGAGTCATTTCTAGGACTTATTTGTTTAGCATATAAAAGTGCAGTGAAATAGTGTGCAAATGACAGTAAGCTCTGCAAGTGGTGCAATAGAAGGGACCTAGTGAAAAGTTGCAGGAAGATGAATAAAAATGAATAAAAAATGAATGAAATGAAATGAATAAAAATGAACTACACTCAGAGCAAATGTAATGAACATATGGAAATATAAGCTGCAGCTGAGATTGTCTATTATTTAAAATTGTCAATGTATAGCATCCAAAATGGACAACTGAATGTTGGGCATCATTTGGAAGGGTTAAGAAATAAAACAAAAGGAAAAAAAAAATCTCCAGAAAACCACAGTATTGCTAAAACTGTAATGGATGCAGTTTAATCACCACCTTTTAGTAATAATGATATTTGTATTTGCTAAGTGCTATACTTAGCATTGGTTTTGATACAGGATAATCCGGTCATACATAGTCTTAGTCCCTCATGGAGCTAATATTCTAAGTAAGAGGGAGATCAAATATTGAATGCCAACTTTAGAGATGAGAAAATCTGAGTCACAGATAATCAATTTTATTTATTCAGTGCTTACTGTGTGCAGAACACTGTAGTAAGTGCTTGGGAGAGTTCAATACAACAGAGTTGGTAGACATATCCTTGGCCACAGTGGGCTCACAGTCTAGAAGAGAAGATGAATATTAAAATGAATTATGGATACATGCATAAGTGATTAGGGGGTGAGGTTGGGATTGGAGCTTTTAAAGGACAACGATCAACTAAGTACATAGGTGCCTCAGAAGGGAAAGGGAGTAGAGGGAATAAAGATTTAGTTTGGGAATGCCTCAGAGTAGATGTGATTTTTATAAAGCTTTTTAAGTTGGGAGAATGTCATCCTGCTGTATACGAGGAGGGAGGGAGTTGAAGGCCAGATGGAGCACATGCAAGGGGTTGGCAGTGATATAGATGAGATGGAGCGGGTAAGTAGGTTGCTGATAGAGGAGAAAATTGAGTGGTCTGGTTGGTAATAGACATCAGAGAGCTAAGGTAGGAGAGGGTGAGCTGAATAAGTGGCTTAAAGCTGATGGTGAGGAGTTTCTGTTTGATGTAGAGGTGAATGGACAACCTCTGGAGGTTTACCATTCATTCATTAATTCAATCATATTTATTGAGCACTTACTGTGTGCAGAGCACTGTACTAAGCACTTGGAAAGTACAGTTCATCAATAAAGACAGACAATCCCTGCCCACACCGGACTTACAGTCTGCAGTCTACCAGCTATTTACCACTGGTTACATTTGCCAAGTAGCAGGTAATAAGCAAATCTCTTTTTTTTTAACTTCAGAAAGTAGTGCAGGATGATGCCATTAATAGATTCAAGAAAGTTTAGGGTATATTCATAGCTGTAGATTTCATGATGAGTTAGTAAAGTGAAAAAATCATAAGCATTAGCATCACCTCCTTGATGGGTCCCACAAAAGAAAGCTTGTCAGTCCAGCAGTATAATTGGCCATATATTGACTACATGCCTAGAACAGGGAAACATGTCAAAATAAAGGTCCAGCGAGCCCCAAGATATATAGGGGTTAGATATAATTATAGGAAGAGTTTTTTATCCAAAATCTGGCCTAGGGATTATCATTATTATTGTTATGTTATTTGTTAAAGTATTTGTGTCAGTGTCTTAGTGGATGGCAGCATGGCTTAGTGGATAGAGAACGGTACTGGGGGTCTGAAGGAGCTGTGTTCTAATCCCCGCTCCGTCACATGTCTGCTGGGTGACCTTGGGCAAGTCATCACTTTGGATATCAGTTAAAATGGGTGATAAGACTGTGAGCTCCATGTGGGAAAAGGCCTATGTCCAACCTATGTCAACTACTATGTACCCCAGTGTTTAGTATAATCCCTGGAGCATAGTAACCGCTTAACAAGTGCCATATCATTATTATTATAAAGTACTCTTTTAATTGCTGGCTTAGACCAGACACGGTCCCTGTCTCTCGTGAGGCTCACAGCTAAAGTAGGAGGAGGAACAGGTAGTGAATCGCCATTTTAAAGATAACGAAGCTGTGGCGCAGAGAAGGTAAGTGATTTATCCAAGGTCACACAGCTGACAAGTGAGAAGCAGCCTGGCCTAGTGGATAGTGCCCAGGCCTAGGAGTTCTAAACCGTGCTCTGCCACTTGTCTGCTGCATTTCACTTCTCTGAGCCTCAGTTACCTCATCTTTAAAATGGGACTTAAAACTGTGAGTCCCATGTGAGACAGGGACTGTGTCCAACCTGATAATCTTTTATCTAACCCAGTAAAGCTCCTGGGACATAGTAAGTGCTTAACAAATGCCATAAAAATAAAAAAAAAGAAGTGGAAGACCTGGGATTAGAGCCCAAGTCCACTGACTCTGGGCCCATGCTCTTTCCACTAGGCCATGCAGCTTCTAGGTCATAGGCAAAATAAATCTGTTTTATTCTTCAAGCATCTCATCATCACCATGAGTGAGAGAATAATGGCTGGATAGACCATTGATCTGTCTCAGGAATGGCATTGCTTATGATTTTAGTCAACATTTCTTAGTCTGCATTATCATTCCTTTTCAGTTTCCTTCTAATAATGCTCTCAAAATCATCTCTTTCATCTGCTTCTGTAACTAAATGACCGAGATTATATTTTAAAAAGTTTGTTCCCTGGGCTGGACAATCTAGAAAGGATAATGACTTCATTACAGTACTCACTTGTGGTAGCAGAGTTGTATGGGAACTGTGGGTGACCTCAGAAAGGGAGGTCAGAAGTCCCATTGTCTTGAGGGAGGGGACAGGTGCCTCTCTGCCCCCCTCCCTCCCCTAATGGAGCAGCAGTGGGAAGAGGGGCACCACATCTGGAAACATCAAGGCCAACAGGGAAGAGTTATCTCTACTGAGCCCAAACATCAAACACACTTTTCCCTTCTCCATTCACTGTCAGTTTAATGCCCTCACCCTGCCAACAAACCAACTCATCATCATCATCAGTATTTACTGAATGACTACTACATGCAGAGAGCACTCTTCTAAGCTCTTCAGAGAGCACACTACAACAGAGTTCACACACACATTCCCTGCCCCCAACAAGCTAGCAGTCTAGAGGGGGGAGGCAGATATTAATATGAATATGTATGTATAAATACATGTATGTACATGCTGGGCTAATATAAAATACCCGAAGATCACAAATCCAAGTCTATCAATGAGCATTGCACTAAGTGCTTGGAAAACTACAACGCAGTAGGACACAATCCCTGCTCATAAAGAGTTTACAGTCTTTAAAGGGAGACCAACATTAAAATAAAGACTGAGGAAATGGCAGAGGGTAAGAACAAGTACATAAGTGAGTGTTGGAGATCTGGAGATACGGTCAATATTAATTGACTAAGGGGTACAGATTTGAGTGCTTAGATGATCAGGCAATCAATGATACTTATTAAGTAATTACTTTGTGCAGAATACTATACTAAGCTCTTGGGAGTAAGTACAAAAGAGTTATCAGATATGTTCCCTGCCTATGCTTAGATGATCATTCATTCAGTGGTATTTATTAAGTGCTCATTTTGTGCAGAACACTGTACTAAGCACTTGGGAGTGTACTATGCAACAGAGTTAACCGATATGTTCCCTGCCTACAACAAGCTTACACTGTAGGTGATGCAGACAGAAGGGAGAGCAAGTAGGAGAAATAAGAATTTAGTCAAGTCATGCGTCTTGGCAAAGATGTGCTACAACGAGGACTTTGAAAAGAGGGAAAGTGATGGTCTGTCATATATGATTGAGGAAAGAGTTCCAGGCCAGAGGGAGAATATAAGCAAGCAGTGAGCAGTGAGACAGTGCTTAGTACAATGCTCTGCACACAATAAACATTCAACTAATATGATTACATGAAGGAAAATAGTGAGATTGAGACTGAAATACAGTGAATAGGTTGGTGGAAGAGGGGAAAAGTGTGCAGACTGGGTTGCACTAGGAGATCAGCGAGGTAAAGTAGGAGATGGACAGCTGATTGAGTGTCTTAAAGCCATTACTAAGGAGTTTCTAATTCATGTAGAGGTGGAAATTTTTGAGGAATAGAGAAGCAGGCATATGGACTGAACAGCTTTTTAGAAAAGTAATCCATGCAAGAGAGTGAAGAGAGGGGAGAGACAGGAGGCAGGGATGTCAGAAAGGGAGCTGATTGAGTTGTCAAGGTGGGACAATATGCGCTTGGATCAGTATAATAGAATTTTGGAGAGAGGAAAGGGAGGATTTTAGCAGTGCTGTGAAGGTAGAAGGGATGAGATTTTGTGACTGATTGAATGTGTGGGTTTATTAGAGAGATGAGTCGAAGGTAAAGTCAAGGTACAGGCTTGTGAGATAGGCAGGATGGTGGTTTTTTCTCTCAGAAATAAAGAACTAGTGGGGGGTGCTAAACACTAGTGATAACTGCCTATGTATATTAATCAGTACTTCCTAGGATGAGCTACATGAGACTCAGAGAAGAGATGTTTAAAAGAACTACCGAGGTCAAGCAGGTTCTTTGCTTGTGCTGACTTGTTCCCTTTAAGTCAAAGTGCAGAGTGTCCTTTAAAATTAATCAAGCAATCAAGCAATCATATTTATTGAGTGATTACTGTGTGCAGAGTACTGTATTAAGTGACTGGAAGAGTACGATATTAGACAATCAATGGTACATACATTCCCTGTCCACAAGGATCTTGGAATATTTTACAGCCAAAATGTTGGCAAGAACTGCCTTGTGGGGGCCATTTTTAAAAGAGCAGTAGCCCCATATGACCTAAACTACATCTAGATTGATAAGGTTGAGAGAGGGAGTGATTGTTTGCAGGGAGGTTAACCAGGGCCCCAAGTAAACTGTTGGCTTTGGAATTTGTACATTTTGAACCCCACAAGGGACTGAGACTGTTTAAATCCCACTTGTGTATTTTCTTCTAAAGCTAAGTACAGTGCTCTGCACACAGTAAACAATCAATTAAAGAATCAATAATATTTATTAAGTGCTTACTGTGTGCTGAGCTCTATACTAAGTACTTGGGAAAGTACAATATAACAGAGTTGGTAGACAAATTTCCAGGCCACAATGAACTTACAGTCTAGAGGGGGTTACAGACATTAGTATAAATAAATTATGGATATGTACATAAATGTTGTGGGACTAAGGTTGGGCTGCCTAGAGAGTAAAAAAATCTAAGTGCAAGGATGTCAGAAGGAAGTGGTAGAAAAGTAAATGAGGGCTTGGAGGAAGGTCTCTTGGAGGAGATGTCTTTTTAATAAGGTTTGAAAGTCAGGGGTTAGTGATTGATCATGAGAGAGAGAGAGGGTGCTCTAGGATAGAGATAGGAAGTGGGCAAGAGGTTGGAGATGAGATAGATGAGATCGAGGTACAGTTAGTAGGTTGGCATAGAAGAGTGAAGTGTTTGGGCTGGGTTCTAATAGGAGATTGGCAAAATGAGGTAGTAGGGGGCAAGGTGATTGAGTATTTTAAAGCCAATGGTAAGGAATTTATGTTCGACATGAAAGTAGATGGGCAACCACTGGAGATTCTTGAGTGGAGAAATATGATTTTATAGAGAAATGGTCAGGGCAACAGAATGAAGTGTGGACTGAAGTGGGGAGAGCCAGGAGGTAGGAAGGTCAAATGCATCAGTAAGGAGGCTGATGCAGTATCAAAGTGGGATAGAGTGCTTGGATTAACATAGTAGAACTTTAGATGAAGTGGAAAGGATGAATTTTCGTGGTTTTGAAGATTGACTAGTCAGAATTTGGTAACAGATTGAATATGTGGGTTTAATGACATAGATAAATAGAGGCTAATGTAAAATATATTACTACTTTGAGGCTCTGTGTTTATCGGGCCCTGCAAATGCCACCCACTTCTCCTTCACAATTACCGTTAGTCCCCATTTACCTGTCTTAAGAATATGTGGGGGTTGTCCTTTTATTCAGTCAATTTTTATGATTTTTGACCAGTCTGAAGTGCAGTTTATCCACTAAATGGAATTTGGGTATGACTATAATAATTATAAATAATTATGGTATTTGTTAAGCGCCTACTATTTGCAAGGCACTATACTAAGCACTGGGGTGGATACAAGCAAATCAGGTTGGACACAGTCCCTGCCCCACCTAGGGCTCACAGTCTCAATCCCCATTTTGCAGATGAGGTAACTGAGGCACAGAGAAGAGAAGTGATTTGCCTAAGGTCACACTGCAGACAAGTGGTGGACCTGGGATTAGAACCCAGGACCTTGTGACTCCTAGGCCCGTGCTCTATCTACATGCAAAATAAATCTTCAGAATCAATATAGATTTCAATTTGGAAAGGATTTGTGTCCTCATCTTTAGGACAACAGCTAAGGCAATTGAAACCACAGATTTTGGTTGTTTTTATATTGACTCCTTCTGATCAAGGTGCTTATAAGCAGCTTTTGTTTTCTACCTCTATGACTTTTGATGGGCGACTGGTTAATAATTGCTGTCCAATGATTTGGCAATATACCTGCAAACATTGGGTTAATGTCAAGATTTAGGGTTTTTTTGGTTGTAGATCTAGGTCTAAAAATGGATTTTCCAAGGGGAAAAAAAAATCCACTCAAATTTTGCATTTCCATAGTGTTTTATTGAGGTGGACATAGGAAGAAGAAGAAAGAAGAGGAAGATTTGTTTCTCAGATGTAAGATTCAGAATCATTTCTATCTTTAACTTGACCTTCCTTAAAGTTCTTACCTTTTTGAATTTTAGTAAGTAGCATTTTATATGATAGAGTGGTATGACTAAATAATGAGTAAATACAAGATACATTGATGACTTACTTTGAGTATGTCCAGAAAACTTTCTAAATTCCTCAATTTTTAGCCTGCTAAGAAGGTCATGGATTCTACTCCTGCTTCTGCCACATGTCTGCTATGTGACCTTGGGCAAGTCATATCACTATTCTGGGCCTCAGTTGGCTCGTCTGTAAAATGAGGTTTAAGATGTGAGCTCTTTGTGGGACAAAGACTGTGTCCCACCTAAGTTCTATCAACCCCAGCACTTAGAACAGTGCTTAGCACGTAGTAAATGCTTAACAAGCACAATAATTATTATTAATATCTCATTGGTTCAATCATATTTATCGAGCACTTACCATGTTCAGAGCAGTGTATTAAGAGCTTGGAAAGTACAATTCGGCAAGAGAAATATCCCTATGAAGGAAAGAGAAAGCAATAGCAAGGAAAAAAGACAGAGGGGAGAGTAAAGAGAGACAGAGGGAGAGATACCTCTGAAAAAAGACAACAGTGAATCCAATTTTAGTTTCAGGGAAAGGGGAGGGACTTGACACAGGGTTGTGAACTTCCATCTTACCCAAGTTGGGCTGAATGTAGAAGTATTAGACAGAATCTTCTGTATCTGGCCACAAAACAAAAGGACAAATCTAAATGGGCATAATTTAATATTGGACTGTATTGGCATCAGCCCTCTTGTATTTTGCATATCTTTGAAACCTATATTGCCAACAGCTGGACACTGGTGTATTTGATACAAGGGAGCTACGAAAGGGGTTAGAGAGGATATTGTTGTTCGATAGTTTTGATGTTATGGAAAATACATATCACATTAAATGGAGAAAAAGAATTGAATAGTAAATGGACAAAAATGAAAAAAAAAAGTGCCATTATATTCACTTCAGTTCTGTGCCAAATAATTTCTTTTGGAAGAGGTTTTCTGATTAAACCTGAATTGTTTTTATGTGTCATCACAAAGACAGAGCAAATGCTGATTAAAACAATTAAAACTTTCCTTTGTTTGCAGAAGGAGATGCACCCAGATATGGCTTTTTTATTTGAAGACATCTTAATAAGTACTACCAGATTGAAATGAAATCTGTCATGAGTTATATTTTTCTTTTAGACAAACTGTCTACTTCACATACATATTAAGCAAGATTTGTTACCAGTGCTTCTTTCTATGTTTTCTATTTGTTGTCGTAAAATGGTAAATGTAGTAATAACACTAGATCTATCAGTTTGATAATGTAATGCAATACATCTGGCAGCTGAGGAAAAAAAACTGTAATGACATATTTGGTGTAGTGAATGGTTTTTCATTATGGTTTTCTCAAATACGCAATTGTGCTGTTTGCTGTACTCCCACCATCAAGGAATAGAAAGCAGTGTAGAGGCCAGGGAATTCAGCTTTTGTGGACTATAAATTGACTGTCATGCAAATATAAACATCAATTAAGTCCTGTCACTTCTTAAATATGTATTTATTGAAATAATTTAAGCAGGAAAGCTTGCTGAGGGGTCGGTGTCTAACTATATACTCTGGAAACCTCCTAGGGATTTAGTTTGTCTCCTTTGTCTTCTCATTTATGATTTCACACTGCTGTCTGAAACATGTTAAAATTTAAGGCCCATTCTCAGGGATGACAGGGAAATTATGTATTCAAGTTCCATTAATGCTAATAAGAGGAAATACTCATTTCCTTCAGCAGAAGCATGGAATACTTTCTTACTGAATTGCACATTTGGTAGGACACAAGATTACCACAAGGAGAAACTCTCTAATGGCAACTCCACAGTAATAATGTTCAGATTCATCAGAACAAACAAAACACACTCTCTATTTTTCGGTTGTGGGACTTTAAGCAGAGTTTTTAACAATTTTTAGGTGTGATGCTAACCATCTGACACAGAGAGGGTTTAATGAATGAAAGTCACTTTTCAGTGATGTAGGAAAAGGCTTGCGTGTTAAAAAAAAAAAAAAACAGTCAAGAACTTGCTAAAGAAATCACTTAATAAATGAAGATTTTAAAAGAAGTCTTTGTTCCGTGTGTAAACCCACCTTACAATTTCCCAATTAATTAATTTTCTTTTCTCCTGTCTGGGAATATTTTAATTTTTTTCCCCATGCTTGTTTTCCCAGGGTTAGAATTGGTAACATTGATAATGTCTAATTTGATCCTGTGAAAAACAGAGAGAGTAATTTTGTTTGTTATCAGAATGACTTTAATTTCAGAATTTGAAATTTCAAAATGAAGAATTTTTTATTGGTTTAAGTATTGTTTGATTATTTTTGAAGAAGCTATTTGAAGAAAATAATATTTTTAATTACCCAGAGTCAACCACAATGCCCTTAGGCAAAAGATCAAAAATATGCTTAGTTGTGTTGCCAAATAATAAAGTTTTTTTTTTAATAGAAGCATTTTTTTCCTTTTGATCATTCAGTCCTAATCTGGTGGATAAATATTATGCTAGCCAAGAAGTTAGTATTTGGAAAAATCAATGTGCCCAAGTACCCAAAAATAATACATCCTCATTCTCCTCCACAAGCCAAATTATATTAAATAGAATTAAGCTGATTCTCCAGTTTGTTCCCTGAAGCGGGTAGGGGTGTGAACCATAGTGGCTCATGGGTGGGATCACCAGCTGCTGGGATCATCACAGCCCTGCCAGCACTTCAGAAATGCATCAGCTTAAGTTGTTTTCACCAGGCATGCAGCTGATGTAGGGCCTGGCCTCGCCTGGCCTTGCACGAGTGCAAAAAGCAAAAGGACACTTTGCCTCATTTTCCAAGACTTCCCAAGGACCCTTGAGACAGGAACCAATCCATAAATCATTGGTGTTTATTGAGCACTTTCTGCATGCAGAACACCGTACTAAGCATGGGGGAGAATACAATGATAATAATAACTGTGGTACTTATTAAGCACTTACTGTGTGCCAGGAAATGCTGGGGTGGATACAGGCAAATCTGGTCAGACAGTCCTCATGCCACATGGGGTTCCTAGTCTTAATCCCCATTTTACAGATGAGATTGACTTGATACCCTCGAGGAGTTTACAGTCTAGCAACCAGGCTCCGGGGGAATAACCCTCTGCCCCCTAACCCACTACTTTAAAAAGGCAGCAGTTGGTTGGATTACCGGTCAGTCTAGTTCACATCTGCTGTGTGACCTAGGGCAAGTCACTTAACTTCTCTGTACTCACTTAACTTCTCTGTATCTCTGTTTCTTCCTCAGTACAATGGGGATTAAGACTGTGAGCCCCATGTGGGACAGGGACTGTGTCCAACCCAATTATCTTGTATCTACCCCAGCGCTTAGTACACTCTCTGGCAAATACTAAGTGCTGAACTAACACTGCAATTACTATTATTTTTATTTCCAATCAGGAGTGCCAACCAACAATAAATTCATGGGCTGGGAGCAGGGGGAATCGCAGCAGCTAAAATTAATTGTTTCCAGAACAAATGTAAAGAAGATAATTTGATGTGCATCTACATGGTAGCAGTAGCAACTTTAATATGCCACCAGCAATTAGGTGTTGGCAGCTGCAGATGCAGAAGAGAAAGAGGGAGAGATAAGTGGCGGGCAGGAATGAAGAGAAATAATTCAATGCTGCTTCTCCTCTTCCCTCAGCTCAGCTACTGGGTTTCTTCCAGGTCTTTTCACCCAAGTGCCCAGCCTTCAAAGTCTTACTAAAGGCACATCTCCTCCAGGAGACCTTCCCTGACTAAGCTCTCCCTTCCCTTCTCCCACTCCCTCTTGACTTGTTACCTTTGTTCTTTCCCCTATCCTATTCCTCAGCACTTATATCTGTAATTTATTTATATATATATATATATTAATGTATATACTCCTCACTCTAGGCTTCAAGGCTCTACATCACCTTGCCCCTTCCTACCTCTCCTCCCTTCTCTCTTTCTACCGCCCACCCCGTATGCTCCACTCCTCTGCTGCCCACCTCCTCACTGTCCCTCGGTCTCGCCTATCCCGCTGTCGACCCCTGGGTCACGTCCCCCCGCGGTCCTGGAACGCCCTCCCTCCTCACCTCCGCCAAACTGATTCTCTTCCCCTCTTCAAAACCCTACTTAAAACTCACCTCATTGTTCTTGTCTGTCCGTCTCCCCCGATTAGACTGTAAGCCCGTCAAACAGCAGGGACTGTCTTTATCTGTTGCCAACTTGTTCATTCCAAGAGCATAGTACAGTGCTCTGCACATAGTAAGCGCTCAATAAATACTATTGAATGAATAAATAATGTCTGCAAGCTCCTTGTGGGCAGGGAATGTGTCTGTATATTGTATTGTACTCTTCCAAATGCTTAGTTCAGTGCTCTGCACACAGTAAGAGCTCAATAAAAACTATTGAATGAATAAAAGTACCAGAGAGCTAAAGTAATATCCTTCTACACTATTTTTCCTATGCATAATCATCTCTCCCTGTAGATTGGAAGCCTCTGTAGTCAGGGATCATCCACCAACTCTTTTGTATTGTACTATTCCAAGTGCTTAGTTCAGTGCTCTGAGCAAAATAAACACTCAGTAAATACCACTGATTGGTTGGTAGGAAGATTGAGGGAGCAAGGGTCAGCACTTCAAGGCCATCAGACATATCCAGCTACAAAACAACCCTTTCTCTTGGCCTTGTACCTTTCTTCATGGAAAGCAAGTCTACTTATTGGGGATCAATGGGAGCTATTATGGTGCATATGCCCTGAGAACCTCATCTGACAATTACTCTCTGAGAACAGAATGCCCTGAGAACAGAATGAGTAGCCTATTCAGTCAGTCAATCGTACTTTTGAGCTCTTACCGTCTGCAGAGTGCTGCAATAAGAAGAATGCAATATAACAATAAACAGATTCATTCTGTGCCCAAAGAGGGGGAAGGGGAGACAGTCATTAATGTAAGTTAAAGATATGTACACAAGTGCTATGGTGCTAGGAGAGGGAATGAATAGAGGGAGCAACTCAGGGTAACAAAGAAGGGAGCAGGAAATGAGGAAATTGAGGCTTAGTCAGGGAAGACCGCTTGGAGGAGATGTGCCTTTAATAAGGCGCTTTGAAGGGCGGAGAGTAATTGTCAGATGAGGTGGGAGAGTGCCCCAGGACACAGGCAGGATATGGGCGAGAGGTTGGTGGTGAGATAGACAAAGTTGAGGTACAGTGAGAAGGTTAACATTAGAAGAAGGAAGTGTGTGGGCTGGATTTTAGGAGAAGAGTAATGAGGTGAGGTAGGAGGGGCCAAGGGGTATGGCCCCTTAGGGTGCTTAGGGTATGACCATTATGCTCCTTATGCATTGCGCTGCCCCACTCTCTGGATTCCTAAAATGCTGAGCAGGGAATCAGAGCATAGCAGTGTCATGAGCCCCTGGTTCATACCAACCAGGACCTTCCTGGACCAGGAGAGCCTTAGTGACACATAGTAGAAGGAAAACCACACCTCTGATCATCATGGTAACTATGGAAAAGTTTTTACTTAGTTTTACCAATGTGCAAGGGAGTGACACACACATACACTCACTCACTCCACTCTACCAAGGGCCCAATACCAGTTTGTTAGTCAAGAGAGCCCATTCTGCCTTGCTTCTTCTGCTTCCAAGGGCTGCTGCCTTCTGCTGCCTTCAAGTGCTGCTCCTGCTGCTCTCAGCATACTTCCCTCTTGCTTCTCTGCATGCTTCTGCTCCTCTGTGTGCCCTTCTGCTGCCTCCAGGTACCCATTTACATGCCTCAAAGCAACCACCTTTTATCTGCTTTAGGTGTGGCAGCTGTGTCTCTGCATGGCACTCATCAATTGGTCCAGGTCTGTTACTGGCCTGTTACTGTTACTGTTTCCCCCGTCCTCCCTTCACCTCGTCTCAGCTAAGCCCCTTTTCCCTCTGCTCCTCTCCCTCCCCTTTCCCCTCCCTTCAGCACTGTGCTCATTTGTACATATTTTTTATTACCCTATTTATTTTGTTAATGAGGTGTACATCCCCTTGATTCTATTTATCGTGATTATGTTGTCTTGTTTTTTTTTGGTTCTGTTTTGCCCTGCCGTTTGTCTCCCCCGATTAGACTGTGAGCCCGTCACTGGGCAGGAATTGTCTCGATCTGTTGCAGAACTGTACATTCCAAATGCTTAGTACAGTGCTCTGCACATAGTAAGCGCTTAATAAATACTATTGAATGAATGAATGAATGAATGAATGAATGAAATGGGTAGAACAGGCCCGCAATCACCTCTCTCAGGTAGAGCCCATCGGTGTCTTCACAAAGTCTGTTTCTTGTTGTTTATGGGCTCACAAACAGTCTCTAACAGGGTAGCTTGCTGTACCCAAGGCCCACTACAGTGTTTGTATAATAAACTCAGAAATGTACTAAATCATCAGTTAACAATATTAACAGCACTTGACTAAGTACTTGAGAGATAGAACATATAATAAAGTTGGTAGAAACTTTTCCTGTCTACAAGTGACTTACAGTCTGGGAGAGAAAACAGACATTAATAGGAATACATATCGATATCACCTGTAAGTACTGTGGGGCTGGGGGAGGAATGAATATTAAAGTGATTAAGAGGTATGGAACCAAGTGAATAGTTAATTGAGAAAGGAGGGCAAGTACGGAAAAGTCTTGGGAGGACAGGATTTTGGTGGAAAGATGATCTGTGTGGGAAGACAATTCATGTAGAGGTATCTGAAGGAGGAAATGCAAAACGACAGAGAAAGGAAGAAGTCGGGACTGAAGAGGTAGATTTGGGAATCGTAAACATAGAAATGGCAGTTAAGCTGTGGGAATAGAGAACTGAGCCTTGAGAGACCTCACATTTTGTGTATGGCAGAGTAGAAGGGAGGGAGATTTTAGGGAGATACCCTTGATGATTTCACTTTTTTTAAATGAAATAAATGGCAAAGCCATTAGGGGCAAAACGATAGGGGAGTTCTAGGCCCTTACTGAGTGAAATAAAGAAACAGTGGACTATAGGAAAGAGAACAGGCCTAGATTCTAATCCCAGCACTGTTGGTCTCTGCTGGGAGACCTTGGACAAGTCAAGCAGCATAGCTTAGTGGATAGAGCATAGGCCTGGGACCCAGAAGGACCTAAGTTCTAATACTGACACCGCCACTTTGCTGTGTGACCTTGGGCAATTCTCTGTGCCTCAGTTACCTCATCTGCCAAATGGGTATTGAGACTGTGAGTCCCACATAGGGCAGGGACTATACCCAGCTCAATTTGCTTGTATCCACCCCAGTGCTTAATACAAGGCCTGGCACACAATAAGTGCTTAACAAGGACCATGATTATTGTTATTATTATTATTATCATTATTCTCTGGGCCTCAAATTCTCCATCTGTAAAATGGGGATTAAATACTCATTCTACCTCTCCTTTAGACTGGGAGCCCAATGTGGGACAGAGGCTATGTGTGACCACACTATCTTTTGTCTACCCTTGCTCCTGGTACAATGCTTCACATGCAGTAAACACTTAATGGATACCATAATTACTATTAAATGACTAATTACCCTTCCCCTCATATGGGAAAATGGACATCTATGTAATATTTCTTTTATTACCAATCTTCTTATCCTCAATATGATAAAAGTACACTATGACGTCTGTGGGTGTGAGAGATGTAATTCTTACGTTTGTCCGAATAACAATTACATCTCTCTCTCACCCCCACAGATGTCACATTGTACTTTTATACGTTTGTATGTATGTGGGAAAACATGTACATATACGAATACAGGGTGGCTTCTAATTTGAATTCCAAATAGTCATAAGCAGTAAGGTTAAGCACAGGAACAACTTTAAGATCTCCAAACTGTATCTGTAGATTGTAGAGCTGGATTTATACCACCAACAGACCTGGATATTGCAATTATGAAATATATTTTTCAACTTCCTTGAAAGAGTCACCAAGGTTCTACTCCAGCGGGGGTTTTTTTCTTTAACTGTATTTGTTAAGTGTTTACCATGAACCAGACACTATACTACGTGCTGGGGTAGATAGAATATTAATCAGGTTGGACACAGTTTTAGGGCTCACAGTCTTAATCCCCATTTTACAGATGAGGTAACTGAGGTAAAGAGAAGTTCAGTGACTTACCAAACTCCACTCAGAAGACAAGTAGAGGAGTCAGGATTAGAACACAGGTATACTGATTCCCAGACCTGTGTGCTCTTTCCAATGCCTTCCCTGTCTAAGCCTTCCTTTCCTCTTCTCCGACTCCCTTCTGTGTCACCCTGACTTACTCTCTTTATTTATCCCTTTCTCCAGCTCCAGAACATTTACGTACATATCTGTAATGCATTTATTTGTGTTAATGTCTGTCTCCTCCTCTAGAGTGTAAACTCCTTATGGGTGGGGAATGTGTTTGTTGTTATATTGTACTCTCCCAAGCTCTTAGTACACAGTAAGTGTTCAAAAAATGTGACTGAATGAAAGAATGAATGATGCTTCTGGATGTTATGGGCAGTCAAAAGAGAAGAGTAGGAAGTGAACTTTTCACACTGCCTGTGCCACCTCACTTGACAATGCAATGTCAGGTTAAACTTCTGATCCACCGGGAAACTTCCAATTCAGTGGGCCGAAAACATCATCAAAAATTCTCTGACACAGTCAACCGGAAACTGCTCTCAGCTAGCTACACTCTTAAGTCTCATACAGAAGAAAGCACGGAGATTATTAAGAATCTCTTTCTGGAGTTGCACAGCCCTCTGGCCTGACAATGTCTGTATCAAACTGAATCCATGTATAATCCAATGTACAATATCCAGTGATACCTGGAAAGATCAAGAAGAATTGAATCAAATAGGCCAGCATGTCTTTTGAGAAATTAAGTGGCAATAATAGCATATCAAAGATCCAAATAAGTTGAACATCTTTAAAGCTGTGGCAGTATTTCTTTTCACTAATCCTACTATCAAATCATGTTTTCTTTAAAAATAATAGTAATAATAATGATAAATTAATTCATGTCATAAATTTTACTAATCTAATACCATCTGGCCCAGGGCAATCCCCACACTTCAGTTACCCACTTGTCCAGATGATGAATCCCTATGCACTTCTATTTCATTCTGGTTTCTATTTAAAGATCCTTTAGTAAATATACAGTTTTGGAAGTTTCCCATCTGGCTCTCTCAAGATTCAATCATCTACTTCCTCTACTTTCAGCCAACTACTCCTACTAGAAATTGGATGGAATAGCAGTGCCCTTGGAAGGTTTTTGAGAATTAGTAGACTCCATCCACGCGAGTCAGTGTCACAGCGATCTCCACTAGGTGTCGCTTCCATTCCAGAAAGTGGCAATAAAGTCACCTATTAAGGTCACTGGTCCAAATGATCAAGTTTTCAAGCTGAAAGTTGACTAACTTCCAGGTAATTGATCAATCAATCAATTAATCAATTCAGTAACAAATATGAAAGTAGATCCATCTCTCCAACCCTTGACCCCTTGCTCCTCCCTTGCAGAGAAGATAGAGGCAGGTGAAGAAGAGAAGGTGAAAAAAAAGTGTCAGTTACAATACAGTTGGGAAGAGTGATTCATTGTAAATAACAATAATGATAATTATAATGATATTTTTTAAAGACTTACTCTGTGCCAATCACTCTACTAAGTCCTTTCTGATCTCCTATCCTTTCGTCTCTCCCCGCTTCAGTCTATACTTCACTCTCATGCCCGGCTTATCTTTCTACAGAAATGCTCAGGGCATGTCACCCGCCTCCTCAAAAATCTCCAGTGGTTGCCTATCAACCTTCGCATGAAGCAAAAACTCCTCACTCTTGTCTTCGAAACTCTCCATCACCTTGCCTCCTCTTACCTCACTTCCCTTCTCTCAGTCTACAGCCCGGCCCGCACACTCTGCTCCTCTGCTGCTAAACTCCTCACTGTGCCTCGTTCTCACCTGTCCTGCCATCGACCCTTGGCCCACGCCCAGATTGAGCCCTCCCCTTTCCTCTGCTCTCCTCCCCTTCCCATTCCTCCTACTTCTTCCCTTTGCTCTACCCCCTTCCCCTCCCCACAGCACTTGTATATAGTTGTACATATTTATTACTCTATTTTATAAATGATCTATGATTCTATTTATCTATTTTGATAGTATTGATGCCTGTCTGCTTGTTTTGTTTTGTTGTCTGTCTCCCCCTTCTAGACTGTGAGCCCGTTTTGGGGTACGGATTGTCTCTGTTGCTGAATTGTACTTTCCAAGCGCTTGGTACAGTGCTCTGCACACAGTAAGCAATCAATAAATATGATTGAATGAATGAATGAATGAATTCAAGCAAAGTGAGTTGGACTCAGTCCCTGTTCCATTTGGGGCTCGCAGTCCTGATCCCCAGTTTGCAGTTGAAATAACTGAAGGACAGAGAAGTGAACTGATTTGCCCAAGATCACACAGCAGACAAATGGCGGCCAGGATTAGAACCCATGACCTTCTGACTCCCAGGCCGTGTTCTCATCACTATGCTATGTATACCCTAGGTTACAGTCTGTGCATGTTATATACCAACATAGAGATATAGGAGGTATTCTTTGATGCATTATTCCACATTAATAATAATCATAATTGTCACATATATAAAGTGTTGACTCTTTGTCAAACACTGTGTACTAAACACTGGGGTAGATGTTATAGGCTTCTGAAGTATATTTCAGGCAGATGTGAGATTTAGGAACCTGTAAACAGCAGTGGTGAAAGGGCAGATAGGTCTTATCACTCTTCCCATTTCCCCACATCCCATGTTGAGCTGAACAATTTGGTAAAAAAAAAAATACAACACTCAAATTTCTCTTGTGGATGGAGCTGAGACCCAAGGAAGAGGAGTTTTGAGTAAATTATTCCCTGTGAGGAGATCCCATTTACCATAAGGCATAATGCATTTCCTGCTCCACCGTGGGAAGTAGAATGGTTTAGAGGAAGGAGCCCCGGGCTTGGGAGTCAGAGCTTGTAGGTTCTAATCCCGACCCGGGATCTAAACCCGGGATCTTTCCACTGAGACACTCTGCTTCTCAATTAATACTGTGAGCAGGACAAGCTATCTACCCCAGTGCTTAGAACAGATGTTGGCACATAGTGAATGCTTAACAAATACCATCATCATCATCATAATTATCAAATAGCAAATATCTTTCAGAGGAAAAATTTCTCATATGGCATTTCCTTGAATTTCATGCCTACCTACATATCCAAGGGGGCAGAGGGGAGATCTTTCAAAGGCATGAAAGGTGAGCAACTTGGTAATAGTGATTTCAAAACACATATATTCAATACCGTTTTTGGAGAAAGATTAACAAAAAAGAATCACAGAAATATTGAATTGTTGAAGTGAATTTATAAGAAGTATGCACCTTAGTTAGAAAAAAGTGGAAATGGTGCCTTTAATAGAAAATCATTCATAAGAAGTCTGCAAGCTGTTCAAAAACATCCAGGTAAAATGGGTGCCACAGAAACCCCCAAAATGGGCTTCAACTAAAAACTACGCATGGCAAATTACGAATAGGCATTAAACATTAGGTATCCTCTAAAATGGAAAGCTCATCTATGTTTGAACTGCCTTTGAAGAGTGGCAGTTCAGGGACAGGCAGAAAAAGTAAGCAGGCCAAAATATGGATTCAATAAGTAATAAAGGTATCTTTAAGTATATTCTAAATAGGGTTTGAGTATAACAAAAATAGGGATGCCTATTAGAGAATCACTTTAGGATTTGTTGAATAAAAGGTGTATTTATGAATGAAAAGGAGCTAATCAAGCAACTCAACTGATTTTTTTGTCAGTCTTTGTAGACGATGATATAAGATAGATGCCACTGACCAAATTGTTGCTCTAACGGGCAAGTGGACAAGATGGCAACCACTGGAGAATTTTGAAGAAACTTGGGAGAAAGGTGTAGAACTCCAGGCAAATGTTTTAATTTATAAATACAGACTGCAACTTAACTAGAGAACTCACAGATCATCAAAGAAAGGCCATCTATAAACTGTTCCAGAGATGGTCCTGAAATTATAGAACTGGCAAATGGACAGAATATTTCATTGACTTTACTGGAATGTGTCATTTAGGGATACAACACAATGGAAGAAAGAACATTTTCCAGAGTGGGAAATCATGCCTCGTAACTTTTTTTTTGATGGTATTTGTTAAGTGCTTATTATATTCCAGGGACTGTAATAAGTACTAGGATAGATACAAGCTCATCAGGTTGATTGCAGTCCTTGTCCTACATGGGACTAACAGTTTTAATTCCAATTTTACAGATGAGGTAACTGGGGCACAAGAGAAGTTAAGTGACTTGTCAAAGATCACACAGCAGACAAGCTGTAGAACGAGGGTTAGAACCCAGGTCCTCTGATTTTCAGGCCCATGGTCTTTCCACTAGGCCACACTGCTAGTGTCAATAAGCCCAGGAGAGAGGAAAGCAAACCTAATGTACTCTGGATCACTTTTCATTGCAGGGAACATCTCTCTCTTCAGAGAAGCAGGACATTCTAGCTTTAGTCATAATGCCGTTTAAATCTTTCTTTCTGTGGGAAACAGTTCTGGTCTGGCACCAAGCGCTTGAAAAATAAACTCATGGGCCAGGTTAATTTTGTGTTAAACCTGCCTACTCACTGGGTTTTCAGTTCCTCAACTGGGGAACAATTATTTTAATTGTTTCAATACCAATGGTTCAATTACATTGGCAGAGTCTCTACTGAGTCTGTTGTTCTCTGTAAACTGATGATTTGGCAGATTGAAAGAGCACTTTCTGTCTATGGTAGTTGTTTTGTATCATCTCTAATCTGCATTTACATGACCCGAATTATTTTCTAACTGTTGCCTTTTCTTCTTACCTTTCCCTTGTTCTGAAGTTGCTGTTTCGTTCAAACCATCCCTCCTTCTGAAAAACACTTTATGTATTGATCCTTAAACTTGGCTGTTTCTCTTTACCTCTAATTTATTTTAAGTGTCCTCTATTAACTAGGTGGTATAAACTTTGAGGACAGGGATCATGTCTATCAACTCTATTGTCCTTTCTCATATTCTGAATAGAGTGCTTTGCACAGAGTATTGAGAAATACTATCCTTCAGTCGATCAATTGATTGGGTTGATTTTTCGTATTGCTAGTGAGAGCAACAGACTTCAGCCCAGACTATAGCTCCCAGAAAACATCAATTTTGTAGGCAGTTGATGATTCCCTTGATTATTTTCTTACTATTTAAATACTTGCAATCAATATAATTTGAGGAAAAAAAGGAAATGTTATAAAATGCTTAATAAATTTGTACCAAATCAACTTCCTAATTTGATTTTGAGAAATAGATTCAAATTTGTTAATCACCAATTATTGAGCTTGAACAACCTCTCTTATGCACGATGATGAAGCTGCTAACTACAAATTTAGCAAGGTTGACTACAGTTCACTGGAAATGAAATTGACGATTCTGTTGTCCTTTTATGACTGTGCAAGAAGAGCTGTGAGGTCAATAACAGTGACACTGCTCACAGTCCTGAATGCCATCCAGGAAACCTTTATGTAGCTCCATTCCAGAAGACCCTGTATCAAACTGTTTAAAATGTGTTTTTCAGAAGAGAAGCAATTTTGAAAGCATTGTTGAAGACGACTATAGAGGTCAAATACCAGCCAATGGAAACACAATGAGTTCTTCTGCCATAAATAAAGTAGTGAAATCGTCTACTGGAACAAGCAATTTTCATAACCAGTGCTCTTCAGTGAAATGATTTTATCACATCCTGTGACCTCCTTAAGTTCCAAAACCAACCCCCTTCAGGGCATATTAGACTAGCAAAAAGAATGTAGTAATTCCACTGTTGTTGATCAAAATAAAAACTACGCAACTACTGTTGAAAATGAATGTGAATACTTGTGATTATTGAGACTTGTAGAAATCTGATATTTTTATGATTGATTAGGTGGGAGTTTTCTAAACCCATGAAGAGGTTGGGTACCATGCCATGATAAATTCCAGACTGAAATATTAGCCTGCAGTCTTCTCTTGAAGAAAAACGTCAGCTAGTATGTGGTGCAACTATGTATTTTTGATCACATGAAGGATTGCATTGTTTTGAGTGTATTTCAAAATATTGATTTTAATCCATAAAAGTCTGTACTGTTTTGTTCTAGTTATTTTAGAGATTACTTGCCTGGCATGAACCCTCATTGTAATTGAAATTAACCAGCACACTTTGCTGTTTTCATTTTAACAATGGGGTAATTGGAAAAAGGTGTTTTGGTTTTCAAAGAGAACTTTGAAATTGCTTTGCTCTAATGGACAGTCAGAGCCAATATCTCCATTCCTTAAATAGACTCAATGCAAGAGATATGCTTAGAACAATTCCTTTCCTTAATCTCTTGAGGAAGTCATGTGAATTTTGAATTCTAAAACCTTTTGATGTTTGAAATTCAAGGTACAGAATTTAAAGATGGGGCATTTAGAGCAAGCCTTTCAGCATAGTCACATGGAATAGTAAGTAGTAAATGGATTCCATTTTAAATGGGCTTTTTGTGTAAACAAAAATCACCAGTTTCTCTCTTTCCCTATATATTTTTATGTACACTAGTTTCCTATGTTTAACTAAGCCCTGTTCCTGAATATTTTGTGAAAGTATTTTATTTTATTATGTAAATGTGTCTGGAGGCTTTAGCAATGGGCATGTATTTATAGAGCACATAAAAGACACCCCTTTTAAAGTCACATGGAGTTAATAGAATCCATTTCAAGTGGGCAACCTGAATATATTCAAAATAAATAACACTTGTCTACTCTCCTTTTTATGTCTTCTATTTATTGTATTTTCCCAAGAATATGTTGATAGAAAATTGAAGAGATGGGGACCAAATTCTTTGATTGCTAAAAGAGATGCTGTTTGGTTGACAAAAATTATACTCTCCATGAGCTTCCTGAGCTACAATTTCTAAAAAGTGCCAGTATATATATAGTAGATGCCTTCAAAAAGTAAAATTATATTATTAACATGTATTGATAGGATGCAATTTTAAATAATGTAATATGTTATTTTTTCCACACACTTTGTTAATTACCTTTAAAGGTGGATAAGATACATTACCTGTCTCAGAATCACACCTGGAAAATTTCCAGTACTCTACCAGTCTCGACTACTGGAGAGAGAGTCAATTGGAGGTATACCCATTCTATTCCTAGCTTGGCCAGTGGATAGAAAGTGGAAGGCAATCTGCTACAAGTCAAAACTCACCTGTGTGGGGCAGCAGCAGCATTGGAGAGAGTAGAGGGCAGAGATTCAAGTTTACTGCCTGGAAGAAGGAGATGGTAAACCACTTCCATATTTTTATAAAGAAAACTCTATGGATATACTACCAGAATGATTGCAGATGGAGGTGGGACATTCTGGGAGACATATATCCATGGAGTTCCTATGGGTAGGAAATGACTCAACAACATGAGACAAAATCAAGATCCATTAAATAATAACAAAGCCTAGAGTCATAGCAAAAGTGTTCAACAAGAAGCAAGTGTTCTCCAGATTTTCTAACATTTCATCTTAACAATATTCCTCAAATACACCTTGGTAAGCTGTATTAAAAAAATAAAGCAGGTGATGGGTAGAACAGTAATTTGTGACTATATTTTAGCAAATGATTAAGTATTGTAATGATTATTCTTGTTTGAATTTCAGCTTTGTATCCTCATAAGAACCCCTATAAATGTTGCAATTCATATCTATATTTGCTGAAAGTAAAAAAAAGGCTGCACGCATTACTGTATTGTTCAAACTGTTCTCATTCATGTTTCATTTCAATAATATTTCCCCAGCTTGTAAAGCTTATGTTACATTGAGCTCCTCTTTAAATTCACAATGCATAAAACTGCCAGGTGGTCTAATGACAGAGTGCATTAACAGATTGAACTATAAATCAGATGGTTGTGTTCACATACTGTAAAAAATATTACCAATTTCTTTCAGATCATAGTTTGTACACTGATTCCACAAAGTGGTCACAGTTGCTTTAAAGATATAAAGGGGAAAAAGGACAAAATAGTCTAGCCTATAACTTTCTAAAATCCTATCTAGAAATCAACTATTCTGCTACAAATGATTCTATTAACAATGTTTTCAATGACGTTAGCAACATCAAAGAGTCTTCCTGATGAAATCTAAACTCTGTTTTAGCCAGTGATCAAAAGTACTGAAAAAAATTCTAATATATCTTATAAGGCTCACAAACCATGTAAAATACTGATAAAAAAGATGGGAGTTCTAAATTTTAAGAGCAGGAGGTTTAAATTAATCTTATTCCGAATAGGTGATAAATGACAAAATAATTGAAATTCATATTTCATATAATAAGATTTAATTGCTATAGAGTTGAATTTAGCCACGGAGAATATTCCAGACATGTCTATATATGGCACGATTTTATGACAGTTCTTCTTACATGGAGCAAACAATTTTCACCCTTTATATAATCAAAGAAGGTCTTGAATGTGACCCAAAGAAGGTGAATGATCCAAGAGCCCAATCAGAAATTAGATATAGAATCTTAAAAGTTTGTTTCCTATATTACCTTCTTTATAAAGCCTATTTTGAAGTTTATTTTCCCTGGGCAATTCCTGAGGGGAGTCTGGTATAGTATTTGCCTTGCTCTGTCCCTTCATTTGTCATTTGTATAAATAAAATTGTCCCTTAACCAACAGCCCTCTTCTCCCTTTCTGCTTTTCCCCTTCCCTTTTTTTCCCCTTTCCCCCTGTACATGCTCCAGCTCCAGCCCTTACCACCATATCCAGTTCTCTATTATAATAATGATTTAGTCCTATGGAGAAAGGAGGTAAGTGGTCAATTAATCCGTCATAGTCTCTAAGCACTTACTGCATGCTGTCACTGTATTATTAAGTGCCGTAGGGACTAAAACATAACAGAGTTGGTAGACATATTCCTTGCCACAGTGAGAGTACAGTGTAGAGGGTGAGACCCAGATTAATACATAAATAATTATGCATATGTATATGGGTGCTGTGGGGCTGAAGGTAAGGTGAATGAAAGGTGAAAATCCATGTTGTAAGGGCATTGCAAAAGAAAATTGAGGAAGAGGAAGTGAGGGCTTAGTTGAGGATGTCTTCCTGGATGAGATGTCCTCTTAAGGCTTTGAAGGAAGAGTGAACATCTGTCAGATATTAAGGGCAAGAGAATTCCAGGCCAGAGATGTAAAATGGGTGAGTTGTTGGAGAAGAGATATATGAGATAGAAGTAGAGATTTGGCAGTAAAGAGTAATGTAGCAGTGAAGTGTGTGAACTGGGTTGTAGTAGGAAATCAAAGAGGTAAAAGGTAGGAGGGGGGAAGGTGATTGAGTGCCTCAAAACAGATTATAAGGAGTTCTGTTGATGCAGAGGTGGATGGGCAAACTACCAATGGAGATACTTGAAAAGTGGAAAAACTTGGATTGAATGGTTTTGTAGAAAAACATTACAGCAGCAGAGTGACTTCACTCTGAAGTGGGAAAAGACTTGAAGGAAGGAGGCTGATGCAGTAATCCAAGTGGGATAGGATAAATGCTTAGATTAACATGGTAGCAGTTTAGATAGAAAGGAAAGGGTAGGTTTTAGTGATGTTGTGAAGGTTAGACTGATGAGATTTGGTGACAGATTGAATATGTGGCTTGAATGAGAGAGATGAGTTGAGGATGGTGCCAAGGTTATGGCTTGTGAGACTGGGAGAGTGATGATGCTGTGATGGGAAAGTAATCAGGTGGACAGGTTCAGTCAACCAGTCAATTTTATTTATTGAGTGCTTACTATGTCCACAGCACTGTACTAGGCACTTGAAAGAGCACAGTATAACAGTGTAACAGATATTTACAAAGTGCTGAAGAGCTGGGAGGGGGTATAAATAAAGGCAGCAAGTCAAGGCGACACAGAAGGGAATGGGGAAAGAGGAAAGGAAAGTTTAGTCCAGGGAAGGCTTCTTGAAGCAGATGTGTCTTCAGTAAGGCTAAGAAAGTGGGGAGAGTAATTTTCTATTGTATATGAAGAAGGAACGTAATCCAGGCTACAGGCAGGATATAGGTCAGAGGTACAGGGTGAGATAGATATGCTTTAGGTCCAGTGAGAAAGTAAGCATTCGAAGAGCAAAGTGTGTGGTCTGAGTTGTAGTAGGAAGGTAGTGAGGTGAGGTAGGAGGGGGAAAGGTGACTGAATGCTTGAAGCTGGTGGTAAGGAGTTTCTATTTGATGCACAGTGAAGCAGCGCTGTGAGAAGCAGCGTGGCTCAGTGGAAAGAGCATGGGCTTTGGAGTCAGAGGTCATGAGTTTGAATCCCAGCTCTGCCACTTGTCAGCTGTGTGACTGTGGGCAAGTCACTTAACTTCTCTGGGCCTCAGTTACCTCATCTGTAAAATGGGGATTAAGATTGTGAGCCCCATGTGGGACAACCTGATTCCCCCGTGTCTCCCCCAGCGCTTAGAACAGTGCTCTGCACATAGTAAGTGCTTAACAAATACCAACATTATTACAGTTGGATGGGCAACCACCAGAAGTCCATGAGGAATGGGGAAACATGACCTGAACATTTTTGTAGAAAAATGATGTGGGCAGCAGAGTGAAGTATGAACTGGAGTGGAGAGAGACAGAAGGCTGGGAAGTCAGTAATGAGGCTGATACAGTAATCAGGGTGGGCTAGGATATGTGCTTGGACTATTGTGGTAGCAATTTGAATGGAGAGGAAAAGGTATATTTTAGTGATGTTATGGTTTGGGTGGAAAAATGAGGAGTTCTATTTTGGCCATGTTAAATTTGAGGTGCAGGGGGACAACCAAGTCAAGATGTCCTGAACAAGCAGCATGGCATAATGGATAAAGGACTGGCCTGGGAGTCAGAAGGTCATGGGTTCTTATCCATAGTCCATCCCCTCTCTGCTGTGCAATCTAGGGCAAGTCTCTTTACTTCTCTGAGCTTGAGTTACCTCATCTGTAATATGGGAGTTGAGACTGTGATCCCCATGTGAGACAGGGACCGTGTCCAACCCGATTTGCTCATATCTACCCCCGCGTTTAGTAATGTTGGTATTTGTTAAGCGCTTACTATGTGCCGAGCACTGTTCTAAGCGCTGGGTAGACATAGGGGAAGCAGGTTGTCCCACGTGGGGCTCATAGTCTTAATCCCCATTTTACAGATGAGGGAACTGAGGCACAGAGAAGTTAAGTGACTTGCCCACAGTCACACAGCCGACAAGTGGCAGAGCGGGGATTCGAACTCATGAGTCCTGCTTCCAGGGCCCGTGCTCTTTCCACTGAGCCACGCTGTTTAGTACAGTGCCTTGCATAGAGTAAGCACTTAAGAAACAGCATAATTATTATTAAATAAAAGACAGCGGAGAAGGAGAGAGATCGGGGCTGGAGATGTAGATTTGTGAATCTATCCCTGTGAAGCCATGGGAATGAATGAAGTTCTTCACGGGAATAGGTGTAGATGGAAAATAGAAAGAAAGCCAGAACTGAGCCCAAGGGACCCTCACAGTTAGAGGCTGGAAAGCAACGGAGGAGCCTATGAAACAGACTGAGAATGAGGCAGAGAGACAGATGGAGAGGCAGGAGAGGATGATGTCAGCGAAGATAAGGTTGGATAATATATCCAGGAGAAGGATGGATCAACACTTTCGAAGGCAGCAGAGAGTCAAAGAGAATTAGAATGGATCAGAGGCCATTGGAATTGACAAGAAGGAGATCATCAGTAACATCTGAGAAGGTAGTTTTGGTGAAGTAAAATGGCTGGAAACCAGATTGGAGGCAATCAAGAGAAGCATAGGATGAGAGAAAGTGAAGGAGAGATATTATAAGAGAATTCTTCTTTAAGTGAAGTATTTAACTATTCAAGGTGTATTAGCATTTGGCGTTTGAATAAATATGCCCTAATTTACTAAAATGTAAAAGAGATTTACTTCAAAGTGAATTAAAATTTTCAGTAGTGGGTAATTAAAATGATTTATTGTTACACTAAGTTACTGCATAACGTATTATTTGAAAAGATAAATTGTTTAGGACACTGTAAAATTTTCAGGAGATCCTAGACTACAATGAGATGTGAAACTTCACTACACTAAATTCCAATATGGTGAATGATTATTCTGTCCCTGGGTCATATTAGCCAAACAATTCAGGATTTTAATCATGCAGCATAAAACTGCAGCGAAATAGTGAGTGTGTAGATATTATATGGGTGATACTGTTCTCTCTAGGAGAGAGAGAAAATATGGTCTCTGTCCTACTTTTCTAAGTAAAAATAATAATGTTGGTATTTGATAAGCACTTACTATGTGCAGAGCACTGTTCTAAGCGCTGGGGCAAATATAGGGTAATCAGGTTGTCCCACATGAGGCTCACAGTCTTAATCTCCATTTTATAGGTGAGGTAACTGAGGCACAGAGAAGTGAAGTGACTTGCCCACGGTCACACAGCTGACAAGTGGCAGAGCTTGGATTCGAATCCATGACCTCTGACTCCCAAGCCCAGGCTCTTTCCACTGAGCCATGCTGCTAAGTAGCTAAGAAATGGAAAGGATTCAAAACAGAAAGGTATAGTAATGAATGAAATGTTAGAAAATAGAAACCAAAAGAAACAGAAACTGAATCAGTTTACTTTAATCTAGAGAAAAGTTGTTCGGTGGAGTGTTTTGATAACTATTTTCAAGGATTAGAATTGCTTGGTAGGAGACATTGCCATTTTCATGTAAGAAATAATTTTAATTGTGATAGAGAACAGGAAAATTCCTAGAATCTCTATCTTTGGAGATATTTTAGCAGCGATAAACATCTCTCTTCTTGGGTTATGTCATTCTGTAGGGATGAGAAATGCTGATTTAAATCAGGCAAAGTATTAGAATCAACAGTATTTATTGAGAGCCCACTGTTTAGAGTCCTGTTTTAGGAGCTTAAAAAAACATACAAAGATGCAGCTTGGCCTAGTGGAAAGGCCACAAGCCTGAAGCCTGTTGTTGGGCAGGGATTATTTCTATCTGTTGCTGAATTATACTTTCCAAGCGCTTAGCACAGTGCTCTGAACATAGTAAGTGCTCAATAAATGCAATTGAATGGAGTCAGTGGACCAGAGTTCTAATCCTGTTCCTCCACTTGCCTGCTGTGTGACATTGATCATGTCACTTAACTTCTCTGTGCCTCAGGTTTCTCATCTATAAAATGAGGAATCACTGCCTGTTCTATGAGCCCCATGTGATAGAGGGACTGTGTCCGTTCTGATTAACTTGTATCTTCTACTGCAGTGCTTAGAACAGTGCTTGACACATAACAAGGAGGCTTTTCCAGACTGAGCCACCCCTTTCCCTCTGCTTCCCCTCCCCCCCCCCACCCCCATCCTCTGCTCTTCCCCATTCCCCTCCCCTCAGCACTGTGATCATTTGTATATATTATTTATTACCCTATTTATTTTGTTAATGACGTATATCTCCTTGATTCTATTTATCTTGATGGTGTTGTTTTGTTTTGTTCTGTTTTCCTTTGCTGTCTGTCTCCCCCGTTTAGACAGTGAGCCTGTCATTGGACAAGGATTGTCTTTATCTGTTGCCGAATTGTACATTCCAAGCACTTCGTACAGTGCTGTGCACATAGTAAGCGCTCAATAAAAACTATTGAATAAATGAATGAATGAATGGACAAACACCATAACAATAATAATACAAGACTATCACAATCTAATGGATAGAGACTAAACATATATTTGTAATTACACTTCTAGATATACCATAGTTAAGATTGGGATAATAGATACAAATAGGAGCAGCAGAGCAGTTGCAGTCACAGTAGCAGTAATAGTTTTGTTGTGTCCTCTGGTGCAGTGTACTGTTCTAAGAGCTTTGGAAGTACAAGACAAAGAAGTAACACAAGTTACCTACCCTCAAGGAGCTTATACTCTAATGGGTGGGGGTGGACAGACATAAAATATTTACAGATAACAATCAAAATGATAAATTGAGTGTACAGTTTAATGAAAGTGTATAAGGGCTGAGGATGAATATAAATAAGTGCTTTGTAGAGATGGCTGATGGGTTTTTACAACTTGGAATGAGAGGAGATCAAAAATTGTCCATAATGTTCATAAATATCCAACACAAGTGAATAAATGAATAGATAAATCAATGATTGCTGAGATGACTGATAGAATGAATTCTGCGCAATTGGAAAAATGTAAAGATGATTCAAGAAATGTCTTCTTAAGAAGATGATTTTTAGAAAGGCTTTGTAGGAAAGAAGGGAAACGAACAGGGCATCATTAAAAAAGAAAAAGAGCAATGAGAAAGGAGAGTCTAGAGGAGGGACAGGTAGAATTCTTGCATTAGAAGAATGAAATGAATAAGTAAGAAAAGATATAAGCAAGAGGAGAGAGAAAGTAGAAAAGAGGGATCAGGATGGTGGAAATTCTGGGAGCCAGTGGTGATGTTTTTATTTAACAAGGGAAGTTCAGAATCAGTAGATATTTTTAAGCAGAAGAGTATGCTCCAATCAACACTAAAATATAATGGCTGCAGTATGTAAAGTAGATTATAGCCTACTAGGGTTCCTTTATTCCAGAATGCTATTAAAATAACAAGGTTATTCAACTTGCTTGTGGTCTTGATATACAACCAATATAAATCTTTCATAACCACTTCCTTTAGTCACCTATGAACTATGCCTAGGATCAAAACGTAGCTCAGTGGAAAGAGCCTGGGCTTGGGAGTCAGAGGTCATGGGTTCGAATCCCAGCTCTGCCACTTATCAGCTGTGTGACTGTGGGCAAGTCACTTAACTTCTCTGTGCCTCAGTTCCCTCATCTGTAAAATGGGAATTGACTGTGAGCCTCACGTGGGACAACCCAATTAGCCTGTATCTACTGCAGCACTTAGAACAGTGCTCTGCACATATTAAGCACTTAACAAATACCAAGATTATTATCAAAGGGCAGTTGAGAGATTCTAGTAGAATTTCAGAATATAGTCACTTTCATGTTATAGTCACTCTAGACTGTTACAGTTAAAGATGTGTTATAGTCAACATAGTCACTCTAAACTGTGAACTCATGGGCAGGAAATGTGTCTGTTTATTGTTATAATGTACTCTATCAAGTGCTTAGTACAGTAGTACAGTGCTTTGCACACAGTAAGCACTCAACAAATACGATTGAAGGAATTAATGAATGAATGTTGAGATGGGACAGAAAAGTTGTGTGAGATACATAAATATCATACTTTTGTTCTCGTTGGTCACTGTGTCCTGACTGCCCCCTTAAAAGAATATTATTATATTTATTTTTGTTTTTCTTCCAAGTCCATAAATCAAGTTGAAATTAATACTGGAAGCATTATGAGAGTATAAGGGGTAAGAAATTGGAAATGGAATTCTTTCTAAAAAATGGAACTCAGATGAGGATTCATGGATAGTTTAGCATACTGTGCTTTCAACAGAAACTAGGAAGGCAATAAAGAAGGACCCCAGATGAGGAACAATGTAGCTACTGTTGGTGCTGTATCTTGAGATGTATCAAAGTATAATTAGAATTCTTTGCCAACAAACTAAACAATTTCAGTGGGCCAAACCACTACCCTTAGTGCTTCCAAACAAAGGAGTTTTCAGAAGCTTAAGGATATTTGCCCACCCACCCCGGGCATTGGAGGTGGGAATAAGAGCAAAGTTAGAACATGAAAAAGGAATCAATCTATTTACAATGTTGTTATCCTAAATGTTCATTTGCCTGCAAGGTTCATGTAGGTGAATTCTACTACTCAGAGAACTGCCCTGATTTGCCCTATTTAGTGACCTACCTGTGGGTAAACACCTGGAGATGTTACTTGCAAGCACAGGTAAGGGTTAAGATAATAATTCAAGAAAAATAGTCTCTTACCCTTCTTATTGGGAAATATGAAGAGACTCCAGAATGGAGTTTAACTTTTTCTCTCTATTTTTATGAAGAAAATATGTTTTATGTCTTGCGATTTATGGAGGGCTAGTAAAGGAAGTAATAGTGTTCATCGTGCTTCATTTGGGTTCAATGAACTATACTTAGCTTTTGGGAGGTACAAAACAGAGAAGTGGCATGTCTGTTCCAGAAAGCTTACACTCTAGTTGAAGGATGTGTTCTATAAGACTGGGCATATCTCAGTGTTGTCTGAGCACGCTTTCCACGATAAGCCTTCATTTTATATACCAAAAATAAACAAACAAAAAAACCCAAAATGCCGACCGTCCCTATATCATTTCATGGGGTCACTTTAGAGTCAATAGTCAACAAGATGCTGATGGAAAGATGTGGTTACTAAACTCAATCAGTGGTATTTATTGATTGGTTATTGTGTACAGAACACTATGTAAGTGCTTGGAAGAGTTGACATATTCCCTGCCTACCAAGAGTTAAGGTTTTCATAATCCATATGCTTTCCATAGAGGCCTTCCCTGATTAAGCACTTATTTCCTCTTCCCTTGTCCCATCTATCTCACATATGCACTTGGATTTTCACCTTTATCCCCTCTCTCTCAGCCCACAACACTTAGGCACGTCTCTGTAATTTATTCATTTATTTATTTATATTAATTTCTGTGTCCCCCTCCAGACTGTAAGCTCTGTCAACTCTGTTACATTATAGTCTCTCAAGCACTAAGTACAGTGCTCTGCACACAGTAAGTAATCATTAAGCATGATTGAATAATTGAATAACTCTAGCCCCAAAGAGTATCAACACAGCAGAAAGCTTCCCTAGTCTTGTGATATCATGACATCATAATATCAGAATATGATGGCACCACAATATTGTGACCCCTCTCAGGGTCACACCTGGGGAGTTTCCAGTACTCTACCAGTCTCAACTATGGGGAAGAGTAAAGCAGAGGTCTACCCATTCCATTCCTAGCTTGGCCAGTGGCTAGCAAGTGGAAGGTAATCTGCTATAAATCAAGACTCCCCTGTGCTGAGCAGCATCAGAATGGGAGAGAGTCACGGGTGGATAATCAAGTTTACTGCACAGAAGGAGGCAATGGTAAACCACTTCGGTATTTTTACCAAGAAAACTCTCTGGATACACTACCAGAATGATTGCAGATGGAGTTTGGACATTCTGGGAGAGATGTGTCCATGGCATTGCTATGGGTCAGTGACTACTCGACAGCAAAAGACAAGACAATATGTGATACACTGATATATTCTTATGATGGTGGTGGTGGTGGGCAGGCCTACATAGCTTTGGATAGTCTCAGAGTCCAGAATATATGCAGTTGGAGATGATTTACTCCCCTAATGCACATATTCTGGAAATTAAAGCCTTTTCAGAAAGTTTCCAAAGTGCGTTGTAAGGATTCAGCCTTCCACATAAGAACTCATGACATCAAGGACTCACACACAAGGTCCATAAGTGCATGGAGTCATGAGGCATGGTCCTAATCACTCCAATGGTGGTTTTACCTCAGGGCTACTTTTCAAGATGTGGAAAAGAACATATGGGGGAAAATCATCCTAAGGAACTTTATCTAGGGCACCTAAGTTTTTACAAGTTCCCAAGAACATGGCTTAATATTTTAAGTGTTCAATAATTGTGTAAGCTTGTCAATAAAATACAAACTCCAAGGGAAAGTATCTTAATGTATCATAGAAATTTATTTCAATCTTGTCTTTTATGGAATTTATTAAGCTCTTACTATGTGTCAGGACTGTGATAAGTGCTCGGGAAGATATAAGCTAATCAGGTTAAACACATAGGGCTCAAAGTTTTAATCCCCATTTTACAGGTGAGGTAACTGAGGTATGGAGAAGTTAAGCAAAATGCTAAAGTCTACATGGGGGATAGCTCAGACAGGACGCCCATCCAAACCCTGCCCCCTCCATGACTTTTCCAACACTGTAGGCAGCACCACCATCTTCCCTGTTTCATAACCTTGGTATTAGCCTCGATTCATTTTCAACCCACATACTCAACCTGTCACCAAATTCTGCCAATTCAGAAAATTGCTAAAATCTACTTTTTCCTTTCCATCCAAACTGCTACTAAGCGTTTATCCTATCCCACCTACTTCCATCAGCCTACTCGCTGATCTCTCTGCCCTCTGTCTCTCCCCACTTTAGTCTATACTTCACTCTGCTGTCCAGAGTCATTTCTCTACAGAACTACTCAATCAAGATTCATCATTCCTCAAGAACCTCCAGTGACTGCAAATCCACCTCTGCATCAAACATAAACTCCTTACCATTGTCTTTAAATAACTCAATTCTCTCCCCTCATCCTACCTTGTCTCCCTGATTTCCTACTACAACCCAGGCTCTGCTAATGCCAATCTACTCACTCTACCCCTTTTCATTTAACTCACTTCTGACCCCTTGCCCACTTCCTGTCTATGGTCTTGAATTTCCTCCCCCTTCCTATTTCCTTTCATGCTACCCACCTTTAATGCCTTAATAAAAGCACATCTTATCCCAAAGGCCTTCCTAAACTAAGCCCTCCTTTCCTATTATTCTACTCCCTTCTGGAATGCTCTTGCACTTGAATTTGCCCCCTTTATTCACCCCCATCTCAGGCCCACAGCACCCCTCTGGAGAGAAACAGTGTGGCTCAGTGGAAAGAGCATGGGCTGGGGACTCAGAGGTCATGGGTTCAAATCCAAGCTCCGCCGCTTGTCAGCTGGGTGACTTTGGGAAAGTCATTTAACTTCTCTGTGCCTCAGTTCACTCAACTGTAAAATGGGGATTAAGACTATGAGGCCCACGTGGAACAAACCTGATGACCTTGTATCCTCCCCAGTGCTTAGAAAAGTGCTTTGCACATAGTAAGTGCTTAACAAATGCCATTATTATTATTAATAATGTATTTATATTAATGTCCATCTCACCCTCTAGACTGTAAGTTCCTTGTGGGCAGGGAATGCATAATATTATTATATCACTCATTCACTTCTCTGAACCTCAGTTACCTCATCTGTAAAATGGGGATTGAGGCTGTGAGGCTCACGTGGGACAGGGACTGTGTTCAAACCAATTTGCTTGTATCCATCCCAGTGCTTAATATAGTGCCTGGCACACAGTAAGAGCTTAACAAATACTGCAATTATTATTATTATTATTGTTATCATACTCTCTGAAGCATTCAATATAGTGCTCTGCACATGGTAAGTGTTCAGAATATACGACTGACTAATTGGCTGAATGATTTATCACCATCAATCTGATGTTAAATTAATGAAATTAGGTGACACTCCATGATACTATCATGAATATCCCAGTGGCAGAGAGAACACTGCCTTAACTAGTAGTAGACCTAGCCCAAGTGAAATAGAATTGTTTGATGACCCAAACATTTTAAAATTTCTTCTAGAACTTCCCCTTTGCAGACCTGCAGCTATAGAAAGAGAACCTTTGATTAAAGGATCTGGGTTCCAGTCCTGGATCTGCCCCAAAGAAACAGAATATTTCTGAATGCCATATTTTTCTAACTGTTCAAGATACTTCACCACTCTGTCTAATGATTATGCCTCTCTAATAGTTTGTCAGAAGTTGCTTTTTTCAAGGGTACTTGAATATAAGGCTACTTGAATATGAATATATGAGAAGTAACAAGGCCTAGAGAAAAGAGAACGGACCTGGTAGTCAGAAGACCTGGATTCTAATCCTAGCTCAGCCACATATGCTGTTTGACCTTGGGTAAATCACTTAGCTTCTCTGTGCCTTATTTACTTCATCTGTAAAATAAAGATTAAGACTATAAACCCTATGTGGAACAGGGACTATGTTCACTCTTTTCACTCTACTATTTGCCTTCTTCATACAACTGTGTTTATTGAGTGCTTAGTAAGTGCTAAGCACTGTTCTAAGCACTTGGAAGAGTAACGACAAACAGATGCATTCTCTGCCCACAACGAGCTCATATCCTTAATCTAGTTTTATTTTTAGGCCCGTGCTCTATCCCCTACGCCATGCTCTCCATTCTACCGTGCTGTTTCTCCTCCCATATTCTCCTGCTTACTGAAGAAAGCAAACACACCAAGCAAGGGGAGACTACCCGGAGGAGCCAAAAATGTCCACTTGGCCCTGGCCTGTGGTCTATTCACTCTACTATTTGCCTTCTTCATTCAACTGTGTTTATTGAGTGCTTAGTAAGTGCAAAGCACTGTTCTAAGCACTTGGAAGAGTAACGACAAACAGATACATGCTCTGCCCACAATGAGCTCATATCCTTAATCCAGTTTTATTTTTCTTTCTCCCTGTAGAGTATAAACTCTGCTTATTGTTGTTTTGTACTTTTCCAAATGCTTAGAACAGTGCTCTGAACACAGTAACCATTCAATAAATACGATTGAATAAATAAATTCTGCTCTCTCATTCACACCGCACATCCAATCCATCACAAACACCTGCTGGACTCACCTTCACAATATCGACAAGACCCACCCTTTCCTCTCCATCCAAACTGCTGGTACAAGCTCTCATATTTATCCTGAGCTCTCATATTTATCCTGACTGGATTATTGTGTCAGCCTCCTCTACAATCTCCCTTCCTCCTGTCTCTCCCTACTTCAGTCTATTCTTCATTCCGCTGCCCGGATCATCTTCCTACAGAAACGCTCTGGGCATGTCACTCCCCTCCTCAAAATCCTCCAGTGGTTGCCTATCAACCTTCACATGAAACGAAAACTCCTCACTCTTGGCTTCAAAGCTCTCAATCACCTTGCCCCCTCCTACCTCACCTTCCTTCTCTCTTTCTACAGCCCACACCGTACACTCCGCTCCTCTGCTGCTCACCTGCTCACGGTCCCTCGTTCATACCTGTCCCATTGTCGACCCCTGGCCCACTTCCTACCGCTGACCTGGAATGCCCTCCCTCCTCACCCCCGCCAAACTAACTCTCTTCTCCTCTTCAAAGCCCTACTGAAAACTCACCTCCTCCAGGAGGCCTTCCGAGACTGAGCCCCCCTTTCCCTCTGGTCCTCCTCCCCTCCCCCACACCCTCTGCTTTTCCCCCTTCTCCTCCCCTCAGCCCTGCACATATTTGTATATATTATTTATTACCCTATTTATTTTGTTAATGAAGTGTATGTCTCCATGATTCTATTTATCTTGATGATGTTGTCTTGTTTTGTTTTGTTCTGCTTTGCTTTGCTGTCTGTGTCCGCCGTTTAGACTGTAAGCCCGTTACTGGGCAGGGATTGTCTCTGTTGCCCAATTGTACATTCCAAGCACTTAGTACAGTGCTCTGCACATAGTAAGCGCTCAATAAATACTGTTGAAGAAGAAGAAGGAATGAAAGAATGAATGATCATAGGGATCTCATGATGATAATGATGGTATTTGTTAAGCACTTAGTATATGCAAAGCACTGTTCTAAGCACTGGGGGCGATACAAGGTAATCAGGTTGTCACATGTAGTGTTCACAGTTTTAATCCCCATTTTACAGATGAGGTAACTGAGGCACAGAGAAGTTAAGTGACTTTGCCCAAAGTCATACAGCTGACAAGCGGCAGAGCCATGATTAGAACCCCTGACCTCTGACTCCCAAGCCCGGGCTCTTTCCACTGAGCCACGCTGCTTCTCTGCAAGTCTGTTGTCCTGTACTTTCTTAAACAGTTTGTGCAGTGTTCTACAGACAATAAGGGCTCAGTAAACACCACTGACTGATTAATTGAATGATATGTCTGCTGCATGACCTGGAGCAAGTAACTTAACTTTTCTGTATCCTCATTTTCCTCATCTATAAACTGGGGCTTAAATATCAGTTCTTCCTATTATGTAGACTGAGACCCCAGTGTGGGATTGGGACAGTGTCTGTCTTAATTCTCTTATACCCACTCAAGTGCTTGGCACACACTTAACAGATATCACAATCATCATTTGTATTTTTCAGTGCAAAGACAACACCATCACAGGGAGATTGTTTAATACGTGAACGTTGGGTTCAGAGAGAATCTCATATATATTTTCTCCATGTGCTCATGAAAATATAGCAGGCCCTTTTGACATCTGGAGTCAGCAACAGTCAAGTTGAATAGCACTGCAGTCTTTTCTTCCACAGCAGACTGCCTATCTTTTTTAGAACTTGAACTTTGGAGAGGAAGAGAAAGGAATGTTCTGTTTCCAGCAGGACATGTTTGGTGATGGTTTGTGATGAGGCATTTATAGTCTCTCAATTAGCACACTACAATCAACCCATTACAACCAAATCAATCTTTGAGAAAGCACCATCATCATCATTACCATCATCATCAATGGTATTTATTAAGTGTTTACCGTGAGCAGAGCACTGTACTGTTTGGGAGATTATAATCCAACAGATTTGGTAGATATGTTCTCTTCCCACAACGTGTCCTCACTCATTTAGTAAGCCGTTGTTGAATATGACATTCAGAGTGGCTTAGTAAAATTGGCTTCGGTAGTGAGGTTTGGGATTATTTCCCACTGTCTTGTGCAAACCCAGGAAAGAGCAAAGCAAAGAAAAACCAACACCAATCAACCTAATTTGCTTGGCAGATTTTCTGAGGACCAGTCTGTTGATGATGTCAAAAGTTTTTGTAAAGCTTATGAAAATAGAATAAAGGTTGAGGTGTTATTCTTTACACTTTTCTTGTTTCTGTTGTGCTACAAAGATCTTATCTTCTGTCTATGTTTTGATCTGAAGCTACATTGAAATTCAGGTAAGCATGGATGCCCTCCAATACTTTATCCAGAAAAGCTATGGTCTTTTTTTTCCCCAAGTTGAATAAGACCATGGGCAGATGTCTGAGAATTCTGTTGTTCATTGCTTCTAGATTTCTGCAGGAATGCTGTCATATTCAGGTGCTTTATCATTTTACATAGCCTTGACTACCAAAACTACTTCCTCAAGTATGAGAGCTAAGGCCTGTTTTCTATGTTCTGAAGAAACTTCGTCAGTGGTGAAAGACATATTCAGAAGGTCATTTGTAGTGCTCTTGCCATCAGCATCATCAGTGGTATTTATTGAGCACTTATTATGTGCAGAGCATTGCCTTAAGTGCTTGGCCTCCCAGTACAATACAACAGTTGGCAGACATAATCTCTGCCATCTTCTAGGAATCCAAATTTGTCTATAATAACGTAGTTTCCATCCATACTTCATCAATGCTGAGGTAAGATTTCCCCAAAGTGTATCCCAAACTGAAGCTCATTTGTGGTACTCAAAATGGGCTTCATTATCATCATCATCATCATCTCAACATCATCATTAATTCTTAGGATATTAAGATGATGCTGACAGTTCTACTACAAAATGTCGACATGCCCTCCACATTCTTTACAGTAAGGAGATATATATATATATATATGTATTTTTTTTTGCATCTGAGATTTTGTCTACATGTATATAGTCTCCCACCGCTCAGGGTTGCACCTGGAGAGTTTCCAGTACTCTACCAGTCTCAACTATGGGAGAGAAAGTGAAGCAGAGGCATATCCATTCCATCCCTAGCTTGGGCAGTGGATAGCTAGTAGAAGGCAATCTTGTACAAGACAAGACTCCCCTGTGCTGGGCAGCAGTGGCATAGGAGAGAGTCCAAGGTGGAAACTCAGGTTTACTGCACAGAAGGAGGAAATGGTAAAGTGCTTCCATATTTTTACCAAGAAAACTCTATGGATCCACTACCAGAACTATTGCAGATGGAGACGGGGCATTCTGAGAGAGATGTGCCCATGGTGTCGCTATGGATCAGACACAACTCGACAGCATAAGACAACAACAACAATATAGTCTCCATTTTCCATTCTGTCTCCTTACATCCCAATCTTCACAAACACTTGGCTCCAGTAGGGCCTCACTCCTGATTTCTAACCACCATGTTTTTCTGTCTGTGGCAATGTTTTACAAATAGTGTTTAATATTTTTATAATTAACTGTGATATATATTAATCCCTTAGTCACGTTTATTGAGTGCTTACTTTGTGCAGAATGCTTGGGAGAATGCAATATAATAGAGTTGGTAGACACATTCCCTGTCCACAAAGAGCTGCAGTCTGGAGGGGAAGACAGACATTAAAAAAGTTACTGATGTGTACATAAGTGCTGAGAGACGGGGGTGAATAAACAAATACAAATGCAAGGACCACACTCAAGGGAAAGGGAGTAGAAGAAATAAGACTTAGTTGGGGAAGGCCTCTTGGAAGAAATATGGTTTTAATAACACTTTAAAAGTGGCGATCACTGCATTTATGTTGCATTTTTGAGACAGGTGCTTCACTATGCCTTTAAAGTGTTTTTTTCTGCCCTCCGGATTTGTATTTGCCCCATTTCATTTTCTCAGTATCACCTGCTTCGGTATCCTACTCTTTCTCTTTATTCTTTTTACATGTCCTGTCCAGCACAGCTATGATGCTGAATCATTAATTCATAGATGGCAAGCTAACTGTGCCTCAGTATCTCATTGTTGGCCCTGCAATTTCACGTTGAATGAAGTTCACAGATGACAATGATGGAACTGGTCCAAGAGCTGGAAGTGTATTTAGAAGTGGTCAGTAAATTATATGTACTAAGCACGTGGGAGAGTGCAGTATAACAATATAACAGATACATTCTCTGCCCACAACTGTAATCTTACAGTATAAAGGGAGGTCCAGGATTTGTAGCCTGTAGAAGTTTGGCCTCTATAGAATCCTTACTTGTCCTCCCAATTGAGATACAACCCAATGTCCCATTGTTACCATGGGTTTGGTAGTCTTCTGAAGGTCTTACCAAGCCTTTTTGATTCTGTTTTCTATCCTTGCGTCTGAGCATCGCAGGGCAGCCTACATCTAGGTATAGAATATGGTTACTGCTCTGAGTTTTTTGTTGTCAGTGGCGAAAATGCTCTCAGTGTGCACAGTAAGCATTAAATAAATACCATGGATTGATTGGTTGATTGGAAACCTTTAGTTGTGTTTAGGGTTTGCTGGGTGAGTTTGGCACTTGACCTTTTTTTTCCAAATTTATCATCAAACCATCATATTTAGCAGCACCTACAAAGCCTGTACAAATTGTTCACATGCCTGTTTATGTCTGTGCCTCTAATAATAATAATAATAATGTTGGTATTTGTTAAGCGCTTACTATGTGCAGAGCACTGTTCTAAGCGCTGGGGTAGACACAGGGGAATCAGGTTGTCCCACGTGGCGCTCACAGTCTTCATCCCCGTTTTACAGATGATGGAACTGAGGCACAGAGAAGTGAAGTGACTTGCCCACAGTCACACAGCTGACAAGTGGCTCTCTAAGGGAGCCATCAATATGTAGGAGGCCTGGACCACGATCTCAAAGACTTCGACATTCTTCTTAATCTGTTGAGGCCTGGACCACGAGCTCAAAGACTTCGACATTCTTCTTAATCTGTTGAATTGGAAGGAATCTCAGTGGACTGGAGTATATTCTCATATTAGTCTATATTGCTTTTCACAATCAATAACTTACTTGACATATAAAAGTCATCCATTCTCTGGCCCTCAGAAACCAACAAAAAAGGGAATACATATGTTTGATGATGGTGGCATTTACTAAGCACTTACTATGTGTCAAACATTGTACCAAAGGCTGGGATATACAGAAGCTAGACAGGTCGGACACAGTCCCTGTTCCACATGAGGCTCACAGTCCTAATCTCCATTTTATGGATGAAGGAATTGAGGCACAGAGAAGTGAAGTAACTTGCATAAGGTCACAAAGCAGGCAAGAGGCAGAGTAGGGATTGGAATCCAGGTGCTTCTGACTTCCAGGCCTAGGCTCTATCCACTAGGCCATGCTGCTTCCCAAGTTAAGTGACTTGTCCAAAGTCACACAGCAGGAAAGTGGCAGTGCTGGGATAAAACACATTCTATGCTGTTCTTCAATCCTTTTACAAATTTTGTAGGCAGCAGTGCTATTATAATATAATTACAGGATGCACTTTGGGTAAAGCATTAACTGGCCTGATGTTAGGAAGCACAGCTCTTATATAAATCATTTTTCTGTCTTCAGAGGAAACATCTGAAAAACGTCATCCCATCAGTCTCACCAAAGAGCTCCAAATGACATACAAACATGACATACAAATGACATGTTTGCAGTTATATGTATGAGAGTGGAGAAGTCTGAGTATGTTTATGATTTTGTATGCATATATAATTGTGTGTAGCTGGATAGTAATAATAATTACGGTATTTGTTAAGCACTTACTATATACCAAGCACTGTTCTAAGCACCAAGGTAGATAGAAGGTAATCAGGTTGTCCCACATGTGGTTCACAGTTTAATCCTCATTTTACAGATGAGGTAATTGAGGCACAGAGAAGTGAAGTGGCTTGCCCAAGGTCACATAGAGGGCAAGTGGCAGAGCTGGGATTAGAACCCACAACTTCTGACTCCCAAGCCCGTGTTCTTTCCAATAAGCCACTCGGATATCAGCTGTTTGCATGTATGTATACGTGGAAAGGTACCCTAATTCTGTCTGGAACTTCTGGAAGCTGAGACTACTCCTTGATTCTAGGTATAGACATTTTCCTGCCACCTAGTTCTATTTCCAGGAGTTATCAACAAGACACCAGCTATTTCCAATGTCTTTACTATCTAAACCAATTGAAGTGATCACCTATCCTAGCTCCGCCACTTGTCAGCTGTGTGACTTTGGGCAAGTCACTTAATGTTTCCTCATCTGTAAAATGGGGATTAAAGACTGTGAGCCCCATGTGGGACAATCTGATTACCTTGTGTCTACCTCAGCACTTAGAACAGTGCTTGGCACACAGTAAGCACTTAACAAATACCATTATTATTATAATTATTATTGGGTGAGAATGACTCAAATAGTGACAGCAAGGAAATCCCACAACCACTCCCCTTACACCAGACCTCTGGACCCACTCCAGTGGTTAATAATAATGATAATGTTGGTATTTGTTAAGCACTTACTATGTGCAGAGCACTGTTCTAAGTGTTGGAGTAGATACGGGGTAATCAGGTTGTCCCACGTGGGGCTCACAGTCTTAATCCCATTCTACAGATGAGGTAACTGAGGCACCGAGAAGTTAAGTGACTTGCCCAAAGTCACACAGCTGACCAGTGGCAGAGCCGGAATTAGAACCCACGACCTCTGACTCCTAAGGCCGGGCTCTTTCCACTGTGCCACGCTGCTTCTGGTTCTGGTTAAGGGAGAGGTGATTGTGTACATATTACTCTGTGTGCTTATTTTTCAGTAGTTAGTACAGTGCTTTGCACACAGTAAGCAAGTCATGATATTACTATTACTACTACCACTACATGTTCAATTTCAGTTTACAGGAAAAGGTTAAGTAGGAAGGGAAGGAGCTAGAAGACAGATGAAGGAGGAAAGTTACTCTCAGCTGAGCCTTCTATTCCTTTAAGACTCATGATCTCAGTGGATTGGCTGCAGCAGACAAGGGCTCCTCTGGAAGGAGACAAGATTCTTGGAGGTGATGGGAAGAAGGTTTTTCCATCTGGGGCTTGAGTGTTGCCCAGGTAAATGGGGATCTGAGATCAAAGAGTTCTTGTGTTCAAAACAGATAATGATGAGATTAGCAAATCATTCCATGGTATTTACTGAGCACTTAATCTGTGCAGACCACTGTAGTAAGCTCTTAGCTGAACATGACACAGAAGACTAGATATTTGCAAACACTTTTTCATCCTATAGACTGTAAGCTGGTTGTGGGCTACTAACTGTTATATTGAACTCTAAGCCAAGTGCTTAGTAGGGTGCTCTGTAATTAATCAGTCAATGCTATTTATTCAGTGCTCACTATGTGCAGAGCACTGTTCTAAGAACTTGGTAGAGTACAATACAAAAGAAATAGCAGACATGTTCCCTGCCCATAGTGAGTTTACAGTCTAGAGGAAGAGAGAGATATTAATTAATGCATACAGTAAGCATTCAATAAATACCATTAATTGACTGATTGAGTTTTGTCACTATTTTCTTCCCCTGCATTGATCCTTGGGAAGTTAAGCATTCATGTGGATATCCCCAGTGATCCTTCCACTGTCCTTCTCCTCTCATTCCTTTACTCTAGTGACCTCCTGCTCCACTTCATCTCACACACAAACCAAAATGGTCACACATTTGATTTTATAATCCCCAGTAACTGTACCATTTCTACACTCACCACTTCTGAAATTCTTCTACCTGACCCCAAATTCCTCACCTGCTGTCTTTCCCATACCCCCACCCCCTGCAAATCTGTCCCCCACAGAGACCTCCATTCTTTTGACCCCCTCCAGTATAGTATTCTACAGCCATTCTACCCCATTTGGTCTCCCTTCACGAAACTATCTTCTTCTGATGCACACATCAACATACTCAATACCACTCTCTCCACTACACTGAACTCCTTTCTTCTTTTATCCCTCTGCTGACTCATACTATAAGCTGCAACCCTGGATCACCTCCACAGTCCACTTCCTCCATTCCTGTGCCTGAACTGAGGAGCATTGTTGGAGAAATCCAGACATCTCTCTGATCTTGTCCACCTTAAATTCATTCTTCATTAATTAATTCATTCAATCATTTATTAAACACTTACTGTGTGCAGAGCACTACACTGGGCACTTAAGAAAGAACAATACAAAAATAAACAATGACAGTCCCTGCCCACAATGAGCTTACAGTCTAGAAGGTGGGAGAAAGGCATCAATACAAAAAAATAAAATTACAGATATGTACATAAGTGCTGTGGGACTTGGAGGTGGGCAGGGAAGAACAAAGGGAGTAAATTAGAGTGATGCAGAAGGGAGAGGGAGATGAGGAAAAGTGGGGCTCAGACTGGGAAGGGCTCTTGGAAGTGATGTGCCTTCATTAAGGCTTTGAAGGTGGGAGAGAGTAATTATCTGGTGGATTTGAGGAAGAAGGGTGTTCCAGGCCAGAAGCAGGGTGTGAGTCAGGTGTTGGCAGCGAGACAGGCGAGATCAAGGCACAGGGAGAAGGTTAGCAGGAGAGGAACAAAGTATGTGGGCTGGGTTTTGGAGGAGAGAAGCAAGGAGAGATAGGAGGGGGCAAAGTGATGGAGTGCTTTATTATCTCCTTCAGTTCGGCCCTCTCCCCTGCTGATAACAATGCTTCTCCTTCCTAATTCAGCCCCATATCCACTGACCCTGCTAGCTTTTATAGAAATTTAACTCCTTTCTCATACCTCCTGTGCTCCACCTCCACCATCTCTTTCTCCCAATGACCTGGCAATGTATTTGATCAACAAAATTGAAACCACCAGACATGATCTCACTAAAATCTCCACTTCTTCTTTCCAATGCTCTGCTCCTCCTCCACTCTTCAATTCTCCCTAAACTCTCTGCAATAACTCAAGATGAAATTTCTCACCTCCTCTCTCAATCTACCCTTGCACCTGTGATTCTGACCCCAATCCTTCATACCTTTAAAACACCTGTCCCCTTCCTTCTGCCTCGTTGACTGCCATATTCAGCTGTTCCCTTTACAGTGGCTTCTTCTCCGCTGCTTTCAAACTTGCTTTCAAACTACTGTTTCACTACAGACTTCTTGAGAGAGTTGTTTACACCTGCTGTCTTCACTTCATATCCTCCAATTCTCTCCTAGATCTCCTCCAATCCAGCTTCGGCACTCTTTACTCCACAGAAACAGCCCTCTTTAAGGTAACCAATGACCTTCTTCTCACCAAGTCTCACAGTCGCAATTACATCTTAATCCTCCTAGACCCCTCATCCACCAGTGACATTGTAGACCACCCACTTCTTCTTGAAACTTCATCCAACCTTGTATTCACTGATATTGTCCCCTCTTTGTTCCCCTCCTATCTCTGACTGCTCCTTCTCAGTCTCTTTTACTGGCTCTTCTTCTGCACCTCACCTTCTGACAGTAGGGGTCCTTCACGGCTCATTCTAGGTTCCCTTTTATTCTCCCTTTAAAGCCAAGTCCTTGAAGAACCCATTAGCTCCCACTGTTCCAATTATCATCTCTATGCAGATTACCAAATCTGCATCTCCAGCCCTGAACTTTCTCCTTTCCTGCAATCTCAATCTGCATTTTCTTCCTGCTTTCAAGATATAATTACCTGAATCTTGCCAACACCTTAAATTAAACAAATCTAAAACTGAACTCCTTATCTTTTCTCCCAAACCCTGTCCTACCCCGTCTTTCCCATCACTGTAGACAAAAACACTATACTTCCTGCCTTAAAAGACCATGGCATTATGCTCAAATTATCTCTCTCATTCCACCTACATATTCAATCTAGCACCAAATCCTGACAGTTCTACCTTCACAACATTGCTAAAATCCACCCTTTCCTTTCCATCTAAATTCCCACTTATCCTACCCTGCCTTAGCTACGGCATCTGCCTCCTTGTTGACTTCCTAGTCTTCTGTCTCTCCGCATGCTTCATTCTGCTACTTGTGATTATCAACAAAAGCATTCAGATCGTGTTTCCCCATTCCTCAAGGACCTTCTATGGCTCCCCATCCACCTCTACATACAGAAACTCCTTATCATTGGCTTTAAATCACTCAATCAATTTGCCCCATCCTACCTCACCTCACTGATCTCCTGCTATAACCCAGCCTGCACACTCCACTCCTCTAGTTACAGCTTACTCACTGTGACCTGATCTTGTCTATCTTGCCACTGACCCCTTTCCCATGTCCTCCCCCATCCTGGAACTCCTTCCACTTCCATATATGCCAGACCACCATTTGGTCCCACCTTCAAAGCATTATTAAGGTCACATTATTAAGGTTATCCAAGAAGCTTTCTGTAATTAATTCCTCTTTTTCCCAGCTCACTCTTCCTTCTCTGTCACCTACACGACCTTTGGACATTTGATATTTGCCCCTCAACTCCATAGCACTTACGTACATATCTTTAAATCATACATTATAAATTGCTTGTTTATTCATATCAATGTCTGTCCAGCCCTCTAAAATGTAAGCTTGTTATGGGCATGGAATATGTCTGCTAATTCTATGGCATAGTATTCCCCCAAATGCTTATTACAGTACTCCACACATAGTAAGTGCTCAGTAAATATTATTGTTGCTTGCTTGATTGATTGATTAAAACCCAGGAGAATATTGGCCATACAATCTTCTGGAAGACATTCAGACTTACAAGTAAACATATTTTCTACAGTATCAGGAAGGTGCATTGTTCCCAGAAAACTTTATTTTATTTTGAAAAGAGTCATCGAAGAGTGAAAAACTGTTCTTAATAGGAAAGTAGAGAGAATCAGTTCAAATTAAGAGATAGATGAAAAATATATGTTTACATTAGCCAAGATCTTCTCATGTTTGACTTTGCAAGAAATGAACAATACAAATTGCAGTGCATCATAAGGTATCCTGTTGAACTCAATTTCTTTTTCCTTTGGTGATTGTTCACCATATATACTTCTTGTGTCCAGCCTACAATATGAGTATTTATTCAGCTTCGTTGAATTTCTTATTATGCCCCGGTCTTTTGTCAATAGTGCATTTGAAGAGCATATTTGCGAGGCTGTGCACAATAATGTTCTTATTGCTGATATCTTGACAGAAATTGGGATTTTGGTGTCAAATTGTAACTATCGATCAACTTTATTTTTCTTTTTTGAACTAAGGTTGATAGACAGTGGCTTTAGGCTTTGATTATATACTCTACCTGCTTATAGAGCTGGGCCAGAGAAGTTTCTTAAGCAACAGGCACTCCACATTACCCCAAAATATTCAGGCTAATCAGTCTCTATAAAAACAAAATAGATCCAGGAGGACCTCAAACTTTCAACTGAAACATGATAAAATAGCCAAACATCTCAATTTTCCTCTGTTTAAACTTTTGTTACTTACAGTAGCATCTATATTCTTCTTTTGGCCTCAGTGAATAGCTGAAAGACATTAGTGTTTCTTCAGTGACCACTTCATTTAGTGATTTGCATGAGCTCCTTTTCAGAGGGTGATGTTTGACATTCATTGGAAATGTTTTTGTAAGAAGGTGAAATTTTAATTTCATTAATCCTTCAAAAGAACTACAGGTCTTCAGGTGTAGTTTTGTTGTTCTATAATAGTATAAAATTCAAGTGTGTTTGTACATATATATGTTTTTGTATACATGAATGGTGAGGATAAGAATAAAAATAAAAAAAAAGATTAATTAAATTGCTAAGGCTGGGTGTTGAAACAATCAAATTTTCAATCACAGAGAGTAGGCAGCAATTTTGGGTAGGGGCCAGTGGTCTCCGGAAAATGCCCGCTCTCTGGAGCAACAACTGAGGGCCAAATCTGACGAAAGCACACATTTTTTAAAATGCTATTTGTTAAGCGCTTACTATGTGTCAAGAACTGTACTAAGCTCTAGAGTAGATATAAGTTAATCAGGTTGGACCCAGTCCCTGTACCATATGGACCTCACAGTCTAAGTAGGAGGGAGAATAGGTATTGACTCTCCATTTTGCGGTTGAGGAAACTGAGGCCAGAGAAGTGAAATGACCTTCCCATGGTCACACAGCAGGCAAGTGGCAGAGCTGGGTTTAGAACCCAGAGATTAGGACTCCCAGGCCCTTGCTCCTTCCACTAAGGAACACTGCTTTCCTCAATTGACTCAATCCAAGGCGCTGTGGATGCTTGGATTCATGTTTCTGAATTGTCTATCACCTTATTCCATTATGCATAACCCAAAGCCTTGCCAGGATGTCAAGGTTTTCATTAGCTTCTCACCAATTGTAGGATGCTACTGAACAAAAGTGTTTGGGCTGGAACTTTTCTTTTTTACTGCAGTAAACCACTTGTTTGAATGTTTGATGGACCATTTGGTCAGACAGTTCTGGTTCTATCCATGCTAGTGTGAATCATTTGATTTAGAGTCTGATTATGTAATGTTGATCCCTTCCAAAGCTTAATGAACACAGTCTTTTGTTGTTTCAACAGACAGATCAATCAATCAATCAATGGTATTTATTGAGCGTTTAGTGCAGAACATTATACACTGTTTTAGATTTCAAAACCCTTGCTTCATGAGATTGAAAATGGATATAACACCACAGTAGGTCTAAAACTGTTTATTACCTTATGGTCAGTATGAATGATGCTAGGGAAGATGTATGATTTAAGCTCCAGCAAAGATGCATGATTTTAAGCTCCAACCAGAACCCAGTTGAGAGCTGTGAGAACACCCCAGAGGTGATGGCTGAAACTTATTTCCATACTAGATAATGATCTGTCTTGTTGAATCTGACCTACCAATTCAAAAGAACAACAATATAAGAATATCAAAGCTGAGACTTACAAAGTGGAATTCACTTTTAAGCTACCGAGGCTTAAAGCCACAAAGGCCAAACCTCATGATCTGATTACCAGAAATCAACTACTTGGTAGCTGAAATCACGATCAGGTAGTCTGAAAGCTTTGTCTGGGAAAGTGGCTCTAGACAAAGAGGGATTTAGCTTAAAAGTAACACCAAATCAACTTCTGCTAGCATGATTTTTCATCCCAGGTAAAGCATAAGCAGAAAGAAATACTTTACTACAGTGGAATTTCTGGCTGGATCCCAAGAGAGCAGGCTGGCATGCACAGCACACCACAGGAAACTCAAACTGAATGTTTCCTCCCAGTTTTCCCTGAAGAGAATTTGGTGCTTTCCCCAATGAGGTGGGGCTTCTCCACAATAGGCAGAGGAGCTGGTATTTCCTCCAAAAATATCCCAATAGATTCTTCAAGCATTGGGGTGGGGATAGTGGAGTTATTCTTCTGCTCGCTGCTAGCAAAGGAGCCAATCTCACGCTCAAATGACCCAATAACTTAGGTTGGATGATTATGCTTTCTACACACTTCCGTGCAATTCTCCAGTGCCTGGTGGGGCTGGTTATCTTGCTGCCAACCCCCCCTTTATTGCAACCACCCTGCAAAAAAGTTAACCTTGGTATGCAATGTAACTATAGATGAAATACAATCACTTTTACCATTATTAGCATGTGTAGCCATTACCTTTGTTACAAGACACCAAATATACAGTGACTTAAAAAGTAGCTGAAAGTGGAGAAATGATTTGATCTGCCCAGTTGTAGTATCGGTGTAGTGAAGCAACTATCTCCTTTTCACAGTGATCATCTCCCCAAAATATGGTGTTCCCCTAAATGTGGAATATGAGAATAAAAAATCATTCCTGATTCTATTCTATATGCTATAGTGTTCCACAGGCTTTACTGGAATGAGGATGGTACCGGAATTCTTCTAGTCCCAACCCTGCCATTGGTCTACTGGTGTACTGGCCACTTTGGATTTTTTCATTTATTTATTTGTGGCATTCATTGTTCACGGAATTCTACATTACAACTATATGCTAAGTAGTAAAGTAGACAATTGGGTCGGACATGACGCCTTTCCCCTATGGAACACACAATCTCATCATCACTTTAAATATGAGAAAACTGAGGTTCAGAGAGGTTAAGTGATTAATCCAGGCTCACACAGTAGATCAATGGCAGAACTGGGATTAAAGCAGTTCTAGTCCATGCTTTTTCCAGTAAACCTCTGGAATCTTTTAGCAATAGCCATTACCATTATTAATTATAGAACCTTGTTGAATAAGCTCTGGCGTATATATTATAGTTGTTATTTTCATTTGAAGACACCTATTTGTGTATGTGTGGTTGAAAAAGCCAAAGCAAAATCCCCAGTCCCAGTTATTTCTTATCATTTGGTCATGCTTAATATTTGTAGCATCTTGTGCTGTTTACTCTGTTTCCCCATTTTCTCTCACTTCATAAGAAGCTTTGGCTTGGAGAGAGCCACTTCCTTCTTGATAGCCGTGATTATGTTAGTCTAGCCTCAGCAATTCATTCCCAGTTTTCAGCTGAACTGCAACATTGTTTGAGGCTTTGTTTTACCGTATCTTTCCCCTCTGCCCTTTTGGTGCTCCAATTTTAGCTCTCTATATAGCAGCCATTTTAGTATCCAATCACTCATTTTTTTAACTCTTCTTCCACCCAGTGTAGCTGGTTTAAGGTGACCTTAGCTTCAATACTAGGATACTGACTATGTTTCATAATTTGTTGTTTGTGATCTTGTCTTGTAATTTGATATAGAGTATGGCTTCTAAATGACTCTGGAGGAACTGCTCAAGGAGTTGGATGTAGTGCCTGGGTTTGGGCCAGCTCTCAAAACCATAGAAAAGGTTGGATAACTTTACAGCTCAGAAATCCTTTCATTTGGTCTGCAGCCTGATGTGTCACCACTACCACATTCTGTTTGACAGGCACTCCAGAAGATCAATTTGTTTAGAGAAGCAGCATGGTGTAGAGAAGCACCATGGCATAATCAATAGAGTGCAGGCCCAGGAGTCAGAAAGTCGTGGGTTCTAATCCCAGCTCTGCTACATTTTTGCTGTGTGACCTTGAGTCAGTCACTTAACTTCTCTGTGGCTCAGTTACCTCATCTGTAAAATGGGGATTGAGACTGAGAGCACCACGTAGGACAGGGACCGTATCCAACCTGATTTGCTTGTATCCACCCCAGCATTTAGTACAGTGCCTGGCACACAGTAAACGCTTAACAAATAGCATAATTAATTAATTGAGTGCTTACTTACTGTGTGCAGAGCACTGTACTACGAGCTTGGGAAAGCACAATACAAACCTGTGTATAAGCAGTACTTGCCCACAGGGAGCTTACAGACTAAAGGGCAGAAAGGTATTAACAGCTTGATATGCCTGTAAGTGCTGCAGATCTGGGGAAAGGGTGAAAAACCAGTGTTTAAGGATGTGCAGGCTTTCTTGATTTTTTTTTTACTTTTTTTAAAAATTCCTTGTTGATTATTGCATCATAGCACCTCAGTTTTCCTTAGCTTTACTGTCAGCCCATAGCACCTGACTGATTTGCTGATGCATTTGACAATCATTTGCACATTTTCTTGGGTTTGAGCCTCTAGGGTGCAGTAATCCTTACAAAGTAACTCTTCAAAGGGTGTTTTAGGCCTTTTGGTGATGCTTGAAGTCTCTTGAAGATGGAGAGTTTCCTAGAGGTTTGGAACCAGATTTTAACCTTGAATCCTGGTGTTTTGGGCATTTTCCAGCATGACTACATAGGATACGTTGAACAGGACCAAGTAATAATAATAATGATGGTATTTGTTGAGCACTTAATATGTGCCAAGCACTTTTCTAAGCACTGGGATAGATATAAGGTTATCAGGTTGTCCTTCATGGGGCTCACAGTCTTAATTTCCATTTTACAGATGAGGTAACAGGCACAGAGAAGTTAAGTCACTTGCCCAAAGTCACCCAGCTGACAAGCGGAGGAGCCGGAATTAGAACCCGTGACCTCTGACTTCCAGGGCCGTGCTCTTTCAACTAAGCCACACTGCTTCTCTACTTTATGTCTTGGCTTTATCCAATTGGAAATGGGGAATGGATCAGACAGGAGATCGTGGGTTAAGCCCTGGCCAGCAAAGTCATCTTGAAGTAGTCTCAAAATCTGCTAGATTTTTCAGGGCAGTAAATGTGCTTAGGAGCACCCAAGAAGAAAATAGACCTAAGCTGAGCTCCCCGCTCTTCAGACAGAGTCCATGATCCCTGATAAAGGAGCTCCTGCAGCTGCAAAGTGAAGGGAGGAGTTTGGGAGGATCCACCGCTTCCAGAATATGAGGGATGTAACCTCTGCACTGGCAGGAGATGGGCATACAGGGGCACCAGCTTCCATTGATTTGGCATAAGGGTGAGGGGAGGGCATGCTCATCACCTGGAGTTCTCAGGCAGTTACTGCCATGGGACTGACCTCCTCTGCCTTCTCCTCAGAAATCAGACCTCTGCCATCGCTCCCTTCCACCACCTTCTTGCCTGTACCCTGGGTTCTGGATTCAGACAGCAAATGGTTGGCCTGGTCCTCACTGAGAGGCCTCCTCCCTTCCCGCTTCTCAGTCCTCAGGGCCGTGGCAACAGGAATCCTGGCTCTGATCCCTGAATCTGAAATTAGGCAGAAATACAGTTCAAATGCCCCACTTCAACCCAGCACTACGAGAAGCAGCATGGCCTATCAGAACAGCACAAGTCCAGGAGTCAGAAGGCCCTGGATTCTAATTCTGACTCTGACACTTAGCTGCTGTGTGACCTTGGGCATGTCACTTCACTTCTCGGTGCCAAGTTACCTCATCTGTAAAATGAGGATTAAAGCTGTGACGCCTACGTGGGACATGCACTGTGTCCAACCTGATCATCTTGTATCTACCCCAGCGCTTAGTACAGTGCCTGGCATGTAGTGACTGCTTAACTGACCATATGATGGCAATGAGCCCAAGATGGTGGGTTCTATGTAGCCCAAGGGAACAGCAGACACTGTAGCAAACAATGACAGATTATGGGAATGTACTGCCTACCTATCAACGAGTGACAGGTCATGTCGAGTTGGCCCCAGTTGGGGAATGAGAGGGACAGGAAATGCTAACTGTGTCAGCCAGGGGAGGGAATATGTAAGTGGGTAAAAGATAAAAGTCCAGATTTGAAGACATAGGAAGTGGTAACACATGGGGATTTTTAGACCCCAGATCTTTCGTATAGGATGCTGATCCCTGAACTTCCCATCCCTCTGACAAATAGCAGAGGTCCTGTCTAATGTGTCATACCTTGGACTGAAACCTCACTGTGACTCTGGGAGGATCCGGTGACAGTACTTTTTAATAACCAATCCCGGAGGCCTCCATCCAGGTTTTTGCCTGCAATAGAGAGCAATGAAATATCTTGAGAATTCCCGCAATGTGATATTTCTCCTTTCAAATTCTGGTATAACCTATTTATGAACTATTTAAATAAGAAAGAACATTTATGTTAATTTCTGCTTTTCAAATGTTACTTTAAAAATGAGGTCAACTATATTTTACTAACAAAAGTGCTTCATCCTAGGAAATTTAAATATGGTTTATATTTTTAAATCTGCAAGGGAAACAGAGTAGAGTGAAGTAATCTGGCACTATTGAGACCCTTGACTGAGTGATGACGGAGTCTCCTGATGTCACTCCCAGGCGAGCGATAAAGACTTTATGACCAAGAACCTGTGTGAATGACTTACAACGACAGTGATTGACACAAAGTCACTTGAATGTCCTCATCTTCCATGTTTCCATTTAAGCAGTTCTCAGACCTTCACTGGGATTCTGCATCCAGTTTTGAATTCCATTCATTCAATGGTATTTATTGAGTGCCTACTGTATGCAGAACAATGTACTAATCCTTTGGAAGAGTACAATACAACAATTAACAGACACATTCCCTGTTCACTAGCTTACAGTCTAGTGGGGGGACACAGACATTAATATAAATGAATAAATTACAGATCTGTAGTTAAGTGATGTGAGGTGGGGAGGCAAAGGAATCTGGGAGGTCAGCAAGGGGGCTAATGAAGTAATCCAGGAGACATAGTTTGACCACATGACCATATGGGGGACTCTGAAATTTTTAGAAGGTGTTCAGGGGAAAGCCATAAAACAATTTCTGAGGAAGTGAATATTATTTAGGCAAGAGCAGAGAAGATTGGAGAGATTTCTATCACATCTCTTCCAAAGGTCTTTCCCTACTAAACCCTCTTTTCCCTGGATCCCTCTCCCTTCTGTGCTGGTTATGCTCTAGGATCTGTGATCTTTGAGCATTTGGTATTTGCCCCATCCTCTGCTCGACAGCACTTACATATAAATATATAAATTATATAATATAAATTATTTATTTGTATTAATGTCTGTCACTCCCTCTAGACTATAAACTCATGTGAGCTCATTACTCACTCTACTGTATTGTACTCTCCATGTGCTTAGTACAGTGCTCTGCAAATGATTGATTGATTGATTGATTAATGATTTAGAAGTGAAGCTCCATAAATACAGAAAGAGGCTACTGGATGATCCTCAAGATCCTTCCAGACCAATGTGGTTGTGATTAGATGGAACTTTCTTTAAAAGGTTTCTGTGGCCCTACTGGAAAGAGTGTAGACCCTGAGGGAGTAAGGAGATCCAGATTCTTATCTCAATTCTGTCTCTGGCTGGCAGTCAGCCTTAGTTTCATCATCTGTAAAATGGGGCTAAAGATCCTCATTCTCCCCATCTCTCTTGGATTATGAACCCCTGGGAGACCAGTGAATGTGATCATTCTAATCTTCTTGAAACTAGTGCTTAGTGCACAGAAAGCAATTAACGCTTTAATGATGGTAAGTCTGACTCAGTTACAAGGGTCTGTCATTGAGAAAAAACCTATGAATGCATCTATTCACCAGGTAAGGATGTGATATGGTGCTCTAGACTTTTTCACAATCAGCTAGAAAAAATGCTACTTACAGAGGGAAATTTCAAAGTGGAGTAATTTGAGATACTATCTGAAAATTCTCAGCACTATTAAAATTTCTCTCTTTTAAGGTATCTGTTAAACACTTACCATGTGTCAAGTGCTGGGGTAGATATAGGTTAATCAGGTTGGACACAGTCCCTGTCCCATATGGAGATCATAGTCTAAGTAGGTGGGAAAACATATTTTATCACCGATTTACAGGTAAGGAGACTGAAGCACAGAGAAGTTTAATGACCACTTGCCCAAGGTCCCACAGCAACTAACTGGCACAGGTAGAATTAGAACCCAGATCCTCTGATTTCCAGACCCGTGCTCTTCCTACTAGGCTATACTGCTTCCTCTTTTGGCTCTTATATTTGTGTTGCTCCCATAAATTATTTGGCCATCCTACAATGTCTATAAGGTATTTCCGAGGGCAGAATGCCAGCCATATACTAGTATCTTCCTTTCAAAAACTGAATTAGGCTGTAACAAAGGGCCACTCCTGCTCAATTAGGTTGATTTGGTGGAAAGTCATGGAAGTCAGACTGGAATAACTGCATATGCTAACCTGGCTGAACTTGTTTCATTTTATAACTAATCAAATCAGTATCATCACACAAACTTCTCTGCTTGCTTGGCCTTGCTTTAAAAACAATACCTTCTAGCTGTTGGGACCAAGTCCAATATTACACAACACAAAGATGAGCCTTATAAAAAAAGTGTATTGTTTAGTATAAACATGAAAAGCAAAACTGGGCATCCAACACTAAGCATTTTTATCCTTATAGATTGCACAATAATTTCACTGTATTAGTCATAATTTTAATTAAAAGTATTCTAATCAGTCTGTTTACAGAAAAGAAAGCACTGTCTTCAAGTAGGTGTATGACGGATTGAAGGGAAAAATGCCTATTGAAAATAAAATGCAGAGTTCCACATGCAGCATCTTATAGAATCTCATAGTTTGTTGTAAAAGGGAAATTGTAAAAGTCTGGGAAAAAACACAAAGTTTTGGCACTCTCACCAACTTAATGTTATTGCTGAGTCTAAAAATATTTATAAAAAGAGCAATGTTAAAGTAATTTCATTTACAGGTTAAAAATAATAATTATGATATTTAGAGAAGCAGCATAGCTTAGTAGAAAGAACAAAGGCTTGAGAGTCAGAGGATGTGGGATCTAATTCCGGCTCCACCACTTGTATGCTGTGTGACCTTGGGCAAGTCATTTAACTTCTCTGTGCCTCAGTTCTCTCAAGTATAAAATGGGGATTAAAAGTGTGAGCCTACCTGGGACAACCTGATTACCTTGTATCTACCTAGTGCTTAGAACAGTGCTTGACACATAGTAAGTGCTTAACAAATACCATAATTATTAGCATATTAAGTGCAATCAGCTCTTCCATAATGCATATTTTTTCCACTGCATATTCTGGATGGTGAATAAGGAAAAGTTAATCTGGCAAATAAGTATCTCTGGATAGAATACAGTGCTGCGTTGAAAGAAACAGTTGTGCACATGTGCATGGCATGGGTCAAGTCATCAAATACTACAAAAAATTTTCTACTAAATATGGGTTTCTGTGATTGCTAGTAATGATATTTATTGAGCACCCAATGAGTGCAATGTACCACTAAGTTCTTGGAAAAGAACTACATGAGTATGAGACATGTTGGCTGTCCCCGAGGAACTTAAATTCTAGTAATGGAGACAGAAATAGAAATATTTCCAAATGGGAAGCAGTGAGGCATAGTGGAAAGAGAATGGGCCTGAGAGTCAGAGGACCTGTGTTCTAATCCCAGCTCTACCACATAACTGCAGTATGACCTTCACTGTGCTTCAGTTTTCTCAACTATAAAATGGGGATTTAATACCTGTTCTCTCCCCTACTTAGACTGTGAGCTCTATGTGGTGGGACAGGAACTGCATCCAACCTGATTAACTTATATCTACCAGCGCTTGACACATAGTAAGTGCTTAACAAATACCTTAAAAAAGAGGAATTAACTTTTATGTATCCCAGTGCTTATAACAGTGCTGGACACATAGTAAAGAACTTAGCAAATACCATGAAAAAATACATATTAATTGAAATAAATGTATTATCGAATATAAGTATGTGTATGCAATTTTGCTGAAGATGTACATGAATTAATAAATAGGTGCTAATGATAGCTGGGTTGATATAACTTGGTTTCTGGGAGTTCATCAAGGAAGATCTGTGGGAAGAGATTGGATTCTATGGAGTCTTTCAGCTGGATTTCCGTGGTCAGTCAAAAACTGGACTATATAAGCATAGTCTTTAAATTATATATTATAAATTATTTATTTATATCAATGTCTGTCTTCCCATCTAGACTGTAGGGAACATGATCAAAAATTTTGTTGTATTGTTCAAGTGTTTTAGTACAGTTTTCCTAAATATTCAACACTCAATAAATACCATTGATTCATTAACTGAAATACGGCAGGAGGGACTTCCAGGACTGGGGGACAGTGTGAGCTGGGGAATAGAGTGAGACAGTCAAGACAAAAGAATAATGTGAGCTTGGAAGAAACAAAGAGAGATGGAGAGTAGTGGGTAAAGAGAGTGATATGTAAGATGGGGTAGTTAATGAAAATTCATTCATTCATTTAATAGTATTTATTGAGTGCCTACTATGTGCAGAGCACTGTACTAAGCGCTTGGAATGTACAATTCAGCAACAGATAGAGACAATCCCTGCCCAATGACGGGCTCACAGTCTAATCGGGGGAGACAAAAGACAAAAACAAAACAACATAATCACGATAAATCTAAGTGTGTCACTTAAAATCACTCATTTTTTGTCTTACTGAGCAAATAACATGCACAATCATGAATGGTCATTGGATTGAAACTACTGCAAGTTATTTCAGATCAAAATACACAATATTCTTCTCTTAGAGCTGGAGCCCCATGTGGGCCAGGGAATGCATCTGGTCTGATGATCTTATATCTACCACAGGGCTTAGTCCAATGCTTGGAACATCTTAAGTGCTTAAAAATGCCACATTTATATTAGTATGGAGGGAGATAAAATGAGAGTAGATATTTTAAAACTCATTCACCCCTAGTTCTTAAGGGGTCAAGATCGAGATCAATATCAAGATGAAAAGGACATAGCCTTGTGGCTGGACTACGGGTCTGGGATTCAGAAGGATCTGGGTTCTAATCCTGATTCTGTCACTTGTCTGTTCTAAAACCTTGCACAAGTAATTTATCTGTGCCTCAGTTACCTCATCTATAAAATTAGGATTAAGACTGTGAGCCCCAAGTGGGACAAGGACTGTGTCCAACCTGAGCAGCATGGCTCAGTGGAAAGAGCATGGGCTTTGGAGTCAGAGGTCATGGGTTTGAATCCCGGCTCGGCCACTTGTCAGCTGTGTGACTTTGGGCAAGACACTTAGCTTCTCGGTGCCTCAGTTACCTCACTGTAAAATGAGGATTAAGACTGTGAGCCCCACGTGGGACAACCTGATTCCCCTGTGTCTACTCCAGCACTTAGAACAGTGCTCGGCACATAGTAAGTGCTTAACAAATACCAACATTATTATTATTAGTTTGTTTCTATCCCAGTACTTAGTACAGTGCCTGGCCCATAGTAAACGCTTAGAAAATACCATCAAATAAAAAAAGATTCAAGAAGCTCTTAAAAGACCACACATAACATGGTCAACTATTACATACTGTTAGCCCATTGTACACTGACTAAATTGATAGTATGGAAAATGTGTTATATGTAGACCAAAAAATGAATGAATAAACCAAATTAATCAACAAATACAATTTATTGACTAATTAATACTATTTATTGAGAAATTAGTCTCTATGGATCATGGTACTAGTGCCTAGGAGAGTACAATAGAATGAAAAGACATGATCCACTTTTGTATTGGCTTGTATATATTCTAGGGCTTAATAAGAGCACATCATTTCTAATATCACAACTGCTATTAGAAATAGTAATAATAATAGTGGTATTTGTTAAGAGCTTACTATGTGCCAAACATTGTTCTAAGTTCTGGGGCAGATACAAGATAAGGAAGTTGTCCCATGTGGGCCTCAAAGTTTTCATTCCCATTTTACAGATGAGGTAACTGAGGCACAGAGAAGTTAAGTGACTTTCCTAAAGTCGCACAGGTGATAAGTGGCGGAGTTGGGACTAGAACCCAGGTCCTCTGACTCCCAAGTCCATGCTCTTTCCACTGAGCCATGCTAGTAAGAAATTGTAGTGGTAGAAGAGATGGCTTGGATCTCAAATAACATAAAAGAGAAGCAGCAAAGCTCAGTGGAAAGAGCATGGGTTTAGGAGTCAGAGGTCATGGGATCTAATCCCAGCTCTGCCACTTGTCAGCTGTGTGACTTTGGGGAAGTCAGTGCCTCATTTACCTCAAATGTAAAATGGAGATTAAGACTGTAAGCCTCACGTGGGACAACCTGATTACCCTGTATCTACCCCAGCGCTTAGAACAGTGCTCAGAATATAGTAAGTGCTTATCAAATGCCAACATTATTATTATTATAAAACAATTGGTATTGGATGAAGTAAATACCCAGGAAGACAAAAAGAAAAAGATAGGTCCACTCCCAGCTTTGAATCATATTTGGTGTGGAATATTGGAAATATTGGACAACAATTAGCTGACCAGGAGAAACAGCTGCAGAATTTGCAAACCTTTCCTTTGATAGTATCTTCAAAATAGGGATTCTAGGTCAGTAAAACATTGTGTGTGAGTGTGTAGCTGTCTTTTAATTTTTTAAAAAAAGTTACTGCCAATGAAAGCTCATCCATATTTAGCGGATATTGTATAAAATACCCATGTGCACCTGAGAATCTACTCCATGGTATGTGAATGTAAAAATTATCCTTTAACTGGACAGATTCATTTGCGCCCTGTGGTACCTGTTACTGTTTTCAAACTTGCCTCATCATCCCATTCTTTTCAAAGCCATTTCTGCCACTTCATTGTCACGGACTTCGTTAATCTGTCTGCTGCTTTCAAAGGTTTTTACTGTTAAGCACATTATTTACAATTACTCTATTCTTTGTTGCTTTCTGCTTGTTCTGTACTCCCAATATTCATGTTGTTTCCCAGGGAAGATCATATAAGTATTCTGCTACCAAATATTTTTCACATACATTCTGTCCAGTGAACCCTTACTCGCAGCAGACTGTGTTTCGGAGCTCATAATCTGCTTGAGAAGAATTGTTTTCTGTAGTGTTTCTAACTCTTACAACCTTATCAAATCAATCGATCAATCAGTGATATTTATTGAGCACTTATTATGTGCAGAGCATAAAAAGTTAGGAAGGATTCAATCACAGCTTTGTTTATTTCATTTTGGAATGGCATTTGATGCCTCGCACCACCACACGTAGCCCGTTTTCCAAACAGTGTGATGGGAATATGTCTATTTATTGTTGTACTGAACTCTTCCAAGGCCTTAGTACTGTGCTTTGCACGTAGTAAGCACTCAATAAATACAATTGAATGTGATATTTTCAAAGGTACCTGGTTGCCTGGGAAATTTTTGTGATACTTTCCCTACAGACTAGAGATGAATGTTTTGCATACCTTAGAAGAAAGCAATCTGTACATTCTATGCAAAGCAACTTATAATGCCTAATGAACTGAAACTACAAAATAATACACTATTTCATTTTTATTATTGCTATTGTTCATGTTTGGATTCTGCCTCAGGCCAGTCATACTTGGAAATATTTGACAGTGATTGTGAATGTTCAAAGGAACCAGGAACCTTTGCCAAAAATAATTTGAAGCAATCTTACCAGGCGTGATTTTGGCATGTGGATTGATTGATGTGGAAATAACCTGAGACATAGCTGATTTATACTAATCCAAAATAATTCTTTGTGCTGCTTACAGTTTCAATATTTATTGTATTTAGCAGTGCATGTTTCCCAAAAACATGAAAAAAAATTATTGTTGATTCAGAACAATGATCCATCCAATCAGTCAATGGCATTTATTGAGTGCTCACTATTTCCACAGCACTATACTAAATGTTTAGGAGAGTAAGATATAATGGAGTTGATAAAACTGTTCCCTTAAATCATATCTCCTCCAAAAGGCCTTCCTTGACTAAGCCCTCATTTACCCTGCTCAGTCTCCCTTCTGCAACACCTTATGCACCTGGATCTGCACCCTTTAAACACTCAATATCCTCTCCACCCTCAGCCCCAAAGCACTTATATGCATATACATAATTTATTTTAATTTCTGTTTTTCCTTAACATTGCCCACTGAAGTCCTGGAGGAACAATCATCCTTTTAAATGGTGAGTGGCGTATCCTCTAACGTCTCTACCTTTTCCCTCATGCCTAATTTTTCCTCTAGTAACCCATTATGGCCCTCCTCAGTCATAAATTTACCCAAACCTTTCTTGTCGCTTCCAATATCTTTGCTTTGCCCAATTTTCCATGTTAAGATCAGTACGTATAGTTATTTTACACGTGTAAATAACTTAATTATTTTCATTCTTTTAGAATCTATGTCGTTCTAGCATCAGTGATACTTTCATTTTGATATTGTGGAATTTGGAAAGTAGCAGTTCTATGTTTTGCCCGGTGCATAGCTTACATTATTTTTTAAACTTCAATCATGTCACCCCTTCACCTTTATATTTCCAGATTAAAGAAGCTATTCTTTTATTTATCCAAACAGAGCTCTTAAAGATACTTGGACCATTTTCCTAGCTGTTCATCTTCTTTTCTTTATCTCCCATGATTAGACTTCTCCATTATCTCCTTTAGACTTTAAGCTCACTGTGAGCAGGGAATGTGTCTGTTAGCTGTTGTTCTCTCTCAAGTGTCTAATACAGTGTTCTGTACACAGAAGTACTCAATAAATAAGATTGATTACTCCACTGATGATAATATCACCATCTTTGACAGTATTAAGTTTGATATGCACCAACAAATGTTTTTCCAACAACATGAATGCCTCTGACTAAGCCTTTATATGTATGCTTGTCCCCATAAAACTAAAGGGCAAGTTACAATTGGTGGGAAGGAAATTGTGGAACAAAATTTAAATACAAAGGAGAGAAACCTTTAAAGCCAATTTCCCTTAGGAAGAATTCTATCAAGTAGCATCTTAGAAGTCCAGAATTGATTGCATACCAAAACATTTCCAGAAGCCTGCCTGTCATAGCCTGTGTCTTCCACCACCCGTTTTGGCAGAGAATAAAATGGTGGATATAGTTGTGGGTGGCACTGTCTTTATGAAGAAACTGGTACCACCCTTTATTTTACTTTTGTTTCCAAACCTTTGTTTCTCTGTTGGTGGGAGTTTTCCAGATGAAAGCTGCTGGATTAGCTAGGATGAGTCACTTTTGTGTCCTTCACAGCCAAGGCCATCTGATTGGCTGTCAGTGGATCATGGTCCCCTACTTGCCTCATCTTTCACACCTTTTCAGCTCCCTTTGGACAAACAATATGGAGGAGGGAAAAGGTATTAGAGGCCAAAAAACACACTGCAATTTGGAAACACTTGCTCAGCCTCCGGCTTAAGTTTGCATAGATCCTGGAAATGTTTCTGTTTTTTAAACTGTTTCTCTAATTACGGATTCATCCTTTTCATCAAAAGTTGTGTCGGGTTCTTACAATATCTACTGTGGTAAAATCAGGATTTTAAAATACTATTTAGAAATGGAGTGACTAAGAGGGCCTGGTTCTAACCTCGACCCTGGTACTTACCTTTGTGTGTGACCACAGGCAAGTAAGTCAACTTCTCTATGTCTCATTTTCTTCCTCTGTATAATAGCAGTTCAATACCTGATCTCCCTCCTACTTAGACAGTGAGTCCCATGAGGGAGAGGGACTGTGTCCTACCTCACTACCATGTATTCGTTCATTCAATCATATTTTTTGAGCACTTACTATGTGCAGAACACTGTACTAAGCGCTTGTAATGTACAGTTCAGCAACAGAGACAATGTATAATCAAAGCTTCAATACAGTGCTTCATATAAAGTAATGCTTCGTGCATATTATTTAAAGGCATTTATGCAGGATATCATAATAATTATGGGTTTTTATTCATTCATTCAGTAGTATTTATTGAGCGCTTACTATGTACATAACACTGTACTAAGCACTTGGAAAGTACAATTCGACAACAGAGACAGTTCCTGCCCACTGACGGGCTCACAGTCTAAACAAGGGAGACGTACAGCAAAGCAGAACAAAACAAAAACAAGACAACATCATCAAGATAAATAGAATCAAAGGGATGTACACCTCATTTACAAAATAAATAGGGTAACAAATAATATATACAAATGAGCACAGTGCTGAGGGGAGGGGACGGGGAAGGAGCAGAGGTTAGGGGGAAGGGAAGGGAAGGGAAGGGAAGCAGAGGGAAAGGGGGGCTCAGTCTGGGAAGGCCTCTTGGAGGAGGTGAGTTTTCAATAGGGCTTTGAAGAGGGGAAGAGAGTTGGTTTGGCGGAGGTGAGAAGGGAGGGCATTCCAGGACAGCGGGAGGACGTGGGCCAGGGGCCGATGGCAGGATAGGCGTGAACGGGGACAGTGAGGAGGTGAGTGACAGAGGAGCAGAGTGTATGGGGTGAGCAGTATAAAGAGAGAAGGGAGGTGAAGTAGGAGGAGGCAAGGTAATGGAGAACTTTGAAGCCAAGAGTGAGGAGTCCTTGTTTCTTGCGGAGGTTGATAGGCAATTCCTGGAGGTTTTTGAGGAGGGGAGTGACATGCCCAGAGCGTTTCTGTAGGAAGATGATCCAGGCAGTGAATGAAGAATAGACTGGAGTGGGGAGAGACAGGAGGAAGGAAGATCCAAAAGGAGGCTGACACAAAAATCCAGTCAGGATATTATGAGAGCTTGTACCAGCACAATAGCCATTTGGATGGAAAGAAAAGGCCGGATCTTGAAGATACTGTGAAGGTGAGACCGGCAGGTGTTGGTGACAGGTTGGATGTGTGGGGTGAATGAGAGAGCTGAGTCAAGGATGACACCAAGGTTGCGGGCCTGGGAGACAGGAAGATTGGTCGTGCCATCCAGAGTGATGGGGAAGTCAGGGAGAGGACAAGGTTTGGGTGGGAAGTTAAGGAGCTCAGTTTTATATATTTGTTAAGCACTTACTATGTGTCAAACACTGTTCTAAGCCCTGGGGTAGGCACAAGTTAATTAGGTCAAATACAGTCCCATTTTCCTCATGAAGCTCAAAGTCTAAGTAGGAGGCAGAACAGGTATCTCCATTTTGCAATTGAGGAAACTGAGGCACAGAGGAAGTGAAGTGACTTGCCCAAGGTCACACAGCAAGCAGTTGGAAGAGATGGGTTTGGCCCATACTCTTTCCACCAGGCTACATGGTGGAAACACAAAATGGCACCGAGACATACTCAGAGAGTCATAAGGAGAGAAAAGCTTTCATTCATTCATTCATTCAATAGTATTTATTGAGCGCTTACTATGTGCAGAGCACTGTACTAAGTGCTTGGAATGAACAAGTCGGCAACAGATAGAGACAGTCCCTGCCGTTTGAAGGGCTTACAGTCTAATCGGGGGAGACGGACAGACAAGAACGGTGGCAATAAATAGAGTCGAGGGGAAGAACATCTCGTAAAAACAATGGCAACTAAATAGAATCAAGGCGATGTACATTTCATTAACAAAATAAATAGGGTAACGAAAATATATACAGTCGAGCGGACGAGTACAGTGCTGAGGATGGGAGGGAAGGGAGAGGGGGAAGAGCAGAGGGAAAGGGGTAAAAGAGGGTTTAGCTGCGGAGAGGTAAAGGGGGGGTGGTAGAGGGAATAGAGGGAGAAGAGGAGCTCAGTCTGGGAAGGCCTTTTGGAGGAGGTGAGTTTTAAGTAGGGTTTTGAAGAGGGGAAGAGAATCAGTTTGGCGGAGGTGAGGAGGGAGGGCGTTCCAGGACTGCGGGAGGACGTGGCCCAGGAGTCGACGGTGGGATAGGCGAGACCGAGGGACGGTGAGGAGGTGGGCAGCAGAGGAGCGGAGCGTGCAGGGTGGGCGGCAGAAAGAGAGAAGGGAGGAGAGGTAGGAAGGGGCAAGGTGATGTAGAGCCTTGAAGCCTAGAGTGAGGAGTGTGGCTTAATGAGTAAAGTACAGGCCTGGGAGTCAGAAGACCCCGGGTTCTAATCCCAATTCTGACACTTGTCTGATCTGTGACCTTCGACAAGTCAATTAACTTCTCTTTGCCTCAGTTACCTCATCTGTAAAATGGGAATTAAGCCTGTGAGTCCCATGCTTTGACCATTGACCATGCGCTGTCGACCCCTGGCCCACATCCTACTTATGGCCTGGAATGCCCTTCCTCTTCACATCCCCCACATTAGCACACTTCCCCTCTTCAAAGCCCTTACTGAAAGCTCACTTCCTCCAGGAGGCCTTCCCAGACTGATCCCCGCTTTTCCTCAGCTCCTCCTCCCCTCCCCATTGCCCCAGCTCCCTTCCTCTGCTATAACCACCCTCCATGCCCCACAGCACTTGTGTATATATGTACATATTTATTATTCTATTTATTTTATTAATGATGTGATATGTCTATAATTCTATTTATTTATATTAATGCTTTTGATGCCTGTCTACTTGGTTTTTTGTTGTTGTCCATCTCTCCCATTCTAGACTGTGAGCCCATTGTTGGGTTGGGATTGTATCTATTTGTTGCCAAATTGTACTTTCCAAGCGCTTAGTACAGGACTCTGCACACAGTAAAGTACTCAGTGAATACGACTGAATGATTGCGAGACAGGTACCATATCCAACCTGACTAGCTTGTATCTTAGAACAGTGCTTGGCACATAGTAAGTGCTTAACAAATAGCATTTTATAAAAGAAGGCAAAAAGAGGAATGTGTTATTTTGAAAGAATTTTGAGGGCAATCAAGTCTGGAGGCATAATATGTACAATGATCCAGAAGTGATAGGTGGGTGGATTTGAAACCCTGGGAGATCTGGAGATAGTACATTCTGAGGGGAACCCTAAATTGTCATCTCCCCAGCTTTACTGAATAGTAACTAAAGAGGAGCTGCTTCTTTCACAGCACTGGATTCCTCAGGCTCCTTAACAATTGCTAATCACCCACTGATTAGCAGTGCTATTAGAAAGGCTATTGGCAGCCCCTGCCCTTAAACAGCTGTTTCCTGGGGATTATAGTTGGTGTGCTTTAGCAAGCAACGTTCCCTCCTGTGAAAGCCCAGGGCAGGAGTGTCTAGAGTGGAAGAAGGGAAAGAGATGATAGGTATGGAGGCAATCCTCTGCTTTTGTTTTCTTCAACTGCAAATCTGGGCATTTTCCCCCCTTACTGAGTTACCAAAGGTAAGCTGGGCCATCTGAGTTTTCATGTACCTCCTCAAAGCTGTCCTTTTTATCAGTGGAACTCTGTGCTGTAGGACAGCAGAGGGAACTGCAGTTGTGCTGATAATTTATGCAGTTGAGTGTTGTTTTGAGGGGTTTTTGAGACTCCCCAGAACCCCTGTATTTCATTCTGAGAGCCCCTGCATTTATATGGGTGTGGAGCAGGAGACAGTAAATTAGCCTCAGAGACTGAAGGAGAGCAGTGTCGGATTTAGGCATAAAGACAGGTTTGGCATGGATTTTTAGCTTCACACAAGCATCATGTGGCTACCAAATATTCCTGGTGCTCATTGAAACTGTCTTCCCAAGACAGACATGCTGCAGCATTGCCCAGTGGGTAGAACATGGGCATGGAAGTCAGAAGGACCTATGTTCTAATCCTAGCTTTGCCACATTTCTATGTGACCTTGGGTAAGTCACTTAGTTTCTCTGTGCCTCAGTTCCCTCATCTGTAAAATGGAGATTAAGGCTGTGGGTCAGAGACTGTGTCCATCCTCCTGATAATCTTGGATCTACTGCAGAGTTCAGTACAATGCTTGACACAAAGTAAGCATTTAAATGCAAAAAAAAAAAAAAAAATGCTGTTTTATTCACTGTGCCACTAGCTAGTCTGGACTCTGGGCATAGTATTCAAACAACCAAGTTGAGTTGTAGCATAAAGATCCTAGGATGCATTTGACTCTGCTCATTAGTAACACTTTTTTTTAATCAATCTGGTATTTGTTGAATACTTTGTGCAAAACACTGTACTGAGCTCTTGGGTGAATAAAATATTCAAGTATGTACAAGAGTAAATTTATATACTCAACTGTTTCTTTCTCCTTCCTCTTACTATTCTTTTTCAGTTTTATTCATAGATTCCCCTTCTACCTCTTATCTCCTAACTGGTTGACCTGCAGTGTTCTATTCAGATTCTCCCAATCCTCCAGATTTACATGCACTAGGTAAATTAGTAATCTCACATAGTTGCAGCTACTGCTATCTCTATGAGTTGAACTTCTAATCTACCTCTCTAACCCTGACCTCTCACTAGTATTATGGTACTTATTGAGTGTTTATGTGTCCAGCCCTAGGATAAAGAAGATAAAGGAATAGAGAAGCAGCGTGGCTCAGTGGAAAGAGCACGAGCTTGGGAGTCAGATGTCATGGGTTCGAATCCTGGCTCTGCCACTTGTTAGCTGTGTGACTGTGGGCAAATCACTTAACTTCTCTGTGTCTCAGTTACCTCATCTGTAAAATGGGTATTAAGACTGTGAGCCTTTCATAGGACAACCTGATTACCCTATATCTACCCCAGCACTTAGAACAGTGCTCTGCACATAGTAAGCGCTTAACAAATACCAACATTATTATAAACAAAAGTTAATCATCCCAGGCACGGTCCCTCTCTCACACGGGTTCACAGTCTATTTAGGAAGGAGAACAGGTATTGCATCCTCATTTTATAATAGAGAAAACTGAGGCACAGAGAAGTTAAGTAATTAGTGGCAGAGTTGGGATTAGAAACCAGAGCTTCTTATTCTCAGACATAAGCTTTATCCCTTAGGCTATGCTGTTTCTTTTATTGTGGGCAGAGCACTGTGATAAGAATTGGGAGATTACAACATAAGAGTTGGGAGATATGTTCCCTATCAAAAAGAAGGTTATAGTCTAAGCACTTGGAGAGTATAGTGGTAGTAATAATAGTAATAGCATTTATGAAATGCTTACTAGACTGTGACCGCATTGTGGGTAGGGGAATGTCATCGTTTATTGTTGCATGATACTTTCCCAAAAGCCTAGTACAGTGTTCTGCACACAGTAAGTACTCAAAAAATACAACTGAATAAGTGAAATAATACATGTGTGAGAATTAAACAGGGTCTCTGATCCTCCAGGGCCTCACAATCTAAGAATAAGAGGAAAGGGGTTGGTGACACACATGATAATAAAATAAAACAATAAAAATGCAAAATGAACTTAAAAGATAGAGCCAGAAATATATGCGAAATAAAATGTCATGTGGCTAGAAAGCCAGGGTTTCATACTTCTCACAGAAAAAGCACCTTCCTTGGGTTCAAGGGGGTTACAATCTAGTGGAGAAGGGGAAGAAGAGACATTAAAATAAATTGCAGATAGGAGAAGCAGTTAAGCATAAAGCATAAGTGTTGGGGTAGGTGTGACTACTTAAGTGATTGGGGGTACAGACTCAAGTTTGTAGGTGGTGAAAATAGGATAGAAAGAGAAAGGATGTCTTTCTAGAGGAGATATAATCTTAGTAGTCTTAAAAGAGTCATGATGAGACTCAGGTGGGAGGGCATGAGCAAAATGATGATGATGAGGGAGATGAAACTAAGGCTCAGTGAGTAGGATGGTATAGTCAATATCTTCTGCAAATGGACCACCATCTACATATTTTGTGAGGTTTGCACAGATTTCTGGAGTCAAGTATCAGAATTCAAAAGTCCCTAATATCTGCATTAAGGACTATTTATGACTCTCACAATCACTCAAATCAAATAGATTCCCAGAGGACTGAAAATGTAGCTTCAAAGTTCTTGTTATGTTTGAACACAGCTTGATTAGATGGACCTATTATTCTACTTTGCTAATGGACCATATCCTCAGTTACTAGTAAACATCCATAGGCAAACAAACCTACTGTGTTTCCTGCCAGTGTCAACAATTGCTAAGTCAGTGAAAGCAGAGAACTAATGCTGTTCTCTAGACCCCTCTAATGTGTATCTCTTATTAATAAGTTTGTATAATTAAAATAGCTGAGTCTGTGTTTTATCCAAAGGGAAAATACAGTATATGGTGATTAAAGTGATATTAGTAATGTGATAGAACATCTTTAACCTTCACAGTATAAAAACAATGCTTCAGGACAGGATGTTTTAATTTCTCCACAAGTTTGCAGTAATAACCTCAAGTGCAGGTATGATGTCTCTCAATTATTAATAAAATGATTTTGTCTGTAAAACCATCTTTTCCACACATCCCTGTACTTAGTAAAAGTAATTAGTGATTAATTTGAAAACAACCCAATCATAAAGAAGGAACTCCTTTTAAGAAATTTTGATAAACATTGTGAGTCTCAAAAATCTTCTGATTTTGTGAAAATGTTCTACTTTAGGTATTTACTTATGAGTAAAATACTCAATAAGAAGTCTGCCCCTATTCCTATATTTAGAATACTGGCAGCTGTCGGGGTATGTAAGGAATTCTTAGGCACTCCTACAATGTAGTGATGCTGTCCCCCATGTTGAGTGAGTGACTGTGATCGAACAGACTCATCTATCACTATTTATGTATTTATCCCATGCTTCCTTGAAAAGGGCTGAGGCCTAGGCATGACAGCAAGAGCAAAGTAGAGTTGCTTGACCCATAATGCCAGCTGATTTTGTCATGAAAAATATGGGTGTATCTAAAAGACAAAGTGCCCAGAGGATGCTCATAGGAGATAGGAGAAGAAAATAGGGAACATTATTTTCAATTGTTCTACCCTGCTGTTTGTTGTGAGAGTGAATGTAAAAACAAAAATATGGTAGCTAATATTCTTAGGTTACAAGTGAAAGAAATTAAATGGAATAAAAATGAAGAAGGAACATAGCAACAATCTTGATTCCCCTGATTTTTGAAGTATGAGCTTGCTTATAAAGAAAAGAGAACATAATGAAAAATGGCAATTTTCATTCTTGACTCTTCTTGTCAGCATAGGATAAAAAGTGAGCGTGCACAAGGGGAAGATATCAAGCCAGATCTTAATCAATAAAACATTGTTTATTTTCACACTTCCTGTATTTCTAATACTGCAATTTCCACCTGGGTATACCAGCCCAAAACAATTCTCTCTCTTTCTCTCTCTCTCTCTTTCTTTTAAAGAATTAAAGTAAACTGGAAAAATGGATCCATTTAAATGTTATTCATATTAAACATATTTATTGTTTATCCAAAATAGTTATTCCAGGGATAGTAGGATGGTAGTTATTTCTGAAGATAATCTTGTCTAACACACAGCTCAAAACCTAACATCAGTTTTAAAAGAAAATAAAACACTGTATTTTTCTAAGGTAAAGTAAAAGAAAATTGAAAACCTTATCTTTGGATTTATTTTACTAGAGTTTTCTAAAGGCAAGTCATTTTATTCAACCTTGATTTCAGCAAATATCACTTTCATAGTTTTGGTCATGTGTTCATAATTCAATTCAATAGTATTCAATAGTATTTATTGAGCACTTACTATGTGCAGAGCACTGTACTAAGCGCTTGGAATGTACATGTCGGCAACAGATAGAGACAGCACCTGCCCTTTGACAGGCTTACAGTCTAATCGGGGGAGACAGGCAGACAAGAACAATGGCGATAAATAGAGTCAAGGGGAAGAACATCTCATAAAAACAATGGCAAATAAATAGAATCAGGGTGATGTACATCTCATTAAACAAAATAAACAAATAGGGTGATAAAAATGTATACAGTCGAGCAGACGAGTACAGTGCTGAAGGGGTGGAAGGGGAGAGGGGGAGGAGGAGAGGGAAAGGGGGGAGAAGAGGGTTTAGCTGCGGAGAGGTAAAGTGGGGTAGAGGGAGCAGAGGGACAAAGGGGGGAGCTCAGTCTGGGAAGGCCTCTTGGAGGAGGTGAGTTTTAAGTAGGGATTTTAAGAGGGGAAGAGAATTAGATTGTCTGAGGTGAGGAGGGAGGGCGTTCCAGGATGGCGGGAGGACGTGGCCCAAGGGTCGACAGCGGGATAGGCGAGACTGAGGGACGGTGAGTAGGTGGGCGGCAGAATGGAGCATGCGGGGTGGGCAGTAGAAAGAGAGAATGGAGGAGAGGTAGGAAGGGGCAAGGTGATGGAGAAGCCTTGAAGTCTAGAGTGAGGAGTTTTTGTTTGGAGCGGAGGTTGATAGGCAACCACTGGAGGTGTTTGAGGAGGGGAGTGACATGCCCAGAGCGTTTCTGCAGGAAGATGAGCTGGGCAGCGGAGTGAAGAATAGACTGGAGCGGGGCGAGAGAGGATGAAGGGAGATCAGAGAGAAGGCTGACACAGTAGTCTAGCCGGGATGTAACAAGAGCCTGTAGCAGTAAGGTAGCCGTTTGGGTGGAGAGGAAAGGGCTGATCTTGGCGATATTGTAAAGGTGAAACCGGCAGGTCTTGGTAACAGATAGGATGTGTGGGATGAACGAGAGAGACAAATCAAAGATGACACCGAGATTGTGGGCCTGAGAGATGGGAAGGATGGTCGTACCATGCACGATGATAGGGAAGTCTGGGAGAGGACCGGGCTTGGGAGGGAAGATGAGGAGCTCAGTCTTGCTCATGTTGAGTTTTAGGTGGCGGGCCGACATCCAGGTGGAGACATCCTGGAGGCAGGAGGAGATGCGAGCCTGAAGGGAGGGGGAGAGGACAGGGGCAGAGATGTAGATCTGCGTGTCATCTGCGTAGAAATAGTAGTCAAAGCCATGAGAGCGAATGAGTTCACCAAGGGAATGAGTGTAAATGGAGAACAGAAGAGGGCCAAGAACTGACCCTTGAGGAACTCCAACAGTTAAAGGATGGGAGGGGGAGGAGGCACCTGCGAAGGAGACCGAGAATGACCGGCCAGAGAGATAAGAGGAGAACCAGGAGAGGACGGAGTCCGTGAAGCCAAGGTGAGATAAGGTGTGGAGGAGGAGGGGATGGTCGACAGTGTCAAAGGCAGCTGAGAGGTCAAGGAGGATTAGAATGGAGTAGGAACCATTGGATTTGGCAAGAAGGAGGTAATGGGTGACCTTAGAGAGAGCAGTCTCGGTAGAGTGCAGGGGACGGAAGCCAGATTGGAGGGGGTTCATAAGTGGAATTAACACTAATATTAACAATTATTTATGAAACTACAGTATAATAGCTAAAAGGTTTCTCTAATATTGGACTTTAACTTTTAATTAACACATACCTGACTGCAGAATTGACAGATTTTAAGGCACTTTTGATATATAAGCTACCCAAAAGAAAAGTATTTTAGAAAATTATCATTCATAACCTTAAAAGTACTACAAAGATTGCTTGTATTCTGTGTTTGATCTTGACTTTATAATGTATTACTCAACAAATCATTTGAGTGCTTACTGTGTGCTGGACATTGTATTAAGTGTTTGGGAGAGTACAACACAAAAATATGGCACATTTCCTGCCCACAGCAAGCTTAACATCATTTAGGGGAACATTGAGAAATGGGATTCAGAATAGACTAACTCAGAATAGATTTAGATTAAAGGTTTGTGAGTATTTTTGGAAATTGGGGACCCCCAGAGAATGGGTTAAGGGGGTTGACTAGAGAAAGACTAATCATGCCATGTTCACAATCTTCAGGGTTTTTATGAGAGTGATAGGAGGTCCAAGTAACTGGGAAAGACTGTAGACTCCAAGAACTTCTGGGAAAAGGACTTAGGCTGCACTCAATACCTTTTCCTTCATCAGCACCTTTCCTGTTTACTCTTCCTCACCCATATCCTAAAACCCCAGGAGGCCAGCAGGAAGGGACTTGGGAAGAGATTGTGTGTCTTCTCTCCCCTGCCCTTCAATCCCATACCCACTAGTCCAACTGGAAGGAGACATTACAACCAGATAGTCCCCTCTCACTTCTCATATTGCTCTTCACTCCTCCCAAAGAAACCATCTGTCATTGATTATTCTCTGTCCCCCAGCCTTTGACCCATTGGTCACATCTTTTCAGTCTGGCATACCTTTCCTATTCAGATTTACTAAACTTTGTCCATATCCTCCTCTTCTAAAGATCCATTTTCTCTGTGGAGCATTTCAAGATTAATCTGATCACCTTCCCCAGTCATCCTCTGGTCAAAGAAACATGATCTTCTGACTTCTTTGGACCTATCTTCCATGAGGCATTTTGATTCATCTCTTTAGGGGTGCTACCCCCTCAGTGACTTAGCATTTATGGTCTTGTTAATTTATTAGCTATTGATTTATGTATACACTTGTGATTACTATTCATATTCTTTTTCATGTTCTTTTACCTATTATTTGTCAATTGACATCTGCTTGTATTCTCCATGATTCCCAAGCATTTAGTACCAGGCACTATACACAGTAGCATTCAGTAAATATCATTTAAAAGAAAGAATAGTTAACATTATTTCTCTCTGGTAAGCTTTATACATTTTAGCATGAAAAAATCTATTTTTCTGAAAATTGAAGGATTCTCACTGAAATTCCAACTGGCTTCGATTTGAATATGTTTTTAGGTAGAGTACTCTTACCTTCTTGAGGTAGGAGTCATCTCATTGATTATCTTGGGTAAAAGGAAATGGCTCATGCATCTCTTCTACATTATAACAAATGTCCTTCTGCATTATAATTGAATGGTGATTTTTGTGTTCAATCAATGAGAAAGGTTAAAGGAGCTTCTATGCCAGCATTTTTAATGGAGAAGTCGATTAAGATTCAGTTTAATCATTCTGGCCGCCTCAGAATTAAAGCAACAAAGTCCATCAATGGTACCATAATTGCTCGTCTTTCCATGAGTTTACACTGCTATTTATGTAGGCATAAATTTTGTTATGAAGCACAGTATCTCCAGGTTAACTTGCTTTGTTTGCTTTGTGAAATATTTCTCTTAACTGTTTTGGGAGGAAAAAATCATTTTGTTAAAGTACATGTGTATTCAGTCTAAGTGAATCTGTGTGGTACTTCGTGTTAAATAGTTTAAAGTCATGGCCTTAACCTTGGGACACTTGAGACATATTTCAGTTTATTGAACATGGAGACTAACATCCCTCCCAGGTGACTATGAAGGGTCAAATGTATTATTCTAATACCTGTTCCAAACGGAGAAAAGGTCATTTTATAGTACCTACTGCATGCTGTAAAAAATGAAAAATTCACAGTGGGGGCATGGGTGCAAATCTATTTTAGACTTGGCCTTTAAAGTGTTTCTAAAATTGAATGATTAAGTAGTTACGAACCAGACAAAATACCTTGAAATTGATCGCATTTATTAATTAGTTTGTGCCTGTAAAGGTCTTTCTATAAATAGTGAGAAGACAAAAGAAAATTGCTCTTCCTGAAAGTAAAGACAACTGTTAAATCAACGTTTTCCCCTAAAGAAATACTACCCATAAAGGTGATTATTGCTGGTCGGTGTATTGATAAATGAGGTTCCAAATTTCTTATGCACAGAATAGTCTGCATACTGGTTTTGATTTAAAAGGCGATTTGGTTCCCATTTCAACACAGTGATTTGTCTGGCTCTTCCATGAACTAGTTACCTCAGAGTAAAACTTAAAATTTACAAGTTTCAATACTACCCAGAGTATTGATCAGTGCCTTGATTAAGGAGGTCAGAGAACAAACAAACAATTGGGGCCAAGATTTAAAACTAAGGTAGATGTGGGAAAATATGCTCTTAAAAGGGAAAGTGGGGATGGTTAGAAGGAAGTAGATACCACTTATTATAGCCATCCATACTCATCTGGTTGGTTAGCTTTCCAGAGTCCTTTTGAGACAAACCTCTAGTCTCTCTCTAAAAAACAAATACCTTCTGATTTATTTGCAATTGCAACAACTGTTTCTTTCAACTTGCATCCAGTTCTGTAAAACTGAGAACCTAGGAACAAAATTTGAATGAAATATACTCAATTCCCAATTTCTACACCTGTGCCTCTGAACTCCCTGTATTTCAAACATCATCTAGTTTTCCCTCCATGTAATAATATCAATAGAAATGTCTAGTCAATTAATCTATATCAGTTAATCTATACATTCAAGAATGGGTTGAACTAAATACATGCTCAGAAGGTCCTCTCCCAGACTTCCCTATCACCGTGGATGGTAGGACCATCCTTCCTGTCTCTCAGGCCCGCAACCTCGGTGTCATCTTTGACTCGTCTCTCTCGTTCACCCCATACATCCTATCCATTACCAAGACCTGCCGGTCTCACCTTTACAATATCGCCAAGATCCGCCCTTTCCTCTGCACCCAAACGTCTACCTTACTCCTACGGGCTCTCATATCCCAGCTAGACTACTGTGTCAGCCTTCTCTCTGATCTCCCTTCCTCCTCTCTCACCCCGCTCCAGTCTGTTCTTCACTCCACTGCCCGGCTCATCTTCCTGCAGAAACGTTCTGGGCATGTCACTGCCCTTCTTAAACACCTCCAGTGGTTGCCTGTCAACCTCCGCTCCAAACTAAAACTCCTCACTCTAGGCTTCAAGGCTCTACATCACCTTTCCCCTTCCTACATTTCCTCCCTTCTCTCTTTCTACTGCCCACCCCGCACACTCCACTCCTCTGCCGCCCACCTACTCACCGTCCCTCAGTCTCACCTATCGCACCATTGACCCCTGGGCCACATCCTCCTGAGGTCCTGGAATGCCCTCCCTCTTCACCTCCATCAATCTAATTCTCTTCCCCTCTTCAAATCCCTACTTAAAGCTCACCTCCTCTAAGAGGCCTTCCCAGACTGAGCTCCCCCCTTTTTCCCTCTGCTCCCTCTACCCCCCCTTCACCTCTCCACACCAGACCCTCTTCTCCCCCATTTCCGTCTCCTCTTCCCCCTCTCCCGTCCCACCCCCTCAGCACTGTACTTGTCCGCTCAACTGTATATGTCTTCATCACCCTATTCATTTTGTCTATTTTGTTTAATGAGATGAACATCACCCTGATTCTATTTATTTGCCATTGTTTTTATGAGATGTTCTTCCCCTTGGCTCTATTTATTGCCATTGTTCTTGTCTGCCTGTTTCCCCCAATTAGACCTTAAGCCCATCAAAGGGTAGGGACTGTCTCTATCAGTTGCCAACTCGTACATTCCAAGTGCTTAGTACAGTGCTCTGCACATAGTAAGTGCTCAATAAATACCATTGAATGAATGAATGAATGAATGAAAGGTTGAAAAACATGTAAAAATTTCATCCTAATTTATTTTGAATATTTTGCCTTTACTGATAATTTTATTTTCTTCTTGCAACACAACGTAGGTTTCCATTACTACCAATAAAATGCCTTGTCTCAAAATGAGATGGTAAACTGTGAGTTTCGTATGTCAGAAAATATACTTGCATTGTGCAGTCCCTAGGTTAGTTAAAATACTAGATTGCAAAGAAACTCTTGAACATCTTTCCAGTTGAAATGTTACAGCAAAGGGTTCTTGATACAAATAACACTGTTTACTTTCCCTTTGCTTATCCTATATTAAGATCATTCAATCCATGTTTCTCTTAAATGAGTAAAAATACAGTAGTTCAGCTTCTCCCCCATTCTAGTCCATATCTTTCCTTGAAAATTTTGATTTTAGTTTTAAAATTTAAGAGCAGTTGTAAGAACACTCTATTAACCAAAAGCAAAACTGAACCAGTTCAAACCAATTCATTTAGTGGTCTAACAGTTCATTTTTTTTTTTAATGGAAAAATTCTAAATTCACTATCATCTTCATCATCATCATCAGAAGGGATTTGGGAACAAGTATACAGAACAAGTATAACATCTAGTCACTGTCCTCAAAAATGGGGAAGACAGGATACATAAACTGACAACTAACAATGCTCAAAGAGAGAAAAACAAGTGAATAAATAATAATAATGGTATTTGTTAAGCACTTACAATGTGCCAAGTACTGTTCTGGAGGGAGATACAAAGTAATCAGGTTGTCTCACATGGAGCTAACAGTCTTAATCCCAATTTTACAGATGAGGTAACTGTGGCACAGAGAAGTGAAGTGGCTTGCCCAAAGTCACATAGCTGACAAAAGGCGGAACCAGCATGAGAACCCATTACCTCTGACTCCCAAGCCTGGGCTCTTCTCACTAAGCACGCTGCTTCGCTAAATGATACGATGGTTCATGAATCATGAGGTGCTCCAGGGAGGCATGACATGGACACTGGAGAGACTGATTAACTTTGAACTGTTCCCTATAAAATATGGCTTTTTAAAATGTTAGGAAGTAGAAGAACTTGTTTTGACCAAGTTGAACAGGAAGGACATTTCAGAATGACACGAGTAGTAGGAGGAGTAAGAGTCTAGCATGAGGGATAGTGGAGAGATTTACTCCAGAAAAGCAGAGAATACTAACTGGGTGGAGGGGAGTTTTTTTTTTTTTTAAGATTTATATAATATCAAAAACTCTAAATTCCTTATACTGGAAATATTCTTGCAATATTTAGCTTTTGTAACATTGAGCTAATATACTAAAGATGTCTATGGTTCCAGCAGCTGTCATCTCATTCAGTCAAACAGAGATCAATGTGCTGCTCCAAATTTGGTACTAGAAATTAAGGTGGTAGATTCACTGCCTTGCTTTAGATGGGTTGGTGGTGGGGATGGTTTGGAGAGGGTTAAAAAAGAGGAGGACCAGACATGCATATGAACATTTCAGTGGGTACATATTGGGGGATGGGAGAGAAAAATCATCCACTGTCACATGGACTATCCCCAAATTGCCTTTACCCTAAATCATTCAGATTAGGAGAGTGCAGGCCTGTCTAAATTCCTTCTTTAGCTAATTAGTCACAGTTAATTTGAAACCAGGATACCATTTCTCTGTTAAAGATGAGTTTATTCAATTTTATATTAAACAGGTTAGTTATTTTATTAACAGAACTGATAAGGAAAATTCCAAGACACATAAAATGAGAATCACTAATATTGCCTCAGAAACAAATTGTGTAACAATTAAGTTAACTAGATGAAATACAAATGCTAGTTATTGCCAAGTCACCATATATTTGCTTCACTATGAAAGAACCCCTACAGTATACAGTTAATAATAAAAATAGATAATTATAATGGGATCTATTCAGCATTTGCTCTGTCCTATGCTCTGGAGTAGATTCAAAATCAGACACCATCCCTGTGCCACAAGAGGCTCACAGTCTAAGGAAGGGAGAACACATCTGATGTGATTACATTGTGATTATTCAGAATTTTGTACTGTTAGGGTAAGTGCACTACATTAAATATAAAATAATATTGAGTAATTCATTTGAGCATATACTAGCTTGGAAACAGAGTGGAGATGAATATGCCAGGATGGAAATCATATGGGCTGGGAATTCCCCTTCTGTTGACCACAGAAGGTACCGACATAATCCATCAAGAACAGAATGCATGCCATACTTCGTTCATTAGCATTTAAAGATGATGTTTGGCTTCAGACAACAAATTCAATTCTTACAAGATTTTGGCAGCTGAACATGTTGTCAGTTAATGGCAATCCACACACAGCTTTTGTGAGAAAACGACTAATGCCCAGTGCTAAATGTGTGACTACTATTTCATTTCTATGTAAACCTTTCCTGAGAATATCATGCAATTACCACAGGACCCATGAATGGGTAGAACAAAGTTATTTTAAGAGTAAAAAACAAATTGCTAACTTTCATTCTTTTATATGTATGAGGTTTTAAAACAGCAATCTGCTTAGGTCATCAACCTCCATATGAAACTAAGTACTGTCAAGATGCCAGAAGAGCTAACCTTGGCTCATGCCAAAATAGAAGTGGGAAGTAAAGCAACGTAATCTGGCATCTGAATTCTGGGACTCAATTGCTAGATCCATATAGGAAAAATATGTGTCAAGTATAGTAATTATGAATATTAAATTTTTTTAGACAACCAATATTGATAATTTAGCAGGAAGAAAAGTTAGTTTCCATCACTTACAGAAAATGCTATTTGATTTGCCAGGATAATGTTCACTTTTCTGTCATCAGTCAATCTATGGCATTTATTGAGAGCTTAATGCATGCAGAGCACTGCACTAAGCACTTGGGAGGCAAAAATACAATAAGTTGATAGATGCAATCCTTGCCCACAGAGAGTTTACAGTTTACAGATTAGAAGGGGAGATAAACATTAAAATGGATTACAGGCAGGGAAAATGTCCCAGATCTGAGTGCACAGGTGACAGATGATTAAGGGAGGATGAATAAGGGAAATGAAAGCTTGATCAATGAGGGTCTCATTGTTTAATGATACTTGTTAAGTGCTTACTATGTGGCCAGGCATTGTGCTAAACACTGGGGTAAATCAAATAATCAGTTTGGACATAGTCCATGTCTCACATGGGGCTCACAGTCCAAGTAAAAAGAGGTACGATTTAATCTCCATTTTACAGATGAGGTAACTGAGGCAGAGAGAAGTTAAATGATTTGCCCATGGTCATACCACAAGTAAATAGTGGTGCTGGGGTAAGAACCCAGATCTTTTGACTCCCATGCGTATGCATTTTCTACTAGGCCAAGCTTTTAAAGGAGATATGATTTTGTGACTTTAGAGTGACCTTCAAAATACGAAGATTTAATTACCAGAAGGTGACGACAAATTGTCTTTGCTCCATACTTTGTTTCAACTGGAAAGAATTTTACAGGTGACCAAAATTGATACCTTTTTGTCCTCTATCAAATATTTTTGGAGAGAGTCTCAGAAAGATATCATCAACTGACTCTTGGTGGAGCAGGATAGGTTGTCAATCAGTGTTATTCATTGAGCATTTACTGTATGCAGTGCGTAGTATAAAAAACTTGGCACTCATTCTTATCCAGTAAAGCTCTATCTTTTTATAGGGATTTCTTTTCTGATTCTTCCTTCCATGTTTACTTTGTAACTGTATTTCAATTTACATGTTTTTTCCACTCTCTTCACAATCTTACATATATTCTAAAATGATTTTCCCTGAAACTATCTGGATTTAAATGATATATTAATTGTGGTATTTGTTAAACCCTTACGTGCCAAGCACTGTACTAAGTTCTGGGGTGGATAAAGCAAATCGTGTTGGACATAGTCCCTGTCCCATGTGGGACTCGGTCTCAGTCCCCATTTTACAGCTGAAGTAACTGAGGCACAAAGAATAATAATAATGTTATTTGTTAAGAGCTTACTACGTGCCAAGCACTGATTTGCCCAAGGTCACACAGCAGGCATATGGCCGAACCGGGATTGAATCCATGACCTTCTGACTCCCAAGCCTGTGCTCTATCCATCACACCGTGCACATTCAAATATTACCAAAATACTGCAGTTTTTTTAAGCTTTCTCATTAACAAAAAAAAAAGAGTATTACTAAGCACTTATAATTTCCAGGCACTTTACTAAGCAGTGGAGTTAATATAAGATAATTAGGTTAGGACATAATCCATGTTTCACATAGGGATCACAGTCTTAATCTCCATTTTACAGATAAGGTAATTGAGGCACAGAAAATTCATTAATTCAACTGTATTTATTGAGTGCTTACTGGGTGCAGAGCACTGTACTAGGCACTTGGGAGGCTACAAGATAAACAGATTCTCTGCCCACAACAAACTCATAGTCTAGAGGGGGATACAGACATTAATATAAATAAATTACAGCTATGGGCACAAATGTATCAATAAATGCCATCGGTTGACTGACAGAAAAGTGAACATTTTACAGAACCTATAGGCAAAATGTGAAATTAAGGCACTTATCCTGGCAAGTCAAATAGCATTTTCTGTAATTGAGGAAAACTAACTTTGGGGCTGGGAAGGGGGACAATGAATGAAAAGAGACAGTCAGGGTGACCCGGAAGAGAGAGGGAGAAGAGGAAAGGAGAGCTTTGTCAGTGAAGGCCTTTTGGAGGAGATGTGCCTTCAGTAATTCTTTGAAGGTGGGGAGAGTAATTGTTGGATTTGAGGAGGGAGGATGTAGGATGTGGGTGAGAGTTTGGCAGTAAGATAGTGTGGGCTGTGTTAGGAGAGTAGTGAGGTGAAGTGGGAGGAGACAAGGTGAGTGCTTTAAAAGCCAATGGTGAGGAGTTTTTGTTTGTGACTTGACCAAGGTCACACAGCAGACAAGTGGTAGAGCCCAGATTTAGAACCCAGGTCTTCTGACCCCTAGACTCTGTGTATTCCACTAGGCCATGCTGGTTTTCATGTAATTTTTGACCCTTAATGTAATTTTGACTGTTACCAGTGTTAGTTACACTTAGTTGCCTGAGCTTTTCTATCATGTCTGTTGATATTATGTCAGTATCTTCATGTCTGTTTTGGAAATTTTTTTTCTTTTTATCTTCCATTATATTGCCTGTTTCTTGAATACAGTGTGCATGTTCTTTCCTTATGATCAGAGAAGAAATTCAAAAGAAAATATCACAGTATTCTACCAACTATGGTCTCAGCTAACCAGCCCTTTGGGTTGAAAATACTGTTTTCTGTTGAAATTTTGTTTTGCCACATTTCTACATATGGTGCTCTGTTTATCCACCTCTCCCTCAGCCCCACAGCATTTATGTACATATCTGTAATTTATTTATTTGTATTAATGTCTCTCCCCCTCCTAGAGTGTTAGCTCATTGTGGGCAGGGATTGTGTCTAACAACTCTATTATAATGTACTCTCCCATGCACTTAGTCAAGTGCTCTGCACATCATAAGAGCTCAATAAATATGATTGGTTATAAGGCTAACACAAGCTTAACAGTCAGGTCCAAATCTAACTCCACAGACAGTAAGCGTTCAATAAATACAATTGAATTGAATGAAAGAGTAAGGTAATTAAAACAAATTCTACTAAGAAGGCTCACAAAATTAGACATTTCAGCAGGCTCCAGGAGTCCTGAAATCAGAATTTGGTTCTGATTTACATCTGGCATGTTGGGCTTTTCCAGAACTCTGCAATTATGTGCCATCATCCTCATGGGCTGAAGTGAGCTCTGAGCCATGCAAGGTAGAATTAAAGTGGGGAACATCAGGCATCAGCTCTCCTGAGAAGCAAGAGATATTTTTATACAATCAACACTGGGGTAGATACAAAATAATCAGGTTTGACAGAGTTACTAACTCAAATGGGGCTCACAGTCTGAGTAGGAGGGAATTTGGTTTTAATGCCCATTTTACAGATGCGGTTACTGAAGCACCAGAGAAGTAAAGTGACTTGCCCAAAGTCACACAGCAGACAAATGACATAACTGGGATTAGAACCCAGGTCCTCTGACTTCCATGCCTGTGCCCTTTACAGCAGAGTTAGATACGTTACCTGCTCACAGTGAGCTATAAGAGCAGGGTTTAGCTCATTTGGTAATAATAATTATAATTATGGTATTTGATAAGTGCTTACTATGTGCTAAGCACTGTACAAAGTGCTGGGGTGGATACAAGCAAATCAGGTTGGACTCAATCTCTGTCCTACATGGAGATCAGAGTCTCAAATCCCCATTTTACACGAGGTAAATGAGTTCCAGTGAAGTGATTTGCCCAACATGACATTGCAGACAAGTGGCAGAACTGGGATTAGAACCCATAAACCTCTGACTCCCAGGGAGGGAGTTCCCATCCTTCTAGTAGCTGGAGGCTGGAGGGATAGGGAGGGAGAATCCTCATCCCCAAACTGTCGCTGGCCAAGGATCAGAGAAGAGCAGGCAATGTGCTGCTCCAAGCTGGGTCACAGAAGGGCCCATCCACTCTGGGGACCTCACGGCATCTCTCTTAGAGAGGATGAGAACTCCAGTCCTCTTATGGGTCTGGACAAAGTAGGTGGAGGAGCTATGTGGGTACTGCTTTCTTGTATCTACAGGACAGGGAGAGACAAATGGAGACCAGGGGAGGGAGGAAGAGACTAATCTGTACCATTGATGGCCTATTGTCCCTTTCCTCCTTTCCCTTTTATTCTTCCCTTTCCTCTCTCCCCTTTCTTCTTTCTTCATCTTCTCCCCTTCACTTTTTCAAGAACCTTACCCTTCTCCACTCCTTTTTCTCTCACCTTTACTCCTCTCTTCTGTCTCCCCTACTCCTCTTCCCTTCTTCCCTCTCCCTTTCATCTTCCTTCCCCTTCATAGCTGTTGCTGTGAACATTGTTTGTGTGAAGCCACCATGTGATACAGTGTTATCATCCCATTGCAATGGGTGTAGCATGATCTAGTGAACTAACTTGTCACGTAGTGAGACAATTATAGAATGTATAATTGTCTGTGTACCAACTGCCCAAAAGTTTCATTTTGTTTAGCCCTTCTGCACAAAACATTTGTTCACCAAGTTAACAGGATAAGGACCTTTGTTGTTGCCCACTAAATCTAGAGTAGAACTAGGTATTCATTGGGCACTTAATCCAGATCGAGACTGGTACCAAAATCAATCATAATCATTAAGAATTTACTGCATTGCAGAGCTGTACTAAATGCTTAGGAGAGAACAATATAACAGAGTTTGTAATAATAATAATGATGGTATTTAAGAGCTTACTGTGTGCTCTTATATGGATCAGGTTGTCCCACATGGGGTTCACAGTCTTCATCTCCATTTTACAGATGAGGGAACTGAGGCACAGAGAAGTTGTGACTCGCCCAAAGTCGCACAGCTGACAAGCGGTGAAGCCGGGATTAGAACCCATGACCTCTGACTCCCAAGCCTGGGCTCTTTCCACTGAGTCACACTGTTATGCCCACAAAGTGTTTACAACCTAGAGGGGAAGGCAGACACTAATAAAAATAAATAAAATAAATTAGGATATGTACATAAGCTGTGAGGTTGAGGGTGGGCTGAATAAAGGGTGCAAATCCAAGTACAAGGATGATGCAGAAGAGAGTAGCAAATGAGGAAGTGAGGGCTTAGTTGGAGAAGGCCTCTAGGGAGCAATATGCTTTTAATAAGGTTTTGAAGATGATAATAATAATGTTGGTATTTGTTAAGCGCTTACTATTTGCAAAGCACTGTACTAAGCACTGGGGTAGATACAATGTAATCAAGTTGTCCCAAATAAGGCTCACAGTTAATTCCCATTTTACAGATGAGGTAACTGAGGCACAGAGAAGTTAAATGACTTGCCCCACAGTCACACAGCTGACAAGTGGCAGAGCTGGAGTCCGAACCCATGACTTCTGACTCACAAGCCCGGGCTCTTTCCACTGAGCCACGCTGCTTCTCTAAGGATCATGGTCTCTGAGATGGGAATGGGGAGTGAGCTCCAGGCCAGAAGTAGTACACAGGTGAGGAGTCAATGACAAGATAAACAAAGTCAAGTGAGTAGGTTGGTATTTGAGGAGTGAAGTGAGTTTGCTGGGTTGCAGTAGGAAATCAGTGGATAAGATAGGAAAAGGTAAGGTGATTGAGTACATTAAAGTCAATAGTAATGAGTTTCTGTTTGATGCAGAGATGAATAGGAAAGCACTGAAGTTTCTTGAAGTGGGAAAACTTGGACTGAACAGTTTGAAGAAAAACAATTTGAGAAGTAGAGTGAAGTGTGTACTGAAGTGAGGAGAGACAGGAGGTAGGGAGGTCAGCAAAGAGGCTCATCAAGTAGTCAAGGTGGTATAGGATAAATACTTGGATGATAGTTTGGATGGAGAGGAAAGAGCAGATTTTAGTGTTGTTACAAAAGGGAAACCAATATATTACAAGATTTGGTGACAGATTGCACACATACATGGCTTGAATAAGACAGACGAGTTGAGGATAATGCCAAGTTTACAGGCCTGTCTTCCTCAACTTCTCAGCTGCCTTAAATATTATGCACTTCTCTTTATCCTGGAAACATTATCTAACCATGGCTTCACGGACACTGTCTTCTCCTGGTTCTCCTCTCTTTGGCTTCTCATTCTTAGTGTCTTTTGCAGGATCCTCCTCTGCTTCCAACCCCCTCAATAACTGCGGGAGTTCCTCAAGTCTCAGTTCTCAGTCCCCTTCTATTCTTCATCTACACCCACTTCCCTGGACAACTTCTCCTCTGCAATCGCACATTTCCTATTGCCTTTAGGACATCTCTTCTTGAATGAACCTCAAGCTTAACATGTTGAAAACACAATTCCTCATCTTCCCATCCAAACCCTGTCCATCCCATAATTTTCCCATCACTGTGTACAGAACCACCATCCTCCCTTTCTTACCAGCCCATACCATAACCTGGTCATTGTCCTCCACTCATCTCTCTTATTTATCAAATATGTACAACGTTTGCTAAAGACCAACTATGGAAAAAGTAGTGTAGTACACATGGGGCCTTTGCAAAGGCAGTAAGAGACATGATCCTTTGCCAGGTCTCTAGGATTTAACAATCTCTTGTCTGACGGACTAGGTTTTGATTACCGTATCTTCTCACTTCCTCCTGGGACTCAAGATTCAAAAATCAAATACAGTGAATAGTACCCTGAAGACCATTCATGTGACTTTTTACATGGTTGGCTGATGTAATATTTTAATCTGTACAAGAGTTACTACTGGAAGGATAAAAGAGCAGCAATGTGAAATGATGCCTTGTGTCAGTAAATTTATTGAATAGGAAGAATATTGGCAATCCTAGGGTGGAGTAGCTGTCCATCCAATTAAATTACAGAATACTAAAAAGGTCAAAGCAATATAGTCCTCTAATTCTGATTTCTCAAACTCCTGACAAAGAAAGTAAATGCAACCAGAAAAGGGTAAAATATTTATCCAGTGTGTGACAAAGTTTGAAATGAAAATGTGACAAATCTTACCATTTTTCTTATATTATTAATGTATTTTTTTTCACTCTCGTTACTGAGCTGATAGAGCTAGCAGTTTCAGTTCTTCTTAGAGTGTCTAAAATGGAAACAAACATGCTCTATATGTATGTTCTGACCATGAACTATAGAACTTTATTATTTAAGATGCATTCATTTCTAAATGCTATCAAGAAGACTTCTGTATCTTTCAAAGTGCATTAGATACTTATTCTTATGTGGCTTATATGGTTTTCTTTCATTATTTAATTAACTCCATGTTTTGTTATGTGCTCGCTCAAGGAATTCAAAGATAAAATCTCCTTATGTAGAGTACAGGGCTGAAATGTGATAAATGCATAATAATAGAAGAACTTTGTTTGTAATAAACATTTAAAATGACCAACTTTCTTCCTAAGTACTCTAAGTAGGATGATCTATGAGATTTTTAATTTATTCTTGTTTAAAATTTAACCATGCTTTTTTAAAGCATATCAATTTTGTTAATACCATGTAATTAAAACATGTCAGTGCACAGCAAGTTTTAGTCTAAATTAATGACTATGAGAATTATTTTAATTAAATAACCAATTATAGAAAAATCGCAAGCATGAGAGCTGACATTTAAATGAATTTCATTTAAATTGCTTCTTAACATTGTCCCATCTAGGACACTAATGCAAAATGAACTATTGTATCAACTTAGATTATTACTATTTTTGTATGCACATAATGTATTCATAGCCAATCACTGGAACTGAGATGAATATTTTGTATTGATCTGATATTTCTATTAAAAAATGCCACAGGACCAGCAAAAGCAAAAAATAAATCAGCTATTTACAATACTATTTCCCCTAAAGACAAAACAGTATATGGACAAATGGAAATTTTACCTAGCTAAGTATGTAAGATCAGGCCCCTGATTAACCTATGTCAGTATATTTGTGTGAAATACTTTCATATACATTAACATAAATGTGTGTTTTTTCAAATTTGAAGATATCAGCATTGCTATTTTGTGTGCATTTGAATAAATTAGAACCATCAGTTTGAATTTTATTCCAGTTTATTAAACATGATACTTCAAAAATTCTATTTTGGGGAAGGGAGATTTAAGCTAAATTTCTGATTCCAGACTAGTTTGGAAATCCCAAATTTATTTAAATGGAGGGCACTTTACAGGAGATTTTCCTGTTCATTCAATAATTTGTCCACTGGCTAACGAATATTTTGCTCTAGCTTTGGACTTGGGAAGTGTGAGAGTCTTGATTATCTAACTTTGCTGTTCCACTATAAAATATTGTGGTTGATGACTTACTTATCATGTTCTGTATTTCAAACATAGTAAAAACACAGTTTAACCTCAAAGGTCTGTTTACTATCAAGTATGGAAAGGAATTTTCTGAGAATACGTAGTCTACTATAGCTTTAAAAGTTAAAGAAGAAAATAAAAGCTTCTGCATTTTAGTTCATTGATTAAACAGTAATGCTATGTATAAATAATGGATCTGACAGTATGGCAGCCCACTTGGGACATTATGCCATTTACTACAAAATAGGATGCAACATGCAACTGAGCAGTAAGAACAAATTAAGCATCTTTCCTTGGTAACTTCAGCATTTTTATTAGGTGATAAACATCACAGTGAGGGAAAAGCAGATGAAGATATTTCAGCAGTATTAACCTTAATTGAAAACTAACTTGACATACAGCATAATACTCCTACATTATACAACTTTATCCAATAACAATGGAAACTAAATTCTCTAAGATCATTGTGAAGGCATCCCTGAAAATATTCCTAGTGTGGGTACACATATATGACTGGTAAAATAGATTACTTTTATAGATGCAAATTTGGGGGATTATCAGCCTGAATTTTTGATGGTGTGATTTCTATCTAAAAAAATTCAGTCTTATAATAGTTCTTTGACATCCTGCCTGCCTGAAAGTTCAACATATGCATTTAGTTTAATACAGATGGCCGGCCTTACATGTGGGGCATTAAGGGAAAAAAAAGTTAAATTTTAAGTGAACTGTCCTGCATAGATTTTTTTTTTCAAAAATATGCCTGTGCCTGTATATTTTACTACATCTATAGAATTCCTGAAAGGTTTGACAGAAAAAAGACTTTTTTTCATAACATCATTTGTTATGAACTGCAAAATGACATTTTGTTGGCCTTAGGTATCTGACAGTAAAACTCCAGAATACTGGGAGAGATTGAGAAATTTGTGTCTTAATAGGAAGCTGTCTTTTCTTCTTTCATTAATGTGTTTATTCGTTGTAAAGTATTATTTTTCCTTCAAAATTCGCCGGAGGATTTCACGGCAGCTTGCTGATCCTATCTCAAAGATGTTCACAAGAGAACATTAGATGGAACTATGATTTATAATAGCTTCTGGAAACCCAAACTGGTCATGCAAAACTAGCTCTCCTAATCCAGAAAGCAGTGTTTCCTAGTGGAGAGAGCACAAGCCAGGAGATCAGAAGGACCTGAGTTCTAGTCTGCTGTGTGATTTTGGGAAAATCACTTAACTTCTCTGTGCCTCAATTACCTTATCTGTAAATGGGCATTAAGACCTTAAGTCCCATGTAGGACATGGACTGTGTCCAACCTGATTAGCTAATATCTACCCCAGCACTTAGTATAGTTCCTTACCTACATAGTAAGTTCTTAAAACATACCGTACATTATAAGTTTTCATCATATGAGAGGGGCAAAGGGAGAAAGGATTAGGAGGGAAGAATATATGGAGAATTCAGCATAGGCAATAGAGGGACAGAGGGAGGAAGGCATCAAAAAATTTATCACAAATATGAATCACTTTATTTGATTGCAAGGCTCTTTTCAGACTCAGTACTTGTGATGAAACATAAGTTCTTTCTCTTAATATCTTCCCACTGCCCTTACCTTGGAAAGTGCTCAATAAATTAAATCCTCTGCAAAAAGTAGATGCTAAAAAAACATTGCTATCACTGCTATTACAATACTACATTACTACTACTACTATTACTAATACTTTAGATTTAGAATTAAAATTTCTCACCTAAAATCCTCTGGAAAGATTGACTTGAATAAAATTAATTTTGCACTTAAAATACATCTTCACAAAATAAGCATTTACATAGTCCTACAGGTTTTATTTTACTATGTGAGCAGTAAACATGAAGCTGAGAAATCTAGAATATGCAATTTAAAGATAAATACAATAAATTATTGTTAATGGAATTCAAAAATCTACTGGATGCTGTGTATTTTAGTAAATAATGACTCAAATAATCCCTTCTGAGAGCACATATGTTATGTGGACTAAGGGAAGGGGCATAGTATTGGGAATCAGGAGACTGAAATGACCAGCTCCTTGACACTGGGAAAATTATTAACCTCTTGGAGCCTATATTCCCATTTGGTAAAGGCCTGTGAGGGAGAATTAAATCTAAAATGATTATTTTGTAGTTAACCTGGTGTTTAGCATAATGTCTAATAAATCCCACTTCATTAGTTATTGGGTTTAGCTGGTGGACATAAGATCATATAGGTTAGACACAGAGTATGCCCAGTATTCTGTTTTTTCACAACAGAATACCTTTGTGTAACTCCTCAACACTGAACTTGATTTCTAGCCTTAGTACAAAGCACTGATCTTAATGAACACCATTACTACTGTTACCACTACTTCTTTCTTCTGATAATCCATTATCTGCTACTTGCCAGGTGTTTCCACAGGCTCTTCTTGAAACTACTGATATTTTCTGTCTACACCAGAAATAGCATATTCTTCCTACCCAGTATATGAAGGTACCATAATAGCTGCTCCAATTTTATCATTGGGCACATTTCCCAAAATTCGATCATTTTGGAAGTGGCTTTAAAAAGCAGTTATTCTCCTTTTCAATTGTTCTTCGTATGAATTTCAGTCAATAGACAGATCCATCCTGGAGAAAATAATAAGAGGAGAGGACAAGTGAGCAGAGTCATAAACCAATACTTTAAGGACAAAAACAAAAGTTGCCTGCTAACCTTGCTCTGTCAAGGGCATTATACTTTTGCAAGTTACAAACTAATCATGTACTTAGGACTGTGATTAAGGAGAGTTGAGTTCTAATTCCAGTTCCACTATTTGCCTGCCATATGACCTTGATTCGTCACCTGTAAAGCGGGGATTAATAATAATAATAATGTTGGTATTTGTTAAGCGCTTACTATGTGCCGAGCACTGTTCTAAGCGCTGGGGTAGACACAGAGGAATCAGGTTGTCCCACGTGGGGCTCACAGTCTTAATCCCCATTTTACAGATGAGGGAACTGAGGCACAGAGAAGTTAAGTGACTTGCCCACAGTCACACAGCTGACAAGTTAAAGCTGACAAGCTGACAAGCTGACAAGCTGACAAGCTGACAGATTAAATATCTGTCCCTACTGCTTAGACTGTGGTACAGGGATTACACTGGATCTGATCATCTTCTATCTATTCAGTGCTTAGCAGCACTTAGTCCATGGTAAGCACTTAAATGCTATTATTATCATTATTATTATGGTAAATATTGTGTTTATTTTTGCTTCACCTTCAAGCTTTCTTTGTCTAATATCCTGATATTCAATAAATATTAGCTCTATTTGACTGTGGATTTCAATTATATTCCCCTCAATCCACATCTCCTCAATCCACAATCCACAAACCACAGACTGAGGAAATATAATTCTTTCAGTCTATATTTTCATGAGGTCCATACTCTTTTTCCCTTGGTGATTTTTTCTCTAAATTTATAATGTTCTTACTCAGGTGCATTGACAAGATATGAATATATAGAAGAATACAGTATTGGGTGCCTTTTGTTTGTTTGTTCTCCCCCAGTGAATGGAATATACTGAGCATTTACTGTGTGCAGAGCCCTGTACCAAGCACTCTACTCCTCCTAATAGTACCATCTAATAGACTATTTGACACATGAGGTAATGATTCAAAAGTTTGGTAATAACTCCAAGATCTCTTTACTGTGTTGTTACAAGGTAGTGCCAATCCCCTTCCAAGCTCTTCCTAATTGGGCTATTTCACCCTGGTTATCTTACATTTGCAGTCTGGAACTCCTTTGCTGTTTACAGCAGACTCATCATCTCCTTGTGCTCTTCCTTCTCTTTATCCATGACTGTGTGTGTGACATTTCACTTGCCAGCAGAGGTTTCTGGAGCTAAAGAATGTAGACTCAAGACCCAAAAGTCCCACCTGCATTGTTGGAACCTAATACCTAATGCACCTCCTCTTCTTCTGTTTCAATTATCTCCTGACTTCCTCCAATCTGGTTTTTGCTTCCTTCACTGTATGAAAACTGCCTCTCTAAGGTCACAAGAAATCTCCTTCTTGACATATTCTACAGTCTTTACTCCTCTTCTACTCCTCAGCTACCTTCAACACTGTGGACCACCCCCTTTCCCCAAAAGCGTATCTAACCTTGGTTTTAACAAACCTGACCTCTCCTAGTTCTCCTCCTGGACCAGGAAGTCAGAGCATATGGATTTTAACCTGGCTCTGCAACTTGCTTGCTCTGTGACCAAGGCAAGTAACTTAACTTTTCTGGGCCTCAGTTTCCTCATCTGTAAATTGGGGATTCAATACCTATTCTGTCTCCTTGTCTCGTCTTATGCTGTCAAGTCATCTCTGACCAATAGCTCTGGACACATCTCTCCCAGAATGCCCTACCTCCATCTGCAATCGTTCTGGCAGTGGATCCTTAGAGTTTTCTTGGTAAATAATATAGAAGTGGAAATGATTTACCATTGCCTCCTTTCGCACAGTGAATTGAGTCTCCACCCTTGACTTTCTCCCATGCCGCTGCTGCCCAGCACAGATGAGTTTTGACTTGTAGATTGCCTGTCACTCGCTAGCTACTGCCCAAACTAGGAATGGAATGTATATGCCACTGCTTGAGTCTCTCTCCCATAGTCGACTGGTAGAATACTGGAAACTTTCCAGGTACTACCCTGAGAGGGGATTCTGTTTCACTTAGAGTAAGCCCAGTGTGGGGCAGGGACTGTGATCTGATTAAATTGTATCTACCCCAGGGCTTAGAACAGTGCTTGCCATAGTAAGCATTTAACAAGTACAACAAAAACTAAATTTTCATGAAACCCTATCAGTAATACCTTCAAAACACCTCTAGAATCTGACTTTTTATCTCCGTCTAGATGACTACCATGTTGATCCAAGTACTTCTAATTTCCCACCTACACTACTGTATCAGCCTCTTCACCAACATACCTGCATCCTATCTCCTCTCTCCATTCCATACTTCACTTTGCTGCCCAGAACATTTTTCTGAATAATTACTCAGTCCATACCTTATACTTTTCAAAATCCTCCAGTGACTGCCCATCCAACCCTGCATCAAAGAAAGTCTCCTTAGCATTAGCTTTAAAGCACTAAATCAACTTGTTGCCTCCTTTAAATCACTGAATTCCTTCTACAACCCAGCCCAAACAATTTGCTCCTCCAACTCCAAATAACTTTTACTGTAATTTGATCTCATCTATCTCACTGCCAACCCCTGCTCATGTCCTCCCTCTGGCCTAGAACTCTGTTCCTTTATGTATGACAGACTACTACTCTCCCCACCTTCAAAATCTTACTAAAATCATATCTCACTCACAAGGACTTTCCTGATGAAACCCTATATGCTCTCTCTTTTGTGTTGCCTATGCATATAGATCTGTACCCCTTAAGCACCTGATATTCACCCCACCCTCAGTTCCCCAGCACTTAGGTATATATCCAGTATCCATAATGTCAGTCTCCTTCTCTGGACAAAAGCTTCATATTGCCAGGAAATGTCTGTACCAACTCTGTTGTGATGTACTGTTTCAAGTGCTTAGTATAAGCTGTGCACATAATAAATACTCAATACCATTGATGGAAGTGTCCATGGAAGGACTCTTGTATATGTGTAATATCTAAACAAGGAAGTTGTGTGAGACCATGAAAATGGGTTCAGAACAGTTATTTCTAAGAGGAAACAATTAATTTGATGATTAATAAATCTGACTTCTGACCCCTTCACTCCACTGACACTCCCTTCTAAAAGGTCACTGATGACTTACTTGTCAAATCCAATGGACTCTACTCCTTTCCCTATCTCTCAGCTACCTTCAACACTTTGGATAAGCCCCTATTCCTATCAAAACTGTCCTTCTTTAACTTCCTGAAGCTACACCTCCTCCTCCTCCTACCTCTGTAGCTGCTATTCCAGTCTCTTTCATGGGCTCCTCCTCTGCCTCCCATACTCTAACTGTGGGAGTCCCACAAGTCCAGACTTAAGTAGGCCCCTGGACCCATCCCAGGCTACAGAGCAGAATCTAATTGCTAATAAAAGCAAAGTTGGGACTCGATTACAAAATTTCATTTTTTTTAATTTGTAAGGAATATGGATATGTAATGACTGGGCTTGGGAAAGAACAATACCAACAGAGTTGGTAAACACAGTCCCTCTCCACAATGAGCTTACAATCTAGACAATCCTGATGAGGGAAAATAAACAAAAAACTGGAATTTATTCCATTCAATAAATTACAATTATAAAATTCAACTATTAAAAACTCAGATCATAAAGTAGGCAGATAATATTTTGAGGGGTCAGTCCTGAGGTTCTTCACTACTCTGGACTTTGAGGTTTTTGTTACAAATGGTGTAGCCATCCCAAAATTCTAGCAGTTAGAAAGACAGACTTACAAAGGCAGCCCACACTCTCGTATAGGGTGAAGTCTAGAATCCAGGGATATCTGTCAAGAATGTAAAAACTGCTCTGGGCATCAAGTGGTTCCTGGCACACTCTGGTGCTCTTGATCTTGTGGTGGCTTAATAATAATGATGATAATAATAATAACTTTGGTATTTGTTGAGATCTTACTATGTGCCAGGCACTGTATTCAGCACTGGGGATGATACAAGTAAATCATGTTAGGCACACAGTCTATGTCCCCTAAAGTCTTAATCCCCATTTTATGGATGAGTCAACTGAGGCATAGATAAGTGAATTGACTTGCCCTAGGTCACAGCAGAAAAGTGGCTTCAACCATGTGGTTCCATATCCCAGGCCTTTTCTCTCCCCAATGGCATTTTCTTTAGCAGTCACTACCTAGAGGAGCATTGTAATGCAGAATGGTTCAGATTGTAACAGAGACATATCTATCTACCACTCTGAGTAAATATCTCTCACAGTTTCCCAAGTTCATCCTCTTCCAAATGTAGTGAAGACAGAGTCTCAATACCCAGCCATTATAGTTTAGCTGCCTCAGTACTGCTTAGTACAGTACTCTCAAGAAAGTAAGAAAGTGCTCAGGAAATACCAATCAATCAGTGGTATTTAGTGAGTGCTTACTATGTGCAAAACACTGCACTGAGTGCCTGAGGGAATACAACAGAATTGGTCTCACATTCCCTATCCACAATGAGTTTACAGTCTAGAGGGAGAGACAGAAATAAATATAAATGAATAAATTATGGATATGTATATAAATAAGAGTTGTGGGGTTTAGGACTGGATGATTGATTGATTTTAGTGTTTACAGTTCCCTCTTCCCCCCAGTAGTATTATGTCCATTAATTCACAACAAGATGGAAGCTTGTGCATGACCGGATGTGACTGAGCTAAGGTCCTGTTCCCTCTACAGAACCCAATAGGCCATGTCTATTAGTCTTTCATTCATTAATTAATTCATTCATTCAATCGCATTTACTGAGAGCTTACTGTGTGCAGAGCACTGTACTAAGCTCTTGGAAAGTATAATTCAGCAATAAAGAGAGACTATCCCTCCCCACACTGGGCTTTGCCTGACCACAGTAGGAAAGGCACCTTTCAAACTTGGCCTAAAGTGGGCAGGCATTGTTTCCTTGGAGCTGGTATTTTAGTTTCAGCCAATGCATATGGGCTCCACACTTGAGCATTTTCAATATGAATTACATATGAATTGTCGAGAGCCAAAGTTCACCTCTTTCCATGAAGGTGCAAAGTCTATGCAGTATCAGGTGGCTCAAACTTGGCAAGTCCTGATTGCTCTGGACTAAGGCCCTGAGGTATGATGGTGTTAAGGGAAGCCAGAATATAGGCCAGATAGCCTAAAATAAACACTCACAGCAATGTGAATGGTGGAACGGCCTAGATAAATGAAATCCATGGATAACCTAAAAAACTTCATTTAGATGTGTTTCCAACTTTCTTATCATCAAATCTTATATGGAAGACTGGAAGAAATATGAGGTGATTGGGCTTCCCAGAACTCAAGGTAGGAAAGGTAAGCAGATATGAGTCACACAGGTAAGCAGATATGAGTCACACTTCTCAGTCCTAGAAGTGAAGATAGAGAAATTGAGATGGAGGTGTATAAGCATAAAGGGAAAGGGTGATAGAGAAGGAGGGAAGCAGAGAGAGGGACCAAGAAGAAAAAAAAAAGAGATACACACAGTCAGTGAGATGTACACAAACACACACACACAGACACACATACAGACGTACAGAGATAAAGACTAAGGAGTTAGAGAGAAAGTCACACAACCAGACATAGAGACAGACACACTTAGGAGAACAATGGCTCCAGGTCAATGTTCCACTAATAGGTTAATAAGAACCCAGAAATTAGGTATATAAATTCCATTTCTATCAGTTATAGAGCAATTATTCATTGGTAGTTTATTTAGGAATTCCTCATCCTTTACTCCTTTGTAACCCACCTTTCTTTGAATCACCAAGTAACATTTCTAAAATCTAAAGGAATATATGAAAGAGAGAAAATGAAACCCAAAACAGTCACTTTAATGGGCAGAACAGTGAGTGGAGCCCTAAAATCCCATTTTTGGCAAGAAATATGGCTAATTAGGGTTTTAAATAAAATGGAAAAAATGAAAATACTAGTAGATTAAAAATAATCTTGGAAGAATGCCATTTCTTTCCTAAGCATCAGGGAAATATATGCCAGAGATCTTTATTGCAAGTTATTAGGTTTTGGTAGCAATGCTTTCTTGACATTCAAAAAGTTGGAAGGCATACCAAGACATAAAAGCTTCTCATTGTACTCCTTATAGGTAATAAACTCTTCCATAAATAAACATTCGCTCTGTTTCCTCTTTAGCAAAATTACCTTTGCTGCTTGGATAGATTTTTCTAATATTTAGGTCAACCTGTCCTAACCTTTGTTGAAGGAAAATGAAAAACACTCCCTCATGTACAAGATAAGACATATCTAATGGTACCGTTTGCAAACATCAAATAGAAGCAGGCTCAAGAAGTGTGATACAAAGCTATCAATTAATTTTGTTGTAACTGTATGCACCTGTGAACAACTGCTTAATTAAAGAGGCAAACAGAAATCTCACAATAATACCTCAAATTACATGCAGTTATGTGACTGTCAATTAGTTGGACTGGGTAAATACAATTGGAAGCCTGCCATGTGGATTTTTGGAAATAAGAAAAAAAATATAACCAGGGAGATACATAGGTACAGACAGAAGAGGACCCACTCATAAATGCCAATGATTCTCTTAGGGACAAATATCTATTCTAATAAAGAAAATGAAAGAAGATGTCTTATATAAATACAATTGGATTCCCTTATTCACAGAACAAAGAAAATTGAGCTTTCATATCCAAATCCACATCAAAAGAAAGGGATTATAGCATCTGCATAACTCACTCGTAATAGTTTTATGTATCTTTTTTTTTTCCCTAGGTAAAAGGAATGTGGTGAGGAAAGACAGGAACCTATAATTCCTTTTTTCCCCTCTCACAAAATAATTTAACTGTTCCTCACTGTATAGTGAGAATTAGTCCTGAGAAAAGGCAGTGTACCATAAACTCCACAGCCTAAGCTTCTAGGACTTTATAAATGCAAAAAATGCTCAATTTTATACAGGTTAGCTTTGTCTTTTTTTAATGTCATACTGAAATCCAAGGGTGATGATGAGATTATCAATAGTGTTCGTTAAGTCCTCACTATGTGCTGTACTAAGTGAAATAATAGTTATGGAATTTGTTTAGTGCTTACTGCGTATCAAGCATTGTTCTATGCACTGGGGTAAATATGTTTAATGTAGTCAGGTATAGTCTCTGTCCATATGGTGCTCACAGTCTAATAGGAGGGAAAAAGGCATTGATTCTTCATTTAACAGTTGAGGAAGTTGAGGCACAGAGAAGTTAAGTAACTTTCTCAAGGTCACACAACAGGTAAATGGCAGAGTTGGGATTAGAACTCAGGTTCTCTGATTCCCAGCCCCATCCTGTTTCCACTGTGTCAACTGATTCTGTAAGCTGATTATCTGGTATCTACTCCAGTGCTTATAACACCACTTGGCACGTAGTAAGCAGTGTTGCCTAATAGAAAGAGCATGAGCTTGGGAATTTATTTATTTATTAATGTATTTACTCATATTACTGTCTCCCCTCTAGACTGTAAACTCACTGTGGGCAGGGCATATGTCTATTTTTTCTGAGCAAACAGCTTTCACTCTGGTACAAACTCAGGTTATATTCTGGTTAGGCTATTCATCAGCTCTTCATTGGTCATGCTGCCTTTAGCCTCTCCTGTCTCCAATTTATACTACGAGTTGCTGTTCAGACTGTTTTCCTGAAACAGCACTCAGCACACATCTCTAGGCTGTTCAAAATCCTTAACTCACTCCCTGAGTCCCCCTTTTTTTAAGTGGAATTTGTTAAGCACTTACTGTGTGATAGGCACTATACTAAGCACTGGATACAAGCTAATGAAGTTGGACACAGTCCTTGTCCCACTTGGGGCTCACAGTCTTAACCCCCATTTTACAGATGAGGTAAATGAGGCACAAATAATTTAAGTGAGACCACTATGGCAGAGCTGGGATTAAAACCCAGGTCCTTCTGACTGCCATGCTGTCACCATTCTATTAGACCTGAGATTCGGAATCCCACTCAAGCCCACCAGTATGAGCCAAAAGCTAGACAGAACGAGCCAAGACGCATTTAAAATAAAGCTTTGGTTTCTTTTTTCTTGGTCCCACTCACACAGGAACCTCAAACAGAGTCAAGCAAAACAACTATAGCTGAGAAATCAGCTAACCTAGGTTATAAGTATACCGGAGAATTCCTTTCTTTTAGTACTAGCATGAATTCCTCTCCTATATTGCTAGCTAATAGATTGAGTCTTTACTTGTGAAACTACGACCAACCAGTCTCCCCATTTTCCTAGTGGTGCTATCAGAGCGTGGGCAACGCACACTCTGGATAGAAGAGAGTATTAGGCCACCTAACAGAAGTTACAAAGAGCTGCTCCTCAGTGCTCAATTATTTAGGGTTATCTGGCCTAACTTAGTAATTTTCCTTCAGGATAGTTGCTTGGTTTAGCCTTGTCTTAAGAGGTGTGGGTGAATATTGCTCTTTTATCTGATCCCCTAAGGTCAGCTACCCAACTGCGTCTATTGACCTCTAGGGATTAAGGCGTATATGCCATACCTTCTTCAAGCCAAAATTGGCTTGGCCAAACCAAATGGAACCCAGGGCTTGTATCTGTCACACATGCCCATGCCGGAATTAGAATCCAAGTCCTCTGACCTCAAGGTCCATGCCCTTTCCACTAGGCCTTGCTCCTTTTCTGTTCTAAGAGATTGGAAATTTACTCTCACACATAACTGTTACATTCTACTATCATTATGATCTACTTCCAGAAATCCTTCCCTTATGATATCACATAAAAAAGCAATATAAAGTAGTGTGGTCCAATGGAAAGAGGATGAGTTTAGGAGTCAGAGGACCCAAGTCCTTATCCTGGCTCTGCCAATTGCTTGCTGTGTGACCTTGGGCACACTTCTCTTTGCCTCAGTTCTCCAGTTCTCCCTCCTACTTAGACTATGAGTCCATGTGGGACAGGGACTGTGTCCAACCTAATTAACTTGTATCTACCCCATTGCTTAGAACCGTGTCTGGCACACAGTAAACACTAACAAATATATACTAAATAAAAAGTCGGGCCTGCTTTTCCTTTATTGGCTTCTGTTAAAATGCTGTAAAATTAAGCCAAGTAGCAAGGGAACAAAGAAATGAGTTCACGTTAACAAAGGACTTTAACATTCTGAAAAATTCTAATGGAGGTTTTTAAAAATTAAAATCTAAGAATTATTAAAACTTTCTTGTATTCAATTTTAAGCACTCAAATTGCGACACACACTCATACCTAATGAATGGTAAATAATAAAACCTTCAGAAAGAGGGACACATACTTGTTTCCCATATAGAATTGCATCCAGCTATGATTTGGTATGTTACAACATTTCCTTAATCCTCCCAGACATAGTACTATGCCCTCATATGTGTCCCTGGAACTCCACTTGACCCTTAAATATACCCTTAAGCACATATTTTAAACATGACAAGATAATCAATGAACCTCATAAATATGGATGACTTAGACAGGAAATGCATCTTATTCTTGCGATCAGCATATGGGGAATAGCACTGATCCAGGCATCCTTTGTAAGCCCTATAGAAAGTCACTGTCACATTATTTGTGCTCTCTTACTATGTCATTACAGAAAGTGTCAAGGATGCCTGTCAGGCATCTGTACCAACAATGTTTTGAAGCCGTGACATCATTTTGACACTAATTTCCATTTTTCCATTATACCATATGAAACCCCTAACAGCTCATGCTATTTTCTGGCAGGCTTTTTACTGTCTAAGAACTCAGACAAACCACTGTGGATATTACTTCCCTGAAAGATATAGAAAAAGACAGGTTGGGAGTTAATTGATGTGCCAAGAATTATAGCAATCTTTGTATATTGCAGTAATGTGATGTACAGTGATTGGACTGATACCAAATTTCCCTCTTTCCACTCTCCATTTCTGCCCCCTAAGTCCCTTCTTAATGACACCCCCATTTTTCAATTCCTCACTAGCAGTAAGCCTTATGGGAGGCAATCCTTGGCCTCACCAAGTCCTTTCATTTGCAGGAATAACTTCAGCGTGAGTGAGATAAAACAGAGTGAGAGCCAGCAATTTTTCAGAGTACTTTACACTGTCATCCACCTCATCCAAGTCTGTCACACTTATAGTAAGTGGTTTCACTAAAATCCTTCAGTTTATTGATGCCTCCTTCATCCTTCATTAGGTGTTCGAATCTCTGACTCAGTTGGAATGAACTGTATATAATGGAAAGTGGTCTAAGGCCTGCAAGGAACCTGGCCTGACATATACAATTGTAAACCATGAATACCCTTGGAAACTTAAGACACTACAATTCTTTTCAGATCTTTATTGAAATTCTAACTGTATGGTATCATTTGGTTCAAAGTGGGACCCAAAAGTAGAAATTTAACCTGCTCAAATAGAGAAAAGTATTTTATGTGATTCATAACATAAAATAGAATAGATTATAAATGTTATAATTGCATTTTCTATCATTTTCTTTGAGTGAGCAGGTTCAGTGGCTACCATCTTTGGGTAGCAACATTCCTATCCCAGTGATGTGCTTCATTCATTCAGTCATATTTATTAAGTACTTACTGTGTGCAGAGCACTGTCCTGTACACTTGGGAGAGTAGAGTACAACAATAAAATGACACATTCCCTGCCCACAACAAGTTTACAGTCTAGAGGGAGGAGGAGGCTTGTTGCTATCTAGCATGTACATGCCCACACACAAACATACACCCAACTGTGCTCACAGTCTGAAGATGTTTACTGGCAGTGAAACGTTTAGCAGTACATATGGATGTGGCTGGTATAACCTGTAGGTGTCCAACTGTTTCTCCCATATTGTGTACACATGGAGGATTTCTCCTTTTCCACTATTGCAGTTGTCCACTTCCCACTAGATCCAGACCCTCATCAATCAATCAGAGGTAGGGTAAAATGCCACAGGATGTAACGAAACCTAATGGAAAGGGCATACCGCTGGCAGTCATGGCTCCTTCATCCACTTCATCCAAGTCTGTCACAATTATAGGAAGTGATTTCCTTTATAATAAACTGTAGTATTGGTTAAGTGCTTATTGTGTGCCAACCACTGTACTAATCACTGAAGTGGATACAAGTTATTCAGGTCCCACATGGGGCTCACTAAGTAGGAAGGAGAACAGATATTGAATGCCCATAATCCAAGCTTTGGCATTTCTCTGTTGTGCAATTTTGAGCAAGTCCCTTCTTTTCTCTGTGCCTCAATTTCCTCCTCTGTAGATTAGGGATTAAAAACTTTTTCTGCTCTCTACTTAGATTGTAAACCTCACGTGGTACAGGGACTGTGTCTGAACCGATTATCTTGTATCTATCCCACTGCTTTACTTGCAACATAGAAAGTACTTAAGTAACAGTGTTGCCTAATAGCAAGATCTTGGAGTCAGAAAGACTTGGGTTCTAATCCCTGCTCCACCAGTTGTCTGATGTGTGGCCTTGGACAAGTCACTTCCTTTCTCTGTGCCCTAGTTCTCTCATATGTAAAGTGGGTACTAAGACTGTGAGTCCCATGTGGGACATGGATAGTGTCCAAATTGATTAGTTTGTATCTATCCCAGTGCTTAGTACAGTGCCTGGCACATAGTAAATGCTTAATAAATACCATTATAAAAAGTAACATGAAAAAATGAAATAGACCTGGAAGACATAATCTCTGCCCACCCTGTCCTCAGTGCTTAGAACAGTGTTTGGCACATAATAAGCACTTAATAATGCCATCATTATTATTCACTGATTCAATCATATTTATTGAGCACTGTACTAAGTACTTGGAATGTACAAGTCGGCAACAGATAGAGGCAATCCCTGCCCAACAACGGGCTCACAGTCTAAACCGGGGAGACTGACAACAAAACAAAACAAGTAGGCATCAATATCATCAAGATAAATAGAATCAGAGATATAAACATATCATTAATAAAATAGAGAAATAATATATACAAATATGCACAAGTGTTGTGGGGAGGGGAAGGGTGAAAAGCACAAGGAGGGAGCAGGGGGAATGGGGAGGGGAAGAGGAGCAGAGGGAAAGGGAGGGCTAAGTCTGGGAAAGCCTGCTGGAGAAAGTGAGCTCTCAGTAGGGCTTTGAAGAGGGGAAGAGAGTGAGTTTGACAGATGTGAGGAGGGAGGGCATTCCAGGATGGCGGTAGTACGTGGGCCAGGGGTTGACAGTGGAACAGGCACGAACAAGGGATTGTGAGGAGGTGAGTGGCAGAGGAGTCAAGTGTACGGGGTGGGCTGTAGAAGGAGAGAAGGAAGGTGAGGTAGGAGGGGGCAAAGTGATGGGGAGCTTTTAATATTATTGGCATCATTATTTCCTCCATCCTTATTGGCTGCAATACTCATTGTCCTATCCAGTTGTTTCAGATATTTAACTCCCTCCTCAAATCCTAAGCCCAACCCCGTCTCTTATACCTCGTGTCCTAGTCAAATAGTTTATTGGGAAAATTGAAACCTTAAAAGCTTGGTCTCCCTAAAATCTCCACTACTCCTCCCCAGTCCCTCCCTCCTCCTGCCCCTTCTTTGACTCCACCATCTTTCCCAGCAGAATCTCAAGAGATCTCCTGCCTTCTCTCAAAATAGTTACTCCACTGCACAGTATCAAAATATGCCTTTGCACAGTATCAAAACATTTGCTTCCTTCATTTTTCCCTCCCTCTACCACTATCTTCAACTGTTTACTCTCCAAAGATTTCTTCCCCACTGCTTCAAACATGCTCATGTGTCCCCTATCCTTAAAATACCCCTCCCTTGACCCCACAATTCCTTCCTGTTATTGCCTCATCCCCTTCCCACCTTGCCTCTCCAAACTCCTTGAGAGAGTTGTCTACATCTTCCACCTCTATTTCCTCTCCCTAAATCTGTACTTGACCTCCTCCAATCTGGCTTCCACCCTCTTCACTCCATGGAAACTGCCCTCTTTGAGGTCTCCAGTGATCTCTTTCTTGCCAAATCAAATGACCTCTGTTCCAACTTAATCCTCCTTATGTCTCAATTGCTTTCATAACTGTGGACCACCACTTTTTCCTGGAAACATTGTCTAACTTTGGCTTTACCAACACCATACTCTCTGCTTCTCCTATCTCTCTGGTTGGTCTTTCTCAGGCGTTCTTTCTTCTTTTGCCTCCTACCTTCTAACTGTGGAAGTCCCTCAAGGCTCACTTCTGGGTCCCCTTCTATTCTCCAACTACACCCACTCCCTTGAAGAACACATTCATTCACTCCTATACCTTCACCTGCCACTCTACGTGAATTATTCACAAATTGACGTCTCCATCCATGATCTTTCTCCTTCTCTACAATCTCTTGTTTCCTCCTGCCTTCAGTATACCTCAACTTGACTGTCTCACCAGCACCTCAAACTTAGCATGTCCAAAATAGAATTCCTCATCTTTTCACCAGAACTCTGTTCTCTCTGTGACTTCCTCATAGTGGGCAGGGAATGTGTCTACCAAGTCTACAGTACTCCCTCAAGTATTTAATACAGTATTCTGACACAAAACTCTGACACAGTTTCCTGGCTCAGCAAGTACTCCTCAAATACTACTGAATAAATGATTGAACATCAAGGAAACATAAAGTCAAACTTTGGCCCCAAGAATATAAAAACACCTTTATGGTATATGAGATATATTTAATTGAGTGATATGAAGCTATATATTAATTTGACTTCAGTATGAGTAGTGGCAAAGCAGACATCACCAGTTCAATATAGTTGTGTACCTAGGCAAATACAAATTTAGCGTATTTAGCATGTGTGTGTGTGTGTGAGAGAGAGAGAGAAAGAGAGAGAGAGAGAGAGTTTAAGTGCCTTCTAGACTGTAAAGCCTGGTGTGGGCAGGGATTGTCTCTATTGCTGAATTGTACTTTCCAAGCACTTAGTACAGTGCTCTGTACACAGTAATCACTCCATAAACACAATTGAATGAATGCAATCTTTGCTCATTTTTCTTTTTTCTTAAAGTGAAGAAAAGAGCAGGTTAATGCTCCACCAAAGGATTACTGCACAGTCATTTATGAAAAACTTCAAGCAGATTGAGGGGTGGGAGTTGATTGTATGTGATGTTTTTTATTCTATGTCCGGAGAGCAAGAAAAATGGAAACCAGACAGAATGACCTATTGAGAGATAATAGGACTGTGAGTTAAGAAACCTGTGGGTAGGACCTGTGTGTAGTGACCTTAGATAAATCACTAACCTCTCTGGGCCTCAGTTTCATCAACTGCAAAATGGATAAGATAAATCGTGAGTCCCATGTGAGGCAAAGACTATGTCTAGGTTTGTAAGTCTATATCTAGGTCAGCAGTTACTACATATAAAATAAAGTTTAATAAAAATATAGCTTAATAAAGGCTATAATTATCTTTATTATTTCAATATCTGATTTCTTAAAATTATTTTAATGTTATAAAACTACAGAGACATGACAAAGAAAACATTTTCTAATTTATTATCAGGAGCACAGGACTAGATTTGAAAACACTCTTAAATCATCAGGAAGATGCCCAATTAAACAGATGAACAAACAAGATTTTAAAAGAATATCTATTAGGAAAATTTTAACTGCTCACTATTGATGTGGAGAATGAAAAACATTTACTGAATAAACATTCAAAACAATTTTCCTTTCAAAAAACAAACAGCTAGACTTCTGAAGTTTCAAATAATACCTAAAAGAAAAAACTCAATTTCATGATTTTAAAAAATAAGTGTTTTACTTATGAAGTAAAGAAAAAATGCCTTCCTTTTTTTTCCTTTTAGTCATCCAAGTGAATATGATAACATTTGAGTTCTGTGCAATATTAACTATTTATTATGCCAAAAGCATAGCAATTGAATTATTTTTAAATATTGATTTGGGCAGCTCCCTTCTGATTGTTTCTTTGGAATTATTGTTGTATTCACCTTCATGAAATCGAGTTTCCCAATCAGACTTTTGCAAAGCAAAATCTCCTTCTTGCAAGGACAGATGAGTACTGCTAATGCTGGTCTATCAAGTTATAATGGGCTCTAATTATCACTCCACAAGCTGTTAAATTATTTACCTGTAGGTGAATAGCAGTTAAAAAAGGTGTGAAATGTCTTCTTTCTTTTAAAAACATCAGAAAAATCATAAAATGTTTTTAATCTGGTCCTCAGTAGGAAAAGTCTATCACACTACAGAAAGCATGGTCTAATGGACACCTTTGGAGCTTAATTCTTTAAGAAAAGTACTTGACCTCTATTCCTTAGTTAATATGGCTGAAAATGGGAATGAACTTTTTCTATGATGTTTTGAGGATGAATTATTATTCTTATATTCATTCATTCATTCAATTGTATTTATTGAGCTCTAACTTTGTGTCTTGCCCTTTGAAGATGAAAAACCCAATATCTGATAAATATAATAGCAGAATGAGCTAAGACAACATCCAAAGAAATAAAAGAGGGCTTGAGAACAGAAAATATCAATTAATAAAGTTTCATGATTATGACATGCAGGCATAAATGCCACCAAAAAAAAAGAAGTCAGAGAGATCACATCATGCCTCATTCCATGCCCCTCTATTCCAATGCTAAATGAGTTGGATGAGATGTATTTTTTATTGAAATTCAATGTGTCTGAATTAATCGTTTTAGAAGTGGCTTTACAAAGTGATAATTCCCTTTATCAAATCTAAGGCTTGATTTCAACATTCCTAGTGAAGAAGAGGAAGAGTAGAAGAAGGTCCTGACCCTTAACCCATAGCCTCTCCCTCCCCCCCCCCGGGAGACCACTAATATATACCTATTTTTTCTGGATCTGGAAGCCTGGGAAGTCTATTTTTCTCCCCCCACCTCCCACCCTCTATGCCTTCATCAAGGAAGAAGCCCATAGAGACTGTCCAGGAGTCTCATGGGGAATCAGGGGAAAAGCTGGCCAGGAAGACCTCTGAGGACAGCTCTGGTTGAGAAGAGGAATCTAACTGCTTCCATTATCATCTTCTCAGAGATCACCCTTGTATTCTTGGAGAAGCAGCGTGGCTCAGTGGAAAGAGCACGAGCTTTGGAGTCAGGGCTCATGAGTTCGAATCCCAGCTCTGCCACTTGGCTGTGTGACTGTGGGCAAGTCACTTCACTTCTCTGCGCCTCAGTTCCCTCATCTGTAAAATGGGGATTAAGACTGTGAGCCCCACGTGGGACAACCTGATTCCCCTATGTCTACCCCAGCGCTTAGAACAGTGCTCGGCACATAGTAAGCGCTTAACAAATACCAACATTATTATTATTCTGAATTTTCCAGAAGCTAAAATCCTGAGTTCAGATTTATTTTTGCCCCTGTCCTGTTCCCAGCAAGGAATAAAGTCTCAGCTGCAGTTTCTGATAGTCCTTTCCTCAGAATCTTGGCTTTAGGAAATCCTATAGATAGGACACCAAACTTGTAGTCAGAAGATGGAAAACCTAGAGTTCCTGGTACCTTGAGAAGCAGATTAAGTGAGTATCAAATATGTTAGAGAGCAGACTGGTAATAAGGTCCTAGAACATGTGTTCAAAGCAGGGAGCTTAATTGTCAGTTTACAATGAAGGTGAAGGGATATAAAGAGTTTTCCCCTTTTCCCGGAGTTCCTAAATAACTACTCTCACCTCTTTTATGGAGCACCTCCTCCATTTTATTGAATTCCTCCTCCACTACTCAACCAGAGCTGGGGGGGGCTCAAAAGACAGATTTCCTCACCAATTAGATCCTACCTGGGGCAACCACTCAGAGAAAGGGGTGGAAGAGGCATATAATAAACCAATACTTTAATTGGAGAAGTTCTGGAAACCTTTCCCTGTCGAGGGAGTCATAGATTAATAAACACTGTAAGGGAATAAACAGAGGATAATTAGATCAGACACCATCCCAGTTCTACAGAATACTCACATGTAAGGGAGGTAACAAAGAACAATTATTGCAAGGAACAATAAAAATGAATAATGAACAACAATGAATAACAGAGTCAACAAACCAAGAAAATAATGTTAGAATAAACAGTTCTTGGAAGGTATAGCCCTCAAGCATCAATCTTTACATATAAACCACCACAGCCTTCACAGAAGCACCTTATCCTAGTGGAAAGAGCATGGGCCTACAAGTCTGGAGACCAGGGTTTTAATCCCAGATCTGCTACTTGCCTCCTATGTGACTTCGGGCAACTCACTTAATTTCTCCATGCCTCAGTTTTCTCATCTGTAAAGTGAGGATTAAATACCTGTTTTACTCCCCTTTAGACTTTGACCCACATGAAGGATAGGGACTGTGTCCATCTGATTATCTTGTATCTATTCCAATCAATCAGATGTATTTATTGGGTGCTTACGGTGTACAGAGCACTGTAGTAAGTGGGAGAGTATAACACAACAGAGTTGGTAGACATTCCCTGGACACAGTAAGCTCAGAGTCTAGAGTAGGAAACAGACATAAATATAAGTGAATAATTGTGGATATGTACATGAATTAAGGATAAACACAGAGGGGCTGAAGGAGAGATGAATAAAGGGAGAAAATCAGTATGATGTAGAAAGGAGGGAGGAAAATGAGGGCTTAGTCAGGGGAGGCCTCTTGGAGGAGATAGAGCATGGGCCTGGGAGTCAGAAGGTCATGAGTTCTGATCCCAGCTCTGCCACTTGCCTCCTGTATGACTCTGGGAAAGTTGCTTCAATTCTCTGAGCTTCAGTTACCTCATCTGTAAAATGGAGATTGAGACTGCAAGCTCCATGGGGGACATGGACTGTGTCCAACCCGATTTGCTTGTATCCACCCCAAAATTTAGTACTGTGCCTGGTGAATAGTAAGAATTTAAGAAATGCCATTATTATTATTATTCAATAAGACGTTGAAGGTTGGGAGAGTAATTAGACAGTAATTACCTGCCAGAAATGAAAAGGGAGGTCATTCCAGGCCAGATGCAGGACATAAGCAAGGGGTCAGTGATAAAACAGATGAGATGGAGGTACAGTGAATAAGTAAATTGGTATTAGAGGAGTGAAGTGTGCAGCCTGGTTTGTAGAAGGAGAGCAGCAAGGTGAGGTAGGAGGGGGAAAGGTAAAAGATTGCTTTAAAGCCAATGGTAAGGAGTTTCTGTTTGATACAGAGGTGGAAAGACAACGACTGGATGTTCTTGAGGAGTGGCTAAACACGGACAAAGTGGTTTTGTAGAAAAATAATCTGGGTGGCTGAGTGAAGTATGGACTGGAGTGGGAAGCGTCAGAAGGCAGGGAGGTCAGCAAGTAGTCTGAAACAGTATAATCAAGACAGGATAAATCCTTGGATTAACATGGCATAAAGAAAAGGGAAGGATAGTATAAAGAAGAGGAAAGCTTAGATTTTATCAGTGCTGTGAAGATAAACTAACAGAATTAGTGATAGATTTGAATATGTGGATTGAATGAGAGAGTTGAGTGAAGGATAGCGTGATGGTTATGGGCTTGCAGAACAGGAAGGAAGATGGTGTTGCCCACAGTGATGGGAAAATCATGGGGAGGACAGGGTTTGGTGAAGATAAGGAATTCTGTTTTGTTCATACTAAATTTGAGGTGTTATCAGGCCATCCAAGTAGAGATGTCTTGAAGGCAGGAGGAAATGTGAGGGAGGGAGATCGGGGATGGAGATGTAGATTTAGGAATCAATCCCACAGTGATGGCAGTTAAAGCCATGGAAGTGAATGAGTTCTCCAAGGGAGTGAGTATAGATGGAGAATAGAAGGGACACTCACAGGTAGGGGATGAGAGGCAGAGGAAGAGCCCGCAAAAGGGACTGAGAATGAGTGGCCAGCGAGATAGGAGGAGAGCCAGGAGAGGACAGTTACGGTGAACCAAGATAGGATAATATTTCCTGGAGAAGGAGGTGGTCAACAATGTCGAAGGCAGCTGGGAAGTCGAGGAGGATTAGGTTGGAATAGAAGCCATTGGATTTTCCAAGAAGGAGATCATTTGTGACCTTGAGACGGTGGTGTCTGTGGAATGAAGGGGGCAGGAACCAGATTGTGGGGGTTAAGGGGAGAATTGGAGGAGAGGAATTTGAGACAGCAGATGTAGACAACTCACTCAAAGGAGTTTGGAGAGGAATGATAGGATGGAAATGGGGCCATAACTGGAGACAGCCATGGGTCCAAGTGAGGGGTCTTTTTAGGATATGGGAAACATGGGAATTTTGAGAGCAGTAGGGAAGAAGCCATTGGAGAGCAAACAGTTGAATATGATGGTCAGGGAGGGAAGAAGGGAAAGGGCAAGTGTTTTGATAAGGTACAAAGGAATGCAGTCAGATGTGCAGATGGATGGGTGGATTTTGAGAGAAGGCAGGAGATACCCTCTTGAGATATTGCTGGGAAATGGGAAGGTTGAAGAAAGGACAGGAGGAGGGAGAGAGTGGATAGGAGCAGGGGAGATTTTAGCAAGATCACACCTGAGATTTTTCATTTTCTCAATGAAATAGGTGGCCAGGTCATTAGATGCAAGAGATCGGGAGAGAAGGGGTAGGGGAGGGGGGGTTTGAGTGGGAAGTTAAATATCTGTGCCTGGCACATAGTGCTTAACAAATCTATAAACAGTAAAAGAAGCAGCATGGCCTAGGGTGGATAGAGCATGGCCCTGGAACCTGGGATCCAATCCCGGCTCTGCCACTTTCATTCAATTATATTTATTGAGCACTTACTGTGTGCAGAGCACTGTACTAAGCGCTTGGGAGAATACATTACAACAATAAACAGACACAGCAGCGTGGCTCAGTGGAAAGAGCACGGGCTTTGGAGTCAGGGCTCATGAGTTCGAATCCCAGCTCTGCCACTTGTCGGCTGTGTGACTGTGGGCAAGTCACTTCACTTCTCTGTGCCTCAGTTCCCTCATCTGTAAAATGGGGATTAAGTCTGTGAGCCCCACGTGGGACAACCTGATTCCCCTATGTCTACCCCAGCGCTTAGAACAGTGCTCGGCACATAGTAAGCGCTTAACAAATACCAACATTATTAACATTATTAACACATTCCTGCCCACAATGAGTTGTAACTCGTCGTAGAGAAACAGTATGGCTCAGTGGCAAGAACTGGGCTTGTGAGTTAGAGGGCATGGGTTCTAATTCTGACTCCATCACTTATCTGCTGTGTGACCGTAAGCCGGCCCCTTCCCTTCTTTGGACCTCAGTTCCCTCATCTGTACAATGGGGATTGAGACTGTAAGTCCCACGCAGGACAACCTGATTACCTTAGAACAATGCTTGGCACATAGTAAGTGCTTGTAAGCGCTTAACAAATACCAACATTATCATTAACAAATACCATAATTATTAATACGTGCTATGAGGGGTCCTAGGGCCACTCACCTGGACCCAGCAGTGGAAGTGGGGACAATCTGGAAATGAGCAGATAATCAGGGTGAGGGGCTGCGGGGCAGTGGAGGTCAGGGGACAGCCTGGTGAGTAAGCCCTTCAATGGGCAGGGATTGTCTCTATCTGTTGCCGAATTGTACATTCCAAGCGCTTAGTACAGTGATCTGCACATAGTAAGCATTCAATAACTAAATATTATTGAATGAATGAATGAATGTGTGACCTTGAGTAACTTCTTGGTGCCTCAGTTGCCTCACTTTTAAAATGGGGATACTTGTTTGGGACAGGGACTGCCTGTGTCCAATCTAATTATCTTGTATCTACCCAGGGTCTTAATACAGTGCTTGGTACTTAGTAAGCACTTAACAAATACAATACAATAGCAATAATACTAATAAAAGTAAAAATAGGGATCACGGTCTTTAGTATCAGAAGTGACTTATCCAGGAATCAGCCGGCCTCAGCGGAACCAGAATTTTCTATCTTAAAATGTATTCTGGGTCTCAGTCCCTGCATTTCCTATTCCTGTGTGGAATGGATATTAGGATATGCAAAAAGTGTAGTGTTGGAGATGGCTGGTTAATACTTCACATCCACTGAAAGTATTTCACTGTCATGGTTCTATGTGTCTATTCTATTTTGACTGTGAGCCTCGTGAAGAATAGGAATTGTTTCTAATCTCCCTTCCTTGTATTCACTTCTAGCACAATGTTTAGCACAATAATATCTCAGTGAATCTCATGACTAACTTACTATTTAGGAGGAAATTCCAACCAGGCATTACATTTATATTAATCTTTCTATTGGCTTCCCCCTTGGAAAGTAATCAGGGTTGCCTTTGTATTGTCAATCAATTATTTAATTAATCAGTGATATTTACTCACCACTTACTGTATGCAGAGCATTGTAATAAGTACTTGGGAATGTAATTACTTAACCATAAGGTTGATTGACACTATTTATTCCCACAAGGAGTTCATTATATTATTTGAACTACTTCCCTCTTTAATCCATTTTTCCAAAACCCTTGAATTAGACTTTTCTTTTTTCCTTGGGTAATAGTTAATAAAATTATATATTTTCTGTGCCCTTTGGGCATTTGGTATTCACTCCACCATCAGCCCCAAAGATATTATGTACATGTCTATACATTATTGATTTATATTATTGTTTTTCCCTTATAATAATGATTATATTTCTTAAGTACTTTTTATGTGCCAGGCACTGTACTAAGCACTGGAGCGGATACAGGCAAATTTGGGTGGACACTGTTCCTGACCCCCATGGGGATCACAGGCTCAATCCCCATTTTACAGATGAGGTAACAGGCATAGAGAAGTGAAATGACTTGCCCAAGGTCACACAGTAGACAAGTGGCAGAGAAGGGATTAGAACCCATGACCTTCTGACTCCCAGATCCATGCTCTACCCACTATGCCCTGCTGCGTGGGCAGGGAATTTTCTATCAGTCTTATTGTATTGTACCCTCCAAAGTGCTTAGTACAGTGCTTTGCACAGTTAATAAATACCATTTGATTGATAGATTAATTCACCTGGATTCTTGCAATTTGGAAAATTAATCACCCTTGTATATGCAGATAGAACCTTAATTTTTACATAAAATTAATATCCCTCTTTTCATCCACTAGAATGCATTTGGTAATATACAGCAAGTAAATATAGCAGTGGGAATAAGTGAGATATTTTTGTGGAGAATCACTTAATATAAAATTTCAACCTATTCTATTGAACCATTAATCAGTTTGCCATTTATCCTGAAGAAAATGTTTTAGTACTAAATGGAGAAAGGCAGTTTAAACAGAAGATCACTGTATAATTAGAAATATATTCTATTCTAATTTTACAGTGTACATAGACAAGTTCTTACAGCAAGAGCATATTTTTAAAATCATGAAGATATATTGAATCACATTCCTGAAAGCAGAAATTTTAACTAAATTCAAACAACAGAATTCTTCATCTCTTAATTGTGTCTCTTGAAACAGCTTCCATAAATAATGTTTAACTATATCATTACCCACAAAGATGTTTAGTTCTGTCATCAGCAATCATAGGAAGTTGCTTCAATAATTTATTGGGTCTTCTGTTAAGTCAATTTTCATTCATTGAAAAAATCCATATATGAAAATCTTTTTTCAGGGGGATGTATCCAATTTAGAGTACAGTATTAAAAGAAACTTTCAAATTCTAGAATTTTAAAGCTTCTTTTTCCCTGCCTACACATTTTGGCTATTATAAATCAAATATTCATTCATTCATTCATTCATTCAATAGTATTTATTGAGAGCTTACTATGTGCAGAGCACTGTACTAAGCACTTGGAATGTACAAGTCGGCAACAGATAGAGACAGTCCCTGCCGTTTGACGGGCTTACAGTCTAATCGGGGGAGACAGGCAGACAAGAACAATGGCAATAAATAGAGTCAAGGGGAAGAACATCTCATAAAAACAAAGGCAACTAAATAGAATCAGGGTGATGTACATCTCATTAAACAAAATAAACAAAATAAATAGGGTGATAAAGATATATACAGTCGAGCGGACGAGTACAGTGCTGAGGGGGTGGGAGGGGAGAGGGGGAAGAGGAGAGGGAAAGGGGGGAGAAGAGGGTTTAGCTGTGGAGAGGTGAAGAGGGGATATGAAGGGGGGGTAGAGGGAGCAGAGGGACAAAGGGGGGGAGCTCAGTCTGGGAAGGCCTCTTGGAGGAGGTGAGTTTTAAGTAGGGATTTGAAGAGGGGAAGAGAATTAGATTGATGGAGGTGAAGAGGGAGGGCATTCCAGGACCGCGGGAGGACGTGGCCTAGGGGTCGACGGCGGGATAGGTGAGACCAAGGGACGGTGAGGAGGGGGGCGGCAGAGGAGCAGAGCGTGCGGGGTGGGCAGTAGAAAGAGAGAAGGGAGGAAATGTAGGAAGGGGCAAGGTGATGGAGAGCCTTGAAGCCTAGAGTGAGGAGTTTTTGTTGGGAGCGGTGGTTGATAGGCAACCACTGGAGTTGTTTAAGAAGGGGAGTGATATGCCCAGATCGTTTCTGCAGGAAGATGAGCCGGGCAGTGGAGTGAAGAATAGACTGGAGCAGGGCGAGAGAGGAGGAAGGGAGATCAGAGAGAAGGCTGACACAGTAGTGTAGCTGGGATATAACAAGAGCCCGTAGCAGTAAGGTAGCCATTTGGGTGGAGACGAAAGGGCGGATCTTGGCAATATTGTAAAGGTGAAACCGGCAGGTCTCGGTAACGGATAGGATGTGTGGGGTGAACGAGAGAGACGAGTCAAAGATGACACCGAGATTGCGGGCCTGAGAGACGGGAAGGATGGTCGTACCATCAACGATGATAGGGAAGTCTGGGAGAGGACCGGGTTTGGGAAGGAAGATGAGGAGCTCAGTCTTGCTCATGTTGAGTTTTAGGTGGCGGGCCGACATCCAGGTGGAGACATCCAGGAGGCAGGAGGAGATGAGAGCCTGAAGGGAGGGGGAGAGGACAGGGGCAGAGATGTAGATCTGCGTATCATCTGCGTAGAGATGGTAGTCAAAGCCGTGAGAGCGAATGAGTTCACCAAGGGAGTGAGTGTAAATGGAGAACAGAATATACATATTTGAAGATTATCTATCCTTCATTTTCATTCTCCAGATTTTAGGCTTCATCCACTAAATCTTGGGAGCATTATGACCAATTAGACAAAAAAATGAAAATCAGAAAACTGAAATTCAGAAACACCCTGTCTCCTCAAGATCTAGTGGACAATTACTTTTATGAGCCAGGAGCCCAACTGACCAAAGATAAGCAAAACAAGTGCTAACCTTCTCACTGTGCTTCGATGTCGCCTATTTCGCTGCCAACTCCTAGTCCAGAACACCCTCTGGCCTGAAACATCCTCCCTCCTCAAATCCAACAGACAGTTACTCCCCCCTTTCAAAGACACATCTCCTCCAAGAGGCCTTCCTAGACTAAACTCCCCCTTTCGTCTTTTCCCACTCCCTTCTCCTTCACCTTGTTCCCTTCACTTGTTCCCTTTGTTCTTTTCTCCTCCCAGCCCCACACCACTTATGTACATATCTGTAATTTATTTGTATTGATATCTGTCTCTCCCCATGTAGACTATAAGCTCATTATGGGCAGGAAATGTGTCTTTTTATTGTTGTATTGTACTCGTCCAAGTACTTAGTAGAAAGTTCTGCACACAGTAAGCACTCAATAAATACAACTGAATGAAAGATCTAAGTGTGTTTTTACACCACATAAATACACTAATGAGAGGGAGGCCAGCAGAACTTGTTACTCCTCTTTGTTTTCTTCTCTTGTTTTAATTTAATATTCTGCTTTAAGTATTCCTAAAGAAATGGTATTCAGTATAGCCTATTGGAAAGAACACAGGACAGGGGACCCAGGTTCTAATCTCAGATTCACCACTTGCCTCCTGTGTGAGCTTGGGCAATTTATTTAAATTACCTGTTCCTCAGGTTCTTCATCTGTGAAATTGGAAAAAAAAAATCTATTCTCCCTCTAAGACTGTGAAATCCATGAGCAACAGTGATGGTGTCCACGTCTCATATGCTTATATTATATCTACCCCAGTGCTTAGCAAGGTTAAGTGTTTAGCAAATGCCACTCTTATTATTAGAAATTTTTCTGATCGGATTACCATTGAAAGGAACAAATGACTTCAAGGAACGGTGAGTTGAAGAAGGATTTTTTTTTTCAAAATAAACATTTTGGGTTGAAAATATAATATTGGTGTCTGTAAAGTGAATTTAGGAGGGTTGGATTTCAATGAAGTTACCAAATATATTTCTTTCCTTCATTTAGGAGACTGATTTTATCTCTTTTTGTGTTGCTAAACAATGTTTCATACAAAGTAGAGGTTTTAACAACTAAGTCAATCAGTCAGTGATATTTATTAAGCTCGGGTAAAGAAAACAGAGGGCAACAAGAGATTATAATCTATAACAGTGTTTACAAGTTTTGGGAGTAGTAGGAAGAATAAAGATTAGATATTAAATAGAATGAATACATTAGGTTGCACTATCAGAATAAATCAGAATACAAAAATACATAAATTCTGAGACTGGTTTATACATACATAAATACTAAAGGTGGTTCATTCATTCAGTAGTATTTATTGAGTGCTTACTATGTGCAGAGCAATGTACTAAGCAATTGGAATGTACAGTTCAGCAACAGATAGAGACAATCCCTGCCCAATGACAGGCTCACAGTCTTGTATTTTTGATGGCACTGGGGTATCGGTAATTAACTGGGAAAGCTTCCTAGAGGAGATGTTGATTTTAGAAGGATATTGAAGATGAAGAGAGCTGAGGCCTGCAGACTTAAGGAGTGGAGGGTATCCAGAGTGGAAGAACAATATGGGAAGGGATTGGAAATGAGCTAATTCAGAGCTGGTTGCAAGCTGGGGAAAAGCAAATGGAGGAGACCCAGTATCTAAGATGGAGACATTGTTGGTAGGTTGAAGTTAATTGTAAGGAATTTTTGTTCAAACAGATGAAAATAGACAGTCATGTATTAGTAATAGTTATAGTAGTAGTAATAGCTTGTGGTGATGACAGTAGAAGGAGTGATAGTAATAACTGTAGGGATATTATTTCCTTTATACTGTAAGGTTGTTAATAATAACGTTGGTATTTGTTAAGCGCTTACTATGTGCAGAGCACTGTTCTAAGCGCTGGGGTAGATACAGGGTAATCAGGTTGTCCCACGTGGGCCCTCACAGTTTTAATCCCCATTTTACAGATGAGGTAACTGAGGCACAATGAAGTTAAGTGACTTGCCCACAGTCACACAGCTATGTGGTGTAGCCGGGATTTGAACCCATGACCTCTGACTCCCAGTTCCATGCTCTTTCCACTGAGCCACGCCAGCTCTGTCATACTGCACTCTTCCAAACTTTCAGTACAGTGCTCTGCACATAGTAAGTAATCAGTAAATACCATTAATTGATTAATTGACTGTGCTCTGGAAGCAATGCACTGTACTAACCTCATGGGAAGTACAAAACAAGAAAATTTCATATCCACTGCCCAAATTAGTTTATATAGGTAGTATATATGCATATACCAGGTAATGGTCAAGTTATGATTCATACATGCTGGAGATACAACCATTATTTGTGGCCAAATAACTTCTTTGACAAACCAATAAATCACTGCAAGATGCCAAAACAAATGAAGCTGTGGTCTCCCCACCATCACCTGAGATTTGAGGATTAAAGCATTTTTGTATTTTTTCAAATTAAGTGAATTTGTAAAAATGGAGAAGGAGAGAGGCAAAAGAAATCAAGTTGTATGTATATCTCTAGACTGTAAGCTCACTGTGACATTGAGGCAGGGAAAGTGTCCACCAACTCTGTTATACTATCCCAAGTGCTTAGTACAGTGCTCTACACAGAGTAAGCACTCAATAAATGTGATTGATTGATACAGTTGACTTCTTTTCTCCCCAGTGTTACCCATAGCATATCTTGTGATTTGTTATTTTGGTATCATGTCCTCTTAAAAGTATTAAAATATAGTCTTTTTTGTTGTTTAAGGATCGTCTCAGATGTAAAATAGAAAATGAGTATTCAAGTCAACTAAATGAATGGTAAACTGTTGTTCTTAAACATTTAATTACTGGGCACAATGACTGTTTTTTCTTTCTCGTTCTCTCTCTGACACACAAACACATGCCAAGCCAGATGCGATATAGCACACTATGGTAAGATATGCTGTTTGATGTTTTGGATCACATAATTTTTTAATTAATATAATAGCCTATTTAAATTTGTACAGTGACCTAAAGTAGACATAATATGCATCTATTCTGCTGTTTTCTGCTGTCTACCCATATTACTTTTTTAATTGTATGGCAAATTTCCAATTTTGAAGTTTCATTGAAAATGCTGAAATATGAGGATGAGCTTTTATTTTCATTGTTTGGAAAACAAAAATGTTCCTCTGATAATTTTTGTCTTTGATTACTTTTTCTTCAAAGGATTTAAAACAGAATGAAAACCTTTGAAATCTTCAGAGATGAGAAGACTTGAGAGTTATTCTGGATAAACAGATGTCTTAGCTTTTCAAACGAAAGCTGAAAAATAAAATCACTAGCTTTACCAGAAACACAGAACAATCTAGCTAGGTATACAGTGGTCTACTAATGTGAATTGTGAAAAATAATGTCGACTTATTTCTTCTCTTGTCTAAAGATTTAGTTCTAATTAACATTTCAGAAAGCATGTAATTTTTAACCTAGTGAATATGGTAAATTCTGAAAAAATAAAAGATACAACATTCCATTTGGCATCACTGGCAGCACCAATAAACACCATTAGAAACATAACCATAAATAGCTAAACAACTTGAGACCTTAATTGAGAATTTCCAAATTAATAAGAGCCAACTTCATCCATTTACTCACTGGACCAAATCTTATAATCAAATTTGTCACTAAGGCATCCACTGACTTCAGTGAATATTTCTTCAAAAAATATAAATTAAAAAAGCAGAATTAGGATTAATTCTGATAATCAGAAAAAAAAACATGAATGGAGAGTGAATTGGGGCAACTGGTGGATGAGGCTGGTTAATTTTATTTTAGAGTCACACTTGCTCAATAATTCATAGCCCCCCAGAAAAAGGCTAAATGATATAAAGAAACAATACTGTTTTATTCGCAGCTTTTTTAATGGAAAACATCAGAAGCTATATGAAAATTGGAAGAATCAGAGAAGATCAAATTAACTTCTCCCTTCAAACACTTTGCTGAAAGGGAGGATTATTGGTAGCAAAGGAACAGCCTCTGCTATGGCTTTTATGTCTGCTGGGAATGGGAGAAGAAAACTTTTGCCAAAAATTGATTAAAGAAAGGATATCCCTACTTTGAAAACCATACTGGAATAAGAGAATGCCATGATTTAGCACACTATCATTCATCGTTGCTTTTGGGACATTAAATGCAGGAAAAAGATTTATATACCCACCAGGTCTCATCCCTCTCCAGACTGTAAGTTCATTGCATGCAGGTAACGTTTCTTCCAACTCTGTTATATTGTACTCTCTCAAGCACTTAGTACAATGCTCTGCACACAGTAAATGTTCAATAAATACGATGGATTGATTATGTCTCCAAAACCTTTCAGGAGAATACTCGAAGCATCTGCCTTGTAGCCTTACTGTGAGATATCCATCCGGCAGAAGAGGAGAACTAGATCTCTTTTGAAAGGCATTTTTACTTAATTTCAGAACATTTTAAAACTGTACTGGAGACATGAACCAGTTTGATCAGTGGTGTCCATGAGGGTTTGGTACCTCACCACCACCTTGCTCACTTCATCTTCTGCCCTACCAATCATCTGCATACCACATCCTATGCTCCTCCTCCCCTTCTTTTTTATGGTATTTGTTAAGCTCTTACTATTTACCAGACATTGTAGCAAGTGCTGTGGTAGATACAAGATAATCAGGTTGGACACCATCCATGTCCCACATGGGGCTCGAAGTCTTAATTCCATTTTAGAGATGAGGTACTGAGGCACAGAGAAGTTGAATGACTTGCCCAAACTCACACAACATCCAAATGACAGAGTTGGGATTAGAACCCAGTTCCTCTATTCTCAGATCCGTGATCTTTCCACTAGACCACACTGTTTTTGCTTCCCCAAACCACTCTCCCAGAGACTTGCCCTGGCCCTCTTCCCATTAAACCATCCCAAACCATCCCCACCTCTCACACCATCCCCTATTCAATATAGTTTCATTATGAACAACTTCCCTCATCCTTGACCTCATCCTAACCCAATTACTCCTCCACCGTTCCTCTTCACCCACTGAGATCTGGTTCACTTCAGACAATAAATAATGCCTTACCTACTGCTCCCTTCTGAAGGTTCTCATCCCCCTTTCCCCTCAACTCGTAGAGGGAGGAAAAGGAGTAAACTGGCTTCTTGCCTTTCAATGTCACATTTGTAGCATCCTACCTTCTTTATCCTCACCTTCTCTTAATAATAATGATTGTGTTTGCTAAGTGCTAATTATGTGCCAAGCACTGTTCTAAGTGCTGGGGTAGATACAGTTCACTAGCAGAGAAGCAGTGTGGTTCAGTGGGAAGAGCATGCATGGCTTGGGAGTCAGAGGTCTTGGGTTCTAATCCCAGCTCTGCCGCTTGTCAGCTACATGACTGTGGGCAAGTCACTTAACTTCTTGGTGCCTCAGTTACCTCATCTGTAAAATGGGGATTAAGACTGTAAGCCTCACGTGGGACAATCTGATTACCCTGTATCTACCCCAGTGCTTAGAACAGTGCTCTGCACATGGTAAGCGCTTAACAAATACCAACATTTATTATTATTTAATCAGGTTGTCCCACGTGGGGATAATAGTCTTATTCCCAATTTTACAGATGAGGTAACTGAGGCCCAGAGAAGTTAAGTGACTTGCCCAAGGTCACACAGGTGGAGCCGTGAATAGAACCCATGTTCTCTGACTCCCAAATCTGGGCTCTTTCTGCTAGGTCACTCTGCTTCTCTTCCTTTGAAGTTTATACATCTGCCCTCACCACCCATTACAATGCTAAATTGAATCATCTGCCACCACTCTGGTCCTACCTCCATTTCTTTAAGCAATTCTGAAGTCTTTTTCACATTCCTTCCCTTCTTCACTGATTATCAGGGTCTTTAATACACAGAAGCATGTTCCAGATTATGTCCCAACTTCCCGCTCTATCTCAGTCCTCAACTCCTCAGCCCTTATACCCAAATCCACCCTACCTAACCCTACCCACTCAACAATTTAGACCTTCATGAGATTTCATAATTTCTAGTCGTTGTACCATTTCTAACCCCACCTATTCTCTTCCAACACAACTTCTTAATCTTCTCAACCACACACCTCTGCAGATACTTCAGATTACTGACTTCCTCCAAGGACAGTGAACGTAACTTCCCAATGCTCTGCTCACACTAAGCACTCAAAGTATATAATGGATTAATAAATCATCCCAGGCCTTCATGCTTCTTTCCTAACCACCCCTTCTTTGATATCCAAATCTGCAACCTCATTAATGCCCTCAAAACTGTCATCTCCAACAAACTAAATTTGCTTGTCCCACTCTAAATTAATAAATCAGTAGCATTTATTAGTCACCTTCAATGTGCAGAATACTGTATTTTAGGCTTAAAAGACATGGAGGATTATGTTATTGTCAACCGTGAGGGAAAGGTAGTTGGGGAAAAGGTTACACACATTGAGTTAAGTTTCTGGCAGAACGTTTCTTTAAGAGACAGTCTTGGGCAGGAAGAAATCTTTCAGAGGAAATGAGAGGTCAGGGCAAGCAAGGTAAATGTGGATGCTATCAATAAAGAGGTAGTAGTGTGAAGTTGGGGAAATAAATGATTGTATATTTTTAGGATTTCTAAAGGCAGAAGGAAGAAGCCATCAAGACTGAGCAGTTGGAGATGGCAGTCAGAGAGATAATAGACACAAATGCTTTTTAGGAAGTGAGAATAATAATAATAATGTTGGTATTTGTTAAGTGCTTACTATGTGCTGAGCACCATTCTAAACGCTGGGGTAGACATAGGGGAATCAGGTTGTCCCACGTGGGGCTCACAGTCTTAATCCCCATTTTACAGATGAGGGAACTGAGGCACAGAGAAGTTAAGTGACTTGCCCACAGTCACACAGCCGACAAGTGGCAGAGCTGGGATTCGAACTTATGAGCCCTGACTCCAAAGCCCGTGCTCTTTCCACTGAGCCACGCTGCTTCTCTAGTAGTATAGTAGTAGTATAGTAGTATAGAATAGTGTAGTAGTATAGTATAGTAGTAGTAATAGTATTTACTAAGAATTTACTATACATGCAAAGAGCATTGACCTCAGAATGGCATAATATAAAGAGCACAGATCAGGGAATCAGGAGATCTGGGTTCTAATTCACCTCTGCCACTTACCTGCCTTGCAAGATTGGATAAGCTACATAATTTCTATATGCCTTAGGCATTAAATACCTGTTCCCCCTGGTCCTTAGACTGGGAGCTTCAACTGGGATAAAGACTGTCTGATCTGATTAACTTGTATCTACATCAGTGTTCAGTAGATAGCATGGCACCTAGAAAGCACTTAAGTACTATAATTATTATTATTGTTGTTATTGTATTCTGGAAAAGAAATGCCTGGATGAGGTGTAGACATGATCCTTGGCTGCCAAGAATCCCATAGTCTACGTATAAGAGTTGGCAGGGGGGAGGGAAATTGATGACAGACAATGGTCTTAACACGTCTCAAACAGATCTTCCTCTCCCAGACTCTCCTCTCACTGTAGATGGCACAGTTATCCTTCCTATTTCACAAACCTCGGTGTTACCCTTGACTCCTCTCTCTCATTCGACTCACATATTCAATCTATCAACAAATCCTGTCACTCTCACCTTCACAGCATCGCTAAAACCCTCCCTTTTCCCTCCATCCAAACTGCTACCATGTTAATGCAATCACTCATTCTATCCATCTTAGATTACTGCATCAGCCTTCTTGCTGACCTCCCAACTTCCTGCCTCCTCCCACTCTAGTCCATACTTCACTCCACTGCCTGGATCATCTTTCCACAGAAACATTCAGGTCATTACCCCCTTTTTCAAAAATCTCCGGTGATTGCCTATTCACCACCATATCAAACAAAAATTCCTCACCACTGGCTTTAACGCACTCCATCACACCCTGTCCTACTGCAACTCGCTTTAGTCCTTCTTCAAACCAGCCCAAATACTTTGCTCCTCTGGTGCTAACCTCACTGTGCTTTGATCTTGCCTGTCTTGCCTGTCTTGCTGCCAACTTCTGGCCCATGTCCTGCCTCTTGCCTGGAACGCCTCCTCAAATCTGACAAATAATCACTCTCCCCCATTCAAAGCCTTACTGAAGGCACATCTCACATCTCCAGCAAGAAGCCTTCCCAGACTGTCCCACTTTAATCTCATGTCCCACTCTCTTCTGAGTCACCCTGACATGCCCTCTTTTCTCTTGTCCCCTCTCCGTGCCCCACAGCAGCGTGTCTCAGTGGAAAGAGCACAGCCTTAGGAGTCAGAGGTCATGGGTTCTAATCCCAGCTCCATCGCTTGTCAACTGGGTGACTTTGGGCAAGTCATTTAACTTCTCTGTGCCTCAGTTACCCCATCTGTAAAATGGGGATTATGACTGTGAGCCCCACTTGGGACAACTTAATCAATTGTTTACTTACTTTGTAAACTCTGTATTTTCCCCAGAGCTTAGAACAGTGCTTTGCACATAGTAAGTACTCAACAAATGCCATCATTATCATTATTAATATACATCTGTAATTTTATTTATTCATATTAACTTCTGCTTCTTTGTATTGATATCTGTCTCCCCCATCCTGCCCAGACTGTGAACTCATTGTGAGCAGGAATTGTCACTCTTTATTGCTGAATTGTACTTTCCCAAGCACTTAGTACAGTGCTCTGCACACAGTAAGAGCTTAATAATTACAAGTGAATGAGTGAATAGACAAGGATGACAATATTTTTCATCACTTAACATGCTCACTGTGCATGGCACTTCCCTGGACAGATTTTAATGTGTGGAGAAATGATTTTTGTATAATATACCAGGAAATACAGAAAAAAATGATTGCAGTTTTCTTGCTAAAAAAATGAGAAATGCTTACCTAGGGTCTTATGTCCTTTTTTCATTTTCTGTGTATTCTTTGCTCTATGAACCTGATTTCCTGCATAATGTTTGTATATATTTTAAAAATAAGCAGCATGTCATTGTAACCTTTGGCGTGGTGGATACTGACTGAAGCTATAACTATGCTTCAAGCATGATAGCACTCTCTCCTGACTTTATTGTCCAGGGTGACTAGGCTATGTGGGGAGTGTCCTTTTACATCTCCAGTGGCAAGGCAAATGTAGCAAGGATCAAGCAGGTGATACTCAGAATGATTTTGGTGTCCTTGTGGAGTACAGCTAGTGTGCTAAGATTTTCCTCTTCATTTCTGACTGTTTTATGTCTCTTAATCTTGTCTCTGTTACCCCACAGCTTAGTAAAATGCTGGCCATATATAAAGCATTTAACAAATGCTACAGTTATTTCTTATTCTGTAAAGATGCTAGCCTAAGAAAAAGAACCAATGCCTTTTTTCTTCACTTTTCCCATATCCTTCCACTTGTCTGGTGTGGTAACTATGATGAAACTCTGTCATTCAATCAGTGGTATTCATTTAGTGTTTATGATATGTAAAGCACTGTCCGTGTTTGGTAATGTTCAATACAATAGAGTTAATATGCATTACACTTTCCCAAAAGGGGCTTCAGATAACAGGGGTAGACAAAAACAATGAATTATCAATAGGGAAAATGGTAGGATATAAGGATAATCCTGTAGGTCTGGAAGTAGGGTGAATATTGAAATGCTTAAGGGGTCCCTAGTACATAGGTGATGCAGAAAAATGGTGAATAGAGGAAGTGAGGGCTTAGAAATATGATTATGACAGGGCTCTAAAGATGGGAAGATCACATTGTCCATATCCTCTTTCTTCATCACTCTCCCCCATTCAAAGCCTTACTGAAGGCACATCTCCAGCAAGAAGCCTTCCCAGACTGTCCCACTTTAATCTCATGTCCCATTCTCTTCTGAGTCACCCTGACATGCTCCCTTTTCTCTTGTCCCCCTCCGTGCCCCACAGCAGCGTGTCTCAGTGGAACTCTTTCATCCCTTCATATATGTCCAGTGGTGACGCTGCAGAGCCTTACTAAAATCCCATCTTCTTGAAGAGGCCTTTCCCAACTAATCCCTCATTTCCTCTACTACCTCTTCTTTCTGTGTTGCCTATGTACTTGGATCAGTATTCTTTAAGCACTTGATAATCACCCAACTTTCAGTCCCACAGAATTTCCATACACAAGCCTTCATTTATTTTAATGTCTGACTTCCCCTTAATAAAGAATGCTAAACACCATGAGGCTTCTTATGGACAAGGATCTTGTCTACCAAACCTATTATATGTATGGTACAGTGGTCTGCATATAGTAAGCACTCAATAAATATTGATTCACTGATTGTTTGACTCAGTCAAAGAGACTAAGGAGAGACCAGAGATATAGGAGGAAAAACAATAGAGGAAATAATTCAGTAATACCCCAGATGGAGTATCAATTATATTATATCAATTGTATCACTTACCAAAACCATCAATAGTTTGTATTGAGTTCTTACTGTGTGTAGAGCACTGTACTAAGTAAGCGTTTGGGAAAGTACAATACAATAAAGTTGGAGGATGTGCAGTCTATAGGGGAGGCATACATTAAAATACATTACAAATAAGGGAAATAGTAGAATAGGTATGTGAAATACCACTAAGGATAGACAAGTACTTGTTGACAGATTCAGGCTGGTAAGAAAATGAGAGAAAATCCAAAATGAAATCCAAGATTTCAAGTTTGTAGATTAGGAAGATGATGGCTCAAGTAAATATTGGCTCAGATAAAATGTTTTAAAAGGCTAAAAGAAAATTTAGATAGAGCAAAAGAGGGATTTTATGGGAAAGAAATGAGAAGTGGGTTAAATTTAAGGTTGTGTTTTAAGGTTGTATGATATAGTGGGGGCACAGACAGAAAAAAATGTGACTGGAAAGTAAGTGCAAGGTAAGAGTTGTGCTCTCCCCAAAATCTCCTCTGCTCCTCTCCATTCCTTTTCTGCTCCTGTCCCTTAATCAACTCTCCCATCTTTCACAGTAACATCTGAAGAACATCTCCTGCCTTAAAATCTACCCTCTTCTTCTGTGCCTCTGACCCCATCCCTTCTCAACCTATCAAAACACTTGTCCTCTCTGTTCTTTCCTCCCTGATCACCAGCTTCCGTGTTTACCCTCCAGTGGCTTTTTCCCACTGCTTTAAACATGTTCCTGTATCCCCTATCCAAAAAGCCTCCCTCCATTTATTACATTATCTCCTTCCTGCCATAGTTCTTCAAATTCCTTGAACAAATTGTCTGTACTCTCTGCCTCCATTTCCTCTCCTCCAATTCTCCAGTTGATCCCCTCACGCTTCTGTCCTCATCCATCAAAAATTCCCTCTCTAAGGTCACCGATGATCTTATTCTTGCCAAAACCAAGACCTATCCCATCCTAATTCTCCTTGATCTTTCAGCTGCCTTTAACACTGTTGACCACCCCCGTGTCCTATAAACATTATCCAACCTTAGCTTCATTGACACTGTATTCTCCCGGTTCTCTTCTTATCCTTCAGACCACTCACTCGGTCTTAGCCTCTTTTGCATGCTCCTCCTCTGCCTTCCAACCCCTAGCTGTGGGAGTCCCTCAAGATTCAGTTCTGGATCTCCTTCTGTATTCCATTTACACCCACTCATTCATTCATTCATTCATTCAATGGTATTTATTTATCACTTACTGTGTGCAAAGCACTGTACTTTGCACTTGGGAGGGTACAATATAACAACAAATAGATATATTCAGCGTGGCTCAGTGGTAAGAGCACGGGCTTTGGAGTCAGAGATCATGGGCTCAAATCCCGGCTCGGCCACTTGTCAGCTGTGTGACTTTGGGCAAGTCACTTAACTTCTTGGTGCCTCAGTTACCTCATCTGTAAAATGGGGATTAAGACTGTGAGCCCCACGTGGGACAACCTGATCCCCCTGTGTCTACCCCAGCGCTTAGAACAGTGCTCGGCACATAGTAAGCGCTTAACAAATACCAGCATTATTATTATTCTGGCCCCAAAGGAGCTCACAGTCTAGGGGGGGCACTCCATTGGAGAATTCATTTGCTCCCTTGATTTCAGTTACCATCTATATGAAGATAATTCCCAACTCTGCCATGTCCACCCCTGATGTCTTTCCTTCTCCAGTAGTTTCATATAGCTCTTCTTGTATATACCACCAATACTTCAAACCTAATATGTCCAAAACAGAACTCTAACTCTTTCCACACAAACCCTGCCTTTTCCTGACTTTCTCATCGCTATAGATAGCACCATCATCCCACCTGTCTTTCAAGCCCATAACCTTGGCATTATCCTTGACTCATCTCTCTTGTTCAATCCACATATTCAATCTGTCACTGATTCCTCTCAGTTCACCCTTCATAATATCACTAAAATCCACACTTTCCTCATTAATTCAACTATTTATAGTGATGATATTTGTTAAGCGTTTACTATATGTCAGTTCAGTTCATAATATCAACCTTCATAATATCGCTAAAATCCACACTTTCCTCATTAATCCAACTATTTACCCTACATAGTGATGGTATTTGTTAAGCGCTTACTATATGCCAGGTCAATACATACTTTACTCTCTTGCCCAGATCATTTTTTAACGAAACCAGTCCATTTTTCCACACATTATTATTATAATTGCATTTGTTGAGCTCTTACTACTTGCCAAGCACTATTCTAAGTGCTGGGCTACAAGGTAAACAGGTTGTACCACATGGTGGTCACAGTCTTAATCACCACTTTACAGATGACATAACTGAGACACAGAGAAGTTAAGTCACTTGCCCAAGGTCACAGCAGTGGACATATGGTGGAGCCGGGATTAGAACCCACATCCTCTGACTCCCAAGCCCTTGTTCTTGCCACTAGGCCATATTGGTCACAGAGCGTGGCTCAGTGGAAAAAGCATGGGCTTGAGAGTCAGAGGTCATGGGTTCGAATCCCAGCTCTGCCACTTTTCAGCTGTGGGACTGTGGGCAAGTCACAACGTCTCTGGGCCTTAGTTACCTCATCTATAAAATGGGGATTAAGACTGTGAGCCTCACGAGGGACAACCTCATTACCCTGTATCTACCCCACGCTTAGAACAGTGCTCTGCACATAGTAAATGCTTAACAAAGACCAACATTGTTATTATTATTATTATTCTCAAGATCCTTCAGTGTTTGAGCACACATACATTCATTCATTCAGTTAATCGTATTTATTGAGCACTTACTGTGTGCAGAGCACTGTACTAAGCACTTGGAAAGTACAGTTCGGCAACAGATAGAGACAATCCTACCCAACAACAGGTTCACATTCTAGAAAGTGGGAGACAGGCAACAAAATAAAACAAGTAGACAGGCATAAATAGCATCAATATAAACAACACACCTTAGCATCAAGCAGAAACCCCTTACCATCAACTTTAAAGTACTCAGTCACCTTGTCCGCCCTCCTCCCTTAGCTCTCTGATTTCCTACTACAAGCCAGTCTGCACAGTTCTCTAATGCAACCTATTCACTATACCTCAACCTAGTGTACGTTTCCTTCATATCTGGCCAATGTCCTCCCTGTGGCCTGGAACTCCCTTCCTCTTCATAACCTGTTCAAAGCCTAATTAAAAGCATATCTCCTCCAAGAGGCCTGCCCCAAATAAGCACTCATTTCCTCTTCTCCCACTCCCTTCTGTATTACCCCTGGACTTGGATATGTACCCTTTATTCATCCCTTCCTCAGCCCACGAACCTTATATTTATTTCTGTAATATATATCAGTGTCTGTTTCCCCTTCAAGCCTATAATCTTCTTGAGGGCAAGAAAAGTGTTTGTATTCAATAAATGTGAGTGCTTGATTGATTGGAGATAATATTTTGGTTTAATCAGCATAGAGATAGTAGTTGAAACCATTTGATCAGATAAGCTTCTCAAGCTTGTACAACCTCTCATGCTGGTACAAGCTCTCATAATATCCCGACTGGATTATTGTCAGCCTCCTCTATGATCTTCCTTCCTCCTCTCTCTCCCCACTCCAGTCTATTCTTCATTCTGCTGCCCAGATCATTTTCCTACAGAAGCATTCTGGGCATGTCACTCCCCTCCTCAAAAACCTCCAGTGGTTGCCCATCAACCATCACATGAAACAAAGACTCCTCACTCTTGGCTTCAAAGCTTTCCATCATCTTGCCTCCTCCTACATCACCTACCTTCTCACTTTCTACTGCCCACACTATACACTCTGCTCCTCTGCCACTCACCTCCTCACGGTCCCCCATTCACGCCTATACCGCCATCGACCCCTGGCCCACATCCTACCACTGTCCTGGAATACCCTTCTTCCTCACATCCGCCAAACTAACTCTCTTTCCCTTTTCAAAGCTCTACTGAGGGCCCACCTCCTCCAAGAGGCCTTCCCAGACTGAGCCCCCTTTCCCTCTGCTCCCCTCTCTTCCTCCCCAGCTCCTCGCCCTTCCCACTTCCTCTCCCCTCAGCACTGTGCTCATTTGTATATATTATTTATTACCCTATTTATTTTGTTAATGAAGTGTACATCCCCTTGATTTTATCTTGATGATGTTGTTTTTGTTTTGTTCTGTTTTGCTTTGCTGTCTGTCTCCCCCGTTTAGACTGTGAGCCCATTATTGGGCAGGGATTGTCTCTAACTGTTGCCGAATTGTACATTCCAAGTGTTTAATACAGTGCTCTGCACATAGTAAGTGCTCAATAAATACTATTAAATGAGTGAATGAATGAATGAATGAAAGAGAACAGGGTAAAGGGTGTAAAGAGAGGGACCAGATTTGTTTCAGGGGGATCTCGCACATTAAAGCAGTAGGGAGAGGAAGAGGAGTCAGCAAAATAATATGAGAAGGAACTGTCGAGGTTAGAGTGGACTTTGATTCTTGAAACCAAGTCTAGAGAAAGTTTTGAGTAAATTTGAATAAGGGGGCATACTCAACCATATTAAAAGCAGCAGAGGGATCAAGGAATATTGGAAAAGAAAAGAACATTAGATTTATCTAGAAGACTATCATTTGAATATAAATGAATGCAGTCTCCATAAAAAGTATGAAAATCACATTGTAGGGAGTTAAGAAAAGAGTCTGAAACTATAGATAATATTTTTGAGGCTTTGTGAAACATTCAACATGACCTGAATTGAAATGTCCCTAGGAACAATCAACTTGACATCAAAGCATTTGTAGTCAATTTACCTATGTTGGAAAATCCTTGAACCTCTTGAAATTCTGCCTGCCTAAAAAAGAGGTGCTCCCCCGAAAAAAAGTTATTGGAAGGCATTGCAGAAAGTTTTATTTTGTGTTTTTCTGTGTTTTTATTTTCTTTATTTAGACGCAGGGCAGTAGATTATCCTTTTTTTTAGGTGATTTGATTTCTGTTGTTTTATTTTCCATGATATGTTCTACAGCTCAGTTGGTACTAAATTGCTCCAGGTTACTGATTTATTTCTGCTCCTGCCACCATGAATTTGGATATATATCCTATTTCAATACTGTAATCTTTGACAATCTAGGTGGAAGAATGATAAGATAGAGATTTCTAGTTCTTTCAGCAGTAGAAAGGATAGGAATTCAGCAGTCAAAATAAAAGATTTGCAAGATGCAAAAAAAACTAATAATATTGTTTTTTCAGTTATGTTATGGCTCCCACTTAGATTCTTCCTAGGCTTTCTATTAGAGGTGTGAAGAATTTGAGTTGTTCTATCATTGCCTTTGAACTCACTTGAACAGTATTAGCTTCTACCGAATGGCTGCATATGTCATTTTTGTATATTTACCACTCTGCTCAGTTGGTAAATGGTTGTACTTGTTGGATAAATTAAGTTGTGCATTAAATTATGCTCTCAAATCATGTCACCTCCTGACTACCTCTTTGCTGTGAATGATTTTGGTCTAATGCATTTAAAATAATAACAGTAAAAAGAATCCTTCATTCTTTAATGTTGATCTTTCCAATATATGCCAGCCACCGCTGTGAAAAAGCTTCATTTCAGGCTGTTATCTCTATGCATGTTTTGGGGAAAGAACCAATCTCCAGATTTCATGTGGAGAGGAATGATACCAAATAACTATGCATATAAATTCCTAGTTATTGAAAATGTAACTATTATAGCAACATAAAAATCAATGTTTGTCCAATTATTTTGTGTAGGCAGTAGAGTACATTGTGGCATCGTTTCTCATTAGATTAAATCAAAACTGTTCTTAAATACCATTTTACCAGCTGTTACTGGATAAAGGGCAAACAGAACAGTTTGTAGTAACAAATATGTGGCTTTTTGGCACACTTCCTTGCCAACATTACTACAGCTGTGTATATTGTTTATAAAAAGCAAATGCCCTTAATGATTTTTTTTCAAAGTTTTATTGAAGCATCATTTTTGTTCAAAAAAACTTCACTTTTTTTCTGAAATAAAAGTGTTGTTTATGTAAGAAGAAAAAAAACAAGAATAATGGAGTAATTTCTATTTTGTAGTTAATTTGAAATGGAAATAAAAACCCCTCATTATATTGTATTCTTCTTGAGGCCAGGAACTGGATCTTCTCCTCTATGTCTCTAAAAGCTTAGTACAGTTCTTTGCATATAATAAATGCTAAATAAATGCTGCTGTTGATAATAAATCAGGCATTTTGAGCATTACATCCCTGACAATTGGATAAACACTGTGAAATAAATGAGTTTAATATAACATTCTTCTTTGCAACATAGATAAATAATGAAGGTACTGCATGTTTTTAATAAATTTGTAACTGTATTCCTACAGTGTAACACTTGCAATGTATAATTACAAGATAGGTTGCATGAAGACTTTAGTAATGTACTATAAAGGAACAGTGAGTTGCTTTTATCTATAGGCATACAACCCTGGTGTCATTTAACATGTCCAAAACAAAGCTCCTTATCTTCCCTCCCAAACCCTGTTCTCTCCCTAACTTTCCTGCACTGTAGATGGCACCATCATCCTTCCCGTCTCACAACCCCTTAATTTTGTGTCATCCTTGACTCTGGTCTTTCATTCAACCCACATATCCAATCTGTCACCAAGTCCTGTTGTTCTCACCTTCACAACATAGCTAAGATCCACCCTTTCCTCTCCATCCAAACCACTACCACATTAGTACAATCACTCATCCTATCCCATCTAGATTATTGCATCGGCCTCCTTTCTGAACTCCCAACCTCCTGCTTCTCTTCACTCCAGTCTATACATCATTCTGCTGCACGGATTATCTTTCTACAGAAACACTCAGGACATGTCACCACTCTCCTCAAAAATCCCCAGTGGTTGCCTGTCTGCCACTGTATCAAACAAAAACTCCTCACTATTGGTTTTAAAGTTCTCCATCACCTTGCCCCGCTACCTCACCTCTCCTCTCCTTCTGCAACCCAGCCCGCACACTTCATTCCTCTGGTGCTAACCTTCTCAATCTGCCTCAATCTCGCCTGTGTCATTGCCAATCTTTGGCCCACGTTTTACTTCTGGCCTGAAACGCTTCTCCCTCCTCAAATCCGCCAGACAATTACACTCCTCCACCTTTCAAAGCCTTGCTGAAGGCACATCTCCTCCAAGAGGCCTTCCCAGACTGAACCCCACTTTTCCTCATCTCCCAGTCCCTTTCACAGCACCCGGCTCGCTTCATTTTCTCTTACTCCCCCACCCCATCCCAAAGCACTTATGTATATATCTGTAATTTTATTTATTTATATTGATGCCTGTTTACTTGTATTATATTTCTCTTACTCCCCCACCCCACCCCAAAGCACTTATGTATATATCTGTAATTTTATTTATTTATATTGATGTCTGTTTACTTGTAATGATGTCTTGATGTCTGTTGTATTGATGTCTCCCTCCCTCTCTCTAGACTGTGAGCTACTCTGCACATAGTAAGCTCTAAATAAATATGACTGAATATATGCACATTATATTTCTTAAAGTGTAAATATTTTTTGAAACTATCATCAACATTTCCCCTCCTACCTCTCCTCCCTTCTCTCTTTCTACTGCCCACCCTGCACGCTCCGCTCCTCTGCTGCTCACCTCCTCGCCGTCCCCTGTTCACGCCTATCCTGACGTCAACCCCTGGCCCACATCCTCCCACTGTCTGGAATGCCCTCCCTCCTCACCTCCACCAAACTAATTCTCTTCCCCACTTCAAAGCCCTACTGAGAGCTCACCTCCTCCAAGAGGCCTTCCCAGACTGAGCTTTCCCTATTCCCTCTGCTCCCTCTCTGTCCCCCCTTCACCTCCCCTCAGCTAAGCCCCCTTTCCCCCCTTTCCCTTTGCTCCTCCCCCTCTCCCTCCCCTTCCCTCAGCACTTTGCTCATTTGTATATATGTTTAGTACCCTATTTATTTTGTTAATGAGGTGTACATCTCTTTGATTCTATTTATAGCAATTAAGCTGTCTTGTTTTTGTCTGTCTGTCTCCTCTGATTAGACTGTAAGCCCGTCCACGGGCAGGGAGTCTCTATCTCTTGCCGAATTGTACATTCCAAGCTCTTAGTACAGTGCTCTGCATAAAGTAAGCACTCAATAAATACTATTGAATGAATGAATGAATTTCCAGCACTATGAATTGTTTTCCTATGCATCGCACTATACCTAGAAGTAAATAGAAAATATAACATGTAGTAATCTCTTCTCCCAAGTGTTTGCAACTTCATGTTCTCATATTGCCTCATTTTCAACCATCCTGTCCATGGTCATGACTTCATGATAATTTTATCAATAGAAACAATTTTTTTCCATTCCACCTCTCACCTAGTATATGATGTCATCAATCCAGTACTTTGGATCATATCCATCATTCATTCAATTTCCTTTACTCCTCCTTATAAGATGCTGAGAAAAAAACACAACGTATTTCTGCTTTCCAAACTTCACTGTAGCTCTGATTTGATAAAAAATTAAATTCCCTTTTTGAAAGACAAAGTCACAGTTGACTGACAGGCTTACCGATTAAACTGCTTAAGAATTTAGGAGTGACATCTTTGACATATGGCATCAGTGTGATATCCAGACACTAAACAAGCTTTGGCCACTTTAAATGCATTAGTCTCTCTAGTTCTGCTACAGTTTTCTGAACAGTAACATTACTTCTCTTCTCTCATTGACCCCTATGCCCATTTGACCCAACCTATTATTCAAGATTTTTTTACCTCTCTTCTGAAACTCCCAGTGCAATGCTTTCCTCCTACCTTCCTCCAATGACTTGCTATTTTGTTGACTAAACCAAAAATATCATCTGTAATTGTCTCAGTTTCCACCTCATCCTCCCAACTCCCGCCCCCCTACATTCACAGGTTCATTCTTCTCGGCCATCTCTCAAGAGCCTGTTTTCAAAATCTACTCCCAGCGTCAAGGAGAGAGTTGGAGGAGAAAAAGTCGAGACAGTGAGGATAGACAGCTTGCTCAAGGAGTTTGGAGAGGAATCGTAGAAGGGAGATGGACAATAATTGGAAAGTACTGAGAAGTCAAAAGAGAGGGGGTTTTAGGATAGAGAATAAATGAGCATGCTTTAAGTCAATGGGAAGGACACATTGGTCTTTAGTCATTAGGATCAGAGAGCATGGATGAGCAATTTAAAGGGTCAACATGAATGGGGGAAAATTGAACACTGGTCACTTGAACACCTGTCTATTGGCCTCTATGAGCTAGAAGAATAGAATCTAGGTAATGTAGCTACAATCTCCAGCACGGGTCTGGAAGTCAGAAGGACCTGAGTTCTAAAACCAGCTCTGCCCCATGTCTGCTACGACCTTGGGCACATCACTTAACTTTTCTGGGCCTCAGTTACCTCATAAGTAAAATGGGGTTAAGAGTGTGAGCCCAGTGTGCAACAGGGATTGTTTACAACCTGATTAACTTTATCTACCCCAACAGTGCTTGGCACATAGTAAGCACTTAACAGGTATTATTATTATTATTATTATTATTATTATTATTATTATTACCCTGCCTCTGCTTCCATCATCCCATGCTTTGGTCTGCCCAGTAGGAAACAGCACCATCCCCTGATGCCCAACATGTGTGTGACCTCAATGCCACTTCTGCAGCAGCCTGCGTGACAGGAATTGAGCAGGGGAGGAACAGGAGTAGATGGTGGTGATTGAGCCACCAAGCTAAGGAGGAGGGCCAAATGATAATCAGCTTCCCTGCCTACCTCCTCACACCACCCACCTCTCCCGGAACTCTCTTACCCTTTAAATTTGAAATACTACAGATATGCCCATATTCAAAGCCCTTGTGAAATCGCACTTCTTCCAAAAGGCCATTTCCTGTTAATTTACTTTAGTGTCTGTCTTTCCCAGTAGGTTTTAAACACCTTGAGGTCAGTGATTTTATAAACTATTTCTATTGACTTTTCCAAATGTTTAGTAGAGTTAAGGATTAATCAACAATCAATGGTGTTTACTGTGTACTTACTGTGTGCAGAGCACTGTACTAAGTGTTCTTTTATAGATATTTGTTAAACTCATACTATGTGTCAGGCACTGTATTAATCTGGATTAGATACATATCAATCATGTTGAACCCCATCTGTGCCTTAAATGGGGATCACAGTATTAATCTCCATTTTACAGATGAGATAATTTAGTCACGACAGAGAAGTTAAGTGGATGACCAAGGTCAAACGGTAGTATAGAGGAGCTGGGTTTCGAAACCAGGTGTTTCTAACTCCTAGGCCTTTGCTCTATCCACTAGGCCATGGTGATTCTTTAAATTCTTGGGAGAGTACAAGAAATCAGTAGAGATGTTCTCTGTTCACAAGGAGCTTATAGTCTAGAAGTGGAGACAAACATTAAAATAAATTATGGTTATGTCCAGAGGTGCTGATGATAGGGTGAATATCAAGTACCTAAAGGGTACAAATCTAAGTTCAAGGACAATGCAGAAGGGAGAGGGTCTATGACAGACAGGGAAGGCCTCTTGGAGGAAATGTAATTTTAATAAGACTAAAATATGGAAATAGAGGTGGTCTGTATAAAGGTCCAGGGAGTTCCAGGCCAGAGGACATTGGAAAGGAGTCAATGCAAAATAAATGAGACTGAGGTACAGATGAGTAGTTTGATATAGAGCAGTGAAGTGAGCAAGCTGAGTTATAGTAGGAAATCAGCAAGATAAGATAGGAAATGGGAAAGGTGTTTGGTTGCTTTCAGGCAGATGGTAAGGGGTTTCTATCTGATGCAATGGTGGATGGGCAACAACTGAAGATTCTTCTGGAATGGGGAAACATGAACTGAATTTTTTTTAGGAAAATGATCTGGACAGCAGAGTAAAGTATGGACAAAGTAAAGAGAGACAGGAGTCAGGTTAGTGAGGAAGTTGATGCAGTAGACAATGTGGAGTATAAGTGTTTTCATCTGCAAAGTAGCAATTTAGATAGGGAGTAAAGGAAGGACTTCAGCAGTGTTGGGAAAGAAGAACTGGCAGGATTTGGTTATGGATGAATATGTAAGCTGAATGAGCGAAGTGAATTGAGGATAATACCAGTTAGAGGTTTGTGGAATAAGGAGGTTGTGGTGCTGTCTACAGTGATGGGAAAGTCAGGAGGACAGGCTTTGGGTGGGGATTTGACAAGTTCTGTTTGGACATTTAAGTTTTATGTGTTGGTAGGACATCCAAGTAAAGATGTCCTAAAGGCAGGAGGAAATGCAAGACTGTAGAGAATAAGAGAGGTCAAGAGATGAAGATTTGGAAATCATCTATGCTGAGATGGTAGTAGAAACTGTAAAGTATGTGAATCATCACCAGTAAGCTCAGGCAGCAAGACACATACCCCAAAGTACCTTCTTATATGTGAGAAGCAGAGTGGCTTAGTGAAATGAGCATGGGCCTAGGAGTCAGAGTATCTGAGTTCCAGTCCCAACTCTGCTATTCACCTGCTGTATGATCCTGTATGATCCTGTATAAGTCACAATTTCTCAGTGCCTCTGTTTCTTCATCTATAAAATGGACATTAAATATCTGTTTTCCCCCTTACATTCTGAACGCTATATGGGGCAGGGACTGTGAATGATTGGATTATATTGTATCTATCCCAGTGCTTAATACATTACTTGACATGTAGTAAGCTCTTAACAAATACTACCGTGATCTCAACTGATTTTTAATTTGGTGCTCGTCCCTGAGACCTGTTCTGGAGGACTGAGTATGTTTGGATCCTCCTATCAGGATCATTTTTGGAGCCTCAGCAGTGCCTTGATGGGAGTCCCAGGAAGATACTGACCAGCTCCTCTACCATGAGAATTCCAGAGTTGTAAGGGAGTAGGGTGGAAATGGGTGAAAATAATGTAGCTACTGTGCTTCAAACTTCTGTCCTAAGTCCCCTTGGTCTTAAACTTTATATTCAGGAGGAGATATTTCAGTCACTAGAAACAATGCCAAAACGAACTTCTAGCACCTCAGCACCTCCCCCAAGAATAATAATAATAATGATGGTATTTGTTAAGCGCCTATTATGAGCCAAGCACCGGGATAGATACAAGTTTATCAAGTTGTCCCACGTGGGGCTCACAGTCTTAGTCCCCATTTTACAGATAGGTAACTGAGGCACAGAGAAGTGAAGTGACTTGCCAAAGTCACACAGATGACAAGTGGCAGAGCTGGGATTCGAACCCACAATCTCTGACTCTCATGCCCCTGCTCTTTCCACTAAGTCATGTTCTCCGCTCAACCAATCTTTTTCATCAAATTAACAACAACCCATTTTTTTTCAGCCCTTCTATCCCATGCCTGAAAGTTGTGTATATTAACCTTAACTTCAGCACTCCAGTACTCATTATATTTTCATTTATTTATATATTTTATTCATATATTTATCTATTCCATTTTTAATTCAGCTGTCTTATTCCACATATACTGAGTCTGCTTAATCCTTATTATTTGTCTGGATTTCACTACCTGTGAATAATTTTTGTCCATATCCTATATTAAATTAGAAGCTCTTTGAGAGCAGGGCATGTTTACCATCACTGTTGTATTCTCCCGAACACATATTACAATGCTTAGCATTCAGGGCTAGCTCAAAAAGAACATAAGGTATCAATTCTTTTGATTATATTCAGGAATTCTTGACATTTATCTACTTTCACAAATCACTGTGTTTGAAGATGAAAAAGAATATAGGAATGAATGTGTGAGAGAGAAAATTATGTTCAGATAATCAAGTACAGTTGTCATTGAAGAAATTGGAAGGTTAGAATAAAATAACTGAATATTATATTAGGCATTTACTTTAAGATTACATGTACCATTGGGCCTCTAGACATATTTACAAAAATGGAGAGAGTCTATCCCTTGTTAAAGCTTCCTATCCATAACTGAAACATATTAAAAAGATATATCCTCAAGGACCCACACATTCAAAGAAAGTTTTATGGGGCTCTGGCAACTATTATAAAAAACTGTTCTGAGAAATTTAGTAAAATTCCAAGATTATTCTACAGTAATATAGTTGGTTGTTGCAGAATTGAAAGGGCCTTTGAGCATTTCTCCAGTCCTCGGTGGAACAAAGAAGGATGGTCTTTTAGAACTTATTCTATTATTGCAAGCTTGAGGATGCAGCGAGATCTTGAAAAGCTAATATAAGACTAAGACTCTAAGCACTTTGGACTGAGAATTATTTTAAGAAGATTTATAGTCTTTTTACCAACCTGCACCAGAAAAGTCCTACACATAAAACCATCTTCATTGGTGACACATAACTGAAGGCCATCACTGAATTCAGCTACCTAGGGACACAAAGTCCAATGATACGAAGAGAGACAAGAAGTGTCTAGTTAAGAAAATGAACAAATAAACTAGAGAGTCCTTTGAGAAACTGACAATGGGAAGTTAATGAGCTATCAGCTAGCTAAGAATAAAGGATTTTAAACGAATAAAGGTGGCCACTTGTCTATGTTACTTTTATGGTATTTGTTAAGCACTTACTAAATGTTAAGGACTGTTCTAAACTCTGGGGTATATATACAAGTTCATCAGGTTGGACATAGTCCCTGTCCTGCATGAATCTCACAGTCCAGAGTGGTCTGCCAGGTCTCTGACTCTCAGGCCTATGTTCTTTCCAGTAGGCCATGCTGCTCTCTGATCATGCTTTATTTTGTTTGATAGATCATGTTTTGTTTTGTTCTGTTTTGTTTTGCTGTCTATCTCTCCCATTTAGACCGTGAGCCTGTTAGTGGGCAGGGATTGTCTCTATTTGTTCCCGAATTGTACATTTCAAGCGCTTAGTACAGTGTTCTGCACATAGTAAGTGCTCAAAAAACATGATAGAGTGAATGAATGAATGCTGCTTCCCTAGGTCATGCTGCTTCTCTTGATATTCCAGAGCTGATGGAATTTTACTTCAATTCCATGTACCCTAAGGGACCGTTGTTTTGTGTTATACTTAACATAAACCCTTCTTAACTATTGGTGTATGAGCAATGCCCACCCAAATAGTAGAGGACCAGGAAGGTGTTACTGCTTCATTTCATGGACAAACTCGTGTAAGGGATTGTCTCTCCAAAGACATACCAGTAGCAGCAGCATGAGAAACAATGTTATCTAGTGGATAGAGCACAGGCCTGGAGGTCAAAACGACTTTAGTTCTAATCCTGACTCTGCCACTTGCCTCCTGTGGGGCCTTGAGCAAGTCACTTAACTTCTTTGGGCCTCAATTTCCACTTCTATAAAATAGGGATTCAGACTGGGAGACCCGTGAGGGACATGGACTTTGTCAACCTGATTAGCTTGTATGTACCCCAGCGTTTAGAACAGTGCCTGACACATAGTAAGTGCTTAACAAATGTCATTTTAAAAAAGCAACATCATCTTCGAAATTAAGAACAACTTTAACACTAAATTATCAAAGACACAGTTCCAAACAATGAGTTCTTAATAATAATAATTATAATTATTATCATCACTCTACAGCACTGAAGTAATGCTTCACGTGTATTAGACATTCCCTTGGGAAACATATGAGTGGAATGGTTGACAACAGAATACCATACTATTTCCAGTGAAATCTGGAAGGACCATCAGCGTGGCTTAGTGGAAAGAACACGGGCTTGGGAGTCAGAGATCATAGATTCTAATCCCGGCTCTGCCACTTATCAGCTGTGTGACTTTGGGCAAGTCACTTAACTTCTCCAGGCCTCAGTTACCTCATCTGGAAAATGGGGATTAAGACTGTGAGCCCCATGTGGGACAACCTGATTACTTCATATCTCCCCCAGCGCTTAGAACAGTGCTTGACACATAGAGCTTAACAAATACCGTCATTGTCATTATTATTATTATAAACAGGAAGGCAGAAGAAATATTATGAAATCACAATGAAGTACGATGTTACATGAACTTACATGAACCCTCTCTTGACCCCACTTCCCCTTCCAGTTATCGCCTTATCTCCCTACTACCCTTCCTTTCCAAGATCCTAGAACGAGTCGTCTACACTCGCTGCTTAGAATTCCTTAACTCCCATTCTCTGCTGGACCCCCTCTAATCTGGCTTCCATCCCCTCCACTCTACCGAGACTGCTCTCTGTAAGGTCACCCATGACCTCCTTATTGCCAAATCCAATGGCTCCTACTCTATTCTAATCCTCTTCGACCTCTCAGCCGCCTTTGACACTGTCGACCGTCCCCTTCTCCTCCACACCTTATCTCACCTTAGCTTCACGGACTCCGTCCTCTCCTGGTTCTCCCCTCATCTCTCTGGCCGGTCATTCTCGGTCTCCTTCGCAGGCTCCTCCTCCCCCTCCCATCCTTTAACTGTTGGAGTTCCTCAAGGGTCAGTTCTTGGCACTCTTCTGTTCTCCATATACACTCACTCCCTCAGTGAACTCATTCACTCTCACGGCTTCAACTATCATTTCTATGCAGATGACACACAGATCTACATCTCTGCCCCTGTCCTCTCCCCCTCCCTTCAGGCTCATATGTCCTCCTGCCTCCAAGACATCTCTACCTGGATGTCTGCCTGCCACCTAAAACTCAACATGAACAAAACTGAGCTCCTCATCTTCCCTCCCAAGCCCAGTCCTCTCCCTGACTTCCCTATCACTGTGGATGGTATGACCATCCTTCCCGTCTCTCAGGCCCGCAACCTCGGTGTCATCTTTGACTCGGCTCTCTCATTCACCCCACACATCCAATCCGTTACCAAAACCTGCTGATCTCACCTTTATAATATCGCCAAGATCTGCCCTTTCCTCTCCACCCAAATGGCTATCTTACTGCTGCAGGCTCTCGTAATATCCTGGCTAGATTACTCTGTCAGCCTGCTCTCTGATCTCCCTTCCTCCTCTCTCTCCTCACTCCAATCTATTCTTCACCCCGCTGTCCGGCTCATCTTCCTGCAGAAGCGCTCTGGGCATGTCACTCCCCTTCTTAAAAACCTCCAGGGGTTGCCTATCAACCTCCACACAAAACAAAAACTTCCCTTTCTAGGCTTCAAGGCTCTCCGTCACCTTGCCCCTTCCTACCTCTCCTCCCTTCTCTCTTTCTACTGCCCACCCCACACACTCCGCTTTTCTGCCACCCACCTCCTCACCCCCCGCTCTCGCCTATCCCGCCGTCGACCCCTGGGCCACGTCCTCCCGTGGTCCTGGAACGCCCTCCCTCCTCACCTCCGCCAAACTAGTTCTCTTCCCCTCTTCAAAACCCTACTTACAGCTCACCTCTTCCAAGAGGCCTTCCCAGACTGAGCTCCCCTTTTCCCTCTGCTCCCTCTACCCCCCCTTCACCTCTCCACAGCTAAACCCTCTTCTCCCCCCTTTCCCTCTGCTCCTCCCCCTCTCCCGTCCCATCCCCTCAGCACTGTACTCATCTGCTCAACTATATATATTTTCATTGCCCTATTTATTTTGTTAATGAAATGTACATCACCTTGATTCTATTTATTTGCTATTGTTTTAATGAGATGTTCTTCCCCTTGATTCTATTTATTGCCATTGTTCTTGTCTGTCTGTCTCCCCCGATTGGACTGTAAGCCCGTCAAAGGGCAGGGACTGTCTCTATCTGTTACCGATTTGTACATTCCAAGCGCTTAGCACAGTGCTCTGCACATAATAAGTGCTCAATAAATACTATTGAATGAATGAATGAACTTAAAATATAGAGGGCAGTTGGGGAACAATAGCAAAGAATGGGTGAGAAGAAAGCCAGACAATACAGTACTTCAAGTAGGGTGGCTGTTTTGTAGTAGAGGTTTCGATAAGATTGTGACACAATGAGTGAAGAACGAATATAGGATCAGGAAAACTGATGTAACAAGATAAAAGAAAGTAATATTTGAAGCTTATCCTCTAGACTGTGAACTCCTCCTCTAGATTGTGAGCTCCTCTTCTAGAGTTGTAAACTTCTTGTGGGCAGGTAATGAGTCTATCAACTTTGATGTATTCTCCCAAGATCTTTCTGCTCTGCACAGACTAAGTGCTCAGTACATACAATCGATTGATTGACTGGGCTCAAAGAACTGGAAGGATTGTCAGTCATTGTATTGGATCTCTCAGCCATCCTCTCACACATTTTGGACATTTAGGAAGATTTGTTACCTGTTTACTGTTTAATAGGATACTCTGTGACTTGATAAATTGAGTGGATAGATCACGGGCCTGGGAGTCAGAAGGTCATGGGTTCTAATCCCAGTTCTGCCACTTGTCAGCTGTGTGACCTTGGGCAAGTCACTCACTTTTATGTGCCTCAGTGTCTTTACCTGGAAAATGGGGATTGAGCCTGTGAGCCCCACGTGGGACAGAGACTGTGTCCAACGTGATTTGCTCAGATCCAACTCGGCACTAAGAACAATGCCTGGAACATAGTAAATGCTTAACAAATATCACAATTATTATTATTATTATTATTTAGTCCTCCAATGGGAGTGACTGAGATAGTTCTTTGGGAGTGTCTGTCTAATCACGGAGCTTTAAAATTAGATTCAGACTTCTTGACACTTAATTTCTGCTTTGCTCTTAAGCATTTGCATTTGCTCATGACTAAATGTTTGCAACCATAACCAATCAGGATTTCCAGTCATGATGGTTCAGTAATTCATGCATATAAAATTCTTTTTTTTCTGGAGTACGTCTCTGGGAATGAGGAAATATGAGTTCTAGTCCTTACTCTTTAAGTAGAGCAGCAAATGTCTGGAATTCCACAAAGCAATGCTGTCTGTACTGACAGTGATTCTGCTACTGGGAGACCTCCTCCAAGATCATTCTATTACATGCTGTGTTATTTTCTTGGGCTCTTCCCTCTCCAAGCTGTTTATGAGCAGATTCAATAAGGATTTGCTGGGAATCGGGATGAGAAAAGAGGTTGTTCTTCCACTGACTTCCTTCAGCAAGGCAGTCATTTCTCCACCGCTCAGAGTCAGCTTCGAGCAATGCTCCAGGCTATATAGTTGATTGAATCACTTGGGACTCTATGGATAATTACAATAATAATAATAATTGTGGTATTTACTAGGTGCTTCCTATCTGACAAGTACTTTAATAAGCACTGAAGTAGATTCAACCTTCACAACATGGCTAAAATCCTCCCTTTTTTCTCCAACAAGTATCATGTTAATCCAGATATTTATCCTATCTAGCCTTGATGAGAGTACCAGCCTCCTTGCTGACCTCCCTGCCTCTTGTCTCTTCCCACTCCAGTCCATACTTCACTGTGCTGTTCCGATCATTTTTCTGCAGAAACATCCAGGCCATGTTTCCCAGTCTTCAAGAAGTGGTTGCCCGTCTAACTCTGCATCAAACAAAAAATACTTATGATTGGCTTTAAAGCATTCAGTCACCTTGTCACCCTCTTAGCTCACCTACTACCTACTATTACTACCTCTCCTAATACAACCCAGCCCACATACTTTGCTCCTCTAATGCCAACCTTCTCACTACTCTCGATCTTGTCTATCTTGCTGCCAATCTGTCACCCATGTCCTCCTACCTCTGGCTTGGAATGTCCAATCTCTTCATATGTGACAGACAATTGCTCTCCGAATCTTCAAAGTCTTACAGAAGGCACATCTCCTCCAAGAGGCCTTACCTGACTACTATATATTATACTATACCTCATTTCCTCTTCTGCCACTGTCACCCGTTGCCGGGGACAGGTTCTTTCGGAATCGGCGCAGGAGAGAGAGAGAGGCTGGAGATGGAAAACCTGAGTTTTGTATAGAATTTATTCCACGGGGCGGATTGAATTAATTAATTATTTAGACGCGACAGTAGGCCTTCCCTTTTGGGGGAAGTATGGTGTTAAAGCTTCCGCTTTTGGGAGGAATTTGGTGTTAAAGCTTCCCTGATGGGAGGATTACACTAGTATGTTACTCGAGTGTGGGCGGACCAGGGCCCGCCCAGGAAGAGCTCATTAATGGTTTACTAACAACGTGGTGAGGCGGCTAGTTCCCACCATGTGCGCACCCACTTGGGAGGAATCCACTTAAGCGTTCAATCTACTTATGCGCCGACCCCATTTAGGCTTTAGATTTACTTATGCGTTACACACTCGTGCGTTAAACTCACTTGCGCGTTACACTCGCTTGTACACTACCCACTTACGCACTAAACTCACATGTGTATTATACTCACTTATACATTGCCCGCTTATACACTAAGCTCACATATGCGTTACACTCATACATTACCCACTTATGTATTTAACCCAGTTATGTGTTACACTCACCCGTCCCACGACCCCTGTCTCGGTGCGTTGTTCCTGGTGGCAGAATGGCGTCTGGTGCTCGGGACAGGGAGAGACACGTGGGTGGCCGTTGCTACTGCTGTGATCTTCCCAGAGAGAGACCCGAGCACCAGAGGCAACAGGTATTTATTACCTTGGTTTGGGTGGTCCCCACTTCCTTCCTGTTCAATCTCCGCCCCCTTCCACTCCCTTCCCTTCCATACCTTATTGGGTGGGCACGGAGGTGAGGGACACCTATCTTCCCATCCTGCCTCCTCTGGCCAGAGAGGTTACATCATTAATGGCATTTTGACCTTTGGGTAGCCAGTGCCCAGGTCCACCTTGGCACAGCCACTCCCTTCTGAGTCATCTTGACTTGCTCCTTCCATTCATCCCCCCTCCAGGGAGGATGTTTGTGTTTTATTTTTATACTACACTCTCCCTAGTGCTTAGTACAGTGCTCTGCACACTGTAAGTGCTCAATAAATATGACTGAATGACTGATTGACTGGTTATAAGTAGGATAGAGTACCTGTCCCACTTGGAGCATGAGCCAGGTAGGAACTTTGAGGGACACTCTGCCCTTTTAACTTCTTTTATGTGGATTTGAATACAGCTTCAGCAAATGTAAACCATAAAATGTTGATAGATAACATCACAGCCGACCACCCACCCCGCCCCAAACACAGAGGTCCACCTACAGTGAATAGGGTCACTGTAATGGAAAGCCCCATTTTCTACAGCCAAACCCACTTCCACCCAGCAAATCTGTCTCTATCCACTTTATGCTTTATTAGACCCAAGACTACTTCTTGATCAGTCCTTCACCTCAGAGACTAAGTCGCCCGGGCTTCTGCCACATGAGCCTTAGCCTGAATGTGGAGTACTGCTTCCAGGTGTGCACAGCTAGGGAATGCTTGCCCAGGAGGGAAATGACCATCGATGCTTGGGCTGGAGTTCTGTTTAAGAAAGGACCTGGGACTCTTGGTAACTGGTCATTTGCATAAGTGAATCTCTAGCGACCGATCTGGATCTAAGGCCAACAAATCTCTGGCTTGTCCTCTCTGGTCAGAGCTAAGCTCATGGAGCATTGACTTCCATGGTGGTTCCCAGCTTCCACCCTGCTACTGGTGTTATAGTCCATGACATTTGACCCTATGGGACGAATACTGCCATTCCACCCCACAACTTCAAGAGTCCTTGTGGAGAGCTGGGAAACCTTACAGAACCTCCTGTCTGCCACAGGGATCTTGAGAAGTAGCCACCACTGTGCCCACCCCAAACATGCACATATAGACACACTCCCACACACATTCACCCAAACCTCCTCCCTCCAATCAGACCTTGTCTGGATTGATTAATCAGAGGAAGTCTCAAGAGTAGACGGAGATGTTTCCACCAATAAGATTCTGTCTATGGGAAGACGTGAACCCTGAGCATCCCATCATGCAATTGGCTCAACTGATCATCTAAAAGTATCTTCTATCCTTTGTACCTTGGCCATCAGAGACGAATCACGTGTTCATGTCTGCTGGGGCTAAGCCTTCAGTGGCGAAGATATTTGTCCCAAGAATCATCTCAGGCATTCTTGAAATGCCTAATACTAATCCTTTTAAATGGGCAGGCCCTACCAGGAATCCAAAAAATTCCTGGCTAAAGTAGATAGCAAAAGTCTGGGGCTGCTAAAAAGGCTGTCATCACTTGAGCCAACAGCACTATGCTTTGGTCATAAATGAGTTCTGCATGTAAAAAAACTTTCATGTGTCTTTTGCAATATCCTGCATTCTGCCCACTTGTTTGTTTGCACTCTGAACCTCATGAGATAATGACTAGCAGAGAATAGAGAGTTTAGGTGGCACTGAGCAAACCACTCTCATTAAAAGGGAGACTCTTTCATAATCTGATAGGCTCATCCACTGAACTAACTGAGATTGTAAGTCTCCAAGCAGCTTCTGAGACCCCTCATTCATGACAGGTTAGACCTGTTACAGGTCAGTCATGTTCTGAGTTCATTCATTCAATTGCCACTCAATTGACACTCAAAAAATCACTCAGGAGCAAAGCACTGTACTAAGCACTTGGGAAGTATAATTCAGCAACAGATAGAGACAATCCCTACCCAACAATGGGCTCACAGTCTAGAAGGGGGAGACAGACAACAAAATAAAACGAGTAAGCATCACTTCCATGAAAGCTTAAAGGGGCTCAGAAGCTGTCTGGAGACTTTAGCAGCTGCCCAGTGATTGTCCTAGCAAAAGGTTCCCAGATTATCAGCTTGAATCAACACTGCTTGTGTCCACCTTTGAAAATATAAAAAACATAAATCTGAAAGAATGAATAATGACTCAGTGAGACTGTTGCTTGGAGGCAGAGGGAGGATCAAATGAATTAATAATGTCCCTTTTCTATTCCAACAACTTGCTCCAACTTCAATGTCTAAATCTGGCTGCTAAATGTGATCCTGGATTATGTTATAAGGTCCAATCAGTTAGAATTCTTGAAATAAAAATGTGTCTTTTCAGCACTTGTGTCCTAGCAACTATCCAAAGTATTTCTGAACAAATCACCTTGATACACTCTACTATTTAAGCGGTAGCAGTGAATCAAGAAGCAGTGTGGCTCAGTGGAAAGAACCCGGTCTTGGGAGTCAGAGGTCATGGATTCTAATTCCCACTCTGCCACTTGTCAGCTGTGTGACTTTGGGCCAGTCAGTTAACTTCTCTGGGCCTCAGTTACCTCATCTGTAAAATGGGGATTGAGACTGTGATCCCACGTGGAGCAAGGACTGTGTCCAACCTGATCTGCTTGTATCCACCCAGTGCTTAGTACACTGCCTGACACATAGTTAAGTGCTTAACAAATACCATAATCACTATCATTATTAAACACTTAGTATTCCACATATCCTTCCATTCTCTTCTTCTTCCTATCTGTAATTTATTCCATGTCTCTGTAATCTCCTTGAGGACAGAGATCATGTCTTCATAACTATTGTACTCACCCAAGTGCTTAATAGAGTACTCTGCATTCAGTAGACTCTTCATAAATACTCTTAATAGATTGATTTTCTTTTTGTGCAGTTTTGGTAGTTGGAAGGAGTGGCATGCCTGTTAAACCCTTACTGTTAGAGTTTTGAGGTGGTCAGCAATAGTACTATTATGAGGGTTTAGGGTAATTAACTCAAAAAATGAGGTGATTAAGGAAGGCGAGTGCTCACATACTAAATAACTTTCTGGATAACTCAGGAGAGCCCAACGAATTGGGTGAATGGTAAATACAGATATTGTTTTATGCAGTGATAGAGCAAGCAGTGGCAGCTGTAACAGAGTTTCACAGCCCATTTGCCATAGACAAGTCATGCATTCCATTGAATCTTCATGATTTAGTATAAAGTCACTCAGGAGGCCCAGAGATGTGGGGAAACCTGATCTACACTTTGGTTAAACACAGAGAGGTATCACTTCTATATTTCAATGCAGAGGTAAGATTGCCACAGAAAGTTTCAATATTTGCCACCCCTAACACCCAATCCAGGGAATCTTTTGCCTAATATTTAAAACTAACTTTTAATTGTGTCTTGCATCCAGTGATAATTGCAGGATTTGTTACTGCAGAATGTTGGGGTTCATCTCATCTGCTCATGAGGTTCATCTCACATGCTCATCTGGTGGGACACAGTCCATGTCTCTTTTAAAATCCTTCCTCCCATTCACTCAATCATATTTATTGAGCATTTACTGTGTGCAGAGCACTGCAAACACATTCCTCCTCTCCTGTAATGCTGTCTTCAACCTCTCATTCTTCTTTGTTCCTTCTTTAGTGTTTTCTAAGATACGTTAGCCTCCCTCAGACAGAAAAAAACAAAACAAACCTTGATCCCGGTGTACCTTCCGATTGTTACCCTATCTCTATTTTCTCTTTATGTTTCTTTAATGGAATGAATGTGATCTCTGCTTTCACTTGCTTTCTTTCAACTCTTTCCTAGGCACCCTAGAATCTAAGGAAAATTTCATCCTGCACAGAGCAGGGGATGGAGCTCTTCCACTACTGGGACATAAACCAAACCCTTCCCAAAGTGCTACAGTTACTTTAGGAAATGAATGTAAAAGTCAGCTTCTTTTCATCCTGAGTTGTGAAGGTTTCTTGTTCGTACTTACTTGTAATTATCTTGCTATACTTTTAAAGGATTTTAAAACCCAGGATCTTAGGTTGTGATCTTGCTGATTCATACAGTGCCACTAGTTTTCTCCTGCCACCTGATTTTTCTTATATCCAGCTCCTCTGTGTATTCCAAAGTAGAGAAACAGATGAAGTTTTATACAATCTACATTAGACATAAGCTCACTTGGTTAGGGTCACAACCAAGTGACCACAACCACAACTTTTTAGATGCCCAATCCTGAGGGTGGATCCCCATTTGAGAGCTGGTTGCTTGAGTACCAGGGGGATACTATGAGTAGGGAGGAAACTATGGCACCTCAGCAACTGTCTAGACTTCCAGGGCAACAGGCAAAATCCTTGAATTGAGGTCTATAGAATCACATAGCTGAGTCACAGTTCAGGTTTATACCCTTCCACCTGACCTACTAAAAGGATTGTTTAGTATGTTTAGTAGTAGAGGAATGTTTTGAGTCCCCTGCAGGGGAGAGGGAACCAACTGACTACTTACTACATGCTGCCCCAAATAAAAGCTGGCATTTTCTAATCATTTAGGGCCGAAGAGGGTGTCCATCACTGGTGCATGTTTCCTGCTCTAGCCCAGGACCTTCAGAGATATCACTAGGTGGAAGATGGAAGAGACCATTGAAGTTACAGTTAAATCTATGTACTCCTTTGTGAACCCACCCCAGCTGCTTGGGTGGGATGGAATCCCCTTAAGCCAGCCAGGAGTGGGGAGAAGCAGTAGCATATTCTCATTTTATACTTGGTTGAGGCCTTCAGAGTCTAGAGATGTTGCCCATGAACGCATATTCTCATTTTATACTTCATTTAGGCCTTCAGAGTCTAGAGATGTTGCCCATGAACATCCCTTGGGCACACAAAATGAGGTGAGAGCAGTGACAGAAATTAAACATCAGAACATCCCAATCAAGTCTAAAGCTGAAGTTTCCTTGCAGTCATGGTATTCATTGAGTGCCACTTTTGTAAAGCACTTGGGAAAGTTCAGGGGCATAAAAGATACAATTCCTAAATGGAAATGAATTGGGAAATTTGTTACAGTAAATAATGATAACTGTGGTATTTGATAAGTGCTTACTATGTGTCAGGTACTGTACTAAGTGCTAGATGGATCCAAGCATATCAGGTTGGTCACAGTCCCTGTCCCACGTGGGGCTCCACAGTCTTTATCCCCATTTTACAGATGAGGTAGCTGAGACCTAGAGAAGTTAAGTGACTTGCCCAAGGTCACACAGCAGACTAGTGGCAAAGCTGGGATTAAAACCTGGGTCCTGTGACTCCCAGGCCCATGCTCTATCCATTAGGCCATGCCACTTCTCTATTATTATGAGTTTACTATGTGCCAAGCACTGTGATAGATAATCAGATTAGACACAATCCCTGTTCCATGTGGGGCTCAGGGTCTAAGTAGGTAGGAAAACAGGCACTTAAACCCCATTTTACAGGTGAGGAAACTAAGGCACAGATAAGTTATTTGCCCAAGATAACAGAGTAGGCAATTCATTAAATCATGTTCACTGAGCACTTACTGTGTGCAGAGCACTGTACTAAGTGATCCAGGTCCTCTGATTCTCAAGCCCACTATCAATCCAATAGGCCACAGCTCTTCTCTTCTTTTCTCTGCCTTTAGGGTTGATTCAACTTTCCCAGTGCTTAAGCTTGTAGATGGTAGCGATGTCTCCCTTCTTTTTTCTCAAGGTCACCATTGTTGTTGAGCTAAGCAACACATACGAAAATACCCGTGGAGCTGGATACATGGTTAGCTGGAAAGAGTCTTTTTTTGTTGTTGTTGGTATTTGTTAAGCGCTTACTATGTGCAGAGCACTGTTCTAAGCGCTGGGGGAGACAGGGGGGAATCAGGTTGTCCCACATGGGGCTCACAGTCTTAATCCCCATTTTACAGATGGGGTAACTGAGGCCCAGAGAAGTTAAGTGACTTGCCCACAGTCACACAGCTGACAAGTGGCAGAGCCGGCATTCGAACTCATGACCTCTGACTCCAAAGCCCATGCTCTTTCCACTGAGCCACGGACCCAAGAAAGGGGTGTAAGTAATCCTTCTTCTGGCTTCTTCCTCTCTCTCGAGATTCTGCTTCCTTCCCTACAGAGATGCTGCTGAGTATACCTATGTGCCAGAGACCATTCATCTTGGTGCAGTAACCCACAGAGGAACTTAATTGAGCCTCATGTGGACAACCTGATTACCCTGTATCTACCCCAGGGATTAGAACAGTGCTCTGCACATAGTAAGTGCTTAACAAATACCAACATTATTATTATTATTAATTTTTAACCATTCAATCTCCAATGGCTCCTTCCCCTCTGCCTTCAAACATGCCCATGTCTCCCCCATCCTAAGGAAACCCTCTCCTGACCCCACTTCCCCTTCCAGTTATCGCCCTATCTCCCTACTACCCTTCCTTTCCAAAATCCTAAAACGAGTCGTCTACAATTGCTGCTTAGAATTCCTTAACTCCCATTCTCTCCTGGACCCCCTCCAATCTGGCTTCCGTCCCCTCCACTCTACCGAGACTGCTCTCTGTAAGGTCACCCATGACCTCCTTCTTGCCAAATTCAATGGCTTCGACTCCATTCTAATCCTCCTTGACCTCTCTGCTGCCTTTGACACTGTCAACCATCCCCTCCTCCTCCACACCTTATCTCACCTTGGCTTCACAGACTCCGTTCCCTCCTGGTTCTCCTCTTATCTCTCTGGCTGGTCATTCTTGGTCTCCTTCGCAGGCGCCTCCTCCCCCTCCCATCCTTTAACTGTTGGAGTTCCTCAAGGGTCAGTTCTTGGCCCTCTTCTGTTCTCCATTTACACTCACTCCCTTGGTGAACTCATTCGCTCTCACGGCTTTGACTACCATCTCTACGCAGATGACACGCAGATCTACATCTCTGCCCCTGTCCTCTCCCCCTCCCTTCAGGCTCGCATCTCCTCCTGCCTCCAGGATGTCTCCACCTGGATGTCGGCCCGCCACTTAAAACTCAACATGAGCAAGACTTAGCTGCTCATCTTCCCTCCCAAGCCCGGTCCTCTCCCAGACTTCCCTATCACCGTGGATGGTACGACCATCCTTCCCGTCTCTCGGGCCCGCAATCTCAGTGTCATCCTTGACAAGTCTCTCTCGTTCACCCCACACATCCTATCCGTTACCAAGACCTGCCGGTTTCACCTTTACAATATTGCCAAGATCAGCCCTTTCCTCGCCACCCAAATGGCTACCTTACTGCTACAGGCTCTTGTTATATCCCGGCTAGACTACTGTGTCAGCCTTCTCTCTGCTCTCCCTTCCTCCTCTCTCACCCCACTCCAGTCTATTCTTCACTCCGCTGCCCGGCTCATCTTCCTGCAGAAACGCTCTGGGCATGTCACTCCCCTTCTTAAACATCTCCAGTGGTTGCCTATCAACCTCCGCTCCAAACAAAAACTCCTCACTCTAGGCTTCAAGGCTGTACATCACCTTTCCCCTTCCTACATTTCCTCCCTTCTCTCTTTCTACTGCCCACCCCGCGCGCTCCGCTCCTCTGCCGCCCACCTCCTCACTGTCCCTCGGTCTCGCCTATCCCGCCATCGACCCCTGGGCCACGTCCTCCCGCGGTCCTGGAATGCCCTCCCTCCTCACCTCCGCCAGGCTAATTCTCTTCCCCTCTTCAAAACCCTACTTAAAACTCACCTCCTCCAAGAGGTCTTCCCAGACTGAGCTCCCCTTCTCCCTCTACTCCCTCTACCGCCCCCCTTCACCTCTCTTCAGCTTAATCCTCTTTTCCCCCCATCTCCCTCTGCTCCTCCCCCTCTCCCTTCCCATCCCCTCAGCACTGTACTCATCTGCTGAACTGTATATATTTACATTACCCTATTTATTTTGTTAATCAAATGTACATCCCCTTGATTCTATTTAGTTGCCATTGTTTTTATGAGATGTTCTTCCCCTTGACTCTATTTATTGTCATTGTTCTTGTCTGTCTGTCTCCCCCAATTAGACTGTAAGCCCATTGAACGTCAGGGACTGTCTCTATCTGTTGCCGACTTGTTCATTCCAAGTGCTTAGTACAGTTCTCTGCACATAGTAAGCGCTCAATAAATACTATTGAATGAATAATTTGCATTATCCACAACTCCCCAGCAACTCCTGTAAAAAGTACAATTTATGGTTTGAAAACCATAGTTTAAACTCTTTGGTGCTAATTTTTAAATAAAATTTTCAAGTATGACAAAATAGAAAACTCTTCTGAAATAAAATGCCACCACATATATTGCTGCCCTGTTCTCCAATAAGGCCTAATATTGTCCTATAAAATTATTAGACATTCTAAGATGATTTGTTCTTCACAAAGCTATCTTGGTGATCTTAGGGCTGTCCATATACTTCTCAAAGCTGATTGTTCATAAATTCCTGGTGTCATATCTTTTTAATAAGTACTATACTTGTCCTTTCAAGTCTTTGAACATACCATTTATTTTGTATAAGTTCTAAGATAGTAACTAAAGATTCTTAGCTAATAACTTCAGCTAATTTATTAAGGACCCTAGGATGCATATCATCAGCCTCCTGAATTGAACTATATAGTTATTTTAAGTAATTAACCAGTTTTTTCCCTATTTTAAATTCCTTCCTACCTCCCAATCTCAGTAGATTGTGTTTTGGCTCTCCAATCACAATTGACTTTTTGGTAAAGACAGAACTAGTGCTAAAAATTTGGCAAGAAAGTAAGTCCTTAGTGCCAAAGGTTTGATCCAAGGACTAATGTTGCATTTCCTTCCCTTTTTCTTCTCCCTATGTGAGTTCTATCCTTCTACACAAACATCTCTCCATCAGAATATACTCATTCTGTGAGATTTGGAAGAGGAAGAAGGAACAAACTTCAGAGAATTGGCCAAAAAGGATGAGAAATATCCAAAATCCAACCTTAGACAGCTGCTCTCTACTCTTCTCAGCACAAGCTGTTATTGCCTCTAACAGGGCATAAGGGTTGTGTCTGTGAACACACAACAAGTTCCAGCTGGCCAACTGCTCACTGCCAATCAGCCTGAGAGCCAGATCTTAACACATATTTTCCACATTCCAATTCAGTCCATCTAGCATGGGATGACATATTTAGATACCAGTGGCAAGTTGAGAGGGATGACAAAAAATAGTAATGAAAACTGCTTTTTTAATATCACCTATTTTTGCTTTGTTACTCTTTCTTCTAAAAATGGATAAATAGTTTATCTGTTTATTCCACTTCTAATATTTTATGTTTAATATTAAGAAACAAGAAAGTAACAATCCAGATATTGAAAATTAGGGTTTCCATTAGCAAGTTAGAGTTGCATTTAGTTATGAAATTCTGCAACATGGTTAGTGGCAGGAGAGGAGATGCTTAGAGATGAATTATTATTATTATTATATTTGTTAAGCACTTACTCTGTGCCAAGGACTGTTAGAGAAGCAGCATGGCTCAGTGAAAAGAGCACGGGCTTGGGAGTCAGAGGTCATGGATTCTAATCCTGGCTTCAGCACTTGTCACCTGTGTGACTTTGGGCAAGTTACTTAACTTCTCTGTGCCTCAGTTACCTCACCTGTAAAATGGAGATTAAGAATGTGAGTCCCACGTGGGACAGACTGATTACCTTGTATCTCTCTCAGTGCTTAGGACAGTGCTTGGCACATAGTAAGTGCTTACCAAATTCATTCATTTATTTATTGTTCTAAACACTGGGGTAGATACAGGGTAATCAGGTTGTCTCCATTTTACAGATGAAGTAACTGAGGCACAGAGAAGTTGAGTGACTTGCCCAAGGTCACTAAGCAGACAAGTGGCAAAGTCAGGATTAGAAACCCCAAGTCAAGATTAGAACCCCCATCCTCTGACTCCCAAGGCAGTGCTCTTTCTACTAAGTCATGCTGCTTCTTGAGTACATCACGCTTCCATCCCTGGTCTCCAGGAAGTAAATGACTATACAATCCAGGTAAGGTGAATGCCTCTTGAGAAGCAGCATGGTACAGTGGAAAGAGCGTGGGCTTGGGAGTTAGAGTTCATGGGTTCGAATCCCGGCTCCACCACTTGCCAGCTGTGTGACTTTGGGCAAGTCACTTAACTTCTCTGTGCCTCAGTTACCTCATCTGTAAAATGGGGATTAAAACTGTGAGCCCCACGTGGGACAACCTGATTACCTTGTATCCCCCAGCGCTTAGAACAGTGCTTTGCCCATAGTAAGCGCTTAACAAATACCACCTTTTTTTTTCTTTTCTTACAAATCTTTGGAGATAGAGATTTCACAACTTCTTCCTAAAGCTTAATCCGTGGATTGTATCACCTTAACTAGCAAGACATTTAAAAAACTTCTCTTATGCCTATTTCAGTCTAACCATCAATCATATTTACTGAGTGTTTACTATGTGTGTGTGTGCAGAGCACTTTACTAAGCACTTGAGAGAGTTCAATATAACAGTATAGCAGTCAGTAGACACATTCCCTGCCCACAATGAACTTATTTAAATTTTACCTTAATTTAAACCAGTTCTCTCTTGGCTTTCTAAGGGAATGGTAAATAGCACCGCCCACATGAACCTTTAGTCCTCATTTCTCCAAAGTACTTGTCAATATTCTCTGTTTTTTCTTTTAATACGTGATGATCCAATATCAGATACAGTACTGTCCTATCTCGCTTCTGCCCTGCTCAACTCTCCTCCTTTTCACCTTTTTCTTCCCTATACAATCTGAGACATAACACAAACTATGTGCCAATCCTGGAATGCTCCACCACCAGTTCTGTATTACTCACCCCTCTCTTCTCAATCCTCATAATACCTCTCTGTCCATGAAGCCTTCCTGGATTAATCCTGCCTGATTGAACATTCCAATCCTCCAGCTATTTCTTCCCAATACTCTTCTTGGGAATATGGCAAGTTGGTGGTTGCTAACTTTTTTTAATGGTATTTAAGTGCTTATTGAATACCCTATACTATACTAAGCACTAGGATAGATACAAGCTAAATGGATTGGACACATTACTTGTCTCACATGGGTCATACAGCCTTACTTCTGCTTTTATTCACGAGGTAACTGAGACATAGAGAAGTTAAGTGACTTGACCAAGGTCACATAGCAGACTAGTGGCAGAGCTGGGATTTTCATTCATTCATTCATTCATTCATTCATTCATTCATTCATTCAATATTTATTGAGTGCTTACTATGTGCAGAGCACTGTACTAAGCACTTGGAATATACAATTTGGCAACAGATAGAGACAATCCCTGCCCAATGCCGGACTTACAGTCTAATCGGGGGAGAGAGACGGACAAAAACAAGACAAATAATCAAGATAAATAGAATCAAGGGGATGTACATCTTATTAACAAAGTAAATAGGGTAATAAAAATATATACAGATGAGCACAGTGCTGAGGAGAGGGGTAGAGAGGGCGGAGGAGCAGAGGGAAAAGGGGCTTAGCTGAGGGGCGGTGAAGGGGGGGGAAGGGGAAGGGAGCAGAGGGTGGAGGGGAAGCAGAGAGGAAGCAGAGGGAAAAGGGGAAGCTCAGTCTGGGAAGGCCTCTTGGAGGAAGTGAGCTCTCAGTAGGGCTTTGAAGTGGGGAAGAGAGTTAGTTTGGTGGAGGTGAGGTAGTTTGGCGGAGGAGGTGAGTGCTGAGTTAGTTTGGCGGAGGAGGTGAGGGCATTATAGGACAGCGGTAGGACATGGGCCAGAGGTCGATGGCTGGATAGGCGTGAACGGGGAACGGTGAGGAGGTGAGTGGCAGAGGAGTGGAGCATGTGGGATGGGCAGTAGAAAGAGAGAAGGGAGGTGAGGTAGGAGGGGGCAAGGTGATGGAGAGCCTTGGAGCCCAGAGTGAAAAGATTTGTTTCTTGCAGAGGTTGATCAGCAACCACTGGAGGTTGTTAAGGAGGGGATTGACATGGCCAGAGCCTAAGTCCACTAGGTTATGCTTCTTTTCAGTGTGGTTCTGGTTTACTTTCTCATACAGGAGGGAAATGATATGAGATGATCATTTTGGGACATTTGGAATTTAAGGTGCCTGTAAGCCTCTCTCCCCTTCCTCCCCACACCCACCCCCACCCCCACCTCTTCCCTTTCCCTGAATGTAGGGAACCTTAATGCATTTGTTTATGTACAGTCATCCTTCATGTTCAAAGATGATGCCATTTACCACAGATGGTTGGAATTATGATACTCAGTCCAACACTCCAGTTTGACTAAGGATCTGTAAATTGCAGGATTTGAATTTAGATTTTTCCTTGTGTTAAAAATAGGGTTCTTTTGTGAAGTGACTTCTCTGTACTAATAAAAGTGCCCGAAAAGGCCATTACTTTTTCTATGGTCTTTCTTCCATTATTAATGGTCAACCTCCTTTTCTGAAATGTCACTTCGATCAAAGCAATCACTTTAGGGTTCAAAACCTTATTACATGAGTTTTACTATATGAGCTTTATCAAAGAACAAAAATCTAATACTAAATACAATTAAAAAACTTGAATTTTGTATCTAGGCATTTATTAAAGTATCCATGTCATCTGGTTTTATCCAATAGAAATAACCTTTACATGCTTAGGTTTATATAGAAAGGTAAGCATCCAGATGATAGATATTGAAAGTTATAAATTACATTGAAGGATTAATAGAACATAATCCAGGATAGAAGAATAAACTTTACTGATAGGACTTTATCATGTGAAATTGATATATAGTTTATTCCTTCCATATCACTTGTACATGTGTCTGTATTATATCTTTAGTTAATTCAGGTATTTCAATTGTGTAGGCATCCCTTCATGTTCAGGTGATTCCATACATATCTTTGAACCACAGAACTAGTTATAGTAATCCCAAAGGAATCATGCCTTCTTCTGCCCTTAGCCAGAATTCCTTCTCTTCTGTCCACATCAGGGGAAATGAGCAAGAGCATCATGGGATGCTGGGGAGGGTCATCTTCATCCCGTATGGAGTCAGACAATGAGTACTAGGTTGGTAATAGGTTGGGGATGGAAGAAGAGAATCTTTAGTCCTTCACTGGCTGCAAAATGGAGATTTTCTGTTCCTTGTGACAAGGGAGGAAGAGCAGCCAGAGAGGGAGAAATAGTTAATTCTGTAATCAAAAAGAATACAAGGTTGCAGGGAGAGCTGGTAGGACCTGGAAATGGTACTTCTGTAGTTTTCCTGCTCTTTTCCTTCTATTGTCTCTTCTTCTGACAAACTCATACACAGATATAAACTTCCTTTGGGCTTGAAGATGACTACTAATTTTGTGATTTCATCCTTGTGTTTGGGTGTGCTGATAAAACCAATGTGTCTCATAATCCCATCCACATTGTGTGCCTGAAAGGATTAGTCCTTGATGCCCCCGTGGCAGTTACTATTCTCAATGTCTGTTGCTGTTTTGTTTCTCCCTTTTACTACCACAACTGTCTCAGAGCCTCTACTCCATTTCTGATTGCTGTACACTAGATATGTAGGTTTCCACATCTATCCCCAACAGACTCTTAACTCAAATTTGCTTCACTGTGCCTTTAATGCATGTCTCTTGTTCACCCTTTCAATGATTAGCCATTTCAGCTTATATAGTCCAATTATTTAGGCTTCTTATAATTATTGCATCCCCATCACATGCCCTTCCCGATGAAGGTGTAATGTGATGGACATTTTTTCGATACCACTAATATTATTATTGTTGTTGTTATTATGTAGTAGTAATAGTAATAGAATTTCTTACGTTCTTACTGTGTACTGAGAACTGGGAGAGAATAGGTGGTTGGAAATTAGGTATCCCCCTTGTACCTCAGGGACTCACAATTTAAAAGTATAAGTGGGAAGTATAAGTATAAGTATAAGAAGGGACTGGAAAAAGACACAACAAAGATGAAAAAACAAAACACAATACGGACAAATACATAAAATGAAACAAAAGATGCTGTGATGAGAGGACCAATGAGAGGACCAGAATTTCAGGATCCCCAGGCCTCAGAGTTCAGGGCACACCCATAGCAACAACAACAGCAACAGCAACCATCAATCTTTCAGGATTCTATGGAGGCCTCATGCTGTGTGTATTTTTCCCTTTTCCACTAGGGTGATGTAAGACAGGTAGGGATGGAGTCTTCTTAATGGAGTGCAGGAGAACTGGCACTGGTTCCCATGAAGGTTCCCTAGCTGCCCATGAGGGGGGATGCCAACAGCATGCAGTAGTAGGCTTTGTCCCTGGACCAGTGTGCACAACATGTTGGGACCAGCGACCCTGGATGAAGGAAGGGAAGGCAGCAGCTACCATGGATGTTTTTCTTGGCCACAGTGGCAGGAGTCTGAGAGAGTTTGGAAGCAGCTTTTAGCCACGGCCAAATGCACCTAGAGCAAGCAAGGACTCTTGCCGGTCAGAAGAAAAGCAGTAGTTATCATGGATACTTTGTGGTTTGTGATTTTATCATCAATTAATGGTATTAAGTACTTGCTGTGTTTAGAGCAGTGTAATTAGTTTAGGAAAGTAATAATAATAATAACTGTTGCATTTGTTCAGCACTTACTATGAGCTAAGTACACTGTACTTAGTCCTGAGTTAGGTACAAAATAATCACACTGGACACAGTCCCTGTGCAAAATAGGGATCACAGTTTTAATCCCCAGTGTACAGATGAGGTAACGAAGACACAGAGAAGTCAAGTGACTTGCCCAAGGTCACACAGAAGACAAATGATATAACTGGGATTAGAATCCAGGTCCTCTGACTTCCATGCCTGTGCCCTTTTCACTAGGCCATGCTGCTATAATACCACAGAGTTGGGAAATGGATCCCTGCCCACAAAGAGCTTACAGTCTACAAGAGGAGGCAGACATTAAAATAGATTAGGGATAGGAGAAATAGTAGAAATTTAGAATATTTATGAAGCGTAGTAGGGCTTGGGTGAGTATCAAAGTACTAAGGGGTAAACAGACGAGATCATAAATGACACAGAGGAGAGGACAATTAGTGGTAATAAAGGGCATAGCCTGAGAAGGCCTTTTACAGGAGATATGATTTTAAGAAGTTTTGAAGGTGGGAAGAATGGTGGCCTGTTAGATATGAAAGGATAGGAAATTCCAGGCCAGAAGGAGGACACGGGTGAGGGATCAGTAGTAATATAGACAAGAACAAGGCACAGTGAGTAGATTGGTATTAAAGGAGTGAGTGTGTGGGTTGGTTGTAGTGGGAAATCAGTGAGCCTAGGTAGGTGGTAAAGAGCTGATTGAGTGCCTTAGAGCTGATGGTAAGGAATTTTTGTTTGATGTGGAGGTGAATGGGAAATCATTGGAGTGTTTTGAGGAAGGGCAGATATCGTCTAAATGGTTTTTTTTGTTTGTTTTTTGTTTGATTGTTTTTTTCAGAAAAATGACCCAGGGAGGAGAGTGAAGTGGACTAGAGAAAGGACAGATAAGATGCAGGGAGGTGAGCAAGAAGGTTGATGCAATATTTAAGGTGGAAAAACGTGAATGCTAGGATTAGCATGGTAGCAATTTGGATGCAGAAGATAGGACAGATTCTAAAGATGTTTTGAAGGTAGAATTGACAGGGTTTGGTGACAGATTGAATGTGTCGGTAAAATGTGAATCAAAAAGAGTGACAAGGTCATATAGTCTTGCAGTAAAGGAAGGATGGTAGTGCTCTTTACAGTGAAGAGAAATCTGGAAGAGGATAGGGTTTGGGTGAGGAAATAAATAATTCTGTTTTGTACCTGCTAAATTTGAGTTGTCAGCGTGACATCCAAGTAGAGATAATAATAATAATTATGGTATTTGTAAAGCGCTTACTATGTGATGAGCACAGTTATAAGCACTGAGGTAGATACAGGGTAATCAGATTGTCTCACATGAGGCTCACGTTTTTTAATCCCCATTTTTACAGATGAGGTAAGTGAGGCACAGAGAAGTTAAGTGACTTGCCCAAGGTCACAGAGCAGACAAGTGGCCGAACCAGGATTTGAACCCACGACCTCTGACTCCCAAGCCCAAGCTCTTTCCACTAAGCCACGGAGATGTGTGGAGGCAAAAGGAAATGTGAGACTGAAGAAAAGGAGAATAGTCAGGGATAGGAAGATAGATTTGGTAGTTGAGGTAAACAACTGAACCAGTAAACAGGCATCAGTGGCATCAATAAAAATGAATACAATTATAAATATATACACATCAAAACAAGTAAACAGACATTAATATAAATAAATAGAATTATTGATATATACAAGTGCTGTGGGGTGGGGTGTGGGGTAGAGCAAAGGGAGTGAGTCAGGGTGATGGGGAGGGGGAGCTGAGGAAAAGGGGGGCTTAATCTGGGAAGGCCTCTTGGAGGAGGTGAGCCTTCAGTAGTGCTTTGAAGAGGGAAAGTGTGATTATTTGGCAGATATGAGGAGGGAGGGCATGCCAGGCCAAAAGTAAAATGTGGGACAGGTGAGAATGAAGCACAGTGAGAAGTTTAGCACCAAAGGAATGGAGTGTGCAGGCTGGGATTCAGAAGGAGATAAGGGAGGTGAGATAAGAGGGGCAAGGTGATGGAGTCCTTTGAAGCCAATAGTGAGGAGATTTTGCTTCATGTGAAGGTTGATAGGCAACCACTGGAGATTTTTGAGGAGCGGGGTGACGTGCCCAGAACACTTGCCGAAAGATAATCTGGGCAGCAGAGTGCACACCTTCCTTCTGTAGCACCAGCTAGCAGCATGGCTCAGTGGAAAGAGCCTGGGCTTTGGAGTCAGAGGTCGTGAGTTCGAATCCCAGCTCTGTCACTTGTCAGCTGTGTGACTGTGGGCAAGTCACTTCACTTCTCTGTGCCTCAGTTACCTCATTTGTAAAATGGGGATTAAGACTGTGAGCCTCATGTGGGACAACCTGATTCCCCTGTGTCTACCCCAGCGCTTAGAACAGTGCTCTGCACATAGTAAGCGCTTAACAAATACCAACATTATTAATGTGCTTCCATCTCATCTATCTCACTGCAGAACCCTTTCCCATACCCTCCTCCTAGCCTGGAAATCCCTCCCCATCCATATTCACAAGCCACAACTCTCCTCACCTTCAGTGACTTAATATCACATCACTTCCGAGAGTCCTTTCCCAATTATGACCTCTTTTCTTGAACTCCCTCTCCCTTCTGCACTGTTTATGCACTCGGATCAGTACCTTTTAAACACTTAATATTTACCCCCACAATACGTGGCTTAGTGGAAAGAGCATGGGCTTGGGAGTCAGAGGTCATGGGTTCTAATTCTGGTTCCACTACTTGTCTGCTGTGTGACCTTGGGCAAGTCACTTAACTTCTCTGTGCCTCAGTTTCCTCATCAGCAAAAATGGGGATTAAAAAACGTGAGCCCCACTTGGGATGGTCTGATCATTCTGTCTCTACCCCAGTGCTTAGAACAGTGCTCTACAAATAGTAAGAGCTTAACAAATATCATAATTATTATTATCATTACCTACGTACATATCTATAATTTATTCTTTATATTAACATCTTTTTCCCTCTTTAGACTGTAAGCTCTTTCAGGCAGGAAGTGTGAGTTGAACTTTGTTGTATTGTACTCTTAGCTCTTAGTACAGTGTTCTGCACATAATAAGCATTCAATAAATACCATTGATTTATTGATTGACTGATTACTATGGCAATTTCAACTTGGTAGAATTGATATGTATGTTGAATAGGACTTCTGCAATAAGTCTAAGCCCCTCATACACAAAGAATATTAAACATTACATCTTCCACATACACCTGCAGTTTGTTCTGAATCTCAATGCCTTGATGACATCACCCTCTAAGGTTCTCAAATTACACACCAGCCTCCTTTATTAACTTGTTAACTTCTCATTTGTTCTTGCCTCTTTGGACAGTGGATTATGCAAGTCTTTCAAACTCTTATGTATGTTTATACTTATTAAATTCTTGGTCCTGGAAATTTCCACAGGCTTGACAGTTTAAGTTGCCAATTTAGGAAAAAAAAAAGCTGAGGTGAAGTTATCCACTAGGACAGATCAATGAATGATGTAGTATCCAAGGCCTCATCCTAAGTATGTTCATTAAATCCAGTTTCTAATGTACTGTGTTTTAATAAAAATGGAATAACTCTATTATCCAGAAAATCAAATTATCCATTCTGGCTTCCAATATCATGTATCCTGGATGAATGAATTTTTATCTTTCATTTTGACCACATTTACTGTTCCATGTAAATTTCAATTTCAGCAATGACCATCCAGCCAGAGCATCTTTAGTCTAGTTTACAATTACTGGCTTCCAAATTACCTATAAGCATACTGTCTGGATTTTAAATAATTCTTTGGAAATGAAATGGAATTGCAGAGCCAAATTATAGATTGTGGCACTAATGTCTTTCTCTGGGCAGGTCCAACAGCATCCTTCATGGCCTGTACTCATATGGAAAACAAAGATCATGACAGTGAAGTTGTGGAACCTACTCAGTCCTAGTGCTAACATCCAGGTTATGCTCATTTCAGGACAGGTACTTTGGGTAGAACACATGACCAGAAATAGAAACAGCAGGATACCCAAATAGCTGCTGTAGGAAGTGCTGAAATGGGTAAAAAGCAGAGGGCAGAGAAAACATTTCAAGATCCATCAATCAAACAAATCATTCACTTCATTCAATTGTATTTATTAAGCACTTACTATGTGCAGAGCACTGTACTAAATGCTTTTAGATCCGCCCTTTCCTCTCCACCCAAACGGCTACCTTACTATTACGGGCTCTCGTTATATCCCGGCTAGACTACTGTGTCAACCTTCTCTCTGACCTCCCTTCCTCCTCTCTCGCCTCGCTCCGGTCTATTCTTCACTCCGCTGCCCGGCTCATCTTCCCGCAGAAACGATCTGGGCATGTCACTCCCCTTCTTAAACAACTCCAGTGGTTGCCTATCGACCTCCGCTCCAAACAAAAACTCCTCACTCTAGGCTTCAAGGCTCTCCATCACCTTGCCCCTTCCTACCTCTCCTCCCTTCTCTCTTTCTACTTCCCACCCCGCACGCTCCGCTCCTCTGCCGCCCACCTCCTCACCGTCCCTCGGTCTCGCCTATCCCGCCGTCGACCCCTGGGTCACGTCCTCCCGCGGTCCTGGAACGCCCTCCCTCCTCACCTCCGCCAAACTGATTCTCTTTCCCTCTTCAAAACCCTACTTAAAAATCACCTCCTCCAAGAGGCGTTCCCAGACTGAGCTCCTCTTCCCCCTCTACTCCCTCTGCCATCCCCCCTTTACCTCTCCGCAGCTAAAGCCTCATTTTCCCCTTTTCCCTCTGCTCCTCCACCTCTCCCTTCCCATCCCCACAGCACTGTACTCGTCCGCTCAACTGTATATATTTTTGTTACCCTATTTATTTTGTTAATGAATTGTACATCGCCTTGATTCTATTTAGTTGCCATTGTTTTTACGAGATGTTCTTCCCCTTGACTCTATTTATTGCCATTGTTCTTGTCTGTCCGTCTCCCCCGATTAGACTGTAAGCCCGTCAAACGGCAGGGACTGTCTCTATCCGTTGCCGACTTGTTCATCCCAAGCGCTTAGTACAGTGCTCTGCACATAGTAAGCGCTCAATAAATACTATTGAATGAATGAATGAAAATGCTTTGGAAAAATATAATACAATATTAAAGTGACATTCCCTGCCCACAGTGAACTCACAGTCTAGACTCGTGGGGAAACAAACATCAGTACAAATAAATAAAATTACAAACATATACAGAAGCACTGGGAGGGGCTAGGAGAAGTGGGAAGAGAAAGGGGAACAAGTCAGGGTGCCTCAGAAGGGAGTGGGAGATGAGGGGAAGTGATATATAATGGGTACTTGTGTGCAGAGCATGCATTCATTCATTCACTTGCATTAATTAAGTGCTTACTATATGCAGAGCACTGTACTAAGCACTTGGGAGGATACAATATATCAATAAATAGACATTCCCTGCGTTACAATGAGCTTGCAGTCTAGAAGGGGAGACAGACATTAATATATGGACGCAGAGTGGCTTTGTGGAAAGAGCACAGGCTTGGGAGTCAGAGAATATGAAATCTAATCCCACCTCTGCCACTTGTCTGCTGTGTGACCGTGGACAAGCCACCTAACTTCTCTGGGCCTCAGTTACTTCATCTGTAAAATGGGGATTAAGACTGTGAGCCCCATGTGGGACAAACTGATTACCTTGTATCTACCCCAGTGATTAGAACTGTGCTTGGCACAGAGTAAGCACTTACAAATACCATAATTATCATTATTATTGTAAGTAACTACATTGCAGATATGTACATAAGTGTTGTAGAGCTGGGAGGGGGGAAAAAATAAAGGGAACAAGTCAAGGTGATGCAGAAGGGAGAGAAAAAAGAAGAAAGGGTGGCTTAGCCAAGGAAGACCTCCTTGGAGGAGATATAATAATGATGGTATTTGTTAAGCACCTACTATGTGCCAGGCACCATACTAAGTGCTGTGAGGGTTGCAAGCAAATCAAATTGGACACAGTCCCTGTCTCACATGGGGCTCACAGTCTTAATCCCTATTTTACCGGTGAGGTAACTGAGGCCCAGAGAAGTGAAGTGACTTGCCCAAGGTCACACAGCAGAAAAGTGGCTGATTCAGGATTAGAATCCATGGCTTCAATAAGGCTTTGAAGGTGGGGAGACTCTCTGTCAGATTTGAGTCAGGAGGGCATTCCAGGCCATAGGGAAGATGTTAGAGATGTTAGAAGATGTTAGAGAGGAGTTGGGGGTGAGATAGGTGTGATCAAGTTACAGGCAGAAGTTTGGCATTAGAGGAACAAACTGCATGGACTGGGTTGTAGTGGGAGGGTAGCGACGTGAGGTAGTAAGTGGCAAGGTGATTGAGTGTTATAGAGCCAATGGTGAGGAGTTTTAGTTTGATGCGGAGGTGGGTGGGAAACCACTGGAGTTTTTGAGAAGAGGAGAAACATGTTTTTTGGGAAATTTTTCTGGGCAGCAGAGTGAAAGATGGACTGGAATCGGGAGAGACAGAAGGTTAGGAGGTCAGCAAGGGGGCTGATAGTAATCAAGGTGGGAGAGGATAAGTGATTGTATTAACATGGTAGCGGTTTGGATGGAGAAGTAAGGCAGATTTTAACAGTGCTGGGAAGGTGGAGAACAGAATTTATTGATGGATTTAATATGTGGTTTTAATGAAAGAGAGCAGTCAAGGGTAATACCAAAGTTATGGGCTTGTGAGATTTGAAAAATAGTGGTGCCATCTACAGGGATGGGAAATTCATGGGGAGGACAGTCTTTAGGAGGCAAGATAAGAAGTTCTCTTTTGGGCATGTTAAGTGTGAAACCAAGGTTGGATAATGTTCCCAAGAGAAGGGATAGTCATCATTGTCAAAGCCAGCTGAGAGGTTGAGAATGATTAGGATGGAGTAGAGGCCAGTGGATTTGACAAGATGGAGATCAGTGGTGACCTTTGAGAGGACAGTTTCTATGGAGTGAAAGGGATGGAAACCAAATTGGAGAGGGTCAAGGAAAGAATTGGAGGAGAGGAATTTGAGGCAGCAAGTGTAGACAACTCGATCAAGGAAATTGGACTGGAATGATAGGAGGAAGATGGGGGCGATAACTGGAGGGAGCTGTGGGGTCCAGTGTGCTTGGGAGAGTACAATATAACAGAGATGGACATCAGTATAAATTAATTACCATCTACACATGTAGATGTGCTGTGGGACTGGGGTGGGTTGGATATAAAGTTCTGAAAGAGTACACATCCAAGTGCATAATACAGTTGTAATAGAAAGAGGATTTTAGCAGGGAAAGCCTCTTAAAGGAGATGTGATTTTAATAAGGCTTTGAAGATGGGTAGAGTGGTGGTCTGTCATATACGAAGGGGGAGAGAATGTCAGGATAGAGGGACACTATGGTGAAGGGGTCAGTGGCAAGGTAATCTGATTGAAGAACAGTGACCAAGTTGATACTTGAGAATTGAAATGAGAAGAACAGGTTGTGGTAAGAAATCGGCAAGGTGGGTAGGAAAGAGCAAGCCATTTGAGGGCTTTAAAGTCAGCTGATGGTAAGGTGTTACTGTCTAATGCAGAGGTAGATAGGCAACTGCTGGGTTTTCTTGAGAAGTGGGGAGACAGGTATAGAACTCTTTTTAGTTCAGTGATTCAGACAGCAGAGTGAAATATGGACTAGAGTAGCAAGAAAGGAGGTCAGAAAGAAGGCTGATGTGTAGTAGTCAAGGAGGGATATGATAGGTCCTTATATAATAGTGGATTTTAGCAATGTGAAGGGAGAACTGAAAGGATTTGTTGACAGATTGAATATATGTGTTGAATAAGAGATGAGTTGAAAATAATGCCAAGGTTACATGCTTGTGAGAGAAGATGGATTGTGGTATTGTCTACAGTGATAGGGAAGTCAGGGGGAGGACAGGGTTGGATGGGAATTTGATGAGTTCTGTTTTGGACATGTTTAGTTTGAGGTGTCAGTGGGACATCCAAGTAGAAATGTCCTGAAGACTGCAGAAAAGGAAAGAGAGCTGGAGTAATTAATCAGGTAATCATCCACATAGAGAAGGTAGTTGAAGCCAAGGAAGTGAACATTAACATTTAATTAATCCTCCCTCCCTCAAATCAACCCAACTATCTCCCTCGCCTCCTTCAAATCCCTTCTTTTTACGTTTCCCTCTAGATTGTAAACTTCTTGGGAACTGGGACGATATGTACCAATTTACCAAATTGCCTTCTGTCACTTTCACCCCACAGAAACTGCCCTTTAAAGTTCACCAGTGATCTCCTTCTTGCAAAATCCAAAGGCATCTACTCCATCCTGATTCTGCTTGGCCTTCTACAGTGTCGACCATCCCCTTCTCCTGGAAACAGATCCAAATTTGGTCTCATGGATAATGTCCTCTCCAGTTCTCCTCCTGTCTCTCTGGCCACTTATTTTCAGTCTCTTTCATGGGCCCCTCTTCTGCCTCCCAGTCTCTTACTGTGAATGTCCTTCAAGGTTCAGTTCTGGGTTCTCTTCTATTTTTCCTCTACACCCACTCCCTTAGAGAACTCATTCTCTCACATGACTTCAACTACTACCTCTATGCAGATGATTCCAAAATCTACATTTCCAGCCCTGATTTTTTTCTCCTTCTCTGTAGTCTCACTTCCTCTTGCCTTAAACACATCTCTATTTGGATGTTCCACTGTAACTCAAACTAACATGTCCAAAACAGAACTCCTTATCTTCCCACCCAAACCTGTCCTTCCCTTGATTTTCCCATCACTACAGATGGCACCACCATCCTTCCAATCTGACAAATCTAAAACCTAGGCATTATCCTTGACTCCTCTCATTCAACCCACATATTCAATCCATCATTAAATCGTGTTGGTTCGACCTTAACAGCATCGCTAAAATCAAGCTTTTCCTCCAAACCACCACCATGTTAATCCAAGCATTTATCCTAGTCTGTCTTGATTTCTGCATCAATCTCCTTGCTGTCCTGAATGCCTCTTGTCTCTCCCCACTCCAGGCCATAATTCCCTCTGTTCCCTGGATCATTTTTCTACAAAGATATTCAGGCCATATTTCTCCACTCCTTAAGAACTTCCAGTGGCTGCCCATCCACCTCTTCATCAAACAGAAACGATTTCCATCGAGTTTAAAGCACTCAATCACCTTATCCCTCCTACCTCACCTTATCAGTCTTCTACTACAACCCAGCCCACATGCTTTGCTCCATTAATGCCAACCTTCCCACCATAATATGAACTGGTCCATCTCACTGCCAACCTCTCGTCCTTGTCTTGCTTATGACCTGGATTGCCTTCCCTCTTCGTATCTGACAGATAATTACTCTTCCACTCCTTCAAAGTCTTATTGAAGGAACATCTCCTTCAATAGGCCTTCCCTGACTAAGCTCTCTTTTTCTCTTTCATTCATTCAATCAATTAGTCATATTTATTGAGCTCTTACTGTGTGCCAAACACGGTATTAAGTGCTTGGGAGAGTAGAAACAGTGACATTCCCTGCCCACTATAAATTTACAGTTTAGAGCAAAAGAGAAGGACATCAATATAAATAAGCAAAAGAAAATTACAGATATGTTCATAAGTGATGTGGGGCTGGGAGAAGAACAAAGAGAGCAAGTCACGGTGATGCAGAGGGGAGTGGAAGATGAGGAAAAATGGAACTCAGTCTGAAAAGTTCTCTGGGATATGTGCCTTCAGTAAGGTTTTGAATGGGGGGGGGAAGAGTAATTCTCCTTTGGATTTGAGGAGAGAGGATGTTCTAGGCTAGATGCAGGGCATGGGCTAGGGGTTGGTGGTGAGACAGACGAGATCGAGGCACAGAGAGAAGGTTAACCCTGGAGTGAAGTGTGGTTGCTGGGTTGTAGGGGAGAAATGGGGTGAGGTAAGAGGGGCAAAGAGGTGGAGTGCTTTAAAGCCAATGGAGAGGAGTTTTTGTTCAATGTGGGGCTGGAAGGGCAACCACTTTAGTTTTTTAAGGAGCAGGATGATATCTCCTGAACATTTTTGAAAAAATGATCCAGGCATCTCCTTGACTTTCACCCTTTATTCATGATCCTTCCCAGGCCCACAGCAGTTATGTACATTTATGTTATTTCAACTATATTAATGTCTCTCTCAGCTTTAGATTGTAAACTCCCTGTGTTTGGGGAACATGTCTATCAACTCAGTTATATTCTCCTAAACCCCTACTACAGTGCTGTGGACACAGATAGTGCTCAATAAATACAACTGATTGATTGACTGATGCAATCTCCTCTGGTTGAGTAGGAGGAGGTCCAGCAAAAGAGAAGAGATGGGAAAACTTAATTTTAGGCCTTCAGGTCCTTCCTTTCTTATCTTACAGGATGTCCACCAAACCACTATCCAAGCTCTGTCCCTCAAACACACACACACACACACACACACACACACACACACACACACACACACATCCCAAGACCTTATTTCCAGTCTGTGCTCTATCATACTCAGAACCCATTCAATCTTGCTTCTCACCACAGTAGAGTTCATTCATTCATTCAGTAGTATTTATTGAGCACTTACTATGTGCAGAGCACTGTACTAAGCGCTTGGGATGAACAAGTCGGCAACGGATAGAGACAGTCCCTGCCGTTTGACGGGCTTACAGTCTAATCGGGGGAGAAGGACAGACAAGAACAATGGCAATAAATAGAGTCAAGGGGAAGAACATCTCGTAAAAACAATGGCAACTAAATAGAATCAAGGCAATGTACAATTCATTAACAAAATAAATAGGGTAACAAAATATATACAGTTGAGCGGATGAGTACAGTGCTATGGGGATGGGAAGGGAGAGGTGGAGGAGCAGAGGGAAAAGGGGAAAATGAAGGTTTAGCTGCGGAGAGGTAAAGGGGGGATGGCAGAGGGAGTAGAGGGAGAAGAGGAGCTCAGTCTGGGAACGCCTCTTGGAGGAGGTGATTTTTAAGTAAGGTTTTGAAGAGGGAAAGAGAATCAGTTTGGCGGAGGTGAGGAGGGAGGGCGTTCCAGGACCGCGGGAGGACGTGACCCAGGGGTCGACGGCGGGATAGGCGAGACCGAGGGACGGTGAGGAGGTGGGCGGCAGAGGAGCGGAGCGTGCGGGGTGGGAGGTAGAAAGAGAGAAGGGAGGAGAGGTAGGAAGGGACAAGGTGATGGAGAGCCTTGAAGCCTAGAGTGAGGAGTTTTTGTTTGGAGCGGAGGTTGATAGGCAACCACTGGAGTTGTTTAAGAAGGGGATTGACATGCCCAGATCGTTTCTGCAGGAAGATGAGCCGGGCAGCGGAGTGAAGAATAGACTGGAGCGGGGCGAGAGAGGAGGAAGGGAGGTCAGAGAGAAGGCTGACACAGTAGTCTAGCCGGGATATAACGAGAGCCCGTAACAGTAAGGTAGCCGTTTGGGTGGAGCGGAAAGGACGGATCTTGGCGATATTGTAGAGGTGAAACCGGCAGGAGTTAGTTTGAGCCAAATCACACTAGCTCAGGACCCAGGCTTCCAGCTCCAGGGAAATGGAGGCTAAAAGTGTTGTCTCTGGGGAGGTGAGGTGGTGTGGGGAGGAAGCCTCTGTGGCAGACGAAACAGGACCTGTCCCAGCCTGCCTCCTCTCCCAGCTTTATCCTTTTTAGCTTGGAATACTGAAATTGAGCCTTAATAGTCTTGAAAAGAGGAATGATCACTTTGTAAAGGCAATTCTAAAATGATCAATCATGTGGAATTCACCAAACCTGAGGATCACTGTGCATGCAGTTGATTAGCTTCATCGTATTTACCCTGCCGTGTTGGATGAATCTGCAAATGACAAAAGGGTAAAATCTGGAAAAGAAGGAAGAAATATACATATGGATTCCTATAGAATAATCTTTCCAGGCAAGGAGGCATTCCTAGATCCTTAATTAATAATAATGCCTCACCACCATATAATAACTTCTTTCCGCACAACCTTTCCACAAAGCAGTTATTTCTTTCAAGACTGGATCAATGTTCACATTGTTCAGAATGGGAATGTATCGGACTGCAAGTAAATGGATCAGAATCCAAATAGCTCTTTTGTTCATAAAAAAAGATCAACTGAAGCTGGAAATGCCTATCTCTAAAGTGGAAAAAAATGCACTTTTCAAAATTCTAGACATCTATTTGCTTACCCTTGAGTCCATTGCAGGTTCCTTGAGCAAGATTTGAGCTATCTGAGCATTTATGAATTCAATCTTTCATCTTTCTCTACTTAGAAAGCAATAAGTACCAATTCCTCATTGAACAAATATAATTTGATAGATATATAATGTTTCCAACAATCACAAGTGAAACAAAATGAATCAATGTAACTGTGTTTTCAGAGAAGCTATGTGGTAGGCAGAAATATTTGTGGTGTGATAAAGTATAAGATTTTAATAACTAAATTGTCTGGCTATACCTTCAAGAACAGAAATAGGTACAGACAAAGGTTTGTGCATAATGAATTAAATACGGCACAATGTAGGTCACCTAATTTTCTCATCATTTAAAATTAGGTTCATTGTCTAAGGATTTCACTAACATATAATATGTTGCTTACTGTATATTTAGTAAATGGCAACAAATGATAGTGGAAAATATAATTGTGACTTAGTTAAATCATTTGGATAATTTACACAGCACAGTAATCTATCTAAGGATTATTCAAAGTACATTAATAGTAGAATATTTACAATATGGGCTTTTAATTTACTTAATAAGTTTACAATAATACTGTAGCAGAGCAGTATCATTTGACAAAAGACCCCCAGCAGGAGGAACCATTCTTACCCAAACCCCCTTCTTCAGCTCCTGAAGACTTCCAGCCACTGCTAACCTGGTTCCTTCTGCCTTGTTCCCTAAGAATCAGTGCACTGGGACTAAAATAAAACAGCAGTGTCTAGGGAATACAGGCTCATCTGACATATTAAAATAGACTAGTGAAAAGAGCAGAGGACCTGGGTTCTAATCCTGACTGCCATTAGAATGCAGCATGATGGTAGACAATCTTCTCTTTATCTCAGTTTCCTTATCTGTAAAATGGGGTTTCAACACATATTCTCCCTTGTTCACAGACTGTGAGATGTGTGGGACTGAGACCGTATCTAATTTGAGTATCTTTAATCTGCCTCAGCATTTAGTACCCTGCTTAGCATAGAATAAATGCTTAACAGGCAATACATTAGTATTCTCATTACCATTATTGTTATTGTCATTATTATCGAAATAATTATAAATAATATACATAATATAATTTATATAGTTATCTTTGTTTTCAATAAGTTGAAATAACTGCCTAGTGGACAGACCATGAACCTGAGGTTCAGTGGACAAGGGTTGGAATCCCAATTCTGACGCTTGCCTACTGAGTGACCTTGAGCAGGTCATTTAACTTCTCCATCTCAGTTTTATTCTTTTTAAAATGGGAATTAAATGCCTTTCTCCCTACCCACTTGGTTGTGAGGCCCAGATGGGACAGGGACTGTGTCTGACCTCATTATCTTGTACTCCTGAACTTAATAGCCATCTCTTTCAAACATGCCCATGACTCCTAAAAAAAAAAGCCTCTCGATTCCACAACTCCTTAAGACCCCATCTCTCTCCTATCATTCCTCTCCAAACTCCTTTAGTGAGTTGTTTTCATCCATTGTCTCAAGTTCCTCTTCTCCAGTACCCTCATTCACTAACTCCAATCTGTCTTCCACTCACTTCAGTCCACACAAATGATCTCCTTCTTGTCAGATCCAATTGCCTTTACTCCATCTTAATCCTCCTTAACACCTCAGGTGCCTTTGTCATTGTCGACTACTATCTTCTCCAGGTAGCATTCCAGGAAGTGAACCTTAGCTTCACTGATACGGTTCTCTCCTGGTTCCCTTTCTATCTCTCTAGCTGCTCATTCTCAGGCTCTTTGGTGGCTTCTCTTCTGATCTAACTGTGGAAGTCCCTCAAGATTTGGGTCTGGGCCCCCTTCTATCCTCCATCTGTACCTAATCCCTTTGGAGAAATCATTCACTCTCATGGCTTCAAGAACACTTCTATGCAGATGACCCCCAAATCTACATCTCCAGCCCTGATCTCTCTCCCTCTCTGCAGTCTCACATTTCCTCCTGCCTTCAACACAACTCTAATTGGATATTCCAGCAACAGCTCAAACTTAACATGTCCAAAATGGAACTCAATCTTCCCACCCAAACTCCGTTCTTCCCCTGATTTTCCCATTATCATAGACAATACCACTATCCTTTCTGTCTCACAAGCCTGTAACTTTGGCCTAACCAAAGAGATATTTGGTTATCTCTTTGCTTATAAGAGATAACTTATCTCTCTTATTCAACCTGTCACAAAATGTTGTCAATTCAACCTTCACAACATTGCTAAAATCCAACCTTTCATCTCTATTCCAACTGCTATCATTTCAATTCAAGGACTTATCCTAGCCTGCCTTGATTATTGTTTTCCTTCTAGCTGCCTTCCCTGCTTTTTGTCTTGCCTCACTCCAGTCCACTTTACTCTGTTGCCTGGATCATTTTTCTTCAAATGTTTCCCCAAACCTCAACAACCTGCAGTGGTTGCCCATCCATCTCCACTTCAAACAGTAACTCCTTACCATTGGTTTTAAAGTACTCAATCACCTTGTCCCATCCTATCTTACCTCAGTGCTCACCTACTACAACCCAGCCCACATACTCTGGTCCTCTAATGCCAACCAACTCACTGTACCTCTATCTCATCTAGGTCACTAACGACCTCTCACCCACATCCTGTCTCTGGCCTTTCATCTTCATAACCTGTCTCTTCCTTTCCTCTTCATAATCAACAATTATTCTACCTACATTAAAAGCCTTATTGAAGGCACATCTCCTCCAAAAGACCTTCCTTGCCTAAGTCCTCATTTAATCTTTTTCCATTCCTTTTTATGTTGCCCTGATTTGCTTTGTTTCACATCTCTCCATGGTACTTATTACTTATCTGTTAATTATATTAATGTATGTCTCTCCCCCTAGACTATGAGCTCAATGAGGGCAGGGAATGTGTCTACCAACTCTGTTGTGTTGTAGTCTCCCAAGTGCAGAGTGTAGTGCTCTGTATACAGTAAAAGATCATTAAATATGATTGATTGATGGATACCATTCTAGGTAAACAGTAGAAAATACTATTGATATTGATATTATTGCTGCTGTTATTGTAAAGTTATATGTGTAGTTATTGATGTGGCTGAAAAGACAGATTGTGACTAACACATCCTGTCTTATTCTCACATTTAAAGGTAGATTTTTGCAGACCCTCTCTCTGTTATGGAATCTGCCTACTGAAATCCTAGTATACACAGAGGCTTTATTTAAGGAGAACAATTCCTTTTTCTAATACTGCCACCAGGCTAGCCTGCCCCTCCTGTGACCTCCCAAGAGTCAATTACTATATTCCATTGCTTGAGACTGTGCTATACTTTGTCTTTATATATTTATTCTATCTTGCTAGTGTGACTATACTCTCTATCTGGTCCTCAAACAAAATAATAACAACAATATTGAGAAATAGTAATAATTCTGGTATTTATTAAATACTTATTCTGTGCCAAACACTGCTCTAAACACTCTGGATAGTTGCCAGATAACTAGGTTGGGTGTCGTCCCTCTCTCTCACATGGATCATAGTCTAAGTAGAAGGATATTGAATCCCCATTTTGCAATTGGGGAAATTGAGGTACCAAGATCACACAGTGGACAGGTGGCAGAGCTGAGATTAGAGTACTGGTCCACTAACTCTCAGACCCATGTTCTTTCCCCACTTAGATCTCTAACAGTTGTCCTTTCTTCTTCTGTTCCTGTCCAGCACATTTATATTACTGAAAATTTTATTATACTGTTGGTGAGTTGATTGCGTTCCAAGACCTCATTCTTGATAATCTTGTTATGCCATTTGATGCTCTGTTTAATAACAACCGTGAAACTGCTCTAGAATCTGAATGTTACTCCTGAGGTAGGTTTCATAGTTAAATAGAATGTTGGAGACACCAACAACATTTTAGACTTCCAATTTAGTATGGAGTTTGATCTACCCATTTTCTGCCCCCAATCTTTTGCAGTCTTCTGAAAGCTATGCTAACTTTCTAAGTGCTGTTTCTCTCCTTTTCTCTCTCTATCTCTTCCTATAAATATATATATATATATATATATATATATATATATATATACACACACATACATATATTTTATACATATATAATCATTATATGTCATATTATCTGGATATTCATTTTCAATCACAGCTCTAAGTTTTATGTTGTTGATGAAAAGCCTTGATTCATCATTTTCATTTATATCATTTTCCACTGGATCTACCGCGTAGCCTTGGTGCAATCTGTGATGGGGAAGGAGGGGAAATATGGAAATTTAACTATGACTCTACTAGCCATTTACTCATGCAGTGGTCTGAAGATGTGATGGAGTATTTATAACATGCAGGAAAACTACTTCACTTATGGAGTTAATTTACAAAACTTGGGTAAAACCATTACTCAAAAACTAAATCATACTCTCACCTATTTAGACTCTGAGCCCTATGTGGAACAGAGATTGTGTTCAGTCTAATTATCCTGCATCTATCCCAGGCTTATTACAGTGTCTGGCATATAGTAAACGCTTAACAAGTACCAAAATTTTATTAAAGCTAACATTTCCACTCAGTATTACTGCAAAAAGAATAGCATTTTCAGAACTCTATTCTAATAATGTTGGTATTTGTTTGTTAAGTGCTTACTATGTGCAGAGCACTGTTCTAAGCGCTGGGGTAGATACAGGGGAATCAGGTTGTCCCACGTGAGGCTCACAGTCTTCATCCCCATTTTACAGATGAGGGAACTGAGGCACAGAGAAGTGAAGTAACTTGCCCACAGTCACACAGCTGACAAGTGGCAGAGCAGAATTCAAACCCAGTACCTCTAACTCCCAAGCCTGGGCTCTTTCCACTGAGCCACGTATATTTTGGGGTATTTTTTTCCTATTTTTTTCCTAGGTCAGATACATCAGGAATCTACTTCTAAATCAATCTGCATCACATTTAATGCTTCAGATACAAAATTATATTTTTTTTCCTCCTTGGAAGCGCTGTATACAGGACAGAAATGTGTGCAAAATAAATAAAATAACTGCAGTTTTAAAATTTAAAATCAGTAGAATGTATTCATTAAACAACTTTCAGTCTGACAACTTTGCTCAGAATTCTTTCCTAACAAGGCTCAGTCATATACTTTTGTTTGCTAGCATATTTGCTTTGAAAAGAGAAGAAATTATTTCTTGTATTAGTACAGGTTCCCAACAGCGTAAGTGCTCACTAAATACAATAATAATGTTGGTATTTGTTAAGCGCTTACTATGTGCAGAGCACTGTTCTAAGTGCAGGGGTAGATACAGGGTAATCAGGTTGTCCTACGTGAGGCTCACAGTCTTAATCCCCATTTTACAGATGAGGTAACTGAGGCACAGAGAAGTTAAGTGACTTGCCCACAGTCACACAGCTGACAAATGGCAGAGCCGGGATTTGAACCTGTGATCTTTGTCTCCCAAGCCCGTGCTCTTTCCACTGAGCCATGCTGCTTCTCCATACCATTGATGAGGATGATGATATTTCTGGGCAGATCCACAGTGGGACCTCTATATAAATGAAATATTAAAAAAAAAAAAATTTGAATGGAGCCAAGTAGTTACCAGCAAATGTAGTCCTGTTAGTCATGAAATAAGAATAATGGAACCAACCTGACCTAGGATTTCCTCTCAAGTTCAAAGCAATGAAAACAACTCAGGTCTCAGGAATTTTGACCATGTATCTTTTGCATAGTTTGTTAGGTAGGTTCATGGTCCTTAACAAATGCTAACTCATTATTCAATTAAGCCTGGAACAAATATCTTCTCAGAAAACACTATTTGGTCTTCATGTTGAACCAAAAGAGGAAAGAAAAAGGGAAAGATAAAGAAAAGTGAATTTTCATCACCTGGCTCCTTTCTCTTCCCTTCACTCTTCTGTAAGGGCTGCCTTTTTCTGTCATTCTCTAGAGCACCCAGGCTGCACTACAGTCAAAATTCTTAAACCTTTGAATTGGAAGATTCATACCTATTGACATTTTCTGGACATTATTGAATTTCATATCATAGAAATCATATTAGAAATTATATATATTAGAATAATATATTAGAAATTATTAGAAAGAATGATGGTTTATTTGGTGCTTTTCTATAATATATGAAAAGTCATACTTTTAATATTGCCCTAATGGCTAATATGCTGTTAGATTTTATTAGTATCTGTAGTGTAGATAAGGCAGCTGAATGACCAACAATCAGTCTTAGTTTTAGTCGTGTAAAAATTGTACTTAGCAATAATGTTGCATTTACCATTTATATCTCATTGCATTGTAGTGTTCTCTTCATGACAGAATCTTTTCCAGGTTTTTGATCCAAGGAATGAGTTCTTATTCTTGCTGTCCTACACTGGGCGGGTCTATATTTTGCTTCTGTCTCAAAGCTAAACAAAACTAAGCCACCTGGTTTGTTTTATTTCTTCTTTATACATCATGGCATCATTAGGTTCCAAGCTGCCAAAGCAGCAGAAGTCATTGAAAGCATTCAACTCTGGTTGTCAATGAAAATTCTCAGTTGTGGGTAGCATCATGGACATCATCATTTACTATGGCATTTATTAAATGCCTGCTTATGTGCCAAGTTCTGAGGTTAGCTACCTCAAAATCAGATCAGACAGTGTAGATTGCCATTTGCTGGCTGAAAACCTCAGGCTTCTTCTGGCTGAATAGTAATCCATGTGACTTGGTTGATTCTGCACAATTGTCCATGAGAAACTGCATAGTCACCAGTGTTTAACAGTTCTAGTTTTGAAGTTTCTCTTGGCTGCTGAGTTAGAAAAATGTCCCGTTATCTCATGCTTGTATTTTGGCACCATCTTCAAGATCCTGTCGTACTTTCTCAAGCAGTTCAGCATTTATTTATTTAGTTAATACTCACAGTAAAAGTATTTATAAATACCCATTGGGTGCAATACACTGTGTTAAGAACCTGGGGAAGCACAACAGAAGCATATGCTATGTTCTCTGCCCCCCAAGTCCTTAAACACAAATGAGAAAGGCAAAAGTAAAAATATGAACGAATGGGGTGTTCAGATAAACTAAATGTATGTGCACTCAATGATTTAGTTACATTTAAGTGATTAAAGATAGTATTCATGAATATATAGGTGCTAGGAATGATACAACTTTGGTTTGGGGAACTAATCAGAGGAGGTAAGTTTTTTGGAGGGCTTAGATTGTTGATAAGCATGTCCTGTAAACCACGTCTGTATCTGTTTCAAGTCCACTTGTTGTTGTCTTATGCTGTCAAGTCACATCCGACCCATATGACTCCATGGACACATCTCTCCCAGTACACCCCACCTCCATCGGCAATTGCTCCGGTAGTGGATCCACAGAGATTTCTTGGTAAAAATATGGAAGTGGTTTACCATTGCCTCTTCCACACAGTAAACCTGAATCTCCACCCTTGATTCTCTCCCTTGCTGCTGCTGCCCAGCACAGGCAAGTTCTGATCTGTAGCAGATTGCCCTCCACTTGCTAGCCATTGCCCAAGCCAGGAATGGAATGGACATACCTCTGCTTGACTCTCCCTCCCATAGTTGAGACAGATATGGTACTGGAAACTCTCTAGGTGCGACCCTGAGAGGTGCTCAGGTCAACTAAAGTCAAGTGCTTAGTAAGTGTTCTGCACACAGTAAGTGTTCAATAAATACAATTGAATGAATGAACTACCCCACCTTTATTCCTAGATTGTGAGCCATTGAGTTACAGGGTCATGCCTAGTTCCCACTTATATACTCTTTCCTAGGGCTTACTACAGTACTCTGCATACAGTAAGCACTTAATAAATGTAATTATGACTAAGGAAACACTGGGTTAAAGAACTAGGTGGATATAAAACTAATGGAATAAATGTTAGCCCCTGTTCTATGTGGGGCTCACAACCAAGGAGAGGAGAGACAGATAAGACAAGGGTTTCAAACAGTAAGGAACAAAAAAGTCAATACTCTAGTCTTAGACTCTAATATTAGGAGAAATATAATGGAGCCCTCACTCACCTCACTGCTCCAGGTGAGGAGTCTTGATTTGCTGAAGGTAGACGTTAAGGTAGACTTCTGTACTTGTTCAGGAGGTGGTGACAGACTGTGAATCCCAGTCTTATTCAATCAATCTCCCTGAAAGTTGACCAGGTTCCTAGAATTGTTCCATATGGTGACCATCAAAATTGAAGGGTCTTTGCCCAATATTTTTCCCTTTACTAAAGGAATGAGGAGGAAGAGGTAGCAGATCTTATCTTGCTCAAGTACTGAATAACTATATTAACAACAGATCTGCTGCCATGGCCACTGTCACCCAGATCAACATTTGCAAGTGCCTGCCAGAAGCTCATTCACAGCCCATCATTGGGCAGGGATTGTCTCTATCTGTTGCTGAATTGTACATTCCAAGTGCTTAGTACAATGCTCTGCACATAGTAAGCGCTCAATAAATACTATTGAATAAATGAATGAATGAAAGACTAGGGGTGAGCAGGAATTGAGTCAGAGCCCTTTAAAGACTGTAAGCTCCTGGTGAGCAGGGAATGTGTCTGTTGTTTCTATGTGGGATAGGGACTGTGTTTAATCTGTTTCCATCCCAGCACTTTGAAGTGTTTGAAACTTAATAAGCATTTAACAAATGCCATAAAAAATTGATCAATTAATCAATCAATGGTAATTATTGACTGCTTAGCATGTGTGTAGTGTACTATAATGAGTGCTTGGGAGATTACAATGTGACAGAGATGATAGACACATTCCCTGACCAGAGTGAATTTAGAGTCTAGAAGGGTACAAAACGATAATTTAAATACATAGCATATGGGTATGTACCTAAGTGCTGAGGTGCTGAGGGAGGAGTGAATATCAAGTGCCTAAAGGGCACAGATTAAAGTGCATAGACAATGCCTCTGAGGAGATGTGACCTTAACAAGGCTCTGAAGGTGGGGATAGTGGTGGTCTGATGTTTAAAGAGAGGAGGTAAGTTCCAGGCCACAGGGAGTACATAGCCAAGGGATCAGCAGCAGGAAAGATGAGATTGGGACACAGTGAGCAAGCTGGCACTAGAAGAGCAAAGTATACTGACTGGGTTGTAGTAGGAGATCAGTGAGGTAAGGTAGTAATAATAATAATGTTAGTATTTGTTAAGTGCTTACTATGTGTAGAGCACTGTTCTTAGCGCTGGGGTAGGTACAGGGTAATCAGGTTGTTCCACGAGGTAAGCTGATTAAGTGTTGTAAAGCTGATGGTAAGAGGTTTTTATTTGTTGTTCATTCACTCAGTCATATTTATTGAGTTCTTACTGTGTGCAGAGCATTGTACTAAGCTCTTGGAAAGTACAATTCAGCAACAGAGACAATCCCTGCCCACAGAGTGCTCACAGTCTAGAAGGGGGGAGACAGACATCAAAAAAAGTAAACAGGCATCAGTAGCATCATTATAAATAAATATAATTATATATATGTACACATCATTAATAAAAATAAATAGAATTATAATTATAAATACATACATATATACGCAAGTGTTGTGGGGCGGAGTTGGGGTCTAGATCAAAGGGAGCAAACTGAGGCAAGGGGGAGGGGAGGGGGAGCAGAAGAAAAATGGGGACTTAGTTTGGAATGGATGTTATTGGAGGAGATGGGCAAACACTGGAGGTTCTGAGGAGTGGGAAGATGTGGACTGAATGTTTTTTAGAGTGATGTATGAAATGTACTGGAGAGAGATTAGGTGTTAAGGAGGTCAGACAGAAGGCATATATAGAATTCAAGGTGTGATAAGACACACTTTGCTTGGATCAGTGTAGTAACAGTTTGGATGTAGTGGAAAGAATGGATTTTAACAATGCTGTGAAGGTGGAACCTAAAGGATCTGGTGACACATTGAATGTGTGGGTTGTATGAGAGAGATGATTTAAGAATACTGCCAAGTTTATGGGCTTGTGAGACAAGGAGAATGGTGGTGTCCTCTACAGTGATGGAAAAGACAGGGGCAGGACAGGTTTGGGTGGGAAGCTGAAGAGTTATATTTTGGATGTGTTAAATTTGAGATGTCAAAAGGGCATCTCAAATGCTCCTGAATTAATGCGAGCTAATTCTCCAGAGTCACAGAGATGGTAGTTTGGGTCAAGTGACTCTAATAGATACTTTCTGGCCCTATGATTCTACATAAGTAATTTATCTTGCATTTTTTATAATTTCCTTATTTTATTAAAAATAATCTAACATGACATAACTACATTTAACTTTACAAGGTAGCCCTAAAAAGGCAAGCAACCTACCACTAGAAAATAAAATCTATTTAGCAAAAAAGTTACAACGATGGCATTAAAAATCATACAACTAGCAGAAAAAAAAAAACCTTAATCTAAACTCGATATATTTCTTTAAGGCAGGTTTACATTAGCTAAGAGGAGTGGTTAATTGGAGCTGGTCAAAAAATCTTTTCCTTCACTAAGTTTACTAAGATTTGAGGTAAAAATACATTTTGAGTGAATTATTTAAATAATTTCCTTAGCCTTCCACTTCTCTTTTCAATTATAGCCCTAAGCTCTATCACATATTTTAAATACATTTTTTATCAATGCTGTATTATGTTTAATGCCTTGTAGATTTGTGATAGCAAATATCAAACATCATAGTTCAAGGCTGTGTCTTTTATAAGACTTCAGTATAACACTACGGAGAGAACACTATCCTATAAATCTTGCGCAAATGTGACATTTTGAACGAGATTTATTAATCATGAGCAAAATCACCGTAGCAACTATACTATTTCTGCATTATTCATAATCCTATATAAGGTTAAATGCTGTTGTGAAATAATGTGAAGTATTAAGGTGACAACTGAAGCAAATTGAAAGAAAAGAATCAGATTTTTAAGATAAACAAAACTATCCAAAGCCTTTCCCCTAATTCCCAACTCCAGACTCACATCAGAGCACAAGCCACCTCTAATACTTACTCTGTATATATTTTCACCCTTACCCAGGATATGTATCAATAAGTATATCAATTGTATTAATAATGATAATTATGGTATTTGTTAAGCACTTACTATGTGCAAAGCACTGTTCTAAGTGCTGAGCACCGTTCTAAGCACTGTCCACTGTGCATATAGCACTGAATTAAGCTCTTGGTTCTAAATATACTTGGTAGCGTGTTCCCTTTTCATGAGGAGCTTATAGTCTAGAGGGACTGTATGTAAATGTATATTCAATTGTACCATCAATTACTTCTTTATTCAAGTAATAATGTTGGTATTTGTTAAGCGCTTACTATGTGCCTAGCACTGTTCTAAGCGCTGGGGTAGACACAGGGGAATCAGGTTGTCCCACGTGGGGCTCACAGTCTTAATCCCCATTTTACAGATGAGGGAACTGAGGCACCGAGAAGTTAAGTGACTTGCCCAAAGTCACACAGCTGGCAAGTGGCAGAGCCGGTGTTCGAACCCATGACCTTTGACTCCAAAGCCCGTGCTCTTGCCAGTGAGCCACGCTGCTTCTCTGTAAGAGAATGTAACTTACATTCAAGTGTAAGTTCATTGTGGGCAGGTAATACAGTTTCAGTCTCTGCTCTTTCCCAAATGCATGGCATGGTATCCATGTGTGCTCAATAAATGTAATTCCATCAAAATGCTATTCAGGCATTTAGAAATTTTTAAATATAGTTTTCATGATAAATGTACAAATATTAGGGAAGCTGATGGAAGATATATTGTCAAAACTTCTTTAGTAATTATTTATTCACTTCTTGGCTATAGTTATGGTATTTGTAAAATATATACTGGGTAAACTGGAGTGCTGGAGTGGATAGGATTTTATAAAGCCACTCATAGTCCTATCCTTCACAGAGTTCACAGTCTATTTACTCCCCTTTTACGGAAGAAGAAAGTGCAGTCCTGTAACAGTGTGACTTAACAAAAGTCACATAACAGGCCTGTGGCAGAACTGAAATTTGAACCTAAGTCTTCTGACACCCAGTTACATGCTATTTCTGCTGACAAATCAATCAATCAGTGATATTTGTTGAGTGCTTACTTTGTGCAGAGCATTTTAGAGAGCACTCAGGAGAGTAAAATGCAACAAAATTAATATTCACCGTCCCTGTTTATGATGAGTTTAAGTCTAGAGGACCACATTTCAGGTGACTAAAAACGAATCTCTGGCAGCATTTATAGAGGCCAAAGATGCATTTCAGATTTAACTTGTTTTCCATTTTTGGTTTCTGTGAGAACAAATCTTTAGTTGGTAATCTAATTAGGCACTCCCAAAGATCAAGCACCACCAGCTTCCTTAAGCAGCTGGACTCCCAGCTGGGTGTGTTGTTGTGTGTGTAATGACTTTGGTAATTTCCTTTCTTTTCATGTGTCTTTCTGTAAGTAAGATGCATTGTTTAAAATGAGATTTCCTTTGCAGACGGTACTGTATCCGCTGTTTTGGTTATTCGAATTGATTTATGCACTTAACTGTTATACTTATATCTATTTTAGTCATCTGCTAAAATCTTTAGGCCGAGCTTGTTTTTAATCAGACTCTTAGATGACGTTTTTGTGATAGCTGCCAAGAGTATTGAAACCCTATTATTGACTGGAAAATTCGTATAATATTTGTTGTTAATGGAGAGTTCACAGTGAACTTCACATAGGTACATTACGAAGCTAGCAATACAACACTAGCTTAGAGCGGTATTACCTAAAGATAGTTGGAGGAACATGCTCATTTCATTCATTTATTCACTCACTCATTCATTCAATCATATTTACTGGGAGCTTACTGTGTGTAAAGCATTGTAATAATAATGTTGGTATTTGTTAAGCGCTTACTATGTGCCGAGCACTGTTCTAAGCGCTGGGGTAGACACAGGGGAATCAGGTTGTCCCACGTGGGGCTCACAGTCTTAATCCCCATTTTACAGATGAGGGAATTGAGGCACAGAGAAGTTAAGTGACTTGCCCAAAGTCACACAGCAGACAAGTGGCCGAGCCGGGATTCGAACCCATGAACTCTGACTCCAAAGCCCGTGCTCTTTCCACTGAGCCACGCTGCTTCTCTACAGCGTGTACAAAGCACTTGGGAAAATACAATACAACAACAAACAGTGATATCCCCTGCCTACAACTAACTCACAGTGTAGAGTAGTGTAGTGTAGTGCAGTGTAGTGTAGTAGCCACAGTGTAGTGGCTCTTTCCACTGACCCACGCTGCTTCTCTACAGCGTGTACAAAGCACTTGGGAAAATACAATACAACAATAAACAGTGATATCCCCTGCCTACAACTAACTCACAGTGTAGAGTGCAGGAGACAGACATCAATACAAATAAATGAAATCCCTTCCTTGACCTCCATTCTCATGGTTTGGGATGTTTTTCTGCCACCCATAATGTTTCTATTCATGGACATTTTCCTAATCAAGTATGTAAATCTTCATATATTAATATTTTCTGTGTCCACAATTTTTTTCTGCTTACAACCTGCATTATAATTGCAGCATGGAAAACAGTGTTGTTCATTGTTTACCTTTAACTTATCATGTTCAAACTTTGATGGGAGACTCCTGGTCCTGGGGTTATGGGATTTGGTGAACAATAGTTCCACTTCATCCTGCCAACATCCTTCATCCTGTACCAATAAAAGTTATTTATTGCATTTGCATGCAGTTTGCATTTCTTTTTGAGAGCCATATTCCAATTGAAGCACTTAGTGTAGTTAAAATGTTAAATTGTTTGTGATATTTGGATTAGCATTGAGAGAATGAATATTGCAAAAGGTTAGAAAATAGGACTTAGAACTTCAGACAAAATGAATTGGAAATTTTAGTCAAAAGAAGAGATTTAAGGTTGACTTAATCACAGTCTTCTGTCTGGGAATATCTCTGTGCATCCAAGCCTGGTAAAATTGTTTTGGGAATAATATTGTTGCAGAGAAGAACTAAGGAACCTTAAAGTGCCAAGTGGACTCATTTAGCCAGAAATTATGAGGGCTAAAACCAAGATGATGTCCAGAAGGGGGAGAGGATGTTGTGAATCCTGAAATCGTTGTGGAAGAACTGGTGGGATTTCAGGATAGATATCTCCAGAAAGAGGTGTAGTACAATTCATTTTGGACTCAGATTTATTCACATTAAGATTGTGTTTAATAAATAGTATATATTAAGCACTTACTGAGTGCAGTGCATAATATGATGTGTTTGGAAGACTACAATAGAGTTTGTTGAGATTATCCCCTATTAGAAGGCACTTACAGTCTAGCCTGGGAAATAGACACTAAAATAAATTGCAGTTAGAAAGAGGTGAAAGTTTTAAAGTATAAAAATGCTATGGTATGGAGGGGATAAGGTGAGTACAAAGTTGTTATGAGAAAAGCATGGCCTGGTAGTGGATAGAGCATGGCTCAGGTAGACAGAAGGACCTGAATTCTAAGCCTGGATCTGTCCCTTGTCAGCTGTGTGACCTTGGGCAAGTCAATTCACTTCTCTGTGCCTGAGTTATCTCATATTTAAAATGGGGATTAATACTGAGCCCTATATGGGACATGGACTCTGTCCAACCTTGTATCTACTCCAGTGCTTATTACAGTGTCTGACACAGTAAGTAAGTGCTTAACAAATAACATAAAAAAAAGAAAAAACCACTGCTCTGGCTGTTTTAATTTTTAAATTCATCCTACCACAAATGCTATAATTTCTTACAACTGAATATCTCCTAGATATATCCCCTTCTTCACCACCCAAAACATTACAGCTATAAACTCGCCCCGCTCCGGTCTATTCTTCACTCTGCTGCCCGGCTCATCTTCCTGCAGAAACGATCTGGGCATGTCACTCCCCTTCTTAAACAACTCCAGTGGTTGCCTATCAACCACCGCTCCCAACAAAAACTCCTCACTCTAGGCTTCAAGGCTCTCCATCACCTTGCCCCTTCCTACATTTTCTCCCTTCTCTCTTTCTACTGCCCACCCCACATGCTCCGCTCCTCTGCCGCCCACCTCCTCACCATCCCTCGGTCTCGCCTATCCCGCTGTCGACCCCTGGGTCACGTCCTCCCGCGGTCCTGGAACGCCCTCCCTCCTCACCTCCGCCAAACTGATTCTCTTTCCCTCTTCAAAACCTTACTTAAAAATCACCTCCTCCAAGAGGCATTCCCAGACTGAGCTCCTCTTCCCCCTCTACTCCCTCTGCCATCCCCCCTTTACCTCTCCACAGCTAAAGCCTCATTTTCCCCTTTTCCCTCTGCTCCTCCACCTCTCCCTTCCCATCCCCACAGCACTGTACTCGTCCGCTCAACTGTATATATTTTCGTTACCCTATTTATTTTGTTAATGAATTGTACATCGTCTTGATTCTATTTAGTTGCCATTGTTTTTACGAGATGTTCTTCCCCTTGACGCTGTTTAGTGCCATTGTTCTTGTCTGTCCGTCTCCCCCGATTAGACTGTAAGCCCGTCAAACGGCAGGGACTGTCTCTATCTGTTGCCGACTTGTTCATCCCAAGCGCTTAGTACAGTGCTCTGCACATAGTAAGCGCTCAATAAATACTATTGAATGAATGAATGAATGAACTCTGGTCATATCAATGCCATATTGGATGATCACCTTCAGTTGTTTCTCTGTTGCCTAGCTACATTCCATACTGTTGCTTGAGTATAAATAAATACATTAATGTTAGAGAGGTGGTTGATAGTACAAATTGTTTATTCAGGTGTACATTCAAGTTTTTATTTTGATTATTCTTTTTGCAAATATTTATACGTCTGTCTCCTTTTTAGAATGTAAGCAAGGAGGGTGGGCAGGGAACATCTCTGTTTTATACTTCCCATGTGCTTAGTACCATGGGTAATCAATAAATAGTCTTATTATTAAACTGAGTTTGTATAGACAAAATCTGAACATCTGTCATCTTCAAAGCCTCTGTTTAACCCTCCATTTTAGTCATTCTATGTGCATCTATTTCCAATCATAAAGATGATTAAATCCTTTAAAATGGAACTCTTCCTAACATCTCATGCATAGAGACAGATAAGATATTGGCAATCCCTTCTATTCATTCATTCATTCATTCATTCAATCAATCATATATATTGAGTGCTTACTATCTGCAGTGCTCTGTACTAGGCACTAGGAAGAGCACAATATAACAATGAGTAAAGACATCCCCTGCCCACTAATAATAATAATAATAATAATGTTGGTATTTGTTAAGCACTTACTATGTGCAGCGCACTGTTCTAAGCGCTGGGGTAGACGCAGGTGAATCAGGTTGTCCCACGAGGGGCTCACAGTCTTAATCCCCATTTTACAGATGAGGTAACTGAGGCACAGAGAAGTTAAGTGACTTGCCCACAGTCACACAGCTGACAAGTGGCAGAGCTGGGATTCGAACTTATGACCTCTGACTCCAAAGGCCGTGCTCTTTCCACTGAGCCACACTATGTTCTAGAATGTAAGCTCCTTGTGGGTAGGAAAGGAGTCTAACAATTCTGTTATGTTGTACTCTCCCAAATGCTTAGTACAATGTACTGCACACAGAAAGAATTCAATAAATATGCTTGATTTTTAAAAATTGGGGAAAATATTAAAAATATAAAAATTCTACTTCACTGAGATTTCTCTCTCCTTGGTTTAAACAACTGAAACTTAAGACTATTAGAACAGAAGTCATATTCTTCTAGTTAGGACTCTATAACTAGATGGAAGCTTTTTATGATAGTCTTTTAAAAATTTACTGATGTAAAACAATATGATTTAAAAGGACATTATAATTAGCTACTGAATATGAATGTTAAAAGGATAGATTATTTTACATGAATCACACTGTTCTTTTTAAGGCTTGTTCCTCATTCTAAACTGTCACTTCAAGTTCTTCTCGTTTATCTCTACAATAACCTTTTTTATTATGTCAGTATGGTGACACCTGGAGTGTGATTATCACAAAAGAGTCATACATTTTTGCATAACGAATTATAAATACCTATATTTTGAACTCTACAATAACAGAACAGATGATTTCAAATAGCTTCTGAATTTGAAGGTAACTGTAAAATCACTTGGTAAATGAAGCTCATTTAAAAAGCAATCAGTCTCTATATTTATTAAGTTCATGAGCCACCAGCAAACAGAATAAAAGCTGTAATGGAAAGCAAGCAAACCAGCAAAATAGGAGAACAGGAAATAATAGTAACTACAACAACAAAAATGGTAGGAATTATTAAGTGTTTACTATGGGGTGAACCTTTACTAAGCATTTTGGTACATACAAGATAAGTAGATCAATCAATCACATTTATTGAGCACTTACTGTGTGTAGAGCAACAGTACTAATTCTTGGGAGAGTACAGTATAAAAATAACAGACATATTCCCAGCCCACATGATCTTAAAATCTAAAAGAGCAAGATTGGAAACAGTCTCTATCCCACAGAGAGTTCACAGTCTAAAAGGAAGGAACAGTTATCTAAACTTCATTTTACAAATGAGAAGACTAAGGTATGAAAAATTTGCATGACTTGTCCAAGATCACACAGGCCAGTAAGAGAGCTGGAACGAGACCATATGTCTCCTGACTCCCAGGCTTGAGTTCTTTCTATTAGGCGAAATAAGCATTACTTGGGCAAATCAAATATTTGCAAAGGGTAGCAATCAGATGGCATTTATTGAGTATTTACTATGTGCAGATCATTCTTCAAAGCACACAGGAGATCAAAATACAACAGAATTATCTGTAATATCTGTAATTTTTATTTAAGGAACAGACATTTCCAAATATTGTAATATCTATATGAAAATGAAGTAGAAAGGAAAGATTATGTTGACTAATACAATTTAGGAATAAAGCTAGGTCCATTATTTCAGTCTCCAACATATACATACATCATTCACAGATTTGCTCCTGCTTTTGGCAAATAGATTAAGGGGTAAATAGGACAGGATAATTCTACCACTGAACTGCTGTGCTACTTTGGTCAAGTCATTTAAACTCTTTGAGCCTGTTTCCTTATTTGTAAAATGGGGATGATATGCCAGCTGTTCCTTCCTATTACTGAATTTGAGCCTTATATGGAACAAGAACTTTGTCAGAATTAATTACCTTGTATTTACTCTAGTGCTTAGCACAATGTTTTCCACTTAAAAACAATTATCATTATTATTATTGTGCAGATAAAAATATAGAGGGAGTGAGAGAGCAAGAATAAAGACAGTATAAAGAATATTCCCTGATCTGAACACTCTGACAAAGTAAGACCCATTTTACTACTAACTAAATCTTTTCTGGAACTACTGCTGAATATAGTTCTATAATACCTATGAATGCTGGCTTTATGTTTGTATGGAACACAACATCATTCACTCTTATATGTTAAATCATGCATTCAGTTGTCTCCATTTATATTGTATCAAAGCAGTTGAAAATCCAATTGAAAAGTTTCTTTAGACAGCCATTGTTCAAGAACATGATGTCAATATTAATAAAGGCTGAATTTCCCCTTGGCTCACTTCTTACAGATAAGCTTTTCAATAATACACTGCTTGCACCAAAGGTCTGATGGGACTGGGAATAGTAAAAAAAAGAACACACTAATAAAAGAATGTTGAATGTTTTTATATTAAATTTCCCCACAGGCAAACTGAAAAGCCTACTTAGAGAACGCCAATCAACATGGCACTTATTAAATGTAACAAGAGTCCTGTTACAACAGATCTTTAAAGACCCTAAAAATGAATTAGAAAATAGAGACAAAAGACAATTACAAATGTATTTGAAAATGCAAACCCTGAACACCTGACCTGATACTCACTAACTTGACATTTGGGTTATTTGATCATCAAAAGAATCTTCTTTCATAGAAGTCTCTAGCTATATCTTAATTCTACTTAAATGCAATATATGATTTTAACATTTAAATGTCTGGACTTCTTTCATATAAGCAAGAAAATAAAACTATTATTATGATTTTTTTTTGTTTTCTACCTCCAAAAGGGCTACAGCAACTCCAGTATTCAGCTATGCCTCCAACAGTCCAGAATCTTATGATTAAAAGAGGAAATTGCTAAAATTTAATTAATATAATATTTAATGAGAAATATTAGTGATTGAATCACAATTTAGGGTGATAAAATACTCATGACACTCCTGGAAGGCCTAAGAACACTGACAACATGAAGCTGGCTCTGCCACCCATCATTTCAACCTAAGATTAAGCAGTAAGTGTACCACCATCAAGGTTGTGACAAATATATCTATCGTTTGTAGCTCCTACCCAAATCTGAGATTTTTGCCTTGGGCTCAGCAAAAAAAAAAAAAAAATCCATTGTTAAACATTACTCATTTCCTCCAGATGCACAAACCATAGATGGGAAATAGTACCTTAGACATTTTGGCTGAGGATCCATTGATTTTCAACATACGTCATGTAGCTTGGATTAAAATGGAATTTATTTCTAATGGTTAGGAAAGTAAAATGGGAATCTTCCCTCATTTGAAAAAAGGGAATTATAGGTCACTATTAGATGGGAAAGTAATGGACTTTTTCTTACCAGGAACAGAATATCACAAAGGAAAGCATACATTCAGAAGTCATTCTAATCAGCTACCAACGTTGGTTTTGGTATCGTAAAGGAAATCAAAGATACCTACAAATATATTTGGGGAGGGAGGGGGGTTGTTAGAGAGAGATGAGCTAGGACCAAAAATGATGGCAACTTGCAGTCTGGATACCAATGAAAGTGCATAAGTAGTGAGGTTGAAGAGATAAATGAGCTGAACAGACAAATGAGTAGAACTATAGCAAAGAAGCATACATTCAAAGTCATAGAGGTCAGGCTGGTTTGTGGATTTCCCCCAAGAATGCTCATCTGTATAAATGCAGAAATGGAAGAAGCTGATCGTACGGGTGATCCAGGGCTGAAAATTACAAGTATTCATTCATTCACTCATTCAATTGTATTTATTGAGCGCTTACTGTATACAGAGCAATGTACTAAACACATGGAAATTCACCAGTAGAAACAGTCCATGCCCACACCAGGCTTATAGTCTAGAATGGGAAGACAGACATCAAAACAAGTAAACAGACAGTGTAAATAAATAGAATTATAGATATATACACATCAAAACAAGTATACAAGTAATAGTATAAATAAATAGAATTATAGATATGCACCAGTGCTGTTAGGCAGGAAAGTGGGGTAGAGGAAAGGAATCGAGTCAGGGTGATGGGGATAGGAGGACTAGAGTGTCAGAGGAATAGGGGGGGTAGGATTTATTATTGAAAAGCCTTAGGAATCTTCATCTCTGAAATGGGTATTAAAGTTCCTTTTCTCTCTCCCCTTTAGGCTGAGTCCCATATGGGGCAGGGATTGTGTTCCATCTAATTATATTGTATATATCCCTGTATTTCATACAGGGATTGGCATATGGTAAGTATTTAACAAATACCATAATTGTAATTATTATTTTAGTGAATAGTTTGGCTTTGACTGGAGAGAGGAGAGGGTTGAAGTACAGAGATCAAAAAGGAGGCTGATATAGTAGTCAAGATGGGATTTGACAGGTGATTGGATCAGCGGCAGCAGTTCTTATGGCAAGGAAAGAGCAGAATCAGGAGATGTGAAAATACAGCTGAGGGGATTTGGTGACAGTGAATATGCAGGTTTAAAATGAGAAATGAGTAGAGAATAATGGCAAGATTTTGGGTCCATGAGACAGTTGGGGGTCAATAGTGATGAGAAAGTCAGGGTGAGGAGAGGATTTGGGAGGGAAGATGAAGAGTTCTGTTTCAAACACACTGAGTTTAAGATGTCAGCAGGGTATCCAGGTGGAGATGTCTTAAAGACAAGTGGAAATTGAAACTGCAGAAGAGAGATGTTGGGGCTCAAGAGGTAGATTTGAGAGTCATTTATGTAGGGAAGCATTGCACTTGGATGTGTGCCTTTTATTCATCCCATCCTCAGACTGAAATCACATATATATACATAATTTATTAATTTGTATTTATGTCTGTCTCCACTTCTAGACTTTAAGCTCATTGTAGTCAGGAAGAGTGATTACCTATTATGTTACATTCTGCTTTCCTAAGTATTTAGTTTAGTGCTATGCACACAGTAACTACTCAGAGAATACAATTGATTGATTCATTGATTGATAAGGATACTACATAAGTACTGTTGGGGTGGGATAAGCATCCTAGTGCTTTGGGAGTACAGACAGAATTGTTTAGGCAATGTGGAAGGGAGGCAGAACAGGGTAGGGATGGAGGAATAATGGTAGCAAAGTAATTCCTTCTGCATTTGATATTCACCCCATTCTCATCTCCACAACACTTACTTATAGATCTTTAGTTGATTTTAATGTTTGTCTCCTCCTCTAGGCTGTAAGCTCATTGTAGACAGGAACCATGCCTATTTTGTCGTATTGTCCTCGGTAATATTATACTCTGCCAAGCACTCAGTACAGGTTTGGCACACAGTAATAATTATGGTAATAATTATGGTACTTGTTAAGTGCTTACTACATGCCAAGCACTGTTGTTAGTGCTGAGGTAAATACAAGTTCATCAGTTGGACACAGTCCCTGTCCCACCTGGGGTTCACACACTTAATCCCCATTTTACAGATGAGATAACTGAGATCCAGGGAAGTTAAGAGATGTGCCCAAAGTCACCCAGCAGACATAAAGCGGAGGCAGGATTAGAACCCAGGTCTTTCTGAATCCCAGTCCCGTTCTTTAAATACTATTGATTGATTGATTGCCTGGCCTTTGAAATTGTGGAAACATGATCCCCAAGGATCAGTTTTATTTCAAGAGAACCAACAACCATTTTATGCACATTCACACCATAATACATCATCAGTGCATATAGGGCAGTAATAATTCACTCTGAGTACTGTAAGGAATGCTTGTTTAGTTGCAAAGGCAACTAAGACTTATTCATGGAGTATTTTTGTGGGTGATTATGCAATAGTGAAAACACTGACCATTTGAGCATTAAACAAGAAATCTCTTTCACCAGTGCACTGCATCCATCAAAACGAAATAATGGCTTCCTGCCATTTTCTTATGGTATTTAAGCCCTTACTATGTGCCAGGCACTCTACTAAGCACTGAGGTAGATACAAGCCAATCAGTTTGGTCACATTCTCTGTCCCATGTTGGACTCACATTCTTAATCCCCATATTACAGATGAGGGAATTGAGTCACAGAGAAGTTACGTGACTTCCCCAAGTCACACAGCAGACAAATGGCAGAACCAGGATTAGAACCCAGGTTCTCTGACCAATTAAAAGGGAAAGGGAAGTCCTACTGCCAGAAAGACATATGCTTGAATGGCTATCCATAGTTGGTGATGGCTTTTTTTGAACTGTCCAGACTTTTTCCTCTGTGTCTGTATGCCCAATGGATACATTGTGAAGAGGCTGGTAGGGAAAATAGGTACAGCTTATGTATACAGAATACAATATCGATGAAACCCCGGCTACTGTAGATACCAATAGTGCCCTTATACATTTTGTAAGCCATCTAAGTAGGATGAATAATGAATAGTGGTCATTAAGTGCTTACTTTGTGGAGAGCACTGTACTAAGCTCTGGAAGAAAAAACACAGGGGAAAATTAGACATTATTTCTAATGTTAGTATTTGTTAAGCACTTACTATGTGCCGAGCACTGTTCTAAGCACTGGAGTAGATACAGGGTAATCAGGTTGTCCCACGTGAGGCTCACAGTTAATCCCAGTTTTACAGATGAGGTAACTGAGGCACAGAGAAGTTAAGTGACTTGCCCACAGTCACATAGCTGACAAGTGGCAGAGCCGGGAATCGAACCCATGACCTGTGTCTCCGAAGCCCAGGCTCTTTCCACTGAGCCACGCTAGCCCTCTAGAGGCTCAGGATCTAAGAATAAAAGAGGGGAGAGGGTGTGGATGACAGACACATAAAGACAAACCACATAAAATGAACAGAAAGTGTTATATAAAAGAAGGATAGGGCAGTGAAGCTAGAGAATCAGAATTTCAAGTTCTCTCAGAGCTCATCACAGCAGCAATGGTTCCTAGTATGCCACTGCTTCCTCCCTGTCCTGGCTGGAAAAGAAAAGTCCAAAGGCTCTGATGATTCAGTGTAGGGACCAGTTGTGACCTCCCACTGCTATTGTTTCCCCACCCTCTTGGGTCGAGAAGAATCTGTGAATATCATCAGAGTAATGTATTTAACTAGTAAGGATAACTTTATTAGGGTCTTATCCAGAAATTTAAAAATGTTATTGTACTTTTCCTGTTTATCACTGATGTTTCATAGTATTTTTTCTCCCAAGGGATCTATTTTCCATCGGAGAATGGAAAGCAGGATATACTCTGGTGAGAGTCATTTTTCCCAAATATATTTATTTCATTTATTTCTTCACCTATCCCCAAGGTTTCTACAGACTTCCACATTAATCAGTCTTTACCTTTGCCATTTTCTGGATCCAGTTTCTTTCTTGATCTTTAAGCTTTAATCTGGCAGAGGGAAACAATCTATTAAAGTTTATTAGGGCCAAAGAAAACTCTTTCGTAAGTCAAAAAATGTATTCTGTCATTGTAGCAGTCCAACGTAGTACTAAAGCTTCCAAAAGCACAATCTCCTGTTGCCAGTTAATAGCTTGCTTTTTCCACAGAGGCAGATCTATTTTGGAGACACATCCAGGCTATGGGTGAGAAATCATTTCATTGTTTCATTGTTCTCTTCACCTAGATCTGCTATGCCTATACCCACATTAAGGAAAACTTGAGTTCTAGAATTCACCAATTTTGATGCCATGGGCTTACAAATAGGCTGACAGATGTGCACTCTCTCCACCTTCAAGGCCTTATTAAAATTACATCTGCTCCAAGACTAAGCCCTCATTTCCCCTACTACCTCTCCCTTTCTTTCATCCTGGCACTTGAATTTGTATCCTTCAATTACCCCATCCCTAGTCCCACTGCAATTCATGTCCTGTAATTTATTTCAATGTCTGTACCCCCTCTAGACTGTAAGCTCCTTGTGGACAGGGAACATGACTACCAACCTGTTATATCGTACACTCTGTACTCTGCATACAACAAGTGCTCAATTAACATGATTGGTTGATTTCTATCTATACCATACCATATCCAAACAGACATGTTGTCAAAGGAATGTTCCCTAATTCTTTAACTGTGTCCTGATGAAAGGCAAACTCACACTGTGGCAGAAAGATATGTGGTTTCATTTCCTGATGCAGTATGCATTTTTCCATAAACATAGGATAGCTAAATCAAACTGTCATAATAATTGTGGTATTTGTTAGGTACTTACTATGTGCCAGGCACTGTATTAAGCACAGGGGTAGATACCAGTAAATTGGGTTGGATACAGTCCCCATCCCATGTGAGGCTCATAGTTTTAATCTCCATTTTACAGATGAGGTAACTGAGGCACAGAAAAATGAAGTGACTTGCCCATGGTCACAGAGCATACACATAGAGGAGCCTGGATTAGAGCCCATAGCTTTCTGACTTCCAGGCCCATGCTCTATCTAAAAGAGAAGCAGACTCACTGGAAAGATGACGGGTTTAGGAGATGGAGTTCATGGGTTTTAATCCCAGCTCTGCCACATGTCAGCTATGTGACTTTGGGCAAGTCACTTAACTTCTCAGTGGCTCAATCACCTCATCTGTAAAATGGGGATTAAGACTGTGAGCTTCACGTGGGACAACCTGATTACCCTGTATCTACCCCAGCACTTAGAACAATGCTTGGCACATAGTAAGTGCTTAACAAATACCAACATCATCATAATCATTATTATTATTATCTACTAGGTCACACTGCCTCTTGATACAACATGCCGCTTCCCATTTTTGAAGTGCAGTGGTTAAACTCAACTTGTCTTCTATTTCTTTTACAAGTATTAACATAAAGAAAATGGCACAAATGTGGCATAAATATGTTTATGAAAATAGGATATTTTCCCTCAGCAGTTTTATTATTTCTATTATTATTATTTTTATTATTACAAGAAGGAGAATGATTATGTTTATTAAATGCCTACTAAGTGACAAGTACTAAATGCTGGAGTAGATACAGAGCAGTTAAATAGACATTCTTTCCCACATAGGGCTCTCAGTTTAAGGGGTTGGGAGAAAAGACATTTATTCTTCATTTAACAGATGAGGGAACTAAAGTATGGGGAAATTAAGTGACTTGTCCAAGGTGACATGGCAGGCCAGTGACAGAGACAGGAGTAAAAACCCAACGCCTGACTCCCCATTCACTAGGCTACGCTGCTTCCCATTAAAAGTTTGACATGTCATTGACCTAGTGAGAGTAGGGAATTTCACAGAATTAGAATGCATTTTACTGGTCCTAATGATTTTTCTTATATTAGCTCACCAAAGGTATAGGGAAATGATGCTACCCAAAAGTGACTTAAGGTACTTAGGTTCATCTGATTTGGAGAGTATTTTTTTCTGAACTTCATCTTTTCTGATGCTTGTTGATGACCTGGAAGTCAACGGCTTCATTGCCCCTCACTCACCCAACTAATAGTCTGCTAATCTCTGGGAATGGTGTACAGCAATGGAGCAATTGAAAGCAGAAACTAAAGTCTATGTCAGGCAAGCACTCTGACATTAGGTTTCCCAGAAGTAGTTACAGAGCAAATAAAATGGTATATAATTGGTTCTATCTGCACAAACCTATCTCTACTAATTTTAGATAAATGCGCACACCAGGTTGTTTCCACGAAGATATGGACCCAAAACTGAATTTCTACTGGAAAATTTTTTAGGATGAGAAGTATGCTTCAACTTGCAGACATAGACATTGACCTTATAAAATGCAAAATATAATTCTAAAATAGATAAGGAAACTAAAATTCAAAGAAACGGGAGGAAGGGAATGAGAACATGGAGGGAAATATTAAAATTCAACTTCAGAATTCAACTCTTTAACTGAGCGGTAGGAGTAGTTCATAAATTGCCCTTTGTGCTAAGACATTGATGTTCCTTCAGAAAGATTTATATCTCATGTTTGGAGAAGTAAAAAGTGACTAAGTAATTTTATGCTCAAAACACTGATAAATGGTTATTTTCTATCTTAACACTCAGTGATTTATTACAGCCATGAAAATAAGCACTTGCCCACGTGCCAGGCCCATACAAAATCATGGTAGGCTAATGAATGTAAGACAGTGTATGTAATGAAAACCGGGTAGTAGGTTCAATAAGAAGTTCAGTATATTTTTTTCTCCCATGATTCTTTGTGTTCTGTGGGGAACTTTTAAATGTATTTACCATGAGCAATGCCTGTAGTCTCCGTGTCTACAAATAAAGGGTAGTAGTTAAGGGGGAAGTTTTCATCTTCTCTGGAGAAAATGTTTGATCTTCATTACAGTTGAGCATATTTAAAAATATAGATGTTATATTTGTTTAGGGTCTCCATTCATTCATTCAATCATATTTGCTGAGTGCTTGCTGTGTGCAGAGCTCTGCACTAAGTGCTTGGAAAGTACAATTCAGCAACAGATAGAGACAATCCCTACCCATCAACATGCTTATAGGGGAAAAGTTGAGTTATAGGATCAAGATCACTATTGTGGCACAAATTATTAACCAAAAAACCAAGATAACAACCAAAAGAACAGATACGGAGTTTGATTTGATCTTCACTGATGGCAGAGCTTTGCAAATACTACAGAGTGCAAACCACCAAAAAAATGATAGATACTCATAGTGAAAATGCAGGGCTTTTTTCTTAAAAATGTCACACAACTGCAAATTCTGAATACCATACAAAAAAGACTACTGAACCATTTCTGATACCATACTAGCATATGTACTCCTGTAGTATTTCATTATCATTCAGTAACATTTGCTGAACACCCAGTATGCTCACATTTAAAGTGCTTGGGAGAGTATAGTAGAATGAAATGAAAGAACATGATTCTGGCCTCAAGGAGATCACAACCTAGCAGAGAAGACAGACCCTGAAATAAATTTCAGGCACTGAAAAGCAACAGTTCTGAATGCATATCCCTCAACCACTTGCTACTCATCCCAACCCCACAATACTATCACTATCATGGCAGATGTAATGATGATAATTTAAAAAACTAGGTACATTAACTCTGCAAATTTTACATTTTCCCCAATATACATTATTTACTGACAAAATCCTATCATCAATTTTGCACCAAATGAGATATTTAATACTAAATATTTATAGATTCTGGGAAGAATTTTCACCAGAACAGTTTAGGAAAAAATAATAAACCCAAAGACTCAGAAGGTAGAAAATTTTTTTAAAGCATTATGGTATTGTGAATGTATATATTGCTTACTTCAGAAGTGAAGTGAAAGGGTCATGGATAAAATGTGATCAATCAATTATTCAATCAATAATATTTATTGAGCATTTACTATGTGCAGAGCACTGAATTTAGTGCTTGGGAGAATACAATACACCATATTGTAGTGGAGCGGTGGGTGGCTCAGTGGAAAGAGCCTAGGCTTGGGAGTCTGAGGTCGTGAGTTCTAATTCCACCTCCACCGCTTGTCAGCTGGGTGACTTTGGGCAAGTCACTTAACTTCTCTGTGCCTCAGTGACCTCATCTGTAAAATGGGCATTAAGACTGTGAGCCCCATGTGGGACAACGTAATCACCTTGTATCCCTCCCAATGCTTAGAACAATGCTCCAGACATAGTAAGCGCTTAACAAATGTCATCATTATATTATTATATCCCTGACCATAAAAGCTTACAGTCTAGATAAGGAAACAAACTTTAATATGAATAAAGCACAGTAGGGAATATGGGGTGTTTCAATGCTATGGGTATTTTCCAGGATATTGTTTTGGCTTTACAAAATTTGGCCTAGTGCAGATTTGATTCTGTTCTTCCGTAGCCTTCACTGAATTTTTTTTTAATGTCCTCACTATGTGCCAGCATTCTACTAAGCATCATGGTCAAGATAATCAGATTGGACACAGTCCATGACCCACATGAGGCTTATAGTCTTAATCACCATTTTTCAGATGAGATAACCAAAGCACAGAGAAGTGCTTCTTGAAAATAGTCCACTGTTTTTCAAAGTCAACTCTCACCTTATTTCTTGAAAATAACCATGTGGTAGCCCTTATACATTGTTGCAAGTAGAATGCCAAAATCCACCCTTTCTTTTCCATTCAAACTCCTACCACATTAATCCAAGCATTTATCCTATCCTGCCTTGATTATGGCATCAACCATTTTACTAACCTGCCTGCTGCATACCTGTCCCCATTCTAGTCTATGCTTCTCTCTGATGCCCAGATCATTTTTCTACAAAAACATTCAGTCCATGTTTCCCCACTCCTCAAAAGCCTCTAATGGTTGTCCATCCATCTCGGCATCAAACAGAAACTCCTTACCATCAGCTTTAAACCACTCAATCACTTTGGCCTCTCCTACCTTACTTCACTGCTTTCCTACTATAACCCAGCCCGCACACATCGCTCCTCCAATTCCAACATAGTCACTGTACCTCGATCTCATCTGTCTCACCATATAATTCTCATTCATGTCCTCCTTCTAGCCTGAAACCCCCTCCCTCTTTATATCCAACAGAATTCATTCATTCATTCAATATTATTTTTTGAGTGCTTGCTATGTGCAAAGCATAGCACTAAGTGCTTGGGACAGTACAATATAATGACAGACACATTGCTGCCCACTGTGACCTCACAGTATATAGGGGAGGCAGACATTAATTTAAATAAATGAATAAATAGGTAAATAAATTATAGATCTATACTTCTGTTTTGTGAGGATGGAAGGGAGGATGAATGAAGGAGCAAGTAGGAGAGGTGCAGAAGGGAGTGGTGATGAGAGGAGGGCTTAGTCAGGGAAGGCTTCTTGGAGATATGCCTTCAAAAAGGTTTTGAAATTGGGGGAGAGAGATTTTGAAGCGGAAGAGAAGATCACGCTCTTCAACTTCAAAACCTTATTAAAATTACATGCTCTCAACGAGGCCTATCCTGACTAAGCCCTGATTTCTTCTTCTGCTACTCCCTTCTGTGTCACCCATGCACTTGGCTTTACTCCCTTTATTCACCCCCTCCCTCAGTACCACAGCATATCCATAATGTGTTTATATTAATCCATGTCTGCTCCTTTAGACTCTAATTTTGTTGTGGGTAGGGAACATGTTTACCAACTCTGTACCACCAACTTTGTACACTCCCAAGCACATAGTACAGTAAATGCTCAATAAATACAACTGACACTGAATGAAAATTACATTAATAGTCCCTGGTCAGATTTCACCTTAATAGGCGAATTATTAGTGAGCTTTTAATGGTTTGTTAATATTACTTCATTGAGATATAGATATTTTAAAGCTAAAATAAGAGAACATATCTACTTTGAAGAGTTTGGGGTCTCCAATCTGTATTGGAAGAACGGTTTGCTTGAAGGTCTCTAGGACCCAGCGAAGTATGACAGGATCCAGGAGAACCTGAAGTGATTCTGGGAGCTCTTTCAACTCTTTCAGATTTAAGCCTAAACTCCCCTGGTGACATCACAAACTGTTCTTGGAAGCTCAGCAAAAGCAATGAGAATCTTCTTTGCAATCTGTATGATCTATTGAACTGGGAAAATTCCATACTATATAAACCCAACGAATGCAACATGTCCCAAGATCAGTGTTGACCATCACTTCCATTCAGATTAAGAAAAGTCTTAAAATGACAAATATGGTAATGGCCATTTTCACTGACATCCAACCCGTATAAACATTGCAGCATTTTGTCAGTTCAGCAGGTCCAAAGTCATCTATCATCACTGTTACTACTGTCATATATAGTTAACTTCTGCATCAGCCACAGCACTCAGGCTGTGTTACTGATCAGTGACATTGCTATTGGCAATGGGCAACCAAAGAAAACAGAGACTAGAACAGAGTGGAAAAATGGAATATTGGATGGCTTTTTAAAACACTTAGGTTGAGTTTTCCATTTTAGACTTAAAAAACCCTAAAATTGGAATTGTGAAATTTTGAAGTATAAATTTCTAATATCATATGTGAAGTGACTATTAAAGTGCATTTTAGGTAAAGGCCAGTGATTTTCTAAAATGTATGTTCTATGCTTGTTTGTGTTCAACAAAAGCATGCACACCCTTTAGATCTGTGTAGCTGTAAGCTTGTTGGGGGAAGGGAATGTGACTGCTTACTGTTACATTGTACGCTTCCACACGCTTAATACAATACTTTGCACTTATTAATCACCTAATAAATACGATCGAATGAATATGAGGATTATTATGCTTTTTGGACATTTCAGCATGTCATATTTATTTCTCTAGAAGCAATCTTAGTAATTCCAAAGCTCCCTTCTGACTAGGTATGTTCAGAGTGGTGATCATCGATTAGCCAATCAAATTAAGTATGTTTGCTGGCACAATTTTTTAAATTAGGTCATAAGCTTATGAATTCCTAAGGTTATTTAAAAGAATAATAGGTAGAAAATGGGAATAGATAATGGAAATGTCAGTAGCTGTTTGCTTTTGCTACCTGTTCCTGCTGCTAATTCAAGTCCTTTGCTTAATGTGGGTGTGAGTAGAGATGCATCTGCAGAGAGTGTAAGAGAGAGTTATGTGGAAGGACTACTTGAGAGTGATCCAGAAGAGGAGAAAATGCTAAAGAGGAATTACCTGCCAGCACTTCCCCAACCCCATAGTACTTATATACATACTTTAAATCATATATTATAAATTACATCTTTGATTTATTGTCTGTCTCCCCTTCAGATGGTAAGCTCGTTAAGGGCAGGGATGATGTCCATTCATTCATTCAACAGTATTTATTGAGCACTTACTATGTGCAGAGCACTGTACTAAGCGCTTGGAATGTACAATTCGGTAACAGATAGAGGCAATCCCTGCCCAATAACAGCCTCACAGTCTAAATGGGGGAGACAGACAGCAAAGCAAAATGGAACAAAACAAAACAAGACAACATCATTAAGATACATAAAATCAAGGGGATATGCACCTCATTAACCAAATAAATAGGGTAATAATATATACAAATGAGCACCAGTGCTGAGGGGAGGGGAGGGGGAAAAGCAAAGGGTGGGGGGAAGAGGAGGGGAGGAGGAGCAGAGGGAAAGGGGGGCTCAGTCTGGGAAGGCTTCCTGGAGGAGGTGAACTCTCAGTAGGGCTTTGAAGAGGGGAAGAGAGTTAGTTTGGCAATAATAATGTTGGTATTTGTTGAGCACTTACTATGTGCCAAGCACTGCTATAAGCACTGGGATATATACTAGGATATTGGGTTGTCCCACTTGGGGCTCACAATCTTGATCCCCATTTTACAGATGAGGTAATTGAGGCACAGAGAAGTGAAGTGACTTGCCCAAAGTCACACAGCTGACAGGTGGTGGGGGCAGGATTAGAACCCACTACCTCTGACTCCCAAGCCCGGGCTCTTTCCGATAAGCCACAATGTTGTACTCTACTCTCCCAAGCACTTAGTAAGTTCTCACTAAATACCATTGATTGATGGATTGATTGATCAACTTGAGATCATAGGAATACAGCCTAGAGTTTGCTTCACTACTTTAAACTTGTGAGTGTCCAAGACTATTTTGTTGGTTCTTCTCTGATGGTTTCACATCCTCATGGAACTCTTCTTTTTTTTATTACAATCACAGTAGGGCTATATACAACAATTACTGTGGCATAGTGCTTCTATTTTTAGGTAGGGTATGATCATGGTACTCTCATAACATCTCATTTAAGCATAGCCACAAATCTTCAGAAGAGGAAAGATCTTCCCCAAAATAAGGACTATCCAGCTGGATTCAGCTGGTCCTTTGAGAGGGAAGTTTCTGTGGTGTGAAGGGAATGGAAGTCAGATTGGAGGACGTCAACAGAATTGGGAGAGAAGAACTTGAGGCAGCGAGTATAGACAACTCACTCAAAGAGATTGGAGAGGAATGGTAGGAGGAAGATGGGGAGATAACTGGAGGGAATTGTTGGGTCGAGGAGGGATTTTTTTAAGATAGGGAGCTTTGGGCAGGTTTGAAATCAGGAAGGAAGAAGCCAATGAAGAGTGAACAGTTGAAGATGGTAGTCAAGGAGGGAAGAAGGTGTGGGTGCAAGTGCTTCGGTAAGATGTAAAAGGATTGTGTCGGATGCACAGATGGAAGGAGTGGATTTTGAGCAAAGTCAGAAGATCTCCTGAGATACTGCTGGGACAGGTGGAGGACTTGAAGATGGGGCAGGAGGAAGGAGGGGTTCAAGAGTAACAGTGGAGATTTTAGGGAGATCATGCTGATCAAGACATTTGGAATTATGCCCAATTTCACCTCTTAGAAGGAAAGATTACAGTTTATAAGTACTTGGATTTTAATCCTTGCTTCACCATTTGCCTGATGTATGACCTTGGCATGTTAGTTACTTCTCTGTTCCTCAGTTTCCTCAATTGCAAAATGGATAATGTTCTCCCTCCTACTTACACTGTGAGCCCCACATCATGTCTGATTATCTTGTATCTACTGCAGTGCTTAGTAGAGCGCTTAGGACAGTCACTTAACAAATACCACTATAGGTAAACCTTTTAGGAGTGACCATTCATTGGTTTTTGTACCCATCTTTTTTCAGCTGGTTCCTGGAATACTGTGCTTCAGAAGTGCTGCCTTTGCCCAGAAAGATCTGGCAGAGGAATACCAAGGTTTGGAGCAAGTCAATGGGATCAAAAGGTGCCCCCAGAGAAACACAGCTGTTTGGCAGACTTCCACAAAATGTTCCATGTGATATCATTACTCGTGCCGCATGCCTGGTATAATGTAAGTGACATCATATGATTCTCAATGTTCAGCCCATTCTAAGAACTGGCCACCCAATCTCTTGGGCTCATCTCCTTATACAGATTTCATTCATTCATTCATTCATTCATTCAATAGTATTTATTGAGCGCTTACTATGTGCAGAGCACTGTACTAAGCGCTTGGGATGAACAAGTCGGCAACAGATAGAGACAGTCCCTGCCGTTTGACGGGCTTACAGTCTAATCGGGGGAGACGGACAGACAAGAACAATGGCACTAAACAGCGTCAAGGGGAAGAACATCTCGTAAAAACAATGGCAACTAAATAGAATCAAGGCGATGTACAATTCATTAACAAAATAAATAGGGTAACAAAAATATATACAGTTGAGCGGACGAGTACAGTGCTGTGGGGATGGGAAGGGAGAGGTGGAGGAGCAGAGGGAAAAGGGGAAAATGAGGCTTTAGCTGCGGAGAGGTAAAGAGGGGATGGCAGAGGGAGTAGAGGGGGAAGAGGAGCTCAGTCTGGGAACGCCTCTTGGAGGAGGTGATTTTTAAGTAAGGTTTTGAAGAGGGAAAGAGAATCAGTTTGGCGGAGGTGAGGAGGGAGGGCGTTCCAGGACCGCGGGAGGACGTGACCCAGGGGTCGACGGCGGGATAGGCGAGACCGAGGGACGGTGAGGAGGTGGGCGGCAGAGGAGCGGAGCGTGCGGGGTGGGCGGTAGAAAGAGAGAAGGGAGGAGAGGTAGGAAGGGGCAAGGTGATGGAGAGCCTTGAAGCCTAGAGTGAGGAGTTTTTGTTTGGAGCGGAGGTCGATAGGCAACCACTGGAGGTGTTTAAGAAGGGGAGTGACATGCCCAGATCGTTTCTGCAGGAAGATGAGCCGGGCAGCGGAGTGAAGAATAGACCGGAGCGGGGCGAGAGAGGAGGAAGGGAGGTCAGAGAGAAGGCTGACACAGTAGTCTAGCCGGGATATAACGAGAGCCCGTAATAGTAAGGTAGCCGTTTGGGTGGAGAGGAAAGGGCGGATCTTGGCGATATTGTAGAGGTGAAACCGGCAGGTCTTGGTAACGGATAGGATGTGTGGGGTGAACGAGAGGGACGAGTCAAGGATGACACCGAGATTGCGGGCCTGCGGGACGGGAAGGATGGTCGTGCCATCCACGGTGATGGAGAAGTCTGGGAGCGGACCGGGTTTGGGAGGGAAGATGAGGAGCTCAGTCTTGCTCATGTTGAGTTTTAGGTGGCGGGCCGACATCCAGGTGGAGACGTCCCGGAGGCAGGAGGAGATGCGAGCCTGAAGGGAGGGGGAGAGGACGGGGCGGAGATGTAGATCTGCGTGTCATCTGCGTAGAGATGGTAGTCAAAGCCGTGAGAGCGGATGAGTTCACCGAGGGTAGGGTAGATTTATGCCCTACGTTGTAAGAAATAAATAATTATCCTTTTAAGAAAAGTAGAAATAGTACTTAGTTGTTTGGGTCTTTGAAATGATTAGAATTTAGTAATTCAGCACCAATCAACATCTTTTATTGAATGGATTTCACAATGTTGCTTATGAGAAAGAGCACAGATTAAGAATTAGAATATATGGGACCAATTCTATCTCTGCCACTGGTCTGCAAATCACTTAGCCTTTCTGTATCCCAGTTTACTAATCTCTAAAATGGATGGTGGGGGAAAGTGATATACAGAAACAAAGTACTATTATAAATAATTATTGTGTTTTCTTCCCCTCAGGATCACACCTGGAGAGTTCCCAGTACTCTACCAGGCCCAATTATGGGAGGGCGAGTCAGAGGCATATCCATTCCATTCTTAGGTTGAACAGTGGCTAGCAAGTGGAAGGCAATCTGCTACAAGTCAAAACTCACCTGTGCCGGGCAGCAGCAGTGTGGGAGAAAGTCAAGGGTGAAGACTCAGGTTTATTGAGTGGAAAGAGGAAATGGTAAACCACTTCCGTATTTTTACCAAGAAAACTCTATGGAAGCATTACGAGAACAATTTCAGATGGAGGTGGGGTGTTCTGAGAGGGGGTGTCTTTGAGGTCGTTATGGGTCAGGCACGACTCAACAGCATAAGACAACAGCCACTACATTGTGTTTTCTATATACTATGCATTGTACTATGCTCTGGAATAGATCCAAGATAAACCTATTGGACACAGTCCCTGCCCTCATGGAGTCACAGTCTAAGGAGAGAGTGGATGTGCATGCTCACTACGTACAAAGTTTTCTCCAAGGCACTTATTGTTAATTCACTTTTTTTTACTAAGTGAACAAACACACACAGAATATTCTATTCAATAGTCTTTATTGAGTGTTTACTATGTGCAGAGCACTGTACTAAGCGCTTGGAATATACAAATTGGTAACAGATAGAGACAGTCCCTGCCCTTTGACGGGATTACAGTCTAATCAGGGGAGACGGACAGACAAGAACAATAGCAATAAATAGAATCAAGGGGATGAACATCTCATTAAAACAATAGCAAATAAATAGAATCAAGGAGATGTACATCTCATTAACAAAATAAATAGGGTAATGAAAATATGTACAGTTGAGCGGGCGAGTATAGTGATGAGGGGATGAAAGGGAGAGGGGGAAGAGCAGAGGGAAATGGGGGAAAAGAGGGTTTAGCTGTGGAGAGGTGGGGGGGGTTAGAGAGAATAGAGGGAAAAGGGGAGCTCAGTCTGGGAAGGCCTCTTGGAGGAGGTTTTGAAGAGGGGAGGAGAATTAGTTTGGCGGAGGTGAGGAGGGAGGGCATTCCAGGACTGCAGGAGGATGTGGCCCAGGGGTCGACGGCGGGAGAGGCGAGAACGAGGGACGGTGAGGAGGTGGGCGGCAGAGGAGCGGAGCGTGCGGGGTGGGCAGTGGAAAGAGAGAAGGGAGGAGAGGTAGGAGGGGAGATCCTTAAAACCTAGAGTGAGAAGTTTTTGTTTTGGGCAGAGGTTGCTAGGCAACCACTGGAGGTTTTTAAGAAGGGGAGTGACATGCCCAGAGCGTTTCTGCAGGAAGATGAGCCGGGCAGCAGAATGAAGAATAGACTGGAGAGGGGTGAGAAAGGAGGAAGGGAGATCAGAGAGAAGGCTGACACAGTAATCTAGCCGGGATATTTAGAGACCTGTAACAGTAAAAAAGCCGTTTGGGTGGAGAGGAAAGGGCGGATCTTGGCTATATTAAAAGGTGAGACTGGCAGGTTTTGGTAACAGATCGGATTTGTGGGGTGAACGAGAGAGCCGAGTCAAAGATGACACCGAGGTTGCGGGCCTGAGAGACGGGAAGGATAGTCGTACCGTCCACAGTGATAGGGAAGTCAGGGAGGGGACAGGGCTTTGTGACATCATCTGGATGGAAATGTGGAAGGTCCTTGCAAAATGGATTTCCACCCTAAAAAGACATTTACCATAGAGAAAATCAGATGAAGTTCCTTAAGCATTTTTGTTGTTGATTGTTTAGGAAGACTGAACAAAGACTGTAACAATTCAATTTTGGGGATTGATAGTCTTTAAAAATTCCGCATTTGTGACCAGTCCAGTCCACTGATGAATGATTGACTTCAAATCTGGCAATTCTATGAGCCAACTATCTAACTTTACAGGAAATTTGGCAAAAAGGATGGATTTGGGGAGAATCATTTTGTTTGTTGTTTTAACAGTGAATTGGCCTATGTTCAGAATTTTATATCTGATCCTATTACCCTCGAATCTTGTCTGATCTGGGATTTGGCCACAAATTACTTCCTTTTGAGTCATCCTATTACTAGAGAAATTCATGTAAGAAACAATTTCCTTGCCATATTTTATTAACTGATAGGCTATGATCAGATGGAGAAACTACTTGGAATAAGATGCAAGTTCTTTGGGAAAAAGGAAAGGACATGTCAAAGCATATAGAGTACTGACTTTTCAGTATAAAAACTGGTGGTTATGATCAGAATGAAGCTAGCAATTTGATTTTGTAATTTCAGGTCTTTATTTAGGAAAAATACAAAGCCTATCAAGAGTACAGAAATTAAGGAAATCATTACAGAAAGACACTGCTCTTAAAGCATTTATGAGATTTCAGGGTCAGAAAATCAGGAGAGGAAAATGTATTAATGAAGAAAAGAGAATTATAGAATCTCTCAGTATTACCTATTTAACACTAACTTCACTTAAAAAGACTGTTTCCAAATAATCTTAAATATCAGTTATTTGTTTTATGTTTTGTGTCATTTACTCATTTGTTTGGAAGTGAAAAGATGATTGAATGAACACATTAATCCACTAACTGGCTTCAAGATAGTTTCTCTAGATTTACGGCAATCAGTGGTCATTTTAGAAAGTTTTACTGAAGTCTTATTCACTAAGCATATTGGATGGTAGCAAGAGTTCATTAGTGGAGTCACTCAACATTTTCTGTAATATAGGCAAATGTCAAAATTATTGTGCTAAATAAAATATATTGATTCAGTCAAGTGGTTTTTGAGGTCTACATTAAACAAGACTTTAAAAAGATATAATTTCTTATTTAAAACATTTCTCATTGAAAATATCTTGGGACTATTTATTAAATTTTATATTTTTGTTAGCAAAGATACAAGTATTTTTTTTCCAGAATAATGAGTGTCAATATTTTTGCAGTTTTAAATGGGTTAGAAGCATGGCCTAACGGAAAGAAGCATGGATTTTGGACTCGGATGACCTGGGTTTTAATCCCAGCTCCGCCACATACCTGCTGTGTGACTTTGGGCAAATCACTTAACTTCTCTATGCTTCAATTCCCTTATCTGCAAACTGGGGATTCAATATCTGTTCTTCCTCCTACTTGGACACTGAGCCCCAAGTGGGATCTGATTATCATGTGACTAACCCAGTGCTTAGTACAGTGCTTGGCAGATATAAAGTTCTTAACAAATGTTGCTAATATTATTATTAGTATTATTAGTATTAATTATCTTGCAAATAATACCATCCACAAATCCTATCCAAAATTTTAACTCTTGTTGATCCAATTTTCTTGAGTTTTCCTAAATCAAAAATATGAAATGTCAGTAATTATCTAAAAACACACAGTGACAAGAAGCTGGGATCTAAGTCCTGAGCATTTATATAATAATATTAAGCATACACATTTTCTAAACTTTGATTATATTTGTTGTTCTGTGAAATGATCTAAAAAGAATCAAAATTAATACTTCTGGAAGACTGGTCAAACTTAATAGAAATCAAGATTTTTTTTCTCTAGTTGCCTTTATGAGCCTAGAACAGGTATCTGACCAGTCTAAAATAGCCACATAAAAGCTTGAATTATTCATTGACATTGATATTAGGTGAATTCATATTTTATTATTTATATTTTGGAAATATTTGCTAATACAGCTGAGAAGACTGTTTGCAATTGACTTTGGTACTGAATCCTATTATTAATTAGCTTCTTTCAATAATCCCATTGCAAGAATAAATTGCAAGTCTGCAGTGTCAGTTTGGAAATTCCCTTCTTTCGAATCAATATTTCCTTATTACTGTCTTTTGCCAACAAAAGTTAAGAGTGAACCTTTGTTTTAACAATACTTCCCTAATTGCTGAGCTATTATGACTCATAATTTTAAAATATAAAGCGTTATTTTTATATGTTTGTTTTATATAATTTACCTATTCATAGCTTTTCTTTAACAAAAATGTCTATTTTTATTACTTTCTTGTTTTAGAACATACAAAACCAAAAGTCAGGAATATTGTAGCTCTAAAAAAATAATGAGACATTTGTGAAGTAATGAAGGATATTTGAAATGCTATGCTTTATAACCTTGGGTAAGTCCCTTTACTTCTCTGGGCCCCAGTTATCTCATCTGAGGTAAAATGAGGATTGAGACTGTGAGCCCCACATGGGTCAGGGACTATGTCAAATCCAAATTTACTTGTATCCATTGCAGTGCTTAGTACAGTTCTTGGCACATAGTAAGTGCTTTACAAATACCACAGTTATTATTATTGTAACTATCAAAAATTAACATTCCTAATTCTGAAATGGTTACACAGTCCATTATTTATTCTATCTCATAATACTGGTTAAAATATAATTTCATAGTTTCATATTACCAGATTTGTGATATGCTGATGTGTTAATTTTATATTTCATACTTATGGCTCATTCATTGTATTGAATAGGATGAAAATGCTGGAGATTATTCATCTTCAGTTCTTTAAACTTGAGGAAAGATTCAACAAAATAATTGTCCCATTCCACATCTATTGAATCAAAAGAAGAAAGATTTTTTAAAGAGACCCTTAAATGTATAAATGTCCTTTAATCATCAGTAGTCACTCAATTGTATTTATCAAGAGCTTACTGTTTGCAGGCACTGTTCTAAGTACTTGGGAAACCACCAAACTCCTTTGCCCCACTGATATTTTTTGATCTGACATCATGGACCCCCTAGCCCTAGATCACCTCCAGGGTACACTTCTTCTAATTTTGACTTAGTGCCATGGAACACTATTGGTGGACATTAGGACACCAGATTCAATTCAGTCACTTCAAATTCATCCTCAGATGAATTACACCTCTCTCCTCTTCTCCATTAAACAACACAATTCTCCTCTCTTACTGATTAACAATAACGATAACGATGGCATTTGTTAAGTGCTTACTATGTGCCAAGCACTGTTCTAAGCACTGGGGTAGATACAGGGTAATCAGTTTGTCCTACTTGAGGCTCACAGTCTTCATCCCCAATATACAGATGAGGAAACTGAGTGAAGTGACTTGCCCAAGGTCACACAGCTGGCAAGCGGCGGAGCCGGGATTAGAACCCATGACCTCTATGGGAACCATTGGCCTCCCAGCTATTCCAGATATCTTACTCTCTCCTCAAACTCTCAGTGCCACTTCCTCCCTCTCTCTTGCCTCTGATAACCTTGCCAGTGTCTTTGTTGTCTACCATTAATCAACATACCCCTTTCTTCTCATATCTCATATTCAAAGCTTATGTATGAATACTACTAATCATGAATAGAAAGGGGCTAAATTGCATTTTATTAAATTCCAAGCCTTTAATCTTGACATAGTCCTTGACTCATCTCACTTATTCAACCCACATATTCAATCTGTAACCAAATCTAGGAATTTTAACCTTCACAACCTGGCTAAACTTCACCCTTTCCTCTCCATCAAAACAGCTGCCACATTAATCCTATCTCACCTTGATTATTGCATCAGCCTCCTTGCTGGCCTCCCTGCCTCCTGTTTCTCCTGACTTCCGTCCATACTTCACTCTGCTGCCTGGATCAGTTTTCTACAAAAATGTTCAGTACATGTTTCTCTATTACTAAGGAACCTCCTGTGGTTACCCACACACCTTTGCATTGAAGAGAAACACCTTACCCTTGGCTTTAAAACACCCAAACACCTTGCTTGCTTTTACCTCACCTCACTGCTCTCCTACTGTAACCCAGCACACTTCATTCCTCATATGCCAACCTATTCATTGTATTTCAACCTCTACTTTTTTTTTACCAGTGACCCTCACCCACCTGTCCTGGAACAGCCTTCTTCTTCATGTCTGACAGATAATTAATTTCCCCACTTTCAAAGTCTTAGAAGCACATATCCTCCAAGAGGCTTCCCAAACTAAGGGCCCATTTCCTCTTTCCCCACTCATTTTTGCATCATTCTAAGATTTGGATTTATACCCTTTATTCATTCTTCTTTCATCCCCACAGCACTTAAGTACAAATCTGTAATTTATTAATTTATATTAACATCTGCCCGCCCCCAGACTTTATGCTTGTTGTGGACAGCTCTGTTATATTATGTATTTTTGTACTGTATTGAGTACTGTGGGAGAGTACTCTGTTTTATTTTCTTCTCCCAAGCACTTAATACAGTGCTCTGCTCACAGTACTTGCTCAATAAATACCATTTATTGTTAAATGATAATAATTGTGGTATTTGTGAAGCACTCACTGTGTGCCAAACACTGTATTAAGCACTGGGGTAGACACCACCAGATAATCCAGTCAGACACATTCCATATCCCACATGGAGCTCATAGACTAAGGGGAAGTAAATTAAGGCACAAAGAAGTTAAATGACTTATCTGTCACACAACAGGCAAAGTCCAGATTACAACAGTGGTTCCCAGGCTGTTCTCTTTCCATTAAGCCAGTCTACCCCTTGGAGGGGTTCAAGTGATCAGTGGTCACTATATGAGAGAAGAGACAAAATAGGATTTCAGAATTGGTGAAGTGAGAGATGGTATAATGATGTCAGGTGATGATGATATCTAACATTTTTCCAGGTAAATGAGTGGGGGAACTGGAGATGAGGTAAATTGTAAAGTGAGAAAAAAACAGACAGCTGGGAGGTTATCAAGAATGGCCACATGGACACTGAAATCCCTAGTGAGGTTAGAAAAAAGGTGAGAAAGACATCCATCAAACTCACTCAGAAATTTACAGGTGGACCCAGGGGCGTGGTTGATGCTAGCAAGCAATAATTGTAGTGTGTGGTAGAGACAGATGATATGGAATTCAAAGTAATAAAGGATGAAGGATAGAGGGAGGAATGGTGCAAAAATGGAATTGGAAGAAAGGAGCGGACTGATTTCCATATCGGTTGGGGGAAGTAAGAGAAGATTGGAGTCCCCCAGTAGAGAGCACATGGACAAAAACATTATCTACAATAAACCAGGTCTTTCAGTAATGACAAGGAGGAGCAGCAACTTGGTCAAGAAGTTGAGGCTGTTGGGAACATAAGGTTTCTACAGGCCACATTTGGATGGAATTGTGAGGTGCGAAGTGGGAGAGATGGTATGCTTACATCTATATCCTTATTCTCTGTTGGTTTCTTTTTTGTTTGTCCTTTATGGTGTTTATTTGAAGTGCTGGGGTAAATATAAATTTTTCAGGTTGAATACTGTCCCAGTCTCACAAAAGGCTCACAGTCTAAATTCAAAGGAAGAAGGATTTAATCTCCATTTTACAGATGAGGTAACTTAGGCACAGTATAGTTAGCTGAATTTCCCGTGGTCACACAACAGGCCGGTGGCAGAGCCAGGATTAGGACCCCTGTCCTCTGACTCCAAGGCCTGTGATCTTTCCACTAGACTATGCTGCTTCTCGGTTATTTGTTACTTTCCCTATCTGTAATTTATTTTAATATGTGTCTTGTCCTTGAAGGCAGAGATCATGTCTACTAACTGTATTGTACTTTCCCAAGTATTAGTACATGCTCTACATGAAGCTGTGTGGCTTAGTGGAAAGAGCAAGGACTTGGTAGTCAGAGGATGTAGCTTCTAATCCCAGCACCACCACTTCTCTGCTGTGTGACCTTGGGCAAGTCACTTAACTGTTAACTCAGTTACCTCATCGGTAAAATAGGGATTAAAACTGTGAGGCCCAAGTGGGACATTCTGATTATCTTGTATCTACCCAAGTGCTTAGAACAGAGCTTGGCACAAAGCACTTAACAAATACCATTATTTTATTATTATCATTATTATAAATACCATCGATTGACATGAGGGATGGGGACAGGAATTAGATAATGGGTTATGGTGGAGTAGCTGTGAAAAATGAGGCCAGGGATGGTGGAAAGAAGGGGAAAAAAGTGAAGTCCTGGAACTTTAAGGATGCAGTCCCTCTCCTGAAGGAGTGTAGTTTCCTAATGTTCTGGGAGGTTTGATTTTCTCTTCTGGTTGGGGAAGGGTGGGGATGGGATCCCTAGTGAAATTTCAGAAGTAGAGGTGACATTTTAGTGATGAGAAATTAGATTATAAGGTTTATATCGGGCAGCTTCTGATAGTAGGTGGGATTGAGCAGGAACTCCTGGTAAGGATTCAAAGTCAGGCATCAAGTTGCAGTGATGACAGAGCAGGCTGTGATACTCCATCCAGTGGCTTCTGGCAATGGAATTTGTTGGAAGTGATTCCCAGTGATGTTTTGGGCAATAGTTGGCTAATTCCTGCTAAATCCCTTGTGGGCAGGGAGCACGTGTTTACTTCTCAGTTCAATCTTTTGCACTTTATCGATCCTCAATAAATACCACTGACTGACTTCTTTCAAAATCCTTTTGAAGACTGCAAACTGCTCCCTGGGATCCACACTAAAGAATATATTCAGTACTGGATGTCTGAATATTTGAGGCTTTAAAACGTTCTTTCAAGTAAACAGTAAATGAGGATTTAAAAATAAACCATATAACACGTATATATGTAATATGTATACATAGACAAATATATATGTATACAAAATATATACATATGCACATTTTGTGATATTGAAGATGAAGAGAAAGTGTTTTGAAATTTTACTACAGTGGTTAACCTCTACCACCTATTACTCTTAGATATTGCTATGATTGACAACATTTGACTTGATTGACTGACTCGGTTATGCACTGATAAAAAAGATGACAACTTCAACCATTTCAAGAAAGTTACATTTAGAAAAGGAATGAGTAGTTAAAGGATTTACATTAGTCAATGAGGAAAGAGACTTTCACTGAAATTAAATCTTTTATAACTGAATAAAGATCTTAGATTATGCCAAAAAACACTCCAGACAGTTCCATGTATCCCTTTTATGGTCTCAAAAATAGAATTTGATTTTAATCAGTTTTTAAAATCTTTTTTAAAGCTCACATATACCCGATATGGCAATCATACATGTCTGAAACTTAAAATCCTAAATAATTTCCAGTAATTTCAGTAATGCTAAAGAACAATATCCATCCATTCTTTAAGTAGTAATGTTACTGAATAAACATCAGCCTGCTTACCCAGAAACACAGGTCATCACTATAATTGGTTCAGTGAAGTTTGGGACTAGGAGATAGAAAAATCACATTAATTTATTATCAAAATATAATAGAGAACTATTAGCAAAAGAATATAAAATCACAAAAATGAGTGTTAAGTGTGGCTAAATACTAAAATGCCACTTAAATTAGCAAATATAAAACTTAATTCCAAAATAGTTGTAGCATGTGATATGCACTTTGGCCACTTTTAGTTACTTTGGACTTTGGAATTCCCAGGCGCCAAAGGAAACATAGAGGTTTAACTAGCCTGTCCTTAAGAACTGTCTAGTATGTTTTGCCAAAAATCCTCTCTCCTTCCATGACAGAGATCTCTCCAAATTAGGGGTTTTCTCAAACACAGACTATACTTTGAATAGAGTAACCAGTATTTACTTAAAGATTTCAATGGCAACAGTAGTTCTACAGCAGTATATTAAATAAGGATCCAGGAATAGCCACCATTTCTAAATTTGGTACTTGTTTTTCACTTACAAGGGTCACTGTCCCCCTTAAGCCTATTGCTTTTATCTCCTAAGCATTGTTGCCATTCAAATGGAGAGTAAGGGACATATTCTGGAAATGTTGTGAAGGAAAAATAAACAGGATTTGGCAACTGACTGAAGGAGATGGAGATCTTAGTAAGTCCATCATCATGGGTGTAAAATACAGGGAAGATGGTGGTCTTGTTAACGAGATAGGAATATTAGGTAGAGGTGAGAATATGGGAGGAAATATAACAAGTTCAGTTTTGGGCATGTGGAGTTTGAAAAGCCAGCAGTGTATCCATATTGAAATGTCCTGGAATAAGGAGGAAATGTGAGATTAAAATGTAAGGTCTAAGGAGGCAAATTTGGCAGTCATCAACATAGATTTTGAAGTTGAAACTATGGGAGTGGATAAGATACCCAAGGGAGTGAGTGTGGAATGCATAGTAATAGTAATAATAGTTGTAGTAGTAGTTACATTTATGGATAGTTCACTGAATGTGAAGTACTGTACTTAAATAAGCACTTACAAAATGCAAAATAAGCAAGTGGCATATTTTCTGCCCTCAAGGAGCTAACACTCATGTAAAGTAAGAGGAGAACGAGGTAAGACTATTTCAGAAAAAAATTAGTGTTTCCAGGACAAGGAAGTGGTCCATAGTGTCAAAATCAACTTCTTGTTTAAGGAGGTTTAGGATGCAATGGAGTCCTCATTTTTGGGAAGACGGAGGTCACTGGTATGAGGAATGAAAAGGGATAGAAACCATTTTGTAGAGGATCAAGGATAGAACTGGAGGAGATGAAGTGATGTAGAGGGTATGTAAAGCAGCTTGAGAAGGAGTGTGACATAATAGAAGAGCAGGAGTCGAGAAACCTGAATTCCAGTTCTGATCCTGACACTTGTGTAATCTTGGGCAAGTCGCTTCAATCAATTTATCAATAAATCAGTATTATTTATTCATACATTCATTCAGTAGTATTTCTTGACTGTTTAGTTTGTGCAGAGATTGGGAGAGTATAATCATTCGATGTCTTCAGTGACCTTTATTAAATCATTCATTCATTCAGTAGCATTTATGGAGCGCTTACTATATGCAGAGCACTGTACTAAGCACTTGGAATGTACAATTCAGCAACAGATAGAGACAATCTCTGCTCAATGACGGACTCACAGTCTAAATCGGAGGCCCAGAGAAGGCAAGTGACTTGCCCGAGGTCAGCCAGCAGGGAAGTGGAGGAATGAGGATGATGGGGAGATGGTGACCCCTGGCACCTGGACTCCTGGGTCCTCAGAGGGAACCGAGCTGCTGGGGGCCGGGGAAAGAGGGTGGAGGAAGAGAATGAGGATGAGGTCCGAGTTGCTGGGGGAGGGAGGACGGGGATTCCCAGGAAGGGAAAAGTCCAGACATTACCAGGTAGATAGTGATAATGGTGGTATTCGTTAAGCTCTTACAATGTCCCAAGCATCGTACTAAGTGCTGGAGTAATTAATTAATAGTATTTGAGCCCTTACTCTTATGCAGAGCTCTGTACTGAGCTCTTCGGAAAAGAAAATACAACCGGAGTTGGTAGATATGTTCCCTACCCACAAGGAGTTTACAGCTTGGAGGTAGAGACAGATGATCTAAATTAGAAATGTATAAATATTATAAATTTATAAATATATAAATACGTTTATAAATATAAATTATGGAGCTGGACATAAGTGCTGTGGAGCTGAGAGTGGGGTGAATATCAAGTGTTTAAAGGGTAATGCAGAAGGACGCCTGTTTACTATTGATGCCAGTTTACTTGTTTTGATGTCTGTCTTCACCCCCTCTAGACTGTAAGCCCTTTGTGGCTAGGGATTGACTTTCTTTATTGCTTAATTGTACTTTCCAACTTAGTCAAGCACTCCACACACAGTAAGTGCTCAATAAATAAGGTGGAATGAATGAATGAGAGGGAATAGAAAAAAAAAGGGATTAGAAAGAGAAGGCCTCCTGGAGGAGATGGGATTCATGGTTTTTAATCCGGGCTCTGCCATTTCTCCGCCGCGGGACCTCGGGCAAGTCACTTCACCCCTTTGGGCCTCTGGCCTCATCTGTACAATGGGGACTGCAACAGTGAGCCCCACGTGGCACAGGGACTGTGTCCAACCTAATTTGCTTGTAATAATAATAATGTTGGTATTTGTTAAGTGCTTACTGTATGCCAAGCACTATTCTAAGTGTTGGGGAAAGGTACAAGGTAATTAGTTTGTCCCAGGTGGCGCTCAGTCTTAATCCTCATCTTACCTATGAGGTAACTGAGGCACAGAGAAATTAAGTGGACTGCCCAAGGTCACACAGCCGACAAGGGGTGGAACTGGAATTAGAACCCACTGTTTCCCAAGCCTGTGCTCTTTCCACTGAGCCACGCTGCTTCTCAAGCGCTTAGTATAGTGCTTGGCTCACTATAAGCGTATAACAAAGACCCTAATAATAAGACAGCTTTGAAGGGGTTTGGAAGAGTCATTGTCAATGTCATTGTCAATGTCATTGTCATTGTTGAGGAAGGAGGGCATTCCAAGCCAGAGAGGGATGCCGGCGTCCTAACCTTCCCCTCTTATTACACTGCCAGCATTGTACTGGCATTTGATATTACAATATAATAGAGTTGGTAGACATGATCTCTTTCCTCAAGAAGCTTAAAGTCTAATGGAGAAAAGAAAATAAATTACAGATAGTGGAAATGGAAGAGTGAGTATGGGGTTGGGAGTGGGGTGAGTATCAAATTGCTTAAAGGATATTTACCCATGTGCACATGTGACCCAGGAAGGAGGGTAAAAAGGATGAGGAACGAGCGGTTAGAAAGGGCTTCTTGAACATGATATGATTTTAATAAGACTTTGAAGATAGAGAGAGTAGTGTACTGACTAATAAGAACTCCAGGATGGTGAGCAAGGAGTTGATAATGAGAGATATTAGATTGAGGTAGTAAACTGGTGTTAGAGGAATGAAATCTGTGATCTGAGTTGCAGTGGGAGAGGAGCAAGGGTAGGTAGGAGCAGAAAAACTGATCAGATTTCTTCATCTCTTAAATAGGTATATAAAAGTTGTTTTCCCTCTTCCTAGACTGTGAGATGTATGTGGGACAGGAACTATTGTGGATCTGCTTAATGATTAATTGATTAATGCCATAATTATAATAATGGATATTATTATTATTATCGTAGAATTTTGAAATAATTGAGAGGTGTCTGTTGGGATAATAGTGGAGCAGTGGAGTCCAGAGAACAATGTTTTTCTAGGAGAGACATGGCATGTTTAAGCAAAGGGAAGCAAGAATCAGAGAGTGAAAATTATAAATGGTGATAGAACATTTAGTAATAGGAAATGTTTTCATGATTGGGAGAGCAAATACGTTTCTCTGCAAAATCCTACATACTATTCTATTCGGACAGAAGTTCAGTGTATTTATTTTTTATAAGTCAGGCTAACTAAGTTCACCTATTCATTCACCATTTTCAATTTTCCCTAAAGTTAATTCTAGCAGTGAAATATTTACAGTAAACTGACCAAATCTTTGAGCTTCATAATGGACTTGAAGCACTGAATCCATTCTTCTTAAGGTTCTTCTATCTATAAACCAGAAATTGCTAAATGCAGGATTCTGTAAGCACACACTGAACCAAATCAAAATAAAGCTTTTGTGATCATGCTGCAAAAATATCTCTCCGCAACTATTTAACCTTAAATCAGTATGCGGCAAAAACTAAAGAGATGGTCCTCGTCAGCACAGGTGAGAATGAAATTACCCAATCACTAGCATAATGTTTGTGTGTGCAGTTATGCTCACCTAGAACCTCCAACCACAAAAATAGTCCATATACAAGACAAATGACTTCATGAAGAGACCTTTTAAAAATGTTCCTCGATGTGTTTGTTTTACATTAACTTTTATAAATCAAAGACTCTGCAATAGGTAAAATATTTTATCTGCCCTAACTCAGACTGACCTTATGCAAATAACCATACTGTTTACACATAAAAACAAAGGCATTGGAAAACCAGCATTTTATTAGTTGAGTCACCGTACAGATAAACAGTTACAGTTTCTGAGAATAAAAACTCAATAAAGATGAAAAGTCTTGAGGCCATCCAGGAGGATTAAGAGTTCATTTGTATTGCAGCTCATAGTAAGATTTGGTTTTTGGTTATATTTCATCCTAAATCAAAGCTTCTATACTGTGAACCCACTGCTGGGTAGGGATTGTCTCTATTTGTTGCCAAATTGTACTTTCCAAGCGCTTAGTACAATGCTCTGTACCCAGTAAGCGCTCAATAAATACGAGTGACTGAATGAATAGTGAATGCTCTGGTCAGTCTAGTAACAATTTTTAAATATGAAGTGATAATAATGATAAATGTGGTAATTCATTCAGTCGGTCATATTTATTGAGTGTTTATTGTGTGCAGAGCACTGTACTAAGTGCTTGGAAAGTACAATTCAGCAATAAAGAGAGACAATCCCTGCCCATACTGGGCTTACAATCTAGAAGGTAATTGTTAAGTGCTTACTATAAACTGGACACTGTAGTAAGCACTGAGGTAAATACAAGCAAATCGGGTTAGACAAAGTCCCTGTTCCAAGTGGAGCTCAGTCTTAATCCCCATTTTACAGATGAGATATATGTAGCACAGAAAAGTTAAGCGACTTGTCCAGGGTCACACAGCAAGTGAGTAGCAGAGCCTGGATTAGAAACCAGGTACTTCTGACTCCCAGGCCATGTTCTATCCACTAAGCCATGCTGCTTCTCAGTGTGGGCCTCACTTCATCAGAAAGAAGGAGTTTCTGCTGCCAGAAACGTCCAAAGACTGGGGACCTGTGACATCAGTGGGACCTTGACCCGTATCTAACTGTCTAACCTTCTACAAGCCTTTCCCAAGCCCTACCTACCTACACCATATTCCATCCTCATTCTTTCTATTTTCTTGCTGAAAAAAAAAAAAAAAAAAGCTGTGTAGAAGGAGATAAAACTGAGATCAAATTTTAATTGAAAAAACTACAAAATAATTTTTCTCTCGCCTTTCCTTTGGAATGTTCCTCAAGCGTGATTTTCTACATCAAGAATGAAAGTACCCATCCTAATCCTCAGCAGTCTCACTAAAAAAGATACAATTAAATTGAAAGGATTTTTATATTTTTTTAAGCTACAGGAGAATTCATGTCACAGTAGTAGCAGTAGAATTAGTTGAAGTGGAAGTGGTTGTAGTAATAGTTGCTATATTATTATCATTATTGTTATTAACAACATATTTGCTAAATGTGTCAAGCACAGGACTAAGCACAGGTGTAGACAAAAGGTAGTCAGTTTGGACACAGTTCTTGTCCCACATGGGGCTCACAGTCTAAGTTGGAGGGAGGATAGGTATTGAACTTCATTTCATAGATGAGGAAACTGAGGCACAGAAAAGTTAAATGATTTACCCAAGAGCGCACAGCAGGCAACCAGCAGAGCCTGGATTAAAACCCAGGTCCTCTAACTCCCTGGGCCATGCTTCTTTCCACTACGCTCTGCTGTTACTAGTAACTGTTGTTCCTGGTGCTGTTGTCATCATGGTAATAGTAGTAGTAATAGTCATAGAAATAATAGTGGTCACATTTATCGAACACCCCCATGGTGTGTTGCACTTGGGAAGTTTAAAATAAATGTAACACATTTTGGGCAAAGAGTTTCACTAGCAGGGGAGAGAAACATGAAAATATTTCTAACTTCAGTGGTCAAAATAAAGGATTGAATGCAGATTTACATGTAGTTTCTAAAAATAAATGTCATTGTTGATCACTTACTGGGTGCTGGGTTCATAGACACGATCCCTTCCCACAAGGAAATTACTGTCTAGAGGGAGAGACAGACATTGAAATAAATTACAGAGAGGGGAAATGGCAGGGTTTAAGGCTTTATACATAAGTGCTTCACTTGAAAGATATAGTGAAGCCAAGTTTCAAACAATGCAGCTTAGCTATGACTGTGTGAAGGACAGTAGGAGCTGAAACACAAACCTAATGTGTAACAGAAAGAACGATGACTTTTAGAACGCCTTTAGAAAATGGGTAAAGTTCAAAGCATTTTTGTATGCAAATAAAAAGTGCAATAGCAAAGCACATACCAGTCACTGCATGTTCACGTTATAGGAGAGTTGATTGGTTTCATATTGGGTTTTCAACCACATATTGATAACCATTAAACAATCAGTAGTATTTATCACATGCATGGGATAATACACTTCAATAGAGTTAATAGGTACGATCCCTGCACTGAAGGAGGTTACAATCTAGAGGAAAAGAGCCTGTTAAAGAGAGATATCCAAGACGTACTATATGGGAACTGAAAAAAGGCAAGCAGAACTGAGAGTGTGGAAAAAAAGATTAAAAGAAATGGGGAAACAGAATCACCATAATATGACCCAGGAGTGAACTACTAGGAGACAGTGACTGACAGAACACAGACACAGATCAAGAGAGGTTCTTCCCCCAGAGAAAACTTTATGAAAGACTAGGATATAAAAAGTAAAAGGCAAATCCACTAAGACAAACAAGGTTCTATATTGATTTCAGTCAATCAGTGGTATCTGTTGAGTGCTCACTGTGTGCAGGGCTCTGAACTTGTATGAAGTGCTCCTACCTTCAAGTCATTTCTACTCATATGTCCAGCTGAAGCAGTGTTGCTTAGTGGAAAGATCACGGGCTTGGGAGTCAGAGGAGGGTTCTAATCCCGGCTTCACCACTTAGCTGCCTGACGTTAGGCAAGCCACTTAATTAATCTTTGTCTCAGTTACCTCATCAGTAAAATGGCAAGACTGTGAGCCCCACGTGGGGCAACATGATTACCTTATATCTACCCCATCACTGTGCTTTGCACATAGTAAGAGCTTAACAAATACTATCATTATTATTATTATCATTATTATTATTTTCACAATCTAAACATGTCTAAAAACGAACTCCTCATCTTCCCACCCAAACTCTGCCCTCTCCCTGTCTTTCCCATCACTGTAGATAAACAATACCACTATCCTTCCTGTCTCACAAGCCTATAACCTATTCATTATCCTCGACTGGTCTCTCTCATTCAACCCATATATTCAATCTGTTACCCAATCCTGTTAGTTCTAAGTAAAACTTGCCCTTTTCCCTCCATCCAAACTGTTACTATACTTATCCAGGCACTTATCCTATCCCATCTTGATCAGCCTCCATGATGACCACCCCTGCCTCCCATCCCTCCCCACTCCAATCCCTACTTGACACTCCCACCCAGATCATTTTTCTCAAAAATAATCAGTTCATGTCCCCAATTCCTAAAAGCCTCCAGAGAATATCCATGTACAACAGCATCAACAGAAGTTCTTTACCATCAGTTTTAAAGTATACAATCAGCTTGCCCATTCTTTCTTAATGACAAACATTTTGTTTCTCCACTAACTCGCAGTACTCACTGCACCTCAACCTTATCTCTACCTCACTACCGATCCCTTTCCCACATCCTCTGTTTTGTCTGAAACTCCTTCCCACTGCATATCTGACAGACCACCACTCTCTTCACCTTCAAACTCTTATTATTCATTCATTCATTCATTCATTCAATAGTATTTATTGAGCGCTTACTATGTGCAGAGCACTGTACTAAGCGCTTGGAATGAACAAGTCAGCAACAGATAGAGACAGTCCCTGCCATTTGACGGGCTCACGGTCTAATTGGGGGAGACCGACAGACAAGAACAATGGCAATAAATAGAGTCAAGGGGAAGAACATCTCGTAAAAACAATGGCAACTAAATAGAATCAAGGCAATGTACATTTCATTAACAAAATAAATAGGGTAATGAAAATATATACAGTTGAGCAGATGAGTACAATGCTGAGGGGATGGGAAGGGAGAGGGGGAGGAGCAGAGGGAAATGGGGGGAAAAGAGGATTAAGCTGCGGAGAGGTGAAGGGGGGCGGTAGAGGGAGTAGAGGGAGAAGAGGAGCTCAGTCTGGGAAGGCCTCTTGGAGGAGGTGAGTTTGTGAGTTTTAAGTAGGGTTTTGAAGAGGGGAAGAGAATTAGTTTGGCGGAGGTGAGGAGGGAGGGCGTTCCAGGACCGCGGGAGGACGTGGCCCAGGGATCGACGGCGGGAAAGGCGAGACCGAGGGACGGTGAGGAGGTGGGCGGCAGAGGAGCGGAGCGTGCAGGGTGGGCGGTAGAAAGAGAGAAGGGAGGAGAAGTAGGAAGGGGCAAGGTGATGTAGAACCTTGAAGCCTAGAGTGAGGAGTTTTTGTTTGGAGTGGAGGTTGATAGGCAACCACTGGAGGTGTTTAAGAAGGGGAGTGACATGCCCAGATCGTTTCTGCAGGAAGATGAGCCAGGCAGCGGAATGAAGAATAGACTGGAGCGGGGTGAGAGAGGAGGAAGGGAGATAAAAGAGAAGGCTGACACGGTAGTCTAGCCGGGATATAGCAAGAGCCTGTAGCAGTAAGGTAGCCGTTTGGGTGGAGAGGAAAGGGCGGATCTTGGCGATATTGTAAAGGTGAAACCGGCAGGTCTCGGTAACGGATCGGATGTGTGGGGTGAACGAGAGAGCCGAATCAAGGATGACACTGAGATTGCAGGCCTGAGAGACGGGAAGGATGGTCGTGCCATCCACGGTGGTAGGGAAGTCTGGGAGAGGATCGGGCTTGGGAGGGAAGATGAGGAGCTCAGTCTTGCTCATGTTGAGTTTTAGGTGGCGGGCCGACATCCAGGTGGAGACATCCAGGAGGCGGGAGGAGATGCGAGCCTGAAGGGACGGGGAGAGGACAGGGGCAGAGATGTAGATCTGCGTGTCATCTGCGTAGAGATGGTAGCCAAAGCCGTGAGAGCGAATGAGTTCACCAAGGGAGTGAGTGTAAAGGGAGAACAGAAGAGGGCCAAGAACTGACCCTTGAGGAACTCCAACAGTTGAAGGATGGGAGGGGGAGGAGGCGCCTGCGAAGGAGACCGAGAATGACCGGCCAGAGAGATAAGAGGAGAACCAGGAGAGGACGGAGTCCGTGAAGCCAAGGTGAGATAAGGTGTGGAGGAGGAGGGGATGGTCGACAGTGTCAAAGACAGCAGAGAGGTCAAGGAGGATTAGAATGGAGTAGGAGCCATTGTATTTGGCAAGAAGGAGGTCATGGGTGACCTTAGAGAGAGCAGTCTTGGTAGAGTGGAGGGGACGGAAGCCAGATTGGAGGGGGTCCAGGAGAGAATGGGAGTTAAGGAATTGTAAGCAGTGATTGTAGACAACTCGTTCTAGGATTTTGGAAAGGAAGGGTAGCAGGGAGATAGAGTGATAACTGGAAAGGGAAGTGGGGTCGAGAGAGGGTTTTTTTAGGATGGGGGAGACGTGGGCATGTTTGAAGGCAGAGGGGAAGGAGCCATTGGAGATTGAGTGGTTAAAAATAGAAGTTAAGGAAGGGAGGAGGGCAGGGGCGATGGTTTTAATAAGGTGAGAGGGAATGGGGTCCAAGGCGCAGGTGGAGGGGGTGGCACTTGCGAGGAGGGAGGAGATCTCCTCTGAGGATACTGCAGGGAAGGATGGAAAAGTAGGGGAGAGGGTTGGTGGGGGGGAGGGGAGAGGCGGAGGGGTGACTTTGGGGAGCTCAGACCTGATTGTGTTGATTTTTGTGATGAAGTAGGTGGCCAGATCATTGGGGGTGAGAGATGGGGGAGGAACAGGGGGCCTAAGGAGAGAGTTAAAGGTCTGGAACAATTGGCGGGGGTGACGGGCATGGGTGTTGATGAGGGAGGAGAAGAAGTTTTGCCTGGTGGAGGAGAGGGCAGAGTTAAGGCAGGAAAGGAAAAATTTGAAGTGTGTGAGGTCGGCTTGGTGCTTGGACTTTCACGAGCAGCACTCAGCAGCTCAAGCATAGGAGATAGGAGTCGGACAGAGGAGGTGATCCAGGGCTGTGGGTTAGTGGAGCGAGAGCAGCGGAGGGAAAGGGGGGTGAGAGAGTTGAGATGAGTAGAGAGAGTGGAGTTGAGAGCGGAGACCTGATCATCGAGAGTGGGAAGTGAGGACAGGGCGGCGAGGTGAGGAGAGATGCTTTTGGAAAGTTGGATGGGATCAAGAGAGCGGAGGTCTCTGTAGGGCAGTAGCAAAGATTTGCAGGGGGAGGGAGTGTGAGAGATGAGGCAGGTGAGAAGGTTATGGTCAGAGAGAGGGATTTCAGAGTCGGTGAGGGAGGAGATAGTGCAGCGGTAGGAGATGACGAGATCGAGGGTGTGACCGAGTCGGTGAGTTGGCGCGGTATGGTGGAGGAGGAGGTCGGCAGAGTCGAGGAGGGATAGCAGGCGGGCGGCAGAGGAGTCATCGGGTACATCCATATGGAGGTTGAAGTCTCCGAGGATCAGAGTGGGCAGAGAGAAGAAGAGAAGGAAGGTGAGAAAGGGGTCAAGGTGGTTGAAGAAGTCGGAGGTGGGACCAGGAGGGCAGTAGATGACAGCAACAAGTATCTGGAGGGGGTGGTAGAGGCGAATGATATGGACTTCGATGGAGGGGAAGGAGAGGGAGGGGGGAGGAGGGATAGTGCGGAAGCGGCAATGGGGTGAGAGGAGGAAGCCGACACCTCCTCCCTTACCAGTGAGTCTGGGGGAGCGGGAGAAGGAGAGGCCTCCGCTGGAGAGAGCGGCGGCGGAGACCGTGTCTTCGGGAGAGAGCCACGTTTCCGAAAGGGCGAGGAGGAGGAGAGAGCGGGAGAGGAAAAGGTCATGGACGAAAGGTAGCTTACCTGTAATAGAGCGGGGGTTCCAGAGGCCACACTTGAAAGTAGCTGTGAGTGCAAGGGGGAGAGGGGGGGAAAAGCAGGGGGAGGGGAGGGTTTGGATGGGAAGGAGGTGGCGGGGCCCTGGATGGGGAGAGGGGGATGAGGGGTAGCGGTGGGACAGGAGGACTGGGATGGGGCATGGGTGGGGAAGAGAGAAGGGGGGAGGGGGTGAGGAGCGGGTTTGGTGGGGGGGAGAGTAGGGGGAGGGGGAAGTGGGTGGCGCTGGTAAAGTGGGGTTCTAGGGCGGGGGAGGGGAGGTGGGGAGGAGGCAGAGGAGAGAGCGAGAAAGAGCTGAGCGAGAGAGGGGAAGGGGAAGGGGAGGATAGGAAGGGGCGGGAAGGAGGAAGGGGGGAGGAGGGACATGGTGAGGCCAGAGAGGTGGGTGGCAGCACTGACAACGATAAACGGTAACAAACGAAATCGGTAATATAGCAACATGATACAGTATGATACAATACAGTAGTGTTAATAAGCGGGCGATGAGCAGGGTCGGGAGTAGGCTCCATTAAGGGCCGACCTGATCAAACTCAAAGTCAGGCGGCTGGTGAGGCCAGAGAGGTCGGTGGCAGCACTGACGACAATAAACAATATCAAGCGAAATCGCTAATATAGCAACATGGTACAGTAAGACACAATACAATAGTGTTAATAAGCAGGCGATGACCAGGGTCGGGGAACGACCCGACCCTACCTGATCAGACTTAAGGTCAAGCAGCTAGCGGCCGAGAGAGTCCCAGAGCTCATGACCAAATGTCCCTGAGGTGGCGGTGGGGGCCCTGAGGTTGTCCGGGGTGGGTTGCGGCGTAGGCGGCGGCTAAGGTAAGGTAACACAGTGAGAACAAGGACATCAGTGAATCACCTCAAGGGGGAAGAGGGAGTGAGGCCTTCCCAAAATGGCCGTTTCAGGCGGAGTGGGGAGGCGGTTGGGGAGCACAGTGTCGCCGGGCCCGAGCAGGGGGACACAATGTCCTCAGGGGACACAGTGTCCCTAGGGCCGAGCAGGGGAGCACAGTGTCCCCAGGCCCGAGCAGGGGGGTAGAATGGGAACTGGTGGCTGAGGGTCTGTTGGGGCGAAGACCCTTAGTGTCGGAGTTCCCGAGCAGGGGTGCGGAGGTCCAGGTTGGGAATGGCTGAGGTGGGCGCGGGTCCGGGCGGTCCAAGGCTCAGCTCCCCGGGGGAAGCGGAGGAGGCACAGATGAGTCGGCGAGCGGCAGGCGAAGGTGGGGCTTGTTGGGAATCGGGGCCGGACCGGCCAAGGCCTCAGGGGAGCAGAGATCCCCAGCCCACGTGGTAATGGCTCCAAGGGTCCGGGCGATGACAAGGCTCAGCTTCCTGGGAGGGAGAGGCGGTCCCGGCGTGGATGAGTCGGGGGTCGATGGCCAAAAAGCAGCTAAGGTCGGTGGCCAAAAAGGCTGCTAAAGAGCCAGCCTGGAAATGGGGGGCAGGCAGTCCAGGGAACCGCTGCCTGGGACAAGAGCTCCCAAGTCCATGTGGTGGCCGATTCGGTTGGGAAGAAGGGGACCGGCGGTCTAAAACTCACCCCCAGGGGAGCAGAGATCCCGAGCCCACGGGGTAATGGCTCCAAGGGTCCGGGCGATGACAAGACTCAGCTTCCCGGGAGAAAGAGGTGGTCCCACCTTGGATGAGTCAGCGGTCGGTGGCCAAAAAGCAGCTAAAGTAGGCGGTCGGTGGCCAAAAGGCTGCTAAAGAGCCAGCCTGGAAATGGGCTGCCCAAGTCCAGGGAACCGCTGCCCCGCATCTCAACTAAGAGGCCTTCCCTAAATAAAACCTCACTTCCTCTACTCCTTATTTCATGTGTGTCACCTAAACACTTGGAAATGTACCCTTTAAGAACTTGATATTCATCCTACCTTCAGCCCCACAGCATTTATGTACATACCCATTAATTATTTTTAGTGTTTGTCTCTCCATCCAGACTGTAGCTCCTGGTGGGCAGAGAATGTGTCTATCATTTCTTTGTATTATACTCTCCCAATGGCTAATACAGTGCCCTGTACAAAATACACAGTCAATAAATGTCATTTGTTGATTGATGGAGTGATTGGTAGAATATGAAACAATAATGCAGTAGGTAGACACAATCACTGGCCAAACGGAGTTTACAGATGGGGGACAGACATTAAAATAATTTACAGATAGGGTAAAAGGAAGAGTTGAGTCATATGTACATAAGTGCTGTGTGGCTGCTGAGGAAATGAATATCGAGATCTTAAAGGTTACAGATCAATCAATGTGCTTAGGGGTGCAGAAGGAAAGGTGAGTAGGGAAAGTCAGGGAAGGACTTTTGGAGGGGAAATGATTTTAATAGGGCTTTGAAGGTGAGGAAAGTGGTGATCTGTCAAATATGAGGTGGGGAAGAGTCCCAGTGATATTGCCCTTACCAAAATTCCAATGACCCTTTGCTGGTTTTATCTCTTAGCTCTTCTCTGTTGGAATTTTCCTTGATAATACTGATGCTTTTAGTATAATCAACTGCCTCCTAGAATTTCATTTCAAGCTTTATTTTACAGATACCATTCTATATTCTCCTGTTTGGCATCCTATCTTTCCAATTACTTCTTTACAGTTTTCTTCACTTGCTTGGTTCACTCACCTGTCTTTCTGCTTCTAATCCCTATTTATTTATTGTCACTAGGTTGATGGGTCTCAAATCAACTTCTCCAGTCCTAACCTCAAATTTGCTCTTCATTCCTGCTGTTGGGACATCTCTATTTGAATAACTGAATGTAGTACTGTAATATGTCTAAAATGCTTATAATATGACTAAAATGGGATTCTTCACCTTCCCTCCTAAATACTCTTCATAATTTCCTTATTACCACCGACTACTCACCATCCTCTCTTCCCTCAAACAAGCCACCTTGGTATCAACTTTTGACATCTCTTTCTCATTTGTGGCTCAAATTTAATTCATCCTTAAATTCCACCAGTTTCTCAATCATATTTCATGGATTCATTTTTTCCTCATCACTCTTACAACCACTCCTGGGACATGTACTAATCATTCAGTTGAATTATTGTAATATCCTTCTCCTTTTCCCTGTGACTCAATCTCTTCCCGCTTTGGTCTGCTATACTCACAGCTTCATGAATCATCTTTCTTAATGGCTAATCATAGTGCATCACTTCCTTTGTTAAAAATTACCAATAGCTTCATTGCCTCTTCCACAAAAGTAAAGCCCCTGACGTCAAGGATCTCCTTTGGTTAATCCTTGTAGCTGCTCTTTTTTACCACTGTTCTGCAGTTTGTACTCTTCCATTTCCTCCCAAACATTTCCTGACTAGCCCTCACACTTAATACTAACCAATCACTCATCCTACGAACTGATCATCATTTCCCCTTTTGGAATATCCCTCCTGGTTACTTGGTTTTGCCAAACTATGATCTTCATTTCCTTCAAAGACTTCTTAAAAACCCACTGCTGTTCTATCTATCCCAATCATGTCATTTCCTGTCACTTTTCAATTAGAAATCTGTACCTTTCTCAGAACAAGTCTATATTTATTTTGACCATTTGAGTTGTAAATGCTTTTAGGTTTATCTTCCTTATTAGAGTACAAGTTCTTTATAGATGATGAATTTATCACCTCTCAATTCTGAACTTTCCAAGGATCTCTATGGTATACTACACCATGTGTGCACTCAGTACATGCTATTACCACTACTGTGTATCACCTTTCATTTTACTGGCTTATTCATTGGCTTATTTATTACTTATCACTTGGACTTCTCTTTTGCCCTGTAATCTTATCTACGTTGAAAAATGTGATTACACCTTCTCCCCCTACACATGACCAAGGAAGTAAGGAAATATCCAAGGATTCTATTTCTGATCCAGTGAAAAATTGAAAAGGAAGAAAGACCATCAAGTCCCTACTTGGCTAGGAAGTTTTTGTTTGTTTGCTTGTTTTTATTGTATTTGTTAAGCACTTTCTGTCCCAAGCATTGTTCTCAGCACTGGTTTAGATATAAGTGGGGTTCACAGTCTAAGTAGGAGGGAGAACAGGTACTGAATCCCGATTTTACAGTTGAAGAAACTGAGGCTCAGAGAAGTCAAGTGACTTTCCAAAGGCCACACATCAGGAAAGTGGCAGAACCAGGATTAGAACCCATGTCCTCTGCCTCCCAGGACCACCTTTATCCACTAGTCCATGCTGCTTCTTAATGAATATTTGGTGTTAATTGATCAACTACAGAACTGCAGGGATGCAGAGATTGTCAACATCACTTTTCAAATTTATGGGTGCACTCTGAACTTCAGAAAGATTCACTGGGGCTTTTTCTAAGGATAGGAAATGGAACTGGACATTTAGCTCCAAGCTAATGAAGAAGGAGGCTAACAAGGACTCTCATTCTGTTTGGTGTCTGTGGCTGTAGTGAGAGTAACCACAATACCCAGAAGATCAGGGTACTTCTATAGTTTACCACTTTCCTGCTGTGTGACCTTGAGCTCAACTAACCTCTTTGTGCCTTAGTTTCCTCTATATGTAAAATGGAAATTTGATAACAGTTCTCCCCTTTTTTTAAGAATGTGAGTAAAATGTGGGACAAAGACTATGTCCAACCTGATCATTTTGTACCTACCCCAGTGGGTGGTACAGTGCTGGGCACATTATAAGCACATAACACATACAATTATTGTATTCCAGATCATGTTTATGAGGACTAAGGAATGGGACGGAAGGAGTGCTTTCAAACCCGCCCAGGATTATCCGTGACCTCTCTCTTCCCGCATGGTAAGTGTTAGACCATGGGCTATGTAAAGTGAACTTACAGGGAACCAACATCTAACCTGTTGAATCAACCCAGAATTTACTGTGTGGAATGTTTTATGTGACAGATCATTATTTTATGGTGACGCAAAGCCTAGTGAAAGAGAAATGCTATTGTTACAATTTCTTAATGTAACATCCATATTTTTCATCATTACTTAACCAAATTTTCTCTAACTAGGAAATAGAGATTTTTTTCTCTGTTTTATTGGCATGGGGACCTATTCCTAAAGATCAGGGGGAAAAACCTCAATTATTACCTCAAACTATGCTTATGCAGACTCATGTTAGAAAACTTTATCAACATTCTGGAAGCCTCATCTGCTGATGAAAATACTATTTTTCTTAAAGAAGCACAGTTCAAGGAAGCACACTGTCATTTTTTGTTCGATTCCAATATGAGGAAGAAAAATGAGGAGTTGTAATTTATTCCCAATTTATTCCCTGAACTACATCACTGGATCTCATTTCCCATGGAAGTGTAACAATTTGTTGGAATGAGGCAGTGCATACGTCACATGTGCACTCTCATGCTGAATAAGTGACTAATTAATATACCTACTATAAACCACTTAGTACTAGTCAATGAAATAGTCTCCTGAGGGAAGCCCTGGGAAACCTTATCACTTGAGTAATTTAAAAGGACGTTGGACAAAGTATGAACTAAAGGAATAAACCAGCTTTGGCAGAGGAGACAGAAGGCAGAGTCAGAGTTGGACAGCGAGCAAATAAATGATCTATTGATTCTTTTCTTCCTATAATAGCTCTGATTCTCTAAGAGTAGAATTCAAACGTTATTGTATTCAAAGTTTAGCTCCCCAGGACCAGTTTTAGAATTGTAGTGTTAGAGAATTTGGGTTACACTACCTAATTTCTATAAAGTAGCTGAATATGATTTTATGCCTTTGCACCTTTATAGCTACAAAGTATTACCTATTTTTTTTTAATGAAATACATGAAGCAAACGTCCTGTGGGAGAAATCTGTTATGGTCTGGGAGCAGATCCTGTTTCTACAGTTTTGAGATATTCTAACTGGAACATGTACATAAAATTTAACTGTATATATAATTACAGTAAATAATGTTTTATCAAATTTATAGTTATTAAAGATTCCCTGAAGATTTAAAGGTTCAATCACTTTGCACTGCTTCTTACTCTTCCATAATTATGAAGTCCCTATCATTATAGGGTGAAACTCAGGGATTACCTTACTTTAGTCATATAGTTCTGTTCTTAGAATTACTATTGAAGTTTCTTATTAAAAAAGAAGTCATCCGTGTTGGAATGTTTGTGGTAAACCTCAGTTGCATAAATTATGGTGATAGTATGCAATGTACAATTGAGTCATACTTTTAAAATAATATAAACTTGTAGCCTGATAAAAGGCTCAACAGCTGGCATGTGAATGTTAAGCAAATATACTGGACTGTTTATGCAAGAATGGAAAATATCATGTGTCTTTTTTCAATAATAGCACTATAAGACTCATTACAACCTACTTTACCAAGCTACATCCAGTCTGTTTCAGAAGATCATTCATTCATTCTATCATATTTACTGAGTGCTTACTGTGTGATAAAGCCCTGTACTAAGCACTTGTAAAGTACAATTCAACAACAGAGACAGACCCTACCCAACAATGGGATCGATCATGCTATTTCCACTTCCTAAGCATCTTAACGTCCATAACTAATCAATTGGTCAGCAATCTAAAAATCTAACCCAGCACTAAGGCCTTCATGGGGAGAAAAAGTGTCTCGCATGCTATTACCATATTTCTCCAACACTAATTACGGCATGTGGAAAAGAAGTGAGAACTCCACAAATATCATGACTACTTCTAGGAGTCACCATCTTTCTGTGACTTGAAGAGTTGTGATGTCTAGTGTGGACTTTAATCATATTTGAGCTTTATGCATCTTCCCTTCAATCGTAGGTCCCTTGGAAATGTTAGTGGATTGAAACCTATCAATTTGTCCTCAGGCAAAACTAAAAAAAATTATCACCAGAATACCCATGACATTATATGACATTACATTACATGACATTATATGAGAAGCAGCGTGGCGCAGTGGAAAAGAGCACGGGCTTTGGAGTCAGGGATCATGAGTTCGAATCCCAGCTCTGCCACTTGTCAGCTGTGTGACTGTGGGCAAGTCACTTAACTTCTCTGTGCCTCAGTTCCCTCATCTGTAAAATGGGGATTAAGACTGTGAGCCCCACGTGGGACAACCTGATTCCCCTGTGTCTACCCTAGCGCTTAGAACAGTGCTCTGCACATAGTAAGCGCTTAACAAATACCAACATTATTATTATTATTATTATTATTATTATATACGTTACACTAGGCGAGCAATGATAATGAGAGTTGGCACCCTCACCTTGACCTATAAGGCACAGAACCAAAGCCCCTTCTCCCATTAACTTTCAGAAGGAGCCATTACCTTGCTACCTCCCTATAGCCAGAATGGTTCCCTCTAAGCCTGGTGGGATGGCCCCTCCCTTTCTGAGCCAAAGTCTAGTTCATTCTTCCCTTGAACATTCCCAGACACTGGCCCTGACCCCCACCAGCAATAGTGGGGATAGCAGGGGGAGGGTCAGTACACACAGTCCATTGCTGAACCTTCCAACAGAGGGCAGGGCCCTGTGAAAGAGGCAGCGGCTACAGGGGATGTGGCCTTCCCTGGCCTGGGAGGGTGCTTCTTCCCATCAGCAAAAGGCCAGCCACTGCCACCAAACCATTATCAAAGCTGCAGCAGTTGTTCTGGGACTTTACCTGAGCAGGTTCAGGCCTGTTCCAACTTACTTCCAGTGCTTCCCTCAGGATTGACCTTCTAGTCAAACAACTGCGGGGTCATATCATAAGGTAAGGCAGACCCTTGAACACAATATTACATTAGAGGCAGGAGAGGGGAAAATAAATCGAGAGGACCTCGTGCCCAAGTTCGAATCAAAGGCTGATGCTTACCTGAAATGTTTTCTTGATGAATGTTATCGATAATAAATCATATCCCTACAAGTAAGCAACCTACTCCCTGCATGTAGGAGGAGCAGTTTTCCATGTATGTTACTTTCTTAGCCATTAGCCAGCTATTCCTCACAGATCTGAGATTTGGGTGTGAAATCTCGGCTGACATGTTTTGGTCCTTTCCACAAGGGAACCATTCCCTGGAAATGGTCTGCATGAGAGAGATCAGGCCATGTCACTAGAATTGCTCAGTTAAGGAGAAACATCAAAACAAAATTTCCATAAAGAAAAAGTGGTATTTAGGGATATTATCAGTAGTTTTCCAACACTGTTTTCTGTGCATTAGGTGTCTGATTCTGACAGAAGATTATCAAGGGAAAATCAATCAATCAATATTAATTGAGCACACATTCTGTGTACAGCACTTTATTAAGCACTTTGGAGTGGACAAAAATAGAGTAGATAATAAACATGACACTTAGACTCAAGAATCTGACATCAAGAAGCTTGTATCCAAGCCTTGTGACTGAGTAAGTTCAGGGCTTCAAAAAGAATTCCATGAGCGAAAAACATTTTCCAAAAAGCCTTTGGCTGATAAGAGACAGAGAAAAAATTCCAAAAATAGGTGGATAGCAGTACAAGGATATCCAAAAAGGATGGGTTTTGATATTTTAATACCTTGGAAGTAAAATTCATCAGTGCAAGCAAAGAGAAACATAAAACTTATTGTTATATCTAGTGGGTACTTAAACACTTAAACCATACCTCCATTTTTGGTATGTGTTGTATAAAGCCATTCAACTGTAATAAGTTCTTGCAAAATCAAAATTCTCCCACTTTGGCCCATCTCTTTCCATGCCGGAGGCATTTCCATGTTCCAGGTGCTTAGGATTGAGGATATGCCATGTGCTGTTATTCTCCACATTTCATCACTCTCCAAAAACATATTAGCTCTTCACTGACACCTCATTCAAGTTCATTTATTCTTGTTTTTTTAAGTAAATATTCAATGAACTTGCTACTGTAACACTGCATTAGTCTTAGGTGTTTTCTTTGCCCTCCTTCCCCTTTTCTTTATGCATCTCAAATTATCTTTCACTGTCTCATCACTAAATCTTATTCACTTAATTACAGCATTTATAGACTGCCTATCTTGATGTAATTTGGAATACTATAGCAAAATGAATTGCCCTCCTGGTATGAGAATTATCTTCTGCTTTAATTCTAGGCAGTCAGAATAGTCTTTACTGCACTGGGTCTCGTCTCCATCTTTTTTATGGTATTTGTTAAGTGCTTACTATGTGACAGGCACTGCACTAAGTGCTGGAATAGATACAAGATAATCGGGTTCGACACAGTCCACGTCCCACATGAGGCTCAGTCTAATCCCCATTTTACAGATGAGGCCCAGAGAAGTTAAGTGACTTGTCCAAGGTCATATAGAAGATGAGTGGGGGAGCCAAGAGTTAGAACGCAGGACCTCCGACTCCTAGGCCCAGACCCTTTCCACTAAGCTCGCTGCTGCTCTTGGAAAACTGTCTTGGAAAAATGTAGTTTTTTTCCCTTAATTCAAAGGCTCTCTGCAAGGTACTACATAAAGGAAAGTCACATAGAGGCCACAAAACGTAAAGAAAATATCTTTGCAATTTTTCCTAACATCCTCAATTAATACTAAGAATTCATAATGCATGGGAAATTGTATATAGATATTTTACCTCCCAACTTCTGTTCAAGTATTGCATAATTCATCCAATTTACCTACACACAGTTATTTAACCTAATGAAACTAATCAATAAGAATTATGAGTTTTGTTTCATGTTTTAAACAGGAATCCAGAATACAAACTCCATTTCTGTTTGGGCTTAGATTTGAATGGCTTTCTAGGTTCAAAACTTTCCCATATTAACATTAGTCTATAACTTTGAGTTGAATGCACCATATATTCAGACACCTAAAAACAGAAACTGAACTCAATAGTGAATAAAAGTCTTTTTCAGTCTTACTCAGGGAGTTTTTTTTTCAAAGTCCTTTGTTTTTGTACAGTAAAACGTACTCAGTGCATTAGTCATGTACAGTATTAAGAAATTGATAATTGTCTTTTATGCTTTTCAAGCCTCATAATTTAGTAAACCTATAATTGAAAAGGTGAATTTCGCAATAGAAAAATATAATACAAGCAGTGTTGCTATGGGAAAGTAAAGAATTTCCTCCTACTTTAGCTTATTAATTTTCAAATAATGCTTTAGGGCTTGTTGTGATAGTTCTTTACAAGGTAGTAAATATATAGCTATCCAGACTGTCTGGGTTGAAAACTAATTACAATTAGAAACTGAAGCACTTATGCTTGTTATTTCTGCAACTCAAACAACTTTAAATACAATCTCCATATTGAAGTCAATGTGCTATGAACCCAGAATAACCTTCCAACCAAATTCAGAATCCTGAAAGTTTGTTTTGTTTCTTTTTTTTCTATTGTTCTCATGTGAGCAACTGGGAATGTTAAAAAATGTTAAAATAAGGTGTGTTGTGTGTTTGTAACAGAGGCAATAACTTAAAAAAACAAAATAACTCAGATGAAGGTATAAATAAATCAATGGTGTTCACTGAGTATTTACTGTGTACAGAGCACTGTACTAAGCATGTAGTAGAGTAAAATATCATAGAGTTAGTAGACGCATTCCCTCCTGACAAGGAACTTGCCACCTAGAAGCTTGGCTCCGGGGATAGAGCATGGGCCTGGGAATCAGAAGGACCTGGGTTCTAATCCTGATTCTGCCACTTTTATGCTGTGTGACCTTGGGCAAGTCACTTAACTTCTCTGTGCCTCAGTTACCTCATCTGTCAAAATGAGATTAAGAGTGTGAGTCCCATGTGGGGCAAGGACTGAGTCCAAACTGATTAACCTGCACCTACCCCAGCACTTAGAGCAGTGCTTGGCACATAGTAAGTGCTTAACCAGTACCACAGTTATTGTTACTATTATTATTATTATTGTTAAAGAAAAGGTTTCATCGAAGGGCAGGGTGTCAGGGACTTGAAACACATTTTCAAACTACTCTCAATGTAAATAAGATTCCCAGCTCCACTACTTGTATAACCTTGGGCAAATCATGTAACTTTTCTGTGCCTGTTTCGTCATTTGTAAAATGGAGAATTTCATCCATATTCTCTCCCGTCCTAAGATGGTAATGTCATGTAGGAACAGGCACTGTGAACATCCTGATGATCTTGTATCGACCCTAGAGCTTAGTACAATGTTGGACATATAGCACCTAACAAATAACATTATTATTATCATTAATATTATTATTCAGTAGTGGTAGTAGTAGTACTTTCCAAGGGCTTAGTGAAGTGCTTTGCACACTGTAAGCGCTTAATAAATGTGATTGAATAAATGAATAATATTAAGATTAATATCAAACATAGAATTTATACTAATTCAGAAAGAATGTGAGAGATTATATGCACTTAAGTCTTATCTTTATTTGTATTTAAGGAAATTTTAGTCTTATTCCTCACATGATTATTTAAATGGATTTTAAATAGTGTCTTTTTCAAATGGTTTCCAGATATAGTTATCGTAATTGCTGCAAAGTTACCAGAGATTATCCAAATACCTTTAATATTTGCTCAAAAATATACATGGGATACATGTCTGTAATGGCAAAAACATAAGAAAATATTTTAAATTACTATCATTTAGATTATTCATAGCATCCTGATGCTATCATTAGTATCGATATCAGTACTAGGCAAAGGGGTGTGGAAAGGTTGTATCAGGAAGGGAAGTTTATGTGCAGGTTGAGAGAGAGGTCAAAAGGAAAGAGACCAGTTTTTGAAAAATTCCTTAGTCTAATTATTTGGAACACTGCCTGTTTTGCTTTTAAAACATAAAAGAAAAGTGCTGATTGACATACCTAGAAGAATATCAAATAGAAATGTAATTGTGTGTGTGTGTGTGTGTGTGTGTGGTGCTTTAGTGTCAAAGAAACATGGAAACAAGATGAACCTCTGCCAAATTAATATTGTAAACTTCTAATTTACACTGTTGGTAAATCAGTGCTATCAATTCAAATAAGATGGCATCTATTAATTTCCAAATATGTTTGTTCCCAGACCTATCGTAGTGCCGTGAATCTGGGTACTCCTCAGTCATCTCCAGACCCACATCTTCCCCAGGGATAACAGAGGTCCTGTCAAAGGCAATGGATGAGCTAAGGATTAATCTACTTCTCTTCTGATGTTTGTCCCTGGATTAGTGAGTGGCACCATTAAGCCAGAACTAAAGCAGAAATGGCTCTCCAGGAAGACTAGAGTTGGCATCTGATGATTCTATAGGCTTCCAAGGAGTGCAACTTTGCCATCTCTTTCCCACCGGTGGGTATTACCATAGTACCACCCACCATGTGGATGCTGAGATGCTATGGTTAGTAATCTGATTTTAAATACTCTGATTAAAGTATTGCCCAGTAAGTCCCACTGCTCTGGGCTAAGAGGGAAGATACCTATTGGGCATCTTCTACTTGCTTCTGGCAAGGATGCAATAGATCAAGGGTAAAACCTTGATGATTTGCACATATGCAATGAATTGTTTATTATGTTGCCATAATGGTGGAAGACTGCAGAGTGCTGCTGCTCCAGCCTGTACCAGTGGTGGAGATTCTACCAATATGGGTCTGAACCATGGAATGGTATAGCACCCGACTCCACCTCTAATCTCTGCCCTAGTTGCCTCTGAAAAATAGTGGGAAAAAGTAGAACAGGGGAGGGAATGAAGAAAAAGGGGGAAAAATGAGGAAAGGAGAGTTAGTATAGGAGATGAAAAGGATGAGAGAGAGGAAGAAAAGCAAAGTGAGAATAAGGAGATGAAGGTGAAGGAGAAGGAAGTAGATAATTGAGAAGAGGGAAAGAAAGGATGAAGAAAAGGTATGAGAGGAAATAATAGGGGAGGAGAATGTCAAGGGTGAAAGCAGCTTGGTCTAGTGGAAAGAGCACTGGCCTGAATATCAGAGAACCTGGGTTCTAATTCCTGTTTCACCATGTGCCTGCTGCTTGACCTTGAACAAACCATGTCTTAGTAAGAAGCTGCATGGCCTGGTGGATAGAGCATGGGCCTGGGAGTGAGAAGGACCTAGGTTCTGACACCTTGTCTGCCTCTTGCCTGCTGTGTGACCTTGGGCAAGTCAATATGTCTTCTCCATTCTATTTAGACTGTGAGTTGCACATGGGATAAGGCCTGTGTTCAACCTGGTTGTCATTTATCTACCCCAACACTTAGTTGAGTGCTTGGTGCATAGTAACTGCTTAACAAAGACTATTATAATTATTATTATAATTATTATTATCAATCATTAATTAAAGGAACGGGCAGAATGAGAAAATTCCTAATGATCTACATGTCCTTTTTGTGTGGAGGTAATCTTCAAAAGAACATTCATCAGCAAATGGCAGTGTCTGAATTCTCAAAGATGTTTTGGTGATACATAGCTGATAGACTTGGAAACTTTTCCACTGTATCAGAAGCATACTGTGACACTAGTTTCCATATTCCATATTCCATCCGGAGTAATAAAGTCATAAAGGAAAGAGAACTGTATAAACCATTCATCTCTTGGTGAGGCATATGTGTAAAATACATATGTGTAAAATACATGTAGAGAAGCAGCGTGGCTCTGTGGAAAGAGCATGGGCTTGGGAGCCAGAGGACATGGGTTCGAATCCCAGCTCTGCCACTTGTCAGCTGTGTGACTGTGGGCAAGTCACTTCACTTCTCTGGGCCTCAGTTACCTCATCTGTAAAATGGGGATTAAGACTGTGAGCTTCATATGGGACAACCTGATGACCCTGTATCTCCCCCAGCGCTTAGAACAGTTTTCTGCACATAGTAAGCGCTTAACAAATACCAACATTTCAGTTGATAATCAATCAATGGTATTATTGGAATGCTAGGTGCACAGCACTCTACACCGGGATTTGGAGACTACAATCCAACAGAATTATCAGTCCCATTCCCTACCCATAACCTAGTTATTTCTCAGAGTCAGCCGGATAGAAGTATTGGTAAGAGTAACAGCATTTATTAAGCACTAAATGTGTGGAGAATACTGTAGTAAGTATGGGAGAGAATACACGATGGGCAGTTTGGAAGCCTGTCCTGAGTCATCATCCATAGTTGACCTCCATGGAGAGGGCAGCAGGGACATTCTGCCCAGGATCAAGGAAAGTCCTGTCTCTTTCTTTGCTGGTACCATCCCCTTGTCACAAGATTAGGTGATTTTGTAATTTGAACTATGAAGATGACCAATCAACTGCTCATTTAATGGATCATTCTGAAGGATTTCACCTGATTGGTGGGTCACAGTACAAAATCCACCAAAACATCAGGGGACCCATAACCTCAGAGGTTATCATTCTTCTTGCAGAGCCGGGGCCTTCGCCCGTGTCTCTGGATTCCCAGATCCATGCTCATTTTCTCTGGACCCATAATGGAGATGTGGTGAATTTCATAAGCACTGCTTTAAAAAGGAATGGATACTATTGCTTTTTTCTTATGTGCTTAGCCTTAATTCTAGGCTATGAAGATTCTTGAACTTTGGCTATAATTTCTACTCTCATTTTTTAACCTATTTAATTGAAAGTTAGCTAAGAGATTTACAGCAATGAAACTGTTTTGCCTTTTTTTCTACATGAGCAGAGCAGTCAACAACCTATGTATCTCTGTTAAGTCAGTTTCTTTTTATGAAACTGAGATGGAAACTAGCACATCCAGTATATATGGTATGTGCTACTTTCCATCTCTGTTTCATAAAAATAATTAGTATAGGCCAAGTAAGGGTACTGCAGGTTTTATAGTTAGGTAAATATATAACACTGCTCTTAAGATTCAAGTATAGTTCTCATACTCTATGGATTATGAAATACAATTTATCTTGTATTGGAAATTCATAACATACTTTCTTTAGCTATTAGGCTGCAAAATGAGGTCATATAATGTGAAATGGATTTTTTTATAATCAAGGAGTTGAATGCCTGTTCTATATATACTTACTAGTTTGTTTCTTTAGAGTCAATTATACTCTGTAGTTCTTGTGTAAAAACACATGTTTTAAATCTTTACAGGTGCCTGAGTACTTACTATTGTGTAAAATAGGTTAGGTAAAAGTCATTCCTGACTTAACCATCCCAAATTTGCCTCTCTGGTGTAGGCTTTACTCCTGCTTTTCTCACTTCTAAAAAGTACATTAGTAGCTAAACCTACACAAAGCTCACTGTTATTGCCCATCCACCATGTCTGAATAGTTTACATCTACTCCAGCATTTGTCTCAGGGCATGGCAAATAGTAAATACTCAATAAAGAGCATAAGGAAATAGGTCTTTGTATCTATAATAACATTGCCACAACTTAACTTTCTTGAGGAAGGAGATGTGATTTCTCCACTCATGATCATCTGCAGCTATTTGAAATTGCAAATTTAAAGATATCGATGTCCTCATATAATATAAATTTAGTAGTAAAATATTTATCTATACATTTTATGATTTGTGCACTGATTTCATTCTGATATATTTGCACTTCTTCCAACCCTGAGCTTGTTCTTTTCCCAATCAAAAGTATTTATTGAGCACTTACTGTGGACGGAATACTGCAGCGTGGCTCAGTGGAAAGAGCACGGGCTTTGGAGTCAGGGCTCATGAGTTCGAATCCCAGCTCTGCCACTTGTCGGCTGTGTGACTGTGGGCAAGTCACTTAACTTCTCTGTGCCTCAGTTCCCTCAACTGTAAAATGGGGATTAAGACTGTGAGCCCCACGTGGGACAACCCGATTCCCCTATGTCTACCCCAGTGCTTAGAACGGTGCTCGGCACATAGTAAGCGCTTAACAAATACCAACATTATTATTATTATTATTATTATTATTATTATTATTATTATTACTGTACTAAGCACTTGGGAGAGTTCAATACAACAGAATTTGCAGACATGATTTCCTGACCATAACGAGCTTACACTCACCAGCATGGCTTTCAGTGGCATATACGGTATGCAGTGAAGTATGAGGTGAAGTATCAGTGGCTCACAGTGGCAAATAAGGAGCTGGCAGCATGACTTAGAACCTGCCAAAAAGGGCTACCATTTGGATATTCCAAGATAGCAATGGTATCAATTGCAAATCATATCAAGATTGCATATAAACCAAGTCTCCTGCATCCCTGCTCTCCCTGACATTGCACACTTTCATATTTCCACTGGAGCTCCACACCTAAAACACCACACTCTTCTTTCTCATTCATTCATTCATTCATTCATTCATTCATTCATTCGTATTATTGAGCGCTTACTGTATGCAGAGCACTGTACTAAGTGCTTGTAAAGTACAATTCAGTAACAAAGAGAGACAATCCCTGCCCACAATGGGCTCACAGTCCAGAAGGGGGGAGACAGACATCAAAACACATAAACAGGCATCAGTAGCATTGATATAAATAAATAGAATTATAGATATTTATACATCAAAACAAGTAAACAGGCATTAATATTAATAAATAGAATTAAAGATATGTACATATATACATAAGTGCTGTGGGGCAGGGTGCAGGGATAGAGCAGAGGGAGCACTGGGATAATTACAAGACAGAAAGACGCAGCCCCTGTCCACATGGGGCTCACAGTCTATGTAAGAGGAAGAATAGATATTGAATCCCCATTTTACAGGTGATTAAATTTTAAGGATGCACAACAGGCAAGTGGTGGAACAGAATTAGAACCTAGGTCCTCTGATTCTGAGACCCGGGCTCTTCCCACAGGCCCACACTGTTTTCTGACTTCTTTCTTTGGGTAGGACCCTGACAATATTTGGAAGGATTAGCAGGGCTCACTGGTCTATGACCATATAGGAATCCCAAATAAGGGCCCAAAGACATAAGGGTCAGTCACTGAAGCTCTATTACTCAAGTCCTTTGTGCTTTCATGTCATAATTTCTTATCCTGGTCTTGCAAGAGTAGCATCGTACCCAGATCCCATCAGTCCCTCACTCCTACCACTAAAGCCAGTGAGTAAAAAAAAAAAAAGAAGAAACTTTAGTTATCAGAGTAGCTCCTCCTCTAGACTGTACGTACCTTGTGGGTAGGAAGAATTCTACCATGTTACTCCCAAGTCCTCAGTAGAGTGCTCTGCACACATAATACCCCCAGTAAATAAGATTGATTGATTTATCAATAGGTCATTCAGATACCCCACACTCACCCAGTACCTTATAAGAACTGCTCTACCTAGTTAAGTATGAACAGATTTATATTTTACTCTCCCAATAATTTACTAAAGTGGTCTACACACAGTAAGTGCTCAGTTCCCTGCAGTATCCTCAGAGATCTCCTCCCTCCTCGCAAGTGCCACCCCCTCCACCTTCGCCTCGGACCCCATTCCCTCTCACCTTATTAAAACCATCGCCCCTGCCCTCCTCCCTTCCTTAACTTCTATTTTTAACCACTCAATCTCCAATGGCTCCTTCCCCGCTGCCTTCAAACATGCCCACGTCTCCCCCATCCTAAAAAAACCCGCTCTTGACCCCACTTCCCCCTCCAGTTATCGCCCTATCTCCCTACTACCCTTCCTTTCCAAAATCCTAGAACAAGTCGTCTACAATCGATGCTTAGAATTCCTTAACTCCCATTCTCTCCTAGACCCCCTCCAATCTGGCTTCCGTCCCCTCCACTCTACCGAGACTGCTCTCTCTAAGGTCACCCATGACCTCCTTCTTGCCAAATCCAATGGCTCCTACTCCATTCTAATCCTCCTTGACCTCTCTGCTGCCTTTGACACTGTCGACCATCCCCTCCTCCTCCATACCTTATCTCACCTTGGCTTCACGGACTCTGTCCTCTCCTGGTTATCCTCTTATCTCTCTGGCCGGTCATTCTCGGTCTCCTTCGCTGGCGCCTCCTCCCCCTCCCATCCTTTAACTGTTGGAGTTCCTCAAGGGTCAGTTCTTGGCCCTCTTCTGTTCTCCATTTACACTCACTCCCTCGGTGAACTCATTCGCTCTCACGGCTTTGACTAACATCTCTACGCAGATGACACGCAGATCTACATCTCTGCCCCTGTCCTCTCCCCGTCCCTTCAGGCTCGCATCTCCTCCTGCCTCCGGGACGTTTCCACCTGGATGTCGGCCCGCCACCTAAAACTCAACATGAGCAAGACTGAGCTCCTCATCTTCCCTCCCAAACCCGGTCCTCTCCCGGACTTCTCTATCACCGTGGATGGCACGACCATCCTTCCCGTCTCTCAGGCCCGCAATCTCGGTGTCATCCTTGACTCGTCTCTCTCATTCACCCCACACATCCTATCTGTTACCAAGACCTGCCGGTTTCACCTCTACAATATCGCCAAGATCCGCCCTTTCCTCTCCACCCAAACGGCTACCTTACTGCTACAGGCTCTCGTTATATCCTGGCTAGACTACTGTGTCAGCCTTCTCTTTTATCTCCCTTCCTCCTCTCTCGCCCCGCTCCAGTCTATTCTTCACTCCGCTGCCCGGCTCATCTTCCTGCAGAAACCATCTGGGCACGTCACTCCCCTTCTTAAACAACTCCAGTGGTTGCCTATCAACCTCCACTCCAAACAAAAACTCCTCACTCTAGGCTTCAAGGCTCTACATCACCTTGCCCCTTCCTACCTCTCCTCCCTTCTCTCTTTCTACCACCCACCCCGCACACTCCGCTCCTCTGCCGCCCACCTCCTCACCGTCCCTCGGTCTCGCCTATCCCGCCTTCGACCCCTGGGTCACGTCCTCCCGCGGTCCTGGAACGCCCTCCCTCCTCACCTCCGCCAAACTGATTCTCTTCCCCTCTTCAAAACCCTACTTAAAACTCACCTCCTCCAAGAGGCCTTCCCAGACTGAGCTCCTCTTCTCCCTCTACTCCCTCTGCCACCCCCCCTTTACCTCTCCGCAGCTAAACCCTCTTTTTCCCCTTTTCCCTCTGCTCCTCCACCTCTCCCTTCCCATCCCCACAACACTGTACTCGTCCGCTCAACTGTATATATTTCCATTACCCTATTTATTTTGTTAATGAATTGTACATTGCCTTGATTCTATTTAGTTGCCATTGTTTTCACGAGATGTTCTTCCCCTTGACTCTATTTATTGCCATTGTTCTTGTCTGTCGGTCTCCCCCGATTAGACTGTAAGCCCGTCAAACGATAGGGACTGTCTCTATCTGTTGCCGACTTGTTCATCCCAAGCGCTTAGTACAGTGCTCTGCACATAGTAAGCGCTCAATAAATACTATTGAATGAATGAATAAATGCAATTGACTGACTGGCAGTTATCAATTTTATAATCCTTGAATTGCGAATCCCCTGTGAGAGAGAAACTTCATCCGATCTGATCTGATTATTTTGTATCTACTCCAGTGCTTAGTACAGTGCTTGGCATACAGTATGTGCTGATATTATTATTGTTATTGTTAACATTAGTATTATTATTATTATTATTTGGTTCATTGAAGTCAGTACTAAATGTGGTGCGGTCAACAAGGTGAGTATGAGGGTAGGATTGTTAAAAGATATTTTTAAATTCCCCAAGTAATAACCATCATGTAGGAATTTTGTTTTCCACGTTACTCCCCTTCTGCAAAAGCCATCTACAAATATCTGTTTACAGGAGCTAAAATGAATATGGACCAAACCCAACCTCCAAAAACATCTTTCATTTTCTTACATACTGCTCTATAAATATGACTTAATATGTCCATGTCCAATAATTTAGATAAATCAATCAATCAATGGTATTTATTGAGCACTTACTGTGTGTAGAGCAATATGCAAGCTCTTGGAAGAATACAATGCAGCAGAATTGTAGATACATTCCCTGCCCTCAATGAATTTAAAGGCTAGAGAGGAAGACAGACATTATTAAAGAAATAATTTGCAATGTATAATGCATAGATATGTACATAAATGCTATGGGGCAGGGGGTGGTGTGAACAGTAAATGTCCAAAGGTCACAGATCCCAAGTTCATTTATAATGCAGAATGAAGAGGGAGCAGGGAAAAAAGCAGAACTTAATAGGGGAAGGCCTCTTGAAAGATATGTGACCTTAATAAGTCTTTGAAGATGAGGAGAATGGTGATCTGGCATATATGAAGAGGGAGGAGTTTTAAGTCAGAGGTAGGGCATGGGAAGGGGATCAGCAGCAAGATAGAGAAAATTGGGGCACTGTGAGTGAGCAAGTACTAGAGGAGAGAAATGTGCAGATCAGGTTATAGTAGGAGATAGGTGAGATAAGGTTGTAGAGCAAGCTGATTGAGTGCTTTAAAATTGATGGTCTGCCAACATTTTTATATTTTCTTCTCCTAAGTGCTTAGTACAGTGCCCTGCACACAGTAAGCACTCAGTAAGTACCACTGATTGATTAACAGAACTGAAATTACTGGTCATCCTTACATTAGATCAGACATTTAGTAGAATTGGAGGAAATGAAAGACATTTTTGGAGGTTGGTTCAGTCCACATACATTTTAGCTCCTAAACTGTTATTTGGAGATGGATTTGGCAGAAGGGGAGAAATGTGGAAATGTACTACTCTTGCAAGACCAAGAGGGAGTGCCAGGCCAGAGGGACGACATGGGACAGGGAATGGTAATGATATAGACAAGATCAGGGCAAAGTGGATGAGCTGATGCTCGTGGAAAGAAGTGTGCAAGCTGAGCTGTAATAGGAGATCAGTGAAGTTAAGATAGGAGAGGGCAAGCTGACTGAGTACTTTAAAACTGATGGCCAGGAGTTTCTGTTTGATGAAAGGTGGATCATGCACTGGAAGTTCTCTTGAAGGGTGGAGAGACATAGACTGAACTTTTTTAGAAAAATGATTCAGCGGCAGAGTGAGGTGTGGATTGGAGTGGAGAGAGATGTAACACGGGGAGATAAGTGAAGAAACAGATGCAGTAGTCCAAGTGGAATAAGATAAGTGCTTCGATCAGTATAATAGCAGTTGGAATGAAGAGGAAAAGGAAGATTTTAGCGATGATGTGAAGGTAGAACCAACAGGATTCGGCAATAGATTGAATATGTGGTTTGAAAGAGAGAGATGAGTTGATGACTATCCACCAATGTTATAAGGTGGTGGATAGAGAAGATATTCTCTAGTGGTTTTACCTACAATGATGGAGAAGATGGGGGAGAACAGGTTTTGGGTGAGAAGATAGAGTTCTGTTTCCAAATTGTTTGAAAAATAATCATATAGTACTTGAACTAGATAACTTCTAGTTAAACTCATTTGTTGGTACCAAGTGGATAGTGAGGCTAACAATGAAGTTTAATTCATGATTGTAAAATGCTTCAGAAACCTAGGATATAAGGTGTTTTGCAATATTATTCTTACTGCACTGTAGGGACAGTGGTAATCTAACAGTATTTGAATATCACATTGCCAAGCTAATACCCTGGTATTATGAGATAACTTAGATGTTTATATTTTCACCTCTTAAAGAAAAAAATTACCGGCTATTTATATTTCATTATCTGGGTTGATGTCTCCTCAGTTATAACTGCTTTGTCATACAACATTATTGTGTGGGTAATCCTGAATTTCAAGTAAAACATGTAAGAAATAAGTAATCACCCAAGATGCAATGCAGGATGTCAGCAGTAACAATGGCATTAATACTATTATTATCATTATAAAGAAACAGTAATGATTCATTTAGAATTATGAATAGGTAGATATCAATCTGGTGCATAAATGCCATATAAGCTATTGCTAACAATCAAAAGTGATATTTATTGAGTGCTTACCTTGTGCAGTGTACTGTACCAAGCACTTCGGAGAGTACGGTATATAGGATTGGTAAACTTGTTGCCTGTCCAAAGTACAGAAAAGTTCATAAAAACATAAAGGAGTACTGATTATTGAAGATGAACTTCATAATAACTTCATTATTGAAGATGAACATAGAGTCCCCAGAGTACAGGTAGAATGATTACCTTTAGTGAATTACAAGGAGTTTTTTAGCTTTGCCTTCAGTTGCTGCTATTCAGGGGAAAAGGTGATTGTCATGAAAATCAAAAAGTGTGCTGAGATGAGCTGAATGACATCTGTCATTTATCTCTTGAAACTTTTACACAAGGGAGAAGCAGTGTGGTAAGGTAGGAGACTCTAATAGATTAAACCTGGGAATCATGAGGCCAGGGTTCTAATCTTGATCTAATCTAATCCTGGAGTGTGTCACTGGGCAAGTCACTGACTTTCTCTGTGACTCAGTTATGTCATTTGTAAAATGGGGATTAACACTGGGAGATCCAGGTTGGGACATAGACTGTGTCTACCACTATTAATTTGTATCTACCACAGTGCTGATCCCTACCAAGGTCACACCTATAGAGTTTCCAGTACTCTACCAATCTCGGCTATGGGAGGGAAAGTCAAGCAGAGACACACCCATTCCATTCCTAGCTTGAGCAGTGCTTTAACAAGTGGAAAGCAATCTGGTACAAGTCAAAATTCACCTGTGCTGGGGGAGGTTTGAGGGTGGAGACTCAAGTTGACTGCACAGAAGGAGGCAGTGGTAAACCATTTCTGTATTTTTACCAAGAACACTCTATGGATACACTACCAGAACAATGGCAGATGGAGAGTAGGGTGTTCTGGGAGAGACATGTCCCTGGTGTCGCTAAGGGTTGCAATTGACTTGGAAGGACAAGACCACAGTGCTGAAGTATGTGCCTGGCATATTATAAGTGCTTAACAAATATCATAAGAAAAAGGGAAACTGAAAAGCTTACTGAGATCCGAGTTTGTAGTTTTACTTTAAGGCACTCAGTCAGCTCTGTCCTTCTATTTAACCTTGCTGATCTCATATTACAACCCAAATTGTGCATTTTGTTGCTCTAATCCTACTATCCTACTTATTGGACCTCAATCTCCTCTCTTAGCCACTGAGTCCTTGGCCATGTCTTCCCTCTGACCTGGAATCCTATTTCTTTTCATAGGTGGTATATCTCACTCAATCATTCGATATTTATTTTCTGAGTGCTTTTTGTTTGCAGAGCACTATATTAAATACTTAGGGGAGAGTACAGTATTAGAGTTGATAGACACATTCCCAGTCCCTAGAGAACTTACAGTCTAAAGGGAGCATATATACCCCACCTTCAAAGTCCTTCCTTCTGTGTCTCCTATGCATGTGAATCTGTACCCCTTAAGCCCTTTGATAGTAAACCCACTCCTCTTTTGTACATATCCTCATATTCTGTCATTTCTACTACCTGTAATTTACTGGAATGTCTGTTTCCCCCAACTATATTGTAGGCTCCTTGAAAGTAGGAATTATATTTATCAAGTCTATTGAATTGTCTTTCTCAAGTCCTTAGTAATAGTGTTCTGAAATCAGTCAACGATCAATCAGTGATATATATTGAGAGGCGATTGTGTACGGAGCACTGTACTAAGTGTTGGGGAGAATACAATAAAAAATAGTCAGTAGAAATGTTCCCTGCCCACAAAAAGCTTACATCCAGAGGGAAAACATATTATTAATATGAATAAAATAATTATGGCTCTGTACATCAGTGCTGTGAGACTGAGGGTGGAACAAATACTAATGCCCTAAGTCACAGATCCAATTTCTTAGATGACACAGACAAGAGAGGAAGCCAGAGAAAAGAGGGCTTAATTAGGGAAGGCTGTTTTGAGGAAATATGACCTTAATAAGGCTTTGAACATGGCGATAGTAATTGTCTGAGGTATGTAGATGAAGGGGGAGTTCCAGGCCAGAAGAATGTGGGAAAGGGGTCATCATTGAGATTGAAGAGATTGGGACAGTGATGAAGCTGATGCACACAATAAGTGCTCAATAAATACCACTGATTTGGCTTGGCCTGATACATAGCAGTGCAAAACCCATCCCGCAGCATCATAATTCCATGTGCTTTTTTTAAAAATTATTGCTTTGATTTCATTTTGTTATAAAAATAAAATAGAATGAATGATTCATTTAGGGTTTGACACTATTCTTCATCAATTTGCACATTCATAATAATTTGCTTGAGTGCAGAGGCAAAAATACTGTACTTATTATTTTTTCCCCATTTCCATCACCAATTGTGCCATTCTCATGTTCTTAATCTAGTTATAATAATTATGTACTAAAGGTAGCTAAATAGCTTGGCCCCAACTCCAAGGGGCCAAGGGTAGTCTCACCCAGATGGGGATACTCACCAAGAAGTGGGTGAAGCTAATAGTTTAGTCTCCACAGTTTTTTGGCCGGGGGGACAGCATGAGCTCCACATTGACTTCATATTTTGCCCATTCCAACAGGTTGAGGTAATTCCATCAGATTGAGGTAGTTCTTACTCACTGGCCTTCAGGACTAGACCAGGGGCTTCTCTTCTCTGGAACCAGAGCCTCCTGAAGACAAGAAATCTACCCTCTTCACTCCAGGCAACCTGGGGAATACTCTAGAGTAGACAGGAGTCAGAGATCCTGAGAGGATGTGAATCCTATGGGGTCTGGACAATCTCCAGGCTTTCTATCCTGGAATCTAGAACCACCACCATTCTGTTGCCTATGCTGCTGTTCCAACAACTGCAGCGCCAACTCCACTGTGGCCTAGATGATGGCTGAAGTAGCAGCAGATGCAGTTGTGGGCATGTTTTGTCCTTGTAGGGTGGAGTTACAACCCCTGCCTTATTCTCAGAGAAACTACCCAGATATCTGTATAGACCAGGTGGTGATATTGACAGATTGTTCAGACCCAAGGAGTTCTGGACTGGTCATGAAAGGAACTTCTGATCTAGTCACCAAACTCGATGAAGATGAGAGAAACAGTGTTGGGAGCATCACTGACTGGGTCTTAGAAGTCTGAGGACTTTTATCTTCCTCTCTTCTCTGTCTTCTATTTCTTTTCTGCTCCTTTTCCCCTTGCTTCCCTTTCCCACTTCTTTTCATTTCTCTCTATGCTCCCTATTCTTTCCTTTTCTACTTTTTCTTATTCAGCCACTCAGTCACCCAACATAAAATGTTCCATCACTCAATGCCACTTCCTTGATTGACAAACCTCTAATGCTCTATCCACAAGGAGCTCTCCATTCCCCTCTTTGCGAAGCGAAAAGTTGGCTCCCCTGATCAAAGGTCACTTAGTGCATCTTTTCTTCTTTAGATAGTATCACTTATTAATAAATACAACTCAAAAATGTATTCCACGGTCCTTTCCTAGGACCTGTCTTGGTTACACATTTTGGAGTCTCACACCCATATAATCCCAAAGTCCTTCTTTAAGTTTTCTAAAATTGTTTTAATCAAGCCCATTCCATTTTGTCATAACCTCAAAAGCAACTCAAAATCTTTTCACTGGACTCCATATTAAAGTACTAGAAAAATTGTAAGATGGCCCTCTGTCTTCTCCTCTATAGGAAAGTAAGAATATTACCACAAGAAAACTAGTTGTATGCCAGAAAAAGGATAATATCTCTGCTCTAATAGCCCCTGTCTATGGGAAAGTAAGTTAGAGGGAGACACTGCCTGGGGCCCTGGACTTTAAAATTCAAGTGAGATCACAATGAGAGTAGTAAGAGAAACCTGATGAAAAAGTCTGTGAGAAGTCCTTTCATCAGGTAGTTCAAAGGACCCTACCCATGTATATATACCAGTAGGTTTGGAAAAGAAGGGGTTGAGCCCTACAACATGTGGATTAATTACTATGTTAAGATGAATATCTGGGTGAGTCAGTAAGAGAGTTAGAATCAAGGATAGAATTAAACATTTCTGGCTGAAGTTCTTTCCTGTTTGACAGAAATCAACCACCATATTATAGCTTGAAAATATAGCTAGGGACCTTCATCCCAGAAAAATCACCACAAATACCATCCATCTAAATTAAGGGAAACCAAATCCAAGAAATAAATAAGGAATATTGTGATTTAAATTTTTACTTAATATGCACAACCTGAAATAAAATATCCTGAGATGTTGGAAACAGAAATTCACTTGATGAAGGAGATTTACTCTGCTTTGCTGAACTCAAACTCACCTCTTTGGCTTCTGTCCAAATTCTTTACTTAACAATTTGTCATGGTGTGTTGTTGGAGGCAGAATTGTTTGGATGTTAGATGATAAAAATTTCATCTTCTCCAAAGAATGTGTCAGTTTGATAAGCTGCTGAAATGTCTGATGCAAAAGAGAACAGAACAGTCACAGACAGGTTGGCATCATATTAGTATTTTGCCATCCAGACTGATATAATAGTGTCCCGGTTCCTCGATCTTGAATGTACTGGCAGAATCCATTGAGTGCTGAGTTGTAAAATGACCCAACTTTAGTAGGTCATTCTACCAATGTTCCAGACAAATTAGGAGACTACCTGCCTGAGCTGTCTGCCAGAATCACTGATACCTGTGTGTCCTATAAAAATGTACTATGTGAACAAATACATTATTAGATTATTTGAAGTAACATTCCAGAGCCATTTGAAGGCACTGTTGAAAGCAAAATCTATCTTCTCCCAGGAATCTGGAAATCCTTAGTCCACACTTGCCTTTCATTTCATGGCACTTCCAGAATTTTCACCAGGGGTAAGTGGTGTCCTAGGGATAAGGATATCTTGGGGAGGAGAAGTGGTGTTGCTGATTATTCGGGCCCAGGGATTCCCAGAAGTGGTGACCTTAATGGGAGCAACTTATCAGAAATGGACTTCGGGCATCTGACTATTTTGCTGATTGGCTAAAATGTCTCTGTTATTTTAGACCAAATCCAAACTGTACAATGTGAAGTGGGAAAGATAGGAATTGAGTAATTTACAAAATAAAACCTCTCAAATGGATTAATCAAAAACCTCATCCAAGGAGCCTGGGCTTGTTAGACTATTAAGTTATGTAGAAGGCTCTGTGGAGCAGGTTTGAGGAGATAGAAAGGCCAGGATGGGGGAGGGGCGATACCTCTTGGAAGAAGACAACACTGAACAAATGCCCCACAACCAGCCTTTTCCAATATCACCAATTTCCCCTCCTGAGATTTTTGAGAGATGGTAAAAGCTCTTTAACTGCAGATGTAGCCCAGAGTCATGGATGATATTCAGTGTAATCCTGGTTAGAGGGAGATGGGTTGTTTGGAAGAGTAACATAAAAATTGTCCTCATACTACTTAACCTAATGTCCTGGAATACCTCATCTAAATCTCATTCTTTTTACCTCACTCATTCCTAACTTTCTTCTACTTATCCATTTTGAATTCTAGCTTGTGATTTTCCCCAAAACCTTATTGAACCTGCTGCTATTTTTTGTTATACTCTGTTAACAAATTCCTTTGGTAAAAAATACCACATTCTTACCACTTCTATGTATGATATAACCTGTGAGGGTGGATATCAAGAAGAGAAACCATCCCATCCTCTCAGGATCACATCTGGAGGGTTTCCAGTACTCTAGCAGTTTAGGTACAGGAGGGAGAGTCACAAAGAGGCTTACCCCTTCCATTCCTAGTGTGGGCAGTAGCTAACTAATGAAGACAATCTGCTACAAGTTAAAACTCTCTTATGTTGGGCAGAGTGGCATGGGAGAGAGTCGACGGCAGAGACTCAGGTTTACTGAGCAGAAGGAGGCAATGGTAAACTGTTGTTATTATTGTCTTATGATGTCAGGTCATGTACGACCCATAGTGAGGCCATGGACATATCTCCCAGTACACCACAACTCCATCTGCAATCATTCTAGTAGTGTATCCATAGAATCTTCTTGGTAAAAAAATGGAAGTGGTTTACTATTTCCTCCTTTCACTCAGTAAACTTAAGTCTCTGCCCTAGACTTTCTCCCATGCCGCTGCTGCCCAGGATAGGTGAGTTTTGACTTGTAGCAGATCGCCTTCCAATCGGTAGTCACTGGCCAAGCTAGGAATGGAATGGATATGCCTCTGCTTGACTCTCCCTCCCATAGTCGAGACTGGTAGAGTACTGGAAACTCTCCGGGTGCGACCCTGAGAGGTGAATGGTAAACTACTTCTGTATTTTTACCGAGAAAACTCTATGGATCACTACAAGAATGATTTCAGATGGAGGTGGGGCATTCTGGGAGAGGTAAGTCCACGGCGTCGCTATGGGCCGGAGATGACTCGGCAACATAAGACAAGAAAAAACATTCCATGGTACCTCCAAGCATCCTTTATTTCGAAGGTACTCTGTACTCATTCATTCATTCAATAGTATTTATTGAGTGCTAACTATGTGCAGAGCACTGTACTAAGCTCTTGGAATGTACAAATCAGTAACAGATAGAGACAGCCCTGCCCTTTGACGGGCTTACAATCTAATAGGGGGAGACAGACAGACAAGAACAATAGCAATGAATAGGATCAAGGGGAAGAACATCTCATTAAAACAATAGCAAATAAATAGAATCAAGGTGATGTACCTCTCATTAACAAAATAAGTAGGGTAATGAAGATATATACAGTTGAGCAGACGAGTACAGTGCTGAAGGGATGGGAAGGGAGAGGGGGAGGGGCAGAGGGAAACGGGGAAGAAGAGGGTTTAGCTGCGGAAAAGCGAAGAGGTGGGGGGGGCGGATAGAGGGAGCAGAGGGAAAAGGGGAGCTCAGTTTGGGAAGGCCTCTTGGAGGAGGAGAGCTTTAAGTAAAGTTTTGAAGAGGGGAAGAGAATTAGTTTGGCAGAGGTGAAGAGGAAGGGCGTTCCAGGACCGCGGGAGGACGTGGCCCAGGGGTCGACGGTGAGATAGCGAGAAGGGGGGACGGTGAGGAGGTGGACAGCAGAGGAGCGGAGCGTGCGGGGTGGGCAGTGGAAAGTGTATCCTGACCTTAAAAAGAAATTCTTATAGTCCTGTGATATGTAAGCTCCTCCTCTAGACTGTAAGCTCCTTATGGGCAGGGAACATGCCTACCAATTCGGTTATATTGTAATAATAATGTTGGTATTTGTATTTGTTAAGTGCTTACTATGTGCAGAGCACTGTTCTAAGTGCTGGGGTAGATACACAGTAATCAGGTTGTCCAACGTGAGGCGCACAGTCTTAATCCTCATTTTACAGATGAGGGAACTGAGGCACAGAGAAGTGAAGTGACTTGCCCACAGTCACACAGCTGACAAGTGGCAGATCCGGGATTCAAACCCGTAACCTCTGACTCCCAAGCCCGTGCTCTTTCCCCTGAGCCATGCTGCTTCTCTAATAATAATGTTGGTATTTGTTAAGCACTTACTATGTGCCAAGCACTGTTCTAAGCGCTGGGGTGGATAAAAGGTAATCAGGTTGTGCCAAGGGCTCACAGTCTTCATCCCCATTTTACAGATGAGGTAACTAAGGCACAGAGAAGTAACTTGCCCAAGGTCACACAACAGACAAGTGGCAAACCCAGGATTAGAACACATGAAGTCTGACTCACAAGCCTATGCTCTTTCCACTAAGCCACTCTGCTCCCCCAAGAGTTTAGTACTGGAAGCCCTCAATAAAAATGACTGATTGTCATTTTAGGTTAAGAAAGTACTTTTTCTCTTTTCTCATAAGATCCAACCTGGATAATTTAGGCTTAAAAATGGTTGGGTTTGGGGCTCACATTCATTGTGACTATCTTTCCCACCCAACTTCACTGGCTATTGTCAACTCCTGCTTCACTGGATACTAAATAGAGTTGGATTAGGGGAATTACGAAGACTGTCATATCTTTTTTTTTTGAAAACTGGCCCTAAGCAGAATACAGAATTAAAGGATAATAATAGGAAGTTTAATAAATTCTTGTTAAAAAGTAGATATTCTGTTTTTGCTTATCTTTTCTTCATTTAATATTGAAAGTTTCATGAAAGCAAGGACCATAAATCCTATTTCTTTGTAACTTTCCAGTGCTTAAAATTATCTCTGCATAAAATAGGCATTCAAACAATGTTAATAATTGTGATAAGCAAATTATATTGTTATTTCTAAGATCTTTGAATAAGTCGAACAGAAAGCAGAATTCAGAATTGCAGGAAAATAATAGGAAGTTTAATAAATCCTTATTTAGGGAATAGATACTCATTTATTGCTTGTCTTTTCTTCGTTTTAGGCTGAAAGTTTCTTGAAGGCATGGACCATATCTCCTATTTCTTTGTAACTGTCCATTGCTTAAAATTACACTTTCCATAAAGTAGGCATTCAATCAATGTTAATAATTGTGATATGCAAAGAAGACTTGCTTTCTGAGGTCTGTGAAGAAGTCAGAGTCTCATTTCTGCAGCACCACGTGGGGCAGAGATGTTGCAGTACATGTATGTTTAAATTGTCAATACATATGCCCCAACATCTTTGTGGGATAGAATTTTAATGCCCTTCAGATTGGAAAAATACAGCTCAATAACACTCTCCAAAAGTAGTGCACATTGTTTCCTGCACAGCCTAGTCTATCAAGTTACAGCCAACTTTCTTGGTTTTACATCAATGCTAATGGCATCATATTTCTAACATCAAATACAGTAATTGTCCTCAATTGTTTGTGATATTTTAATTTTAATAAGTTTAAAAATAAACTATATTAACCATCTCATCTTTCAGTCCTGAAATGGAAAATGATTTTGAAATTATTATTTAAGAGTAGCATTCTGAGAGCCATCAGATTGGCCGGAGGAAAAGTCAAATATTTTTCTCACTTCAGAATCATTTTTCTTCTGTAGGAGTGCTAGAGAACTCAATCTCTACCATTCCCCACCCAACCGATTACTTATTACAAACAACATTGATGAGTGCTGCAAAGGGCATCCTGATTGTGTTGCTTATACTGTCACAGACAGGTGTCTCAAAGTGGCTTCTTGGGCTATAAAGTAAATGAAAAGCAGTAAAAATTATGCTTTAATAATTTCATCTAATGCATCTGTTGCCTTTATTGTATTTTTATTTTGATATTCTATTATTTCAAAATAAGAACAATTAGCATGTCAGTATGTTTTGAACCTATTGAAATTATGGACCTCCAGGTGACTCACGGTGGTGGTGAACTTTTTCTTCCCTTCCTTACAATCCAAGGACAGGGAATAGTTTCTCTCAAGAATAGTTCTATTACATTGTACATTCCTTGTAAGCAGGGGTCATTTCTATCAACTTTATTGTACTCTCCCAAGTCCTTAGTACTGTGCTCTGAGCACAATAAGGGCTCAATATCAATCTCTTAATCAATGGAGTAATTACTGTGTTCAGAACACTACTAAACTTGGGAGAGTACAGTGCAACTGAGTTGGTAGAAAAATTCCCTACCTGAAACAAGCTTACAATCTAGAGCAGAGTTTGTGGTCTAGAACAGTCAAGCACAGTTCTAAGTGCTAGGGTAGAAACAGTGCAGACAGGTCAGACACAGTTCCAGTTCCACATGGGGCACCCTAACAAATCAATGCAACTCTCCATTTCCAGACCACTCATGCTGGGAAAGAGAGTGAGGGGTTGCCTTCCAGGGCCTATTTTAAAACGTGGCAGGAACTGATTGCTACAAGACTGAAGGGCAGACTCTGTCAACCCCCTCTAAATTATTGGGCCAAACTGAATGAGGTAACTCCCAGAGAAGTGAGCCAGAAGGTAGTGGAGGAGTCCTCCATTTTCACGTTGCCTCACAACCCCGAACCGTAAGACCAGATGTCCCAATTTTGACAAGTCATTTATGCTTTTTAGGTTTCTATTCTGTCATCTGAAAGAACACACTGGAGAACCACTTTAGGATGAGGTGGCAGGAGGAGATTCAAGTGCTGAGGTAGCATTTGCTTCACTTGAGTCAGGGAGCTTGTCAACAAACTCCATTATATTGTACTCTCCCAAATGTTTAGTACAATATTCTGTACACAGGAAGCCCTCAATAAATAGCATTGATTGATTTAATCTCAGATCAAATTCCCAAGCAACAAAGCTCCAAATGCTAACTACATGGAATTCTGTAAATGGTGTCTACTAGGAAGCATAGCTGATACTCAGAAGCAATATGGTCTGGTGGTTAGGACACAGCCTGGGAGTCAGAAGGACCTGAGTTCTAATTCCTGCTCTGGGTATTAAGACTGTGAGCACCATGTGGAAAATGGACTGTATACAAAGTTATTAGCTTGTATTCACTCCAGTGCTTAGTACAGTGCCTGGCATATAGTAAGCACTTAAGAAATACCGTAAAAAATAAAATTATAAATACTCAGAGGTAAGAAACAGAAGTTAAGCAAAAGGATAGGAAACCAAACCAAACCAAAAGGAAAGGATAAGTGAAAGCTAAAACTGGGTCCAAGTCCTTACATCAATACATATGCAAATTCAAATGACACTGCCACAAAATCACAAGTAAGCCCTCTTAGCAACACGAAAATCTATGGGCAACAAATCTCTGGGACCAAAACATGTTGTCATGTGGGTTAGGTGATCCAGTATAGCCAAGGGGTAGGCAGGAAAAGGAAAGGAAAGGAAACTCAGGCAATTTTCATCCTGAATTTGAAAGTTATGCTCAGCTTGCTGATTGGGTCTCATTCCTAGAGGGTTGTGGGAAATGCGGCCTTCTGGGAAATGTAGTTTCCAGGCTAAAACCCAGTCAAGAATTAGTTTCACACTTTCCCTACAATTCCTTGGAACTGAGGTCTGGCTAGAGGAGGAACCTGAACATTTCCTTAACCAAGTCTACCATTAGGAGGAAGGAGAAGATGATGTTCTGCCTTTCCTTGCTCACTTTCTGCAGGAGCAGGGACATTAGCTACCATTAATGGCAGTGTCATTGCAGCTGTGAGTGAATTGGCCCTTCCCAAATGTAAGGTGCTGTTTTAGGGAGCAAGAATAATGTGTTTTTGGTGTTATGAATACCACTGAGAGTCTATCAATCAATCATATATATTGAGTGCTTACTATGTGCAGAGCACTACTAAGCACTTGGGAGAGTACAATGCAACAGAATTAACAGAAACATTCTCTTCCTATAGAGCTTACAGTCTGGACAGTGAGACAAGCTCTTGGAGAAAGCAATCTAATGAAGTTGGTAGAAATGTTCCCTGCCTACAAGGAAATTACAATCTAATAATTGTGGTATTTGTTAAAAGTGCTTACTATGTGCCAAGCACAATATTAAGTGCTGGGATAGATATAATTCAATAAATAATGTATTTAGTGCAGAGTTCTGTGCTAAGCATTTGGGAGAATAGTACAATACAATAGAGTTGGTAAATATAATTCCAGCCTTCAGGGAATTTACAAACTAGTGCGGCAGGGCTGAGTTGCTGAAGTAGGGAAAGAATGTGGTTAAGGGGCACAGTCCCAAGTTTCTGGGTGATGCAGAAGGTAGGGGAAATAGTTGGGGAAATGAGACGATAGTCAGGAAAGGCACCTTGGAGAAGGTATAATTGTACTTGGAAATTTCAATTTTTTTTTCCCTAGAATCAAATTTGGTGAGTTTTGTTCCTATTATTTATGAATTTATCTCTATCCTTCCACTCCATAAATAAATGCATATATAATCTACTCAGATTTCTCCAGAGAAGTGAATATTAGTAGGAGCTTTATTCATTCTGGTAAGGCATTAGATTAACATAACTTGCATACTAATAAAAATATTATGAGTCCTTCTGATTTTAATTGCATATGTTTTTAATATTATCTCCTCTTATACACCCATTCCAGAGAGACTAACTCACCATTCTGAGATTGTTTTTCTTTTGATTTCCAAGTACAAGGACCTCATGTATTTGAACAGGAAAGTAGGAATTTCATCAACCTCAAGCCTGAAATTCTTTTTCTCCATTTTGAACCTCTAGGATTTGTTGGAGGGAAAAGGCCCCAGTCACTCTAGCATTGTGCTACTCTTAGACAAAAGTGCCAACTTTTCATTCTTAGCATGGGTAGTGAACACTGATATGCAGGAAGGATGCTGAGGTGATATGGATGGAGCTAGGGTCGAAAAGAGGGAGAGAGAAGAGAGAGAGTTGAAACAGAGAGAGAGAGGACAGGGAAGAAAAGAATAGGAAAGGCAAATGAGAAAGGAAGAAAGGTGGTGAAGGGGATGGTGCAAAAGAAGGGAATTATGAATTACTGCATTCACTAAGAACTTTCTCTGTGGAAAGCACTGGTATAAGTACAAGGTAATGATCCCTATCTCTACCCCATATAGAGCTCCTATCTATATCATATCCATTTACAGATGAGGAAGCTGAGGCCCAGAAAGTAGTAGTGATAGTATTTATTAAGTATTAAGTATTAAATGCTTACTGTGTTCATAGCATTGTATTAAGACTGGGAAAGAATATACAGGTGAGACTTAGACATGTTCTCTGGATCTCGGGGGGGACTGATCTAAAAATATTAAGAGGAGAGAGGGGCCTGGTAACTTGAGGAGCGATGAAATAAAATACTAAAAGCAACATAAAGATGAAAACAAAGATCTGTAGGGTTCTATGGTTTGAGGAGCAGAATTTCAGAGTCCTCACATTTTAGAGTCCACAGTCATCTTCATAACCATAGTGATTGTTTCAGCAGCAGTTGCCACAACCTTGACGAGATTATGCGAAAGCAGAGCCATGTTGAGGCTTCTATTCTCTGTCCTGTCGTGGAATGCCATAAACAGTAATCTGTGATGGGTGGACAGTAGGTTCCCAGAGGATTCACTCAGCTGTCTGGTGGAGAGAGAGGTCCTGAGAGCACACCACAGTGGTTTAAATGCTCACAGCCCACAATGCACAGATCATACTAGCAGCAGGGCCCTGGGATTTGTGATGGGAGAGTGGCATGTTTCCAGAGGATTAAGTGACCTTCTCAAGATCACGCAGCTGATCACTAGATGAAATGGAGTTTCAAACTAGTTCTCTTGATACCTAATCCGGCTGTTTTTCCACTAGTCCATGCAAGGAGAAAAAATAAGGTAAGAGTGGGAGAGGAAGAAAGAGAGGAAGGGGAAGTAGGCGGAAAGGAGAAGAGGAAGGTAAAGATACTCAGTTTTCCCTGATAAATAAATTGTGGTATTTGTTAAGTGTTTACTATGTGTCAAGCACTATACTAAGCACTGGGATGAATACAAGAAAATTGGATTGGAGGCAGTCCCTGAACTGTTTAGGGCTCACAGTCTTATTTGCCATTTTACAGAGGAAGGACTTGAGGCCCAGAGAAGTGAAGTGACTTGCCCAAGGCCACACAGAAGACAAGTGGAGGAGCTGGGATTAGAAGTCATGACCTTTTGACTCCCAAGCCCGTGCTCTATCCACTATGCCATGCTGCTTCTCCTGATGGTGTCTCCTCTTCCTGCACCCTAGAAGGCAGCTCTAGAGCAGCAGTGGTCGGGGGCCATCCAATGAGTCTTCGGCTCTACACCATTTTTAGATTACTGTCACTGCTATCACACTATAGCTGCAGCTCCGGCTTCACCATCAGGAAACAGACCATCCAGAGCTATGACCCCCATTGTATCCAGGGTCTCCCCCTAGACTGCCTGAGTGAACCTTCTGTCATCGTGGGTCTTAAGGCCAGGGAGAGTGCTCCTGGTGAGGGCAACACAGGAGGGGATGGCAACATCTTCCTTCTCTTCCTGCTTTTAAGGGGTCAGTGAGTGGAAGCAATACATCAGTCACATTCTAGCTGTAGGGAGCTGAGAACACTACTTTAAGCTGCTCAGTGTGCCCTCAGAAGCTATAGGAGCTTCATGTTGTTGACACCAATTTCTCGGTGCCATAGCCTCTATGAAGTTGATGCTTATGACCTTACATGACCTTACAAGTATAATTGTACCATACTAATTACTGATTGTCCAAGAATAAGAGAAACATCTAGCAATCTAGACGATAAGGTCACTATTTCAAGTGCTTAGTTGCTATATGGTGTTATTCTTTATTTGCAGATGACTTCACTAACAGTGAATTTCAGCTATGGGTGTATGTGTGACTGAAAACCCCATTTGAATGACTCATAGTTCCTTTCACATCATGCACACATAAAACTCATCTTTCATGGTGGTGTCATCACAGTTGCTTGAGCATCTGGAACTGTTATTGCTTTTGTTTCTGTTTGAGGATTATCTAGGAATCTCCAGCTTGAAAGAAATGCTTCTTTCTTTACTGTAATACACTATGCTGCTGCAGCTGTCTCAGTTTTCAGTGTGGATAATAATAAGATAATAATGATAAAGACAATAAAATGAATAATTATGATATATATTAAGTCCTTTCTATATGCCAAACATTGCACTGGAGTAGATGTAAGATAATTAGGTAAGACATTGTCCCAGTTTATGTGAAGTTCACAGTCTAAGTAAATAATAATAATAATTATGATATTTCATACACTGCTGTACTAAATTCTGGAGTACATACAATACAGTCTCTGTCCAACATGAACTTCAAAGTGTAAAAAGAAGGTATTTTATCACCATTTTATATATGAGGTAACTGAGAAGTCTATATTGGAACCCAGATCCATGAATTCCAGGCCCATACTTTTTCCACTAGGTCACGTTGTTGTTGTTCTATGTTTTCCAAGAAGAGAACCCTGACTGTGAAATTTACCCCTGGGTGTATAAATGACTGAAAAAGGCCAATGTGGGACCCCCAGTCATGGCTGAAATCTGACCTTTTGCTTAACTAGTACCTTAAAATCATTGTATTGTTTCCCTTGTTTTCTCCACGTAGCAGTTCATCTCAGTTCATCTCACCACATAGCAGTTGTTTGGATATCCTACTATTATTCATTCTCCCTTGATGATAATAATAATGGTATTTGTTAAATGCTTACTATATGCTAGGCACTGATCAAAGCACTGGGGTAGATACAAGATAATCACAATCACAGACATAGTCCCTGTCCCATACCTTAATCCAAGGTCTTAATCCCCATTTACAGATTTGATAGCTGAGGCCCAGAGCAAAGTGATTTGACTTACCCAAGGTCACACAGCAGACAAGTGGCAGAGCCAGGATTAGGACCTTCTGACTCCCAGTCCCATGCTCTATCCACTAGGCCATGCCGATTCGACCTATCTACCCATTCTATCTATCCTTTGAAGCTGGAGTCAGGCGGACGTAGCTTCAGTGACCTGAAACTCTGTTTTGATCATCCCTTCTTGCCATTTGATGATCAATATGGCCCTTAAATGATGCTGAAGGAACAGCTTTCAGTGCTTCATCATCTACAAGATTGTAGTTCAATGGCTCTGTAGTTTGGTTTGTGGCCTAAAATTGTTGTTGCTATAGATCTTTGATTGTCAATCACCCAGTGGAGGTACTAGCCTTCTTGATTTGATTCTCCACTTCCTTTTCATTCATTCATTCAATCGAATTTATTGAGCACTTACTGAGTGCAATTCCTTATCTATCTTTGCACTATTGGTCAGCATGTTGCCTAAGTAATAGAATCCTGAGATGGTTTTTAATACGGTGGTACCAATCATTTGCTTGTTTTAGGGTGTATTTTCTAGGAAGAAGTTATAGTGAAATATTTGAATGCTTGTTCCTTTGGTGTAAAGTCACTATGTGCATGAATCACATCTTACAACTCGGTTGTATTATTCTTTTTTATTATTATTATCATTATCATTAATGATAATAACAATAATAATGACATTCACTAGAAAATTAAGCATTGTTCTAATGGCTGGAGTAATAATAATAATAATAATAATGGTGGTATTTGTTAAGCACTTACTATGTGCCAAACACTGTTCTCCATGCTGAGATAGATACAAGGTTATCAGGTTGCCCCATGTCCCACATGGAGCTCACAGTCTTAATCGCCATTTTCCAGATGAGGTAACTGAGGCACAGAAAAGTTAAGTGACTTGCTCCGAGTCACACAGCTGATAAGTGGCGGAGCCAGGATTAGAACCCACGACCTATAACTCCCAAGCCCGTGCTCTTTCCACTAAGCCACTCTGCTCTCTATATACAAGTTAATCAGGGTAGATACAAGGTAATCAGGTTAGACACCAGTTGGACATGTAAGTCCCTGTCCCACATAGTGCCCCAGTCTAAATAAGACAGAGAACATGTATTAATTCATTTTACAGTTGAGCAAACTGTGGCACAGAGAATTAAATGACCTTCCCAAGGTCACCATCCATGACCTTTTCCTTTCCCCCCCTCCTCCTTCTCGCCCTTACGGAAACCTGGCTCACTCCTGAAGACACGGTCTCCGCCGCTGCTCTCTCCAGCGGTGGCCTCTCCTTCTCCCACTCCCGCAGACTCACCCAGAAAGGGAGGAGGCGTCGGCTTCCTCCTCTCACCCCGTTGCCGCTTCCGCACTATCCCTCCTCCCCCCTCCTTCTGCTTCCCCTCCTTCGAAGCCCATATCATTCGCCTCTACCACTCTGTCCAGATACTTGTAGCTGTCATCTACCGCCCTCCTGGTCCCACCTCCGACGTCTTCAACCACCTAGACCCCTTCCTCACCTTCCTTCTCTCCTTCTCTCTGCCCACTCTGATCCTCGGAGACTTCAACATCCACATGGATGTACCCGATGACTCCTCTGCCGCCCGCCTGCTATCCCTCCTCGACTCTGCCGACCTCCTGCTCTTCTTCTTCATACTTCGCCCATTCACCGACTCGGTCACACCCTCGATCTCATCTCCTACCACTGCACTACCTCCTCCCTCACCAACTCTGCAATCCCTCTCTCTGACCATAACCTTCTCACCTGCCTCATCTCTCACACTCCCTCCCCCTTCAAATCTTTGCTACTCCCCCACAGAGACCTCCGCTCTCTTGATCCCATCCATCTTTCCAAAAGCATCTCTCCCCACCTTGCCCCCCGTCCTCTCTTCCCACTCTCGCTCATGAGCTCACCGCTCTCAACTCCACCTTCTCTACACATCTCAACTCTCTTGCCCCCCTTTCCCTCTGCCGCTTTTGCTCCACTAACCCACAGCCCTGAGTTACCGCCTCTGTCCACCTCCTACGCTCTCGAACTGCTGAGCGCTGCTGGCGAAAGTCCAAGCACCAAGCCGACCTCATACATTTCAAATTTATCCTTTCCTGCCTTAACTCTGCCCTCTCCTCCACCAGGCAAAACTTCTTCTCCTCCCTCATCGACACCCATGCCTGTCACCCCCGCCAATTGTTCCGGACCTTTAACTCTCTCCTTAGGCCCCCTGTTCCTCCTCCTCCCCCATCCCTCACCCCCAGTGATCTGGCCACCTACTTCATCACAAAAATTAACACAATCAGGTCTGAGCTCCCCAAAGTCACCCCTCCCCCTCTTGCCTCCCCCCCCACCAACCCTCTCCCCTACTTTCCCATGCTTCCCTGCAGTATCCTCAGAAGACATCTCCTCCCTTCTCGCAAGTGCCACCCCCTCCACCTGTGCCTCGGACCCCATTCGCGCTCACCTTATACAAACCATCGCCCCTGCCCTACTCCCCTCCTTAACTTCTATCTTTAACCACTCTCTCCCCAATGGCTTCTTCCCCTCTGCCTTCAAACATGCCCATGTCTCCCCCATCCTAAAAAAAACCCTCTCTCGACCCCACTTCCCCTTCCAGTTATCATCTATCTTCCTACTACCCTTCCTTTCCAAGATCCTAGAATGAGTTGTCTACACTCTCTGCTTACAATTCCTTAACTCCCATTCTCTCCTAGACCCCCTCCAATCTGGCTTCCATCCCCTCCACTCTACCGATCTGCTCTCTCTAATGTCACCCATGACCTCCTTCTTGCTCCTTCTTGCTTCTTGCTCCTACTCTATTCTAATCCAATGGCTCCTACTCTATTCTAATCCTTCTTGACCTCTCAGTTGCCTTTGACACTGTCCATCATTCCCTTCTCCTCCACACCTTATCTCACCTTGGCTTCACGGACTCCGTCCTCTCCTTGTTCTCCTTTCATCTCTCTGGCCGGTCATTCTCGGTCTCCTTCGCGGGCTCCTCCTCCCCCTCCCATCCTCTAACTGTTGGAGTTCCTCAAGGGTCAGTTCTTGGCCCTCTTCTGTTCTCCATATACACTCACTCCCTCGGTGAACTCATCTGCTCTCACGGCTTCAACTATCATCTCTATGCAGATGACACGCTGATCTACATCTCTGCCCCTGTCCTTTCCCCCTCCCTTCAGGCTTGAATCTCCTCCTGTCTCCAGGACGTCTCTACCTGGATGTCTGCCTGCCACCTAAAACTCAACATGACCAAAATTATGCTCCTCATCTTCCCTCCCAAGCCCGGTCCTCTCCCTGACTTCCCTATCACTGTGGATGGTAGGACCATCTTTCCCGTCTCTCAGGCCCGCAACCTCGGTGTCATCTTTGACTCGTCTCTCTCGTTCACCCCACATATCCAACCCGTTACCAAAACCTGCCAGTCTCACCTTTATAATATCACCAAGATCCGCCTTTTCCTCTCCACCCAAAAGCTACCTTATTGCTAAAGGCTCTCTTAATATCCCGGCTAGATTACTGTGTCAGCCTTCTCTCTGATCTCCCTTCCTCCTCCCTCTCCCCGCTTCAGTCTATACTTCACTCCGCTGCCTGGCTCATCTTCCTGCAGAAACGCTCTGGGCATGTCACTCTCCTTCTTAAAATCCTCCAGTGGTTGCCTATCAACCTCCACACAAAACAGAAACTTCTCACTCTAGGCTTCAAGGCTCTCCATCACCTTGCCCCGTCCTACCTCTCCTCCCTTCTCTCTTTCTACTGCCCACCCCACATGCTCTGCTCCTCTGCCGCCTGCCTCCTCTCCGTCCCCTCTTCTTGCCTATCCCGCTGTCGACCCCTGTCCTCTCCCGGTCCTGGAATGCCCTCCCTCCTCACCTCCACCAAACTAATTCTCTTCCCCTCTTCAAAGCCCTACTTAAAGCTCTCCTCCTCCAAGAGGTCTTCCCAAACTGAGCTCCCCTTTTCCCTCTTCTCCCTCTACCCCCCCTTCACCTCTCCGCAGCTAAACTCTCTTCTCCCCCCTTTCCCTCTTCTCTTCCCCCTCTCCCGTCCCATCCTCTCAGCACTGTACTCGTCCGCTCAACTGTATATATCTTCATTACCCTATTTATTTTGTTAATGAGATGTACATCACCCTGATTCTATTTATTTGCTATTGCTTTAATGAGATGTTCTTCCCCTTGTTTCTATTTATTGCCATTGTTCTTGTCTGTCTCCCCCAATTAGACTGTAAGCCCGTCAAAGGGCAGGGATTGTCTGTATCTGTTACTGATTTGTACATTCCAAGCACTTAGTACAGTACTCTGCACATAGTAAGCGCTCAATAAATACTATTGAATGAATGAATGAAAGTAATTTGTCAGAGTCAGAATTAGGCTCCAGGTTCTCCAACTCTCACTCAATGCTTTATCCACTAAACCATACTTTTTCTCACTTTCCCAGTAAGTGCTCAGTAAATACTATTGATTGATTGATTTAAATGTTCCTTAAAAATGGTTTGAAGGCCTTTCTAGAAGGGATTCCTGGAAACCTGGAAGACCAGAAGCATATTTTAAAGACTGTGTCTATATGGCTGGTTTGGCTGATTAAATTATTTTGAATGGCCTGGGCCTTTTGTGAATCCCTCGTTTGCCCCATTGGTAATGTCAATTGAATCACTTAAGTTCTCTCCAGCACTGACACTAGCCATGACATTATGAAGCAGTCTAAAGAACTTCATTTCATTGGATAGCCACATTTACTTATTAATTTTTAGATTCCCTATTCACTAAAGATGTCACATTGTTTGTAAGATCTATGAAAACTATGCAGAAGTCAACAACAAGCCTACAACAAACTTAAAGTCTAGAGGAGGATACAGGCATGAATATAAATAAAGAAATTACAGATAAGTACAAAAATGCTGTGGAGATAAGGGAGAGTCGGATATAAAGATGCAAATCCAAGTGCAAAGTTGATGCAGAAGAGAGTGGGGGAGAAGAAGAAGTGAGGGCTTAGTCAGAGAAGGCCTCTTGGAGACAATATGCTTCTAATACTGCTTTGAAGGTGGGAGGGTGATTGTCTGTTGGATAAGAAGAGGGAGAGTGATATAGAATGGATGCAGGATGTGGCAAGATGTGAGCAAGAGGTTGGTGGCAAGACAGATGAAATAGAAGTACCAAGAGTAGGTTGGAATTAGAGGAGCAAAGTATGTGGGCTAGGTTGTAGTAGGAAATCGCAGAGGTAAGATAGGGCAGAAAAAGGTGAATAAGTGCTTTACAGCCAATGGTAAAGGAGTTTCTGTTTGATACGAAAATGGATAGGCAACCACTGGAGGTTCTTGAGAAATGGAGGAAACATGGACTGAACATTTTTGTAGAAAAATGATGGGGACAATAGAGTGAAGTATGGACTAGAGTGGGAAGAGACAAGAGGCAGGGTTCAGCAAGGAGGCTGATGTAGAAATCAAGACAGAATAGGATAAGTGCTTGGATTAACCTGGTAGCATTTTGGATGGAGAAAAAAGGGTGGATTTTAGCAATGTGTTGGAGATTGAACTGACAAGATTTGGTGACAGATTGAGTATGTGGGTTGAATGAGAGAGATGAGTTGAGTGCCAAGATTACAGGCTTGTGAGACAGGGAAGATGATGGTGCTGTCTATAGGATGAGAAAGTCAAGAGGAAGACAGGTTTTAGATGGCAAGATAAGGAGTTCTGTTTTGGACATGTTAAGTTTGAGGCGTCAGCAGAGCATCCAAGTAGAGATGTCCAGAAGATGTCCAGTGTGCTGATGAGATCACTTTATGCTGTGATCTAAGCTCCTTTCTGATTTAATAAATATGTAGTCAACAGTAGTTTTCAGCAGGACAATAGGAAAGATTTTAACAGCACTGTAGAGTAAGTATTGAGATGCCTCAGTAGTTGCTGTATTTTGATCTTTCACCTTTCTTCTTGAAGATGGTAATTCTCGTGGCAGTCACGAGGTCTGATAGCATCTACTTGGTATTCCATATGAAGAAGTCATCGTAGCAGTCAAAGCCGTGAAACGTAGAAAAGCACCTTCACCCAATAGCTCACTTGCTGAGATTGTCAAACATATAATTTAAATATGAAAGACAACTTTATAAGAGTAGGTTGAAAACCTTGTGTCTCCTTTGACTTATAGATCTCTGCTATAAACAATTTCAACTGTTCTGTAGAAACAAGACATTTTCAACAATACTGACAATTTGTCTATGCTAACAAGGAACAGGACTAAAAAAGTTAAAAATTCATAGAAAACCCAAAAACTACTCAGGATCTTTAACCTTCTCAACCACCAAATATGTTCGGGGTGTGAAGAAATATCCAGGTTACTGATTGAAGGCTTTCTGTCCTGCCTGCAAGGTGATAATTTGCTGCCAGTGATATAGCAATTCTCATTCCACTTTTTCCAAACACAGGACACATTTTGAGGGAGGAAGTGACCAAATTATGCTCATATTTTTTTTCTAGATTCAAGTCATTTCTCAGAGATTTAAGACAACTACTTATTTGGGTAATTTAATTAAATTCAAATTTAACTTTAAATCATAGTGAAAAATTAATGACAAATCATAATCCTATCCTCCCAGGTTTCCCAAGTTAGTGCTTAATATCTCTGTTACACACAAAGCCAGTCTGACAGCATTACGAATATCTCCCTATACTTTCCTATTCCTCCTATATGTGATTTATTTTATTATCTGCCTCTCCCTGTATGAGCCCTTTTTTTACAGGGACCATGTCTACTAACTCTATGGTATTGCACTTCCCAGGTATTTAGTACAGTGCTCTGTTCATGGTAAGTGCTTAATAAATACCACTATATGATTGATTGCTTTCTTGTCACCTGGGGAAAGCAAAGAGTGAGTCATTGTTCTCTGCCAACAAAAGCCAAGCAGTGAGATTGAAAACGTTATGTCCCAAGAAGGTGGAGAAACTGTAGTCCATAATGATACAAAAATTAAGGGATTACCCTCTGAGTAACAATAAATAATAATAATAATAGTGGTATTTGTTAAGTGTTTACTATGTGCCAAACACTGTACTGCTCATTCATTCAAATGTATTTGAGTGCTTACTGTGTGCAGAGCACTGCACTAAGCACTTGGAAAGTACAATTCAGCAATAGAGTCAAGGGGTTTACAGTCTAGAGTGGGGCAGGCAGACATCAAAACAAGTAAACAGACATTAATATAAATAAATAGAATTATAGATATATACATATATGCACAAGTGCTATGGCCAGAGAGGTGGAGGGGGGAGGGGAGAGAGCAAAAGGACCAAGTCAAGGAGATGCAGAAGGGAGGGGGTGCTGAGGAAAAGGGGCTTAATCTGGGAAGCCTCTTGGAGGAGGTGCTTTTCAGTAAGGTTTTGAAAAGGAGAAGAGTAATTGTTTGGAGGATTTGAGGACAGAGAGCATTCCAGGAAAGAGGTAGGACATGGGCCAGGAATCAGTGGTGAGACAGGTTAGATAGAGGGACAGTGAGAAGGTTAGCACCAGAGATGAGTGGAGTGTGCTGGTTTGGTTATAAAAAGAGAGAAGGAGGTGAGGTAAGAAGGGGAAAGGTGATGGACAGCTTTGAAGCCAATAGTAAGGAGTTTTTGTTTGATAAATCACACAGGCAACCACTGGAGATTTTTGAGGAGGTGGGTAACATGCCTGAACTTTTCTGTGCAAAATAATCCAGACAGCATAGTGAAGTATGGATTGAAGTAGAGAGAGTTTGGGAGATCAGAAAGGATGCTGATGCAGTAATAATAATAATGTTGGTATTTGTTAAGTGCTTACTATGTCCAGAACACTGTTTTTAGCACTGGGGTAGATACAGGGTAATCAGATTGTCCCAGGTGAGGCTCTCAATCCCCATTTTATAGATGAGGTCACTGAGGCACAGATAAGTTAAGTGACTTGCCCACAGTCACACAGCTGACAAGTGGCAGAGCCAGGATTCGAACCCATGACCTCTGACTCTCAAGACCGGGCTCTTTCCACTGAGCCACGCTGCTTCTCTGTCTAGGCAGGATAGGATGAGTGACTGTACTAAGGGAGTAGTGGTTTGGATAGAAAGGAAAGCACAGATCTTGGCGATGTTGTGACGGTGAGACCAGCAGGATTTGGTGACAAATTAGATATGTGGGATGAATGAGAGAGTGAAGTCAAAGATGACACCAAGGTTGTGGAGCTTGTAAGACAGAAAGGATGGTTGTGCCATCCACAGTGACAGGAAAGTTCAGGAGAGGACAGGGTTTAGAAGGGAAGATAAGAAGCACTGTCTTGGACATGCTAAGTTTTAGGTGGGGGCAGGTAATTCAAGTAGAGATCTTCTGAAAGCAGCAGAAGATGCAAGCCTGCATAGAGGGAGAGAGAACAGGGGAGGAGATATAGATATGGGTGTCATCTGCATAGAGATGATAGTTGAAGCCATGTGAGTGAATGAATAAGGGAGTGGATGTAGATGGAGAATAGAAGGGGACCGAGAACTGGACCTTGATGTACCCCTATAGTTAGGGGATGGTGGGGGTCAGGAGGAGCCCGCAAAAGAGACTGAGAATGAATGGCCAGAGAAATAAGAGGAGAACCAGAAGAGGACGGAGTCAGTGAAGCCAAGTTTGTATAACATATCGAGGAAAACGGGGAGGTCCACAGTATCAAAGGCAGCTGAGAGGTTGAGGAGGATTAGGATGGAGTAGCAGCCACTAGATTTGGCAAAAACGAGGACATTGATGATCTTTCTCGGGCTGGCGGTGGGGGGCAGGGTGGTTCAGTGGAGTGAATGGGCGGAAGCTAGGTTGGAGGGGTCCAGGAAAGATTTATTTGGAGGAAACGAATTTGAGACAGCAAATGTAAATGACTCGCTCCAGGATTTTGGAAAGGAAGGGTAGGAGGGAGATGGGGTAATTACTGGATGGGGCTGTGGGGTCAAGGGGGAGCTTTTTTAGGATAAAGGAGACGTGGGCATGTTTGAAGGCAGTAGGGAAGAAGTCACTGAAAGGGAGAGGTTGAAGATGGTAGTTAAGGAGGGAAGGAGGGAAGGGGCGAGAGATTTTTTTAAGGTGAGAAAGAATGGGGTCCGATGCGCATATGGAAGAGGTGGCACTTGAGAGAAGGCAGGAGATCTCCTCTGAAGATACTGCTGGGAAACATGGGACAGTTGAAAAGGGGGCTGAGAGGCTGGGGGATGGAAGAGGGAGGTACTAAGTGCTGGGGTCAAAATAAAATAATCAAGTCCCATATGGCGCTCACAGCTAAGTAAAAGGAAGAACAGATATTCTACCCCATTTTGCAGATGAGGGAATTGAGGCACAGAGAATAATAATAATAATAATGGTATTTGTTAAGCACTTTGTGCCAGGCACTGTACTAAGCACTGGGGTGGTTTCAAGCAAATGGAGCTGGACAGAGTCCCTGTCCCATTTGGGGCTCACAGTCTCAATCCCCATTTTCCAGCTGAGGTAACTGAGGCCCAGAGAAGTAAAGTGACTTGCCCAAGGTCACACAGCAAACAAGTGGTTCTATGACTCCCAGGTCTGTGCTCTTTTCCACTCAAGACCTCAACTACCTCAGTGAGAACACACTCAGGGCTGTCATTTAAAATATTAATAATTAAATAGTGTTCACTCATCCCATCAAAGTGTACTATATAAAGTTTCAAACTCATTTTATTACTCCCAAAAGATTCAAATCTTTTTATCTGACATCTTTAACTGATATGAAAAGTGTTACTATCCTCAAATTTCTAAACACTTTAAAATGGGAGGGAAAGGCTACGATAGAAGTCATATCCTAACCTTTGCTGTAATTCTCTCTGCAATGAAATGCATTAATGAGCTCCCACATAAGAATGCTCTTGAATTACAGTGAAACTCCCTAATGTAATTTCCATAACGAATCATATGTCTCCAGAGGTCACCAGGTCTACCTACTACCTCCAGGCAAGACGGCACTTTAGCCAGACAGACAGATGTGTCTCAAGTCTATTCTTGATGATCTCAAGGAAAAGAAAACTTCCCTCATTATTTGTTTCAGGGTCTCATGACCTGCAGATATGATATCTATCCGGATGATGATGGTTATTTTCCCTGCTTTTAGCACTTGCCAATGGAGGATTTTCTTTTCTCATGTATTCAAAGACAAAATGATGTTACACTGTAATTAGAAGTAGAAAAAATGGGTGAAGCACATTATCATTTTAAATGGAGTAGACACATGCTCTTCTAAATGATAATTCCCTGAATGAATGTTCTATTATAGATGCCATTCTTTAGTAGGAATGGTATTTATTAAATGCTTACTGTGTGCAGAACACTGTAGTAGGCACTAGGATAGAATACACAGGTGGAATAGAAGTGGTCTGTTGGACCTAAGGAGACTTAAATCTAAAACCTGTTGACCACAGTGAGAGGTAGCATCCATAGTATGTTGTTATGGTTTCACATGTCATTTAAAGATGGTTGAGTTGCCACATTTTTGTTCTAATTATAACGCTCCCAGATGGTTGAATAATGAAAGTTTTAATGATTCTCATGTTGTGAGCACTGTGGTCTAGGAATAAGAGCACGGGCCTGGAGTCATAGGGAGTAGGTTCTAATGTCAATTCTACCACTTGCCTGCCATGGTACCTTGGACAAGTCAGTTAACATCTCTGTCCCTCAGTTTTAGCAACTGTAAAGTGGGATTCAATGCCTGTTTTCCCTCCTATTTGGATTGTGAGCCTCATATGGGACAAAGACCAAGTCCAACATGATTAATTTGTATCTACCCCAGCACTTAAAATAGTGCTTGACATATAGTAAGCATTTAAAAGATGCCATAATTATTATTGATATAATTATTTTTTATTACTGTTTATTATTCTCAATATAAAATTGTCAAGTATCAGAACAGCAAAACTTCAGAAACAGCATAGCCCAGTGAAAAGAGCACGAGCCTTGTCCACTGTGTGACCTTGGACAAATCGCTTAGCTTCTCTGTGCCACTGTTACCTCAAGTGAGCCTCAAGTTGGACTGTGTCCAACCTGATTAGTTTGTATCTACCCCAGAGCTTAGTACAGTACCTGGAACCTAGTAAGTGTTTAACAAATACCATTACAAAAAAAAAAAATTCACCACCCCAAATGACTTAATCTCCACTTTGAAAAATTACTCAATAATTATTTTGTGGGTGGTTTAGAAAATTGCCCAGGGCTCCTTCACCTGCCAGTCTCAGCTCTGAAGCTAACCTGGGGTGGGTGGATGAACTGAGAAAGCTTGCTGTGACTCAAGTGTTTTGCTATGTAAAAATATTCTAATGGAAGATGTATAAAACATTATATAAAATTGTATGTCAGAGAGTCTTATGTTGGAATGATTATAAATACTTTGAGCATACCAAAATGATTTATAGTTCAGTAGGCTTCAAAAGAAAAAGAAAAGTCACTAGCCTTCTTTGATTACAGTTTATAAGAAAATTTTGTTTTTTATTCAAGACTGCCTTGTGCTTTGAAGGTGTGATGGTTAACACATTGATTAACACTCCATTTTTTTTCTCTTCTATAGAGAGCTAGCCAAAAGATCTGGTTTTTCATTTGCTGTGCTTCAAATAAATTCATGCACAAATGAGAAGTAGCACGACCTACTGGAAAGACAATGGGCATGGAATCAGAGGACCTGGTTTTTAATTTCAGCTCCCTATTTGTTTGCTGTGAGACCTCTGGGCCTCAGATCCACCTGTAAAATGGGGACTAAGACTGCGAGCTCCATGTGGGACATGGACTGTGTGCAACCTGATTAGCTTGTGTCTGTCCAGCACTAAGTACTGTTCATGGCCCATAATAATCTCTTAAAATATTATTTTAAAATTTAATATTTAATAAACATCTTCATATTTTTGAGAAATTGGCATAATTTCATACCAATGAACTTTCAATTCCATAGGGTTTAGAAAGAGAATATTAGTGGCAATTGCTAATGTGAAATTGTAGTCTGTAAACAGGAATTCACACACACACTAAGATTTTATTGATAATTCAGAACTGAAAGTTGTCCCTGGATTTTGTAATTTATTTAACAGTGAAGGATGAATAGATGAAGATGTGGAAAAATAAATAAAGAAGAAAGTCCATGTGACTTGGGAAACACAGAGGCAATCATATCAGGCTTTAGAACAAACTGTCTACTCAGTGATTAGAATTTTCACGTTTGATATGAATATTATATCCATATCTATCACAGACACCATAAATGGTTTCTTAATTCTCAGTTAATAAAATAAAACCAGAAACAAGATCTTGAAATGTAGTCATGCTACCTTTATCAAGGGCAGCATTTGAAAGGCTATCAAGGATCGTCATGGATAAGAAAGATATAATATAGGTAACGAGAACTGACTTGAAAAGAAAAACATAAGAGGAGAATAGATGAGAACAGAGTACCCAAGCATGTGCTCTGATAAGATTAAAAGAAGAGTGAGAAGATGGGGTGGAAGGATTTAACAAAGATGGAAGAACGTTTTAAGGCTGAAATTAAGCAAAAGGTCTAAAAATTGAACATTTGTAAAGACTCCAGAATTCCATAGACACAAAGAAAACTGGTTAGGTAATAAACTAAATAATAAAACTAAATGTCTTTGAAAATATTTAAAAATCAATCTAGAAAAATACAAAACAATCTGCAAAGGTTTATTCTCATGAACCCTTCAACTCTTCTAGAATCCTAGGCTTGGATAAGTACATGTTCAAGAACCCAACTTAGCATTATCCATTTACAAGATTCTAACTTGACATTAGCTGATTCCAGACCCTATAATTAACCTTCATAAACCATTAGCATAACTAGTTCTGAATTAGTTCATAGGATTAGAATATCTATGACACTGTCTGTGCCCTCCTGGTTTAATAAATTTTCGTCTGGGACATAATTGTCTGACTCTTGCCAATCCCATCCTGTACTTAAGTACTTGGGTGAGTGAGTATTGGGATTGCATAATTGAGTCCAGTGAACAATGTCACAGTCTCAAGAGACCTTTATTCACAGTTAATAGAGTTGCAAAACTGAAAAGTCACTTTTTGCTAATAGGATAGACTGGGGCAAAGAAGCTCACAATGACATTTGATGAAGAATAGTAACCAAAAGGTCAAAAGAGATAGTAAAAGAAGAAACAAAGAGCTTAATTCCAGAGATCACTTTTTTGTTTGTTTTCTTGTTTGTGTTTTTTTTAGCATTCCATTGAAGTGATGGATGGAGTTTTAAGATGTCACTTCCATTTTCCTACTCTATCAAGCATATGAAGCAGAGATCAGTAACATTACCTTTACTAAATATGGCCAGAGAAAGAAAACCAACAAATCAGTGGGCCTTGGGAATACAAACAATGAAAGAAATAACATCATAGACATTAATTTGTACGAAGCTTCTTTATTATTCTTCTTGTCCTACTCAAGAAAAACAAACCAAAGGAAAACAGTAGGGAACTGCTCATTTGCCATGTTTTATTTATTTAGCCCTGCTTTTTTCATTCCATTGGGATTTTTTGGCATGCTGTTTACTCAATACCTTAGTGGTATTCTCTCCAGGTGGCTGGAATATAAAACCAAAAAAATTTCTGGCAAGTCAGGTAAAATGGCTGTTTCTAAAATCAGACTAAGAGGATCAGTTACTCCCCAAGATTTTCTAGGATGGAAATTTGGCCCATTTAGTTCGAATTCCAGATCTGCCACTGTTTTGCAGAATTGCCTAGGGCAAGTCACTTAAACCTCTGTCTCTCAGTTTCCTCATCAGTGAAATGGGGATAATGATACTTATCTACCTCGTAGAAGTGTTAGGAGAATTAATTAATGTTTGTAAAGGACTTTGAGATCCTTGGATGAAAGGTACTCAGTAAGTGCAATGTATTATTATGATTATTTTAATAGTCATGATTACTAAGATATTCTATGTATAATTCTGTATTGCTCTGCAAAGCCTGTCCTGGGTGGGCCGTTGGGATTACATACCAAAAAAATTAAAGTACAAGTAATCATTTTCATAGTATTTTTAATTTGGTTTACCGTAGAACATAGGTGGGCAGTTAAATTCCATGTCTTCTCATGTATTCCTTGTATTTTATCTTTCGTTTCATTTTGTTGTCAAAAACCAATTTTAGATTTTTGGTATTGAAAGGGGAAGAATTTGGATTATTTTTTTTTAGTTTGCTTGTTTTTAGCTTACATTCAAAAACCTCAACCTGAGCAAATTTAAAGCCAGACTAGAACAGGACTAACTCTGATCCCACATACTCCTGAGAAGGCAAAAACCCATCTCATTTGGCCTGAGAATCACTTGGGTTGCCTGTCTTCCCAGAAACCCCTTCTGTGCACTGCTGGAGAGTAAGATTTGCAAAACAGATCATCAGTTTTAATTTAGGCTCTACTTGACCTGGTGGCGAGAAGGCAAGGCAGGTTGCAACAGAAAACATGCTGGGAGGTCGAGAATAAGGATATTGGGTTTCAAATGGGGATTTATAAAGGAAAATCCAGGCAGGAAGGAAGCAAATAAATTGGAAAGAGGCAGTAGAAAGAAGGTAGCTTCTATTTGATGCATGCTATATAGAAGAAAAAGAAATAAAAATGAGAACAAAATGATTTTTAAGAGAAGATAAAAGGAAAATAAAATAAAATTCAGAGTTCTATTTGTAACATTTTCAAAATACTGGGAACTGCAATTGTCTTTTAACTCTTCACTGCTGTGACCTTTTTCTTTCATTCCTGTGGTTTTTGAACAAATCCCAAATTTCCATGAACATTCCCCTTCCCAAATTTATGCACTAAGGATACCCTGCAGCGAATATCCACATGGGAAATTTGTGACTCAGTCTCTGATCTTTATCTGTACATCTCATGTTTTTTTTTTCAACAGTTGTTTTGGGAAATTTTTCAGAAATAATTTTCTTTCATTTCCATAGGCTTCCTATGTTAGCCAGTGAGATTAATATATACATCTCTATTTAAATTAATGCACCCATTCTTCTAGTCATACTGCTTACTGCCACTGCATAGGGAGACTAGGAAGGTACTGTGGCTAGCTAGACACAAACTGTCACCACTTCTGCTAAACAACTCAATTGCATGTCCTTCTCCCATTCCCTACTATCCATTTGTGTTTAATCACTCTCACCCAAATGGCCATAAAATGTGCATTTATATATTCTTATAGACAAAGTGTGTAAGTGTGAAAGACACACTTATTCATGGATGCAGGCTCACTATTGGCAGCATCATCTTCAACTCAAAGGGCAATACTACTTTCACTACTAAATAATAATAATATTAACAAATATTATAATAATTGTGGTATTTGTTAAGCATTTACTACATTCTAAACACTGTACTAAGGCTAAGGTTGGACACAGTCCTGTTCCACATGGGATTCACACTCTAAGTAGTAGAAAGAACCAGTGACTCCCCATTTTACAGATAGGGAAACCGAGGCACAGGGAAACCGAGACTTGCCCAAGGTCATACAGCTACAAATGGCAGAGCCAGTATTAAAATCCAGGTCCCCTGACTCCCAGGCCTTTGTTCTTTTCCACTAAGCAACACCACTTCTCTAATGTACTTTTCTAATGTGTAACATCACATATCTTTGTACCACATATTTGATAATACCACTGATGATAGCTATTGGGAATGGCCAAAAAAACTAATGAATGCCAAAGGTAATCCAGAAGTATACTGATCTTTATTCCATTTACAATGCTCATCATGTTCTAATGTTCCACTTTCCTGATCAAGGAGAGCAACCTCTTTCCTGAATGTTAGACATTAAGCTGGCTGCTCTGGTGCTGCTCTCTCTCCAGGAGTCAGTTGTCACATTAAATTGTTTTAGACTGTTTCCCTGTCTTTAAATCGGTTCCTCTGTCCTTCCTACTTGAACATGTCCTACTGGACATGTGACCCTGGAGCTGCTTGGGTAGCCTGATAATAATTTGTAATTATGGTATTTGTTAAACACTTACTATGTGTCAAGCACTACACTTCACTAAGTACTCAGGTTAATCAACTGTGACACACATTCTCTGTCCCACATTGGACTCACAGTCTAAATAGGAGGGAGAATGAGTATTTAATCAACAATTTACAGTGGAGGAAACTCAGGCCCAGAGAAGTTAAGTGACTTACTCAAGGTCACACATCAGGCAATTGGCTACATGGGATTAGAACCATACCCTCTGACTCCTAGGCCCGTTCTCTTTCCACTATACAGTGCATCCATTCTTTTCATTCTTTTTTCATAAGGAGGACCCGACTGATACATAGAACATGAGAGTTCCATTTACAATGGTGTACAAACTGGATGAGGGCACAGATCAGAGTCTGCTGTTCAGCAGGCAGACAGGGATATGCTATTCTATGGCCACACATCACACTAATCAACCATCTTGCAAGATGTGCTGTTGACTTCTGGGTATGAGAGTGAGGATGGCTAGTGCAAACCATCACCATCCTTAAAAAAAAAATTGAAGTGCAAATCCTACACTTGTGAGTGGATAGTGAGTAGGTGGCCTCATATCTTCACTCAAAAAGGTCTCATATGTGTAGGAGATCCAGAACCTTGGTTGCTTGGTCCATGAAGAGATATTAGGGGAAATGGTAGAGTGTAAGTATAGAGGACTAGGAAAGGGTGACTCTAAAAACAGGGATCCCACCCAAACTCATCTCAACAGTAAATTGTAACTGTAGTACCAAAGTCAATAGTAAGAAAACAACCATTCAGGCATGATGCATCAGGATGTCACTTGATGATTAAATTAATCAAAATGTCTAGCTGTACATGAACTGGGCAGATAAACAGAGTCAGTGCCTCAGCACTGAAAGACTAGACTGATAAAGGACAATTCACAGAGGCAAGCACTGAATACACCTCCTTTTAGAGGGTCTTCCCTCTTCAGCATGACTCATGTCAGAGGTTGTATCACTGACAAGATCTTCAATCAAATGATAAGACATATCATCGACCAAACACTCTGAGAATCACAGGGTGACTGAAGAACACTATGTGGTACAGTGGACATAATCTCTGCTGAAAGACACATGCCAAAGAAGTTGTGGACACAGTACCAGGACTGCTTCACAGCTTCACAGACCTTTCCGAAACATTTGATATTATCAATAAGTCTGGGCTCTGAAAATTACTAAGAAAATGTAACACTTTGGAAAGGTGCCCTGCCTGATCCATTCCTCACTGCCAACGGAATAAAGGATGAATATGTAGCTGGTCCTGTTCTTCTAATCAGTTAGTCAGTTATTCATATTAATTGAATGCTTACTGTGTGCAGAGCACTGTACTAAGCACTTGGGAGAGTACAACAATAGACACATTCCCTGCCCACAACGAGTTTACTGTCTAGAGGACAAGCGTGCAATCCAATGCTAGAGAATGCAACCCTGATTGAAGCAGTGTGACTTAGCGGAAAGAGCCTGGACTTGGGAGTCAGAGATCATGGGTTCTAATCTTAGTTCCGCCACCAGTCAGCTGCATGACTATAGGCAAGTCATTTCACTTCTCTGTGCCTTAGTTACCTCATCTGGAAAATGAGGATTAAGACTGTGAGCCCCATGTGGGACAATTGATTACCTTGTGTCATTATTTTCATTATTATTATCATTATTATTATCATTATTATTATCAAGTGTTAGAATGCAACTTTCCCATCTCCAGAAGACTCTTTTGATTCAACAGACTTTGTTCACCATCCAAGTTTCAAAAATGGTTATTCGAGAATTACGTTTTTTAATGATATTTGTTAATCCCTTGCTATGTGCCAAGCACTGCAATAAATGGCTGTGGAATATGCAAGCTAGTCAGGTCCTTCTGACTCCCAGGCCCACGCTCCACCCACTAGTCCACACTGCTTCCTCTATTGTATATTAATTACTCTATGCAGATGTTGCATCCTAAAAGCCCACTTACAAATGACTACAAATATCTTCATTTGATCACTAAGACCAAGGAAAACCAAAGTGAAGTATTGACCTACACTAGGCTACACAACCAGAAATTAATATTGGTAAAAAGGTGCTAGACACTGTCATTGAGTTCTGTTACCTGACTAATGATGGACTTGTATACCAGGAAGTAGAAGGCCAACACATTATTTGGAAGGGTATCAAACAGAGTATGATAACAGTGGAGTATCAGGTTCCAACTGAACTAACGCTCTTAAACTAAATTAAACTAAACCAAAATAAGGGCCCTCGGAGCTGTAGTATTGCATAATCTTCTCTGCAGCTGTGAGAACTTGACCACACACAAGTGCCATAATTGGCTCCTTGATCAGTTCTATCATCATTTTCAGGCTACACTCAAAAGCAAATGGCAAGGCTATATCATGAACAGTAGTCAGGATGCTCACCTTAAGACACCTACCCTGTTTGGGACATATAAGAAGAATGATAGGAAAAATTCATACTGCTTGGAGACCTGAAATTGGGAAACTGAAAGCAAGGAGAGCAAAGTATTGAGTATTAAGATAATGCGGCTTCCTGGTTGCACCCAGTCCTCTGGAAGAATGTAAGCTCACTGTGGGCAAGAAATGTGTCTACTACACTGTTGTATTGTACTCTTCCAAGCACTACCCTTCTCTGTGTACACAGTAAGAGCTCAGTAAACACCACTGACTGTTGTTTGTTTGAAAAATAGGATTCAGTTGCAAAGCACAAACCAGCATAATTTACTGTCATTTAATAAAGAAGCAGCTCTTTTTGACCAGAAAGTTTTGTAAGGATCAAGAGGCAATGAGGCAAAAGAGAAAACAGGTACAGGTGGTACCAACATTTAACATGACAATCAACAAAGAACAGCCTTTTTGTCTGCATAATGTTGCTGGTTAGGTGGGCACACTGATCTTTTCAGTCACATATCCACTCACAGGTGAATTTCATTTTCAGCATCACCATGACCATGGTATCTTCTCTGAATATGTTGGATTGATAGATGTGTGTATGTGCATATAAAAAATGTTTTCATTGTTCCTTTCTGGTGCTAATTGCTGTACATTGCTGGCTATAGTTAGGGAGGGTATAGAAAACAAAACAAAAATATATTTCTAAATGAACAAAACCATGGTTTAATAACACTTAGAATATTTGGAGTCCTAATCACTATACCTGAGAAGGTTATTCTGTACCTAAGTTCCTAATGTACCACACCAATTTGAAGCTCCATAAATGATACTATCAATCAATTATATTGATTAAGTACCTACTGCACTCAGGAGCACTGTACTAAGCACTTGTGATTGTACAGTGTAACTGACTATTAATAATAACAATAATAACAATAATGTTGGTATTTAAGTGCTTACTATGTTCAGAGAACTCTTCTAAGCACTGGGGTAGATACAGGGTAATCAGGTTGTCCCACGTGAGACTCACAGTTAATCCCCATTTTACAGATGAGGTAACTGAGGCACAGAGAAGTTAAGTGACTTACCCACAGTCACACAGCTGAAAAGTGGCAAGGCTGGGATTTGAACCCATGACCTCTGACTCCCAAGGCTGGGCTCTTTCCACTGAGCCATGCTGCTTGGACAACAACAACTACTACTACTACTACTAATAGTCCTGAATAACAAATGTGGAATGTTCACATATAGGCAGTCCAATTGCCTGGGAGAATGTAGCAGTTTCCATACAAGTATAGACTGGAAATACTAGAGATTTTGCAGTCCAGGTTAGTGAAGGATGAGAGCAGACATGACTGAAATATTAAAAATCTGGATGTGGTCAGGGAGAAGATAGAATTATTGTTTATTAAATCCCACAGTAACAGACCTTCATGTGGCCACTGAGACATTAAGATGGTAGGTTCAAAGCAAACTAAAGTAGAAAATATTTTTACTTAGAAAATGTAGAATGTGGAATTCATTATTAAGTTCAAGAAGGTACTGGTTAAATTCATAGGTGAGAGGTAATTTATTAAATAGGAAATTCAGAATGCTTGAAGGAATATACCTAACCATGTCATTGGATCATACATTAGTCCTCCAAGCATTCTTTGGTCCTACCTGTGGATGCAAAATACAGACTGGATAAACCACTGACTCATATTTTCATGTTTTTCAAGTGTGAGTAAAATGAAAACTCCTGGTCCTATTATTAGCTCTCAGAACTCAAGAGTTATGCCTGAGAGTCCAAGTTATGCTTCTCTTTGACTCTGTTTATCACTTATCAAATTTTTGTCACCTAGCTTTCTATTACAGAGGTGGCTTCTCAATAAAACTCTGTTGTATCTCACTCTCCCAAGTGCTTAGTGTGGTGCTGTCTGGGCACACAGTAATCACTGAATAAATACAACTGATTGATTGAATGATTAATTGATTGAAAGAGGATGGACAACAAGTGTTGAATCTCCATTTTACAGATGTGAAAACTGAGACACAGACAAGTTAAGTGTCATATCCAAGGTCACATGCAGGCAGGTGGTGGAGCTGGATTAGAACCCAGGTCTGTGCTTTCTCCACATTGCTGGAGACTATTGAATAGTCCATTCATGAGTAGATCCTATGAGGAGTAGGTCACTTAACTTCTCTATGATTCAGTTCCCTCATCTGCAAAATGGAGATTCAATATCTGTTCTCTCTCCTACTTAGACACTGAGCTCCATATGAGACCTGATTATCTTGTGGCTCTTCCAGTGCTTAGAACCTGTAGTACTTGACAAATGGAGAAGCAGCGTCGCTCAGTGGAAAGAGCATGGGCTTTGGAGTCAGAGGTCATGGGTTCGAATCCCGATTCTGCCACTTGTCAGCTGTGTGACTGTGGGCAAGTCACTTAACTTCTCTGTGCCTCAGTTACCTCATCTGTAAAATGGGGATGAAGACTGTGAGCCCCACGTGGGACAACCTGATTCCCCTGTGATTACCCCAGCGCTTAGAACAGTGCTCTGCACATAGTAAGCGCTTAACAAATACCAACATTATTATTATTATCATTTAACAAATATGGTCATTATTATTGTTATTATTATTGAGCTGTGGTGGGATAAATGAAACCATCACATGGTGAATAGTTTAGCTTGAGAGGAATAAAGACTTCTGAGGTGGGATATAGTAAGAAAAGAGAATGGATGAACGGGGGGAGAGGACTGAATGCTCTCTGTCTTCTAAATAATGATAATAATAGTGGTATTTGTTAAGCGCTTACTATGTGCCAAGCACTGTTCTAAGCACTGGGGTATATACAAGGTAATCAGGTTGTCCCACATGGAGCTCACAGCCTTAATCCCCATTTGACATATGAAGTCACTGAGGCACAGAGAAGTGACGTGACTTGCCCAAAGTCACACAGCTGATCAGTGGTGGAGCCAGGATTAGGACCCATGATCTCCTACTCCCTAGACCATGCTCTTTCCACTAAGCCAAGCTGCTTCTCAAATAAATACAAACCAGAATGATAGGAAGAGGAGGGTGCAGGTCTGCTTACCGTATGTTATGAGATGTTCCAGTGATGTTTATATTGCGTAAAAAATGACATAAAAAATGCTGGCAGAGAACAAGAGAAAATGATTTGGAATGAAAAGAAATAAAAATAGTGAAAGAAAGGAATGGAGATGAAGAAAGAGTGCTATTTTTTCCCTCATAACCAGATGACTTTTTCATTTCTTTTTTCCAATGAAAAGCACTATGAAAATTGAAATATGGCAATTGTGACACCACCTCCCTTATGCTTTAACATCCTCACTCAAATCTCACCCCTTACTAATGCAATTTCAAGTACTTTTTAAAATTTCTAATTTCAGAATGCATTTTTGTTTGAGAATTATAACATTCTCAATGCTAAAATATCAGATGATTCATCAGTTCCACAGCCTTGAAATATGAAACACATAATTATGCTATTAAAAGTTTACATATCTAAATAATTTGCAATACAGTACTTTCATTGTGCAAAATGAAAAGGTTGAAATGGAAATTTCCTCAGTGATGTCTATTCAGATATGAACAATTCCTTGTCAAATAGAAATGTGGCTTTAGATTTACTTTGTTCCTTAGCAGTGAGTGATAGGGAAACTTCCAGATGGAGCAGTTTAATTTGCTAGATTTTCCCCAGCCTTCCCACATTGGTTTTAACTTCCATTATAAATTACACAGAGAATTCCCAAAATTTCAAATAGACCCTAGAGATCTGGTGAAAGAGCTAATCTCTTTCCGTGAGCATGCTAACAAAAGCAATTTCTTAGTGAGCTATATGCGACCCAGTGGGACTGATAATGAATCTGCATTATGGTAACCTTTATAAGAAGGAAGATAAGACGATCTTTTGGGGAGGTGCATTATGTTCTGAATATTTCTTTGTGTCGATGTTTCTGTTTAAATTAATTTGGCCCCACGATTCCAAGGCCCCCTGTTCTTTCACTCTCCAGTTCACATTGGATTTTAATACTTTTGAGGCATTTCTTTCACAAATCAAATCGATTGTAATTCAACAAGTTATTTGTATTTTACTCAGAATGTATTTACTATTTTCTGCATTTTAAAATGAAATGATGCTTAATCTACACATCCAATGGCAACAGTAGTTGTCAAAACTCCATATCCTTTGCTGAAGCGTAGTTAAATCATAATTTGCTTACGATTATAGACTGATGAAGAAACTTGTGTCCAGGTGGGTGACCCAGTTGGGAAATGTATAGAATGAGCATTTATAAAAAGCTTCCTATAGAGGGCACCTTTAGCTTACCAGAATCCCAGTTTCAAAAGAGAACCTGCAGTTAACAGAGACATATCAGTCTTAAAGAGAGAAGAGTCAGCTTCTCTTTTTTAACTATCCAGTGTCCTCTGTAGCGCTTGTTACTTTATCTTTAATGGAAAAGAATTGGCAGACTTCATTCACAGATACAGTAACACTGTTTAACTTGCTTGTGGGTGAGCTGGAGACAGCTGTTCATATTGCCTAAGAGACCAGGGATCAATGAAAGAAAGGGAAGGACAAGTTTTGAATCGCCTTCTTGCAACAACGTCCTTTACACAACAAAGGTTGTTCCTAAGCATTGTACTGGAAAACACTGCTCTTAAAAATAAACAATGACGATAGCCTAAAATGTTTATATCGCAAACCTCTGTGACACAGTTATGATTCGGAAGTGTTTTTAGAACACTATTAAAATACAAGCCAAGGGGCAAGCAAAATGATTTTTGATTAAAAAATTGCCATGAGCTTTATCAAAGAAGGTAATAACTATTAACAAAATGAATAAAATAATTCCTCAACGACACAGGTAAACAGGTACCAGTAGCAATTGCTTGAAATACAGTTTACATCGAAATTGTTCTGAGGTGAGGTTATTCTTCTGATTGCATCACTAGCATAAAATAGGATGAATTAATTTTAAAAATTATAGCAGAGAACGATTGCTCATACTTTTAATTTGATTTTTTGCAACATGGTGGTCTAAGTAAATTTAAGATGGTAATTTCCCCACAAAACTTGTGACACAGGATTTAGTGGGAGTGGTTAATTTATTTTTCATTATCTCTGTGTTGAAGTGCTTGCTGATATTAGCATACGGAAAGTAACATACGTAGTAAATATGTTAGCATTTACTTTAATTATGAGCTGGTTTTATGCATTCAACAGGTACCGGTTAGAGTTTTGAAAACATGCTGGCTACTTCATCCGATTGCCGAGAAGTTGGCATTGATCATTTTTTAACCATTAGTTAAAAAGGAGCAAGGTGAGGAGTTGTTCTGTCTTCTTTTCCTTGTGTTTGGAAAGTGTGTTTTGGTTTACTCTGTGATTCAAAATGAAAATGAAAACAAAAATTTGAATCCAGCTCAGCTAATCATGAATTTGCCTAGTCTATCATTTACTTTAAGGAAACAAATTTCAAAGGATTATGCAAAATATCTCAAGGAAATACAACTGTGGTATATTTAATTTGTGATTACCAAAGTATATGCTTGTATTTTTAAATGAATATGTGTTAACTTTGACACTCACAAAAGGATTTGGTGGAGAGGCATCCCTTTTTTCAGAATCTGTAATCAGTTGTTTCCATATGGAAGATTTTTAAACTTCTCCAGGTTATATACAAACTTTAAACTGGAACTTAGCTATTATTTAGAATAAGAACTCCATATTGTCACCTAGCATTAGTCAAGATTTCATCCTGCTTTTTGAATCAGTTTGGGTTTGACCATTATAAGAATTTAGTGATCTGCACAGAATTGGGCTTATATCATTTTTAAAAGTTTGTTTTAATTATACTGGGCATTGTGGCACATATTTGTATCAAATGGTGGAAGTCACTCTAGTATGTTATTCTCTATTTGGAAATTATAATTCCCTTTAAAAATATTAATAAGTGTGGCATACGGTTTTTCCCTGTGGTAAATTGTGAGGAGGACAGGGAAAAGGAGGAGCAAGTCAATCTACTCTGATTCACTTAAAATGAAAATCACTACCACTTCAAGGGAGTGATGAAGTTGGTTTGGACAATCTAAGAACTCACCTAACTCATTCTCAGGTTTAATTTAAAGCCTCCTGACCTTAAAAATTGTCACCAAAAGGCCTAGAATCCTTTCTTCCACTTTGTTTACATTTCCTGCCTCACTTTAGTTGCATTCCAGAGCACAGTACTCTTCTTTGAAGACACAGGACCATTCAAGTCGTGCCTGCTTTGCAGTTTCAAAGATGCACCATTCACTCTATAGGAAAACTAAATAGGGAAGTCACATAAGACAGGCATTTAAATGAGAAGCGGTGGTGCATGAGGAAAAGAGCTGAGAGATTCCAGAATATTCCTATAAAGGAGAGAACGCAGGAGAGTTTTCTGAAACCTGCCCTGCCTGAGTGGGACTGGAAGAACATACCGATAGTCCCCAGAATGGAATAAAATGAGAGAAAACTGAAATACCTATTGAAATCAAATGTTTGCCTTTCAATCATGTATGACATTTTCCTATCCATAATTCCCCATCTATAGTATTCTACAGCTTTTTATTGGACAGTGGTCTTGAGAAAGACTAAGATAAGTAAGCCTAGGTGTTACAGGTGGGATTTCATATTTAGTAGCAATTTCCAGTTGAAATGGACAGAAGACAAAGGCATTAACTCCCCCAAGATTATTGGGGGAGAAATTTAGGATTTGACAACTGGGGTTTGGTGCTGAGTAGCTGCCTGAGAGATCAAAGGATGAGGAGGCCATAAACATCAATTGTCATCCCCCCTCCTTGAAAAGTAGAATGAACGCTCTGGCTGGATGTCCAATTTTTTAGAGTTGAATACCCAAATGTATTAATAGGACACTTGGTCTCATAATAACTGGTTCTTAATCCCAGCTCTGCCACTTGTCAGCTGTGTGACTGTGGGCAAGTCATTTAACTTCTCTGTGCCTCAGTTTCCTCATCTGTAAAATGGGGATTAAGACTGTGAGCCTCACGTGGGACAACCTGATTACCCTGTATCTACCCCAACGCTTAGAACAGTGCTCTGCACATAGTAAGCGCTTAACAAATACCAGCATTATTATCAATCAGGAAGCAGCGTGGCTATGGGAAGCAGTGTGGCTCGGTGGAAAGAGCACGGGCTTTGGAGTCAGGGCTCATGAGTTCGAATCCCAGCTCTGCCACTTGTCAGCTGTGTGACTGTGGGCAAGTCACTTAACTTGTCTGTGCCTCAGTTCCCTCATCTGTAAAATGGGGATTAAGACTGTGAGCCCCACGTGGGACAACCTGATTCCCCTATGTCTACCCCAGCGCTTAGAACAGTGCTCGGCACATAGTAAGCGCTTAACAAATACCAACATAATCATTATTATTATTATTTCTTGAAAGTTGTTGTTCACAGAAAAGTCGGACTGGTAACAATTACATGAAGAGGCTTTCCTTCTGAACCATCTGTAACTTTTTGCCACCCTCTGCACCTACTAAACTCAGCCTCTTCCTATGTAAGTCTGTTTCTACGTCAGTACCTCACTAGTGCATGCATTCTAAAGCTAATGGGGAAAGGAGGAGGACGAGAATGGGCAGGGATTTAGAGGAAAAGAGAAAGAAGTAACAAACGCATTGGAGTCAAAGGCTCCCCCCCGGTGATGTCATCATTGGGTTACATTCCTATTTCATTCTGTCTTTTTTAACTCATTCTTGACACAAAACAGGAAACCAGACCATTGTGTGTTGGACGGCTTCTGAGCGTCACTGTTAGAACGCTGACTAGAAAGGCCCCATTTTCCCAGGCGCTAGTGGGCGCTCTTAATTAAACTAAAATTCCAGTCTCCTCCTCCACTGCCCTCCCCTTGTGTCCCCTTGGGATTTAAATGGCAAAGATGATCTGTTAACTTGAGAAAATGGCATTATCGTCTTTTTCTTCACATGCTATTAGGACGCATAAAGGTAATCTCTTCCCCACTGATATTCGCCTCCTTTGTTTTCTAGCATTACTGGAACTGACCTGGCATGGATCATTGGGTAAGCAGGCAATCTTAAACACTTCTCATATAAATTACGGGTTCCTTTCCAACTGCAATTGCTCAGGGTAATACACCATTTTACAACTCGAAGCTCAAGAGATAGCGAAGTCACTGCATTCTACCCCGGAAACAAATAGACAAAAGACTAATGGGGACAGGAGCTACAGGAAATTTACAATCTTCTCCATCAAGATTACTGAAGGAATGATTTGGAACACTCTGGCCTTTCCACCCTGCCTGCTGGGTAGTTTCAAATAAACTGAAGATCACATTTCCACTTGGAGTTTGGGGGATTCTTCAGCTGAAGGACGTCAAATGCACGTGTACGTATACAGAAGTATAAAAATGTGAAAGCCTCATCATTTTTCTCGGAAAGAACAATGGGAACCCATTGGGATTCAGGATCTATTGCTTAATTTTATGATTCAAACATATTTAGGGGGAAATGACAGATCGTACTTCCACACAGATGAAAATCATCATTGAATGTTCATATCCACTGGGTAGATGATGAGGATTGGATTTTCCAAAGGTGATGGATTTCCACAAACTCTGACAGTTAGGTGTATTTTTACAGAGCGTCAACTCTGATCAGAGCATGGAGTATTGCATTTCCCACTGTGGCTATGTAAAATCTGATAACTTTCTTTGAAGTGAAATGGTGTCAGTAGTTTTCTGGGTCTGAATAAGAGGGCAAAGAGTCTGCCTGACCCAAAGTCCATCCACTGAAAGGTACCGGTCCCCAGAATTGATGATCCAGACGTATGTTCTTTCCTAATACACTGCAGTGGAAAAACAGCTTACTATCTTGTGCAAGTTGCATCAAAATTAAATTTTGTTTTAGCCCATCGAGGTGTGCTAAATGTTGAACTAAATATAATTTTAAGTAATTTGTTTGTACTCTTTATCTGTAGGAGTTGGAAATTAACAGCATTGCTAGTTTGCGTTTACTGTTAAGCCTGGAGAGCAGAGAGATTGCTTTGCAAACATTACAGTTATTATGTCTGCAGTTGGTACTCTTTGTATAAATTATTGATCAGCCAGCTTATTTTTCTTTCTGCTTAATGGATATTATAGCATAGCCGTTTAAACGCTATAGTTAAGGTTGTGTCAGCACTTCCATTATAATAAACCCCCTGTTACAGGGGCTTATAACTGTAAAATTTTGCTCTAGGCTTAAACTTGACATACAAGATCCTAAACCGAAGCTAAAAAAAAAAATAAACCGAAACAAACAACAACAACAGCAACAAAAAATCATTGGCTGCAGACATACTTTAATAAATAAACAGTGTACTCTTTCCTAATGATCTTTCTCATTACCATAACTGACTACAATTGGCATGTGTTATGCCATAGCTTGAAGTAGATTCCCCTTTTTATTTAATAAAAATCACCCTGTTTACAAGTTTGAAAAAAGACTCCGTATTAGGAAATTTTATGAACAGTTTTAATGCATTTCCTCATAACAGGACGTGCCTGTAAACTCTGATTTTACATAACAGAAATCCGTGGGGGAGGGGACCTGGGGAGAGAGAAAACCTTGAGCATTAAAGTTTATCATGTATCATACTTTTATAAGTCTTTCTTTTAAAAAAAAGGAGACTAAAATCCGAAAATTAGACTCTGCCAAAAGTAAAAAGAGAGCGCAAACAGCCACCAAGGCATTTCAGGAAGAGACTGACACGCTGGCCTCCCTTTACTGCCTTCAACCCTTCCTTACCCCGTGGCCTGCTGCGAGAATGCAGGACATTCGTCTTCACTTTGATTTTTCTGGGTTTTTCTTTCTCCCTTTCTCCTTGCAGTCACAACCTAAGCTCTTTCCAGTGGGTTTCCCTTCCTAATGCTTTCTGGAGAATATTTTATTACCTATAGGTAAGACAATTAAACAACGCTTGTTACACTGGAAACAACTACTGATGGCAAATGCCATTTAAAAAAAAAATCGCTCAGAGCTGATCATCTTTTACAGCGGTCATGCAGATCTGGAAAAGAAGCTGCACATGCAACTTCCTTATCATTCCTGCTTCTTCCGATTGGTTAGAAATTTTTAATATGCACAGTAGCCAGACAGTACCTGGTCACGTGCTGCTTTCATTATGAACCCGGAAAAAAAAAAAAACTTGACACATGCACAATTTGGCACAGATATCTCTTTGAACATATCTAATCCCAGGCATATGGGAATATATCTATGGTCATACTTCAATTTACTCGAAAGCAAACCCGGTGGGGTGTCTACAGTTGTTTTGGAGTTCTTGTAAAATAAACATGGAAAGTTCAACCCCTTTCTTTTTTTAAAGAAGTTTTCCTACACTCTTAGTGGGGCTCTGCGTTCTGCGCGGGTGTTTCCATAGCGCAGTGCTTCGCGAGAGCATCAGTTAGGAACACCAGCAAAGATGCAAAACCTCCCAGCTCTTGGTCTCTCGGGCAGGGGTGGGGACAGTTGGGAGAGTAAATCGGAGGGAGGAGGGGCGGAGGGCCCGAGCTAGACCGGGTGGAGGAAATAAGAGATGTGCGGGTGGAGGGCAGAGAGTTCTTTGTTTAAATTACTGGAGTTTATCAGCGGAGCCGAATGGTCAGGCAGTGTGTCTAAGTTAAAAAGGCTTGGGAGAGTTCCTTGGCAAAATTTCTCCGTCTTCAATGATTTACTACCGAAGTGCAAACATCAATTTTGCATTCCCTCCTGAGAGCAGCATTTAACAGAGCTAGGGAGCTACTGGTACCTCGATACCTTTCTGGGGTTGCCAAACTTCGATGGTCGTTTAATAAACGGACGTCGGAAGTTTACAGCTGTCGTTGCTTTTTTAAAAAAATCCTGTTGAAGAAACGGGTCCCTAAGTAAATATGAAGTACAGCGAACAGATGTTAATAAGAACCTTCCGATTACTTTTACGTTTGTGACCTATCTAGAAATTGTTCAGAAGTGCACTTTATTGTTCAAGCTATTTGTGCTGGGTGTGCTAATGCACTCTTTGATTGAGTGAATTAGCAGTCATAACAATCTGGAAGCCTGGCCATAGAAGTGTGCTCAAATTGATTTGTGTTATGGCTGGACTGGAAAATCTAGTGTTAGTTGTTTTTAGCCCTGGGGCATTGTTTGTACCAAACTCCACTTTTCATTTAATTTTCCAATAGATTTCGAAAGACCGAGATGTTTGCGATCAACATTTGATCCACTTGCACTATTAAAAAAAATTCTGTAAGTAATTTCAGATTCCAAAAACCTTACTTTCAATTAGAGTCAACATAATTAGAGTGACGTCGTGCTTGGAATGGTAAATCTCCCTTTGTATCTATTAAGCGTGTAATTCTGTCCTGTCACCGAAGGAAATACAGTTTGTATTTGTACTGGGCATTTCTCGGTGCTTGTTTGAGTCAACTACCATTCCAGACCAAAAAAAAAAAAAGAATTATAGTATGACTTTCCAAGCTGTCATTGCAGCATAGCTCTAAATTCTACCAATCTCACTTAATGGTGTTATCAACAGTGGACGCACAGTGTTTCAAGAAATATTAAAAGGTTTAAGACGTGCCTTGGTGGTAAACAGGATCTCGATGTACATAGACTTTAAGTGAATCGTTTTAATTTCCTTTATAATCGAGGAAGTGTACAAGTTCCGTTTTAAGTTTTTTTCACCAAATCACAGGTAACTCTTATAAACAGAACTGATCCATCGGTACCCTGAAAATTAAAAGAAGTGACTTACCTTCTCTTTGTCCATGTGTATCTTTCCTACAATCTCTTGCTTTGCGTTTGCCATAATGATAATGCGGCATGAATAAACCTAAAAAAAAATGACTATTGATCACACAGAAAGCTTTGTGAAATCATTTAGTCAGTTTCCCCACTTGAGAAATCGTTGAACAAAATGGGTCAATAGGCACGATAAGATAAAATGTAATATACCAGCATCCTTCTATGGAGAAAAAAAAGTCAGATAACCTAAGTGAAATGATGGTTTATAGTGTAATGTGCCTACGTTTCTCAAGAGTCTTTTTTAAACCACGTGTTCTGGTGGTAAATAGCGATTTAAATTTGTCCCTACGTCTGTCTCTGAAGAGAAAGTATTTCTGTCACTGCCGCTTTGAAAACAAAACAAAAAGAAAAGTTGTGTCCATTTCCGGACCTAGGGCCAGTTTTCATGCAGGTACAGTTCTCGGTGACTTTCTGCCACACCTACATTTTCTAACTCTATCCTGACTCTCCAGCTGCCCTCCAACCTGGGTTTCTCAGTGCAGCGTTCTCGGTTTGTGAGATTGGTTTTGGTTAAGTAATAAATTAGGAAGCCTATCTATTCAGCCTACTATTTCGGTGGAGCTTTTCATTCATACTGAAATGGTCCGGAAGGGGGTGGGGGAGACAGGGAAAGAGGGAGGAGACGGGGAATGAGCATGTATGTAGAGTGACGGGGAGGGGGATGGTTGGGGAGGGAGAGGGGGGCGGGCCGGGATGGAGGGGAGAGGAGAAGAGGGAGGGAGAGAATGGGGGGGGGAATTAAGTGGTGAAGGGAAAGGAGAGATACGTGAGTGCAAGGGAAGCACTGCTTCAAACAATATCCTAGGAAAGAAATTAAAGACTTCTTAATTAGTGCAGCAATTAAGCTTTCTTGGTCGCATTTTAATCAGCACAGGCCCTATCAAAGGACAAACAGAACGATTTGCAGGCCTTTGAATTTTAAACAGTCTTATTGATTTCAGCACAATAAGTCTTCACTTGACACAAGGAGAATTTTCAAATATCAGTTGCCTTCGACGGGTTTTGCTTATGTAAATTCTTCGCTGGAGAGACTAAGGGTGAAAGATTACTTCACTACAGCATTACTGAAATGTTTTATGGCATAACAAAAGACAGTGTAGAAGGTAAAGCTCGTAGGAGAAAGAAGGAATCGAAGAACTGAAATCCCTCTTGGGTTAATATTTCTGCTAGTAATAAACTCATTTTGCTTTCAAAAGAGAAATTCTGAATATTCGAAAATGTTTTCGTAGATCTCTTCCATCTCTCTACAATGACTTTATAATTCCGTGTGTGTGAATCTATGTGAGTGTGTGTGGTTTGTATGTGCCTGTGTGTGTGGGGGGGGGGGTGTATTATCAAGGACTCATGCTTTCAAATATGTTTCCTTGCCACCCTTTAGAAAGCCGAAGAGTCGGGGGACTGTGAAAACTCACTTTTAGAAAGGACCAACACCCGCGAGTGTGCAAAAACAAGAAAGCACGTGCATGAAGTGCAATTTTGTCTTTCATAATATAAATTCACTAGGAAGTGAGCATGAAATGGTGACACTATTGATTGTCTTTCTATGTCTCAGTGGTTTCGAGTGTATATTTTATGACCGCATGGTGTATTAGCGGAATGAGACTAGAAAGAGGAGCAGATAGACTTAACTTTGTAGGCATTGTTCTTATTTATTTAATGGGACTAACATTCGGGAATGTATGGTTTAATATCTTGTAAGGCAGCTGAAGTTTTTATGGCAACATCAAAGAGGGCATTATAAACAAGGTTTACACTTCCAAAACATAATCAATTTTCCAGGGGCTTGCTATGTGATGTTTTCCTTGCTGAGAGAAATATTCCAATCTTTTATTTTTAAAGAAAAAAACCAACAAAATGCCCTATTTTTTTTGTTTTGCACTCAATTATAAACTGCATAATGTAATACTTATTCACACACTTGATGATCATATCATAGTTTCAATGATTGAAAAGAAGTATCCTAAAATATAGTGCTTAACTAGGCCAAGAGCAGCCTCTGAGCTTTTGGCATTCCCAAACGGATGTCAAATTACTCTCTTAGAATAATCAATCGTCTTTATTCTTACAACCGTATGTACCTCTAGATTGTGTGTGTGTGTGTGTGTGTGTATATGCGCGGTTGTGTGAACCCTTGAAATTTATCTGCCAGAATGGTTTCGGGAAGGAATATTTTGGTCCCATGGGATTCAATAAAATGTTCTATAAAATAAGAAATAACCCTAGAGAAATTAAATATAAAAAGGAAAATGATTAAAAATTCAGTCCACAGCAATATGGAAGGAGAGTTCGGTTCAGTCCACCTTTTAGGCCTTCAGGTATCATTCTAGCGCCTGAGCCATGTCAGACATGGGATGCATCATTGCACCTCTAGTAAAATTAATTAGTGGGCATGTGTAGACAAATCCAAAGCCGATTTCTTCAAGATTCCTATAGATGAGTACAGAGAATCAGGCTTCAACCTGTGCTATATCAAATCACCTGTTGGTCAGAAACCTCGAAATTCCTAGATGCAACAGGTAGTGAAAGAGAGAAGTTTGAGTGGGAAACACAGTGAGTGATGTTACACCTTTCAATTTTTGGTTCTTCCAGCCAGTTACTTTGCCTTACTTTAATTATTTGCACTTCCTCAATAGACATTTCACTGCCCCTATTGACTGGAATAATCATCTCCTAGAGTTCGTTTTTCACGGACGCCAGAAAAATCGGTACCTATTTTTATCTCAATATCAAAGCTTCCCTAAAAGGTGGCATGCGCCGAGGATCACTCACTGCTCTTGTTGTTCGGGTCAACGCCTCCCAGTTGCCTAGATAAAAACAAAACAAAACAAAAAACTTTCTATTTGTTCTTCCCTCTACATCCACCACTTAGTCTGTGTCATTCAAACTCAGCAAACACTAAACACCCTGCTTATGATCTATAAAGGCAGTTAGTTCCCTTGGAGTCCTTTCCGTTTTCCTTTATCCTACTTTCCTCTCTCCGACGTAGAAGAACCAGCTAGAAGATGCTCTGTGGTTATCTTTCTTGGAGATTACGGGCTTCTGGGACTTGCCAACTTTAGTCTAGAGCCTAGTGCCACAACGAGGATGCGGTGCCTAGATAAATGCTCAGAAGAAGCAGCAAAAGGAATAGCTAAAAATATCTCCTTCCCAAGTGAACACTCCGGCAAGTAAATGGCTAAAGGTTAGCCTTTCGAAGAAAGCTTGTTTGTGTTTAGGTGCTTTTAAAGGCACCGAGCTCTTTCTGCTGATTTCTCTGAGAACCGACTCTAAGTGTTGCTGTTTCTTGTTCAGATTGGCAGACGACTGCTTAGGTGCGTTTCGATCACGGCATATCGCAGCGGCTCAAACTCAATCTGCAAGATGTCATCTAACGGTGGCAGAGGCAGAGAAGATTTCTCCCTTTTCTCTCTTTCTCTTTTGCTCTCTCTCTCTCTGTGTCTTTCTCTCCCTCTCCCTGTCTCTCCCTCCCTCCCTCCCTCCTCCCTCCCCTTCCCTCGTCCTCCCTCCCCTCCTCCTTCCCTCCTCCGGGTTCCTGGTTGGATAATTTGGGTTAATACTAGTGAGTGAGGTTTTTGCGGCTTCAAAGGGTATTTCAAGTTTCCGGAGCTCCTCCCCCCCCTGCACCGTGTGACAACAACAACCCGTCCAGCGAGCAGCCAGCACTTTTCAGCTCATTTTCTCTCTGTCATTCCCCTCTCGATCTTTGATCAATGTACTTGCCAGGGAGAACCCAAGTCCTTCCAACCTCCTCCTTTTCACCTTCGTCTTCAGCTCGGGGCTAGAGCGGGGCCCAGAGCGACCCCAATACGCGCGGGCCGAGGGTCCCCCCGCCCCCCTCCCGCAGAAGCAGCCCCCCCCCCTTGCCCCAGCTCCCCCCCCCCCCCCCCCCCTTTCCACGCTCGGAGCAGGACTTCTCCTTTCGACTTGCGGGACACTTTTGTGCCTTCCTCTCCCTCCTCCAGCACTTCTTCCCCCCCGTCCCTCTCGTTCTCCCTGGTCCTGCTCCCGCCCGGCCCCCTGCCCCTTGTCCCCTCCCGCCCCCCCCTCCCATCCCCCTTCTTCCCACGGCGGGCATCCTCCTCGGGATTTCTTTTCTTTTTTTCCGCCCCCCTTCTCCTCTCTTTGCCCTTGTCCTCCCCCGACCCCGGTGGCCGTCCCGTCCCCCCCCAGCCCCGGCGTGAGACAACTTTTCTTTTCTTTCTTTTTCTTTCTTTCTTTCTTTCTTTCTCTGTTTCTTTCTGTGGGTGGCCGTCCTTGCGGTGGTCGGCGCTCCCGCGTCCGTCTATGTGACGATGGCCGTGCCTGCGGCTTTGATCGCTCCCAGCCCGCTGGCGGCCCCCGCTCCGGCCGTCTCCGGGCCCGCGTCCTCGTCGGGCTCCCCGGCCTGCAGCACGGCGGCCCCGGCTCCGGTGGCCGTCCCCAGCCCGGCCGGAGCGGGGGCGGCGGGGGCGGCGCCGTCGGTCGGAGCGGCGGGGGCGGCGGCGGGGGCGGCGGCGGGGGCGGCGGGACCGGGACCCAGCCTGTTCCGCCCGGACCCCGCGGCTGCGGCGGGCGCGGTGACCTCCCCGGCCGGCGGGTCCGGCTGCAGCCCCAGCTCCACCACGGCCGGCTGCGGCAGCACCGCCAGCACCGCCACCATCAACACCAGCACCGCCGGCAGCGGCGGCACCTCCAGCAGCAGCAGCAGCAGCAGCAGCAGCAGCAGCAGCAGCAGTTGCAGCAGCAGCAGCAGCAGCAGCAGCAGCTGCAGCAGCAGCAACGGCGGCCCCGTCCCCGCCAAGCCCGTCTACTCGACCCCGTCCCCGGTGGAGAACACCCCCCAGAACAACGAGTGCAAAATGGTGGATCTGAGGGGGGCCAAGGTGGCCTCCTTCACGGTGGAGGGCTGCGAGCTCATCTGCCTGCCCCAGGCGTTCGACCTGTTCCTCAAGCACTTGGTCGGGGGCTTGCACACCGTCTACACCAAGCTGAAGCGGCTGGAGATCACGCCGGTCGTCTGCAACGTGGAGCAGGTGCGCATCCTGAGGGGACTGGGGGCCATCCAGCCCGGGGTCAACCGCTGCAAACTCATCTCCAGGAAGGATTTCGAGACCCTCTACAACGACTGCACCAACGCCAGGTAAAGAGAGGGCTGACCGGCCTCCGCCGCTCCTTCCCTTCCCTTCCCTTCACTTCTCCTCTCTTCCCTTCCCTTCCCTTCCCCTCCTCTCCTCTCCTCTCCACTCCCCTCCCCTCTCCTCCCTTGCCTTTCCCTCCCCTTCGCCGCCTGCCCTTCCCCCCCCACCCCCCACCCCCCGGCTCCTGCCGTTCATTCGCCCCCAACCCCGGCCACCCTCCTTCTCCTTTCACCTGTCCTCGGGTTGCCACGCCGGCCCGGAGGTAGCCCACCTGTCGGGTCCCCGTGAAGTTGGACACGCTCCTCTCCCCTCCCCTCGCCAGCCCCATCACCGGGCTCCCCGTCCCTCCCCTCTCCTTTCTCCCCTCTCTCGACCAGCTCCTTCCCCCCTATTTGCCCCTCTCCTCCGGCCCCAGGCTCCGCACTCACTCACTCATTCACTCTCCTGTGGCTGGAGAAACTCACCAGTCCCGGGCTCTCTTCCCCTTACCCCCCGTCTCTGCCCTGGTCCTGCCTCTGCCCTGCCTCTGTCTCTGCCCTGCCCCTGACTCTGTCCCCTCCCTGCCTTTGTCTCTATCCTGCCCCTCTCTCTGCCTATGTCACTGTCCCTGTCTGTCTCTGTCCTGGGTCTGCCCTGCCTCTGCCTCTCTCCTGCCCCTCTTACCCTTCCCTACCCTTGTCTCTGCCCTACTTCTGCCCCTGTCTCTATCCTGCCCCTGTCTCCGTACTGCCCTTGCCCCTATCCTGCCCCTGTCTCTGTCCTGCCCCTGTCTCTGTCTCTATCCTGCCCCTGTCTCCGTCCTGACCCTGTCTCTGCCCCTGCCACTGCCCTTATCCCTGTCCTGCCCCTGTTTCTATCCTGCCCCTGGTTCTATCCTGCCCCGTCTCTGCCCAGGCCACTGCCCTTATCTCTGGCCTGCCCCTGTCCCTGCCCATGCCACTGCCCCTGCCTCTGTCCTGCCCCTGCCCATGCCACTGCCCCTGCCTCTGTCCTGTCCCTGCCCATGCCACTGCCCCTGCCTCTGTCCTGTCCCTGCCCATGCCACTGCCCCTGCCTCTGTCCTGCCCCTGTCCCTGCCCATGCCACTGCCCCTGCCTCTGTCTTGCTCCGTCCCTGCCCATGCCACTGCCCCGTCTCTCTGCCCCTGCCCCCCTATCTGCCCCTGCTCCTGCCCTTTCCCCCGGGAGTTAGTTAGCTCCTCTCGGGGCCGGGCGATCGGCGGGGAAGGAGACTGGCTGCCGGCTGTGGGCCGAGGGCGCGGGGGCACAGGGGCACAGGGGCACAGGGGCACAGGGGCACAGGGGCACAGGGGCACAGGGGCACAGGGGCCCGGGGGCGGAGAAGGGGTGCGAAAGGCCAGGGATCGACGCCGTGGAAGAGAAGGGGCCTGGGCGGGGCGGGAGGGAGGAACGGATGGCGGGGGGCAAGCGGAGAGTCGACTAAACTTTCTTCACGGCCCGGCGAGGGAGCCCAGAAGGAAGGCGCCGGGGACAGGGGCAGGGGCAGGGCCGGGTACCTTTGTGGGCACCTTGTCCACAGCCTGGCCTGGCACCCGGTGGCTCGAAGGAGCGTCCGGCCGCCCTCCCAACGCCCCGGACCTTCGTCCAGTGGGGCGAAGAGGACCGGATCCGCTTCATCCAAGAAGTGGGCCGATCCGAGGGAGGGACGGAGGGAGGGATGGATGGAGGAGGAGGTTACGGAGGGGCAGGGGCGAGGTGTCCTGCGGCAGGTGTCCTGGGGATGGTGTTTGTGGAGGGGCGCTGGGGGGATGGACGGACGGCCAGAGGGGCCGGGAGCAGCGGGAGGTCGGGTGTGCCCTCCGCCTTCTGCACGGCCCGAGCTCCCCGGCCCAGCAGGTGCAAGCTTCGGGCCCGTGGAGCCCCCCAGTCCGCCCGCAGAGCCCCCCAGCCCACCCCCGGAGCTCCCCAGCCCGCCCGCAGAGCCCAGAAAGCGGCTCCTCTAGTCCGGGCAGCCGGGGCGGGGCAGGGTCCGGAGGGCCCCTTCGCTGCCCCTTCTTCCCCATCCCCTGACCCTCTGCCCCCCAACGCCAGCCACAGCCGGAAAACCGACAAAAGACAGAAAACCTGCAAGGGGTGGGGGGGGGGGACCCGGCCACGATTGGGGATTGGCGGGGGTCGGACCTTAGAAGGAGCCGGAGGGGGCTGGGGGAGAGGGGGGAAACTGAGGAAGGGAGGGAGGGAGGGAGGCCTCCCTTCCTCCGACGGCTCGGGCTGCCGACCCCGCGCTTCGGAGCCGCTGGAAAGAGCAGCAGGCTGAGGTCAAGCCCCGCTACCGCCAAGCCTCTGCGGCGCAGACTTGTCTCTCTGCCCTCCTCTCCTGAGCCTGACCCCCTGCTCTCTGACCTCACCGACTTTTTCGGCTTTCAACTTAGCACTTTGGGTTGCTTCGAGCCTCCTCCCCACATTGAGCCCCTTTGCCCCGTCCGACGGCAACCCGGACTGCCACGTGGGCCGATTTCTCCGACTCCGACTCTTTTTCATTTCTCCTTCCTCTGAAATGTAATGAGGCGGCCTGGATCCGCAGCACTGCCCTCCCCTCCCCTTTTATTTTCCTGTCCCCCATAGCGACCGGTCAGACTAAAGAGCGAGCTAGTGGGGATGTAGCGGAATGACTGGGAAAACGGTGCTATTTTGCTACCAGAAATGCCATCACTGAAGTTCTTGGACGTTCAAGGGATCAGATGCAACTCTGACTGCTAACGTGACTGCTTAGATGGCAGGAAATTACCAAACTTAAGGAGATTTTTTTTGGTTTGGTTTGGTTTTTTAAGAGGAATGGAAAGGGCTGATCAAGGATATTCAGGGATACGCCTATGCCGGCGTTAGCTATGGGTCTTACAAAAGGTACATTAGATTTTTCAAGAGTTTAGAATATGCCACAGATCAACAACAGTCTCTGTGTAGGTATTCTTCTTCAGTCTTCTTACGGTCCACACCAAGCTGCTGAATCAAAAGTCCTTTCTCCCTGAGTTTGGTCAGGAAAACTTTCATCGTCATTGTAAGTCACTTCTAAAAATCAAGACAGCATCGACCTCGTTAAAGAGTTCTTTTTTTTTCTTGAACCTGGGAAGTTACACTTCGGAGTGGAATCTCTATCAGGCCATTTGAACATTTTTAAATGGTGACATCGACATGTTTTTCAAGTGTTTTGACAAAAGCTAGCAATAGTGGTGAACTTCTTCATTCTGAAAAATGTGTCGCACTTTAAGAACAGACTGACTGCCAAGATTAAACGTTATGGTCAGTGCCACCCTAGCACACCTTTTTGTCTACTTAGCAGTTTTAAAATGTCATCCCCTCCATAAGATGGGACTAATGTTTTATTTTATAATTAAATAGGACTTGAAACAATTTTCGGTTTAAAAAATGTTCTGATCCTCGAACATGTTAAATCATCTAAATTATATAAAGGGATGATACCTTCCCATTTTCCTAGCCGATTGTTTTATAAACTATTTAGGTCATTCTGTGGAAAGTTTTTTCTTTCTCTTTTCTTTTTTTTTTTTTTAAATCCAAGCCAGTATTATGTGAGCTGCAAGTGTTGTAATGTCACCCCAACATGATGATTGAGCTCTAGAGATTTACTGAAAATCAGTATATTATAATAAAGTGTTTCTCTCCAACTTAACTTCCAAAGCCACCAGCACATATTCCTCGGATTTGTACTTCTCCAAAAACACAAACAAACAAAAATCCCGCCTCATTTTGAAGAACAGTCTATCCGGGCATACTCTAGAGATCCCTTGCTAAACTGTAACTGTTTGGAGAAGGAACACAATAGGAATGAAAAATAATATAATGTGGCCGGAGATTACTTTGACCAAGATGAAAAAAAGCCCTGAGGCCTAATTTTCATAAGATATCCAATTAGATTTTTGTGCACAGGTGAAGGAACTGAGACACAGGGAATGTAACTGATTTACTCGCCGCCTCTCAAGTAAGTCTGTACCATAGTATAGCTTGGAGTAAAATGAATATCTTTGGGCCACTCTATCAGTATACTGTCCACTAGACCACACTGCCTCTTATTTAATAGGAGAGTGAATGTTCAGTCCCTCTGTCATCCCTGCCAAGGAGGTGAAAAAGAGGGCATTAAGAAGAAGACACCTGCTGGATGCTTAGGAGAAATCAGGGAAAATCTTTAAAAGTTGTTCAAAGATAAGGATAGGCAATACTCAACCTCCTCCAATTATTAAAATAAACATGAGCTGTAGTAATCAGGACATTCAATTGGTAATCACTCAAAACAATAGTAATGATCTGGTAAAACTATTGGTGAATCGCTTCAGTGCTGATGTAAGTTTGGATTCAGTCTTCCGTACAGAGATTGTCTCTGAAGTGCTGTTCATCGCAAATGCTGATTTTTGTGGTTGTTGGCAGCAGAGGATTTGTAATTTGGCACTCACTGGGTCAGATTAGGAGTCAGGTCTCAGGTATTTCAGAGCACTGATGTTCTGTAATTTAGACAAAAAAAAAAGGCTGTCATACCTCATCCTAATAGATTGATTGCATGCATTCTTCCATTCAGGTTCTTCCAAACTCTTAAAAAAAATACATCCTTTTTTTGTTTTTTTTTTTGCTTTGTTTTGTTTTAACGGGTGTCTCCATTAAATGCATTAATTAAATAGGTAGTAAAGGGAAGGGAATCCCACAATACTGTTTCCATGTAGTGTTTCCTTTTATAGTGAAATATGCCTTTGATTTAGAATAAAGAAAAAAAGAAAAAAAAGAAATCTGGACTCTCTTGGCTTCATTTCAGTTAGAGATTTGCTCACTTTTTTAATTGGATGGTGAACTGAACCCATGTGCATTTATTTAGTGTCCCATTCCATAAAGCTTTCCGTGGTCCATTTTTGTGCATCTGGTATACGAACTTGCAAAATAATGAGCCTTCCCTCAGTCCACATACATACATACATTTTCTTACATAGCTCTGAAGAAAAGTTGTGTCTGAACAGTTGGAACAGAAATCCATGATTCAAACAAATAGTTTAGAAGTTTGACACTTTTAGCAGACCGAAAGTAGAAAAAATAAGAGTTTGCTTCTAAATTCAATATAGATTGTAGTAAACTAGTAAAGAGTAATATTTTGATGAGGACATTGATTATTGATTTCTGTTCAAAAAATCTATTCGAGCGTGTCATTTTTGGTAGGTAAAGTTGAACATAAAATATAAAGATTGTAGTTCATTTCTAATAAAATGAGCTTTCAAATTTCACGCTTGCCTCACTACTGGGGTCTGTTTATTCATCTAACCTAGTAGTTTGCCTAGTCGTAGTAGCAGTCAGTAGTCACTAGATGTTTCAGTGGAAGGCGAAAGCCCACATATTGCTTCTAGCTATTGCTATAGTGGTGTACATAGTTGTGGTGATGAAGGTTTACTTCCTGACCTCCACAGATTATTAGCTTATGCTCTGAAGCATGAAATTTGATTAACCCTATGAATATTTTACCTCGTTTAGCTATGAATGCTTTGCAGAAAACTACGAGGTGTGTTGCCTTAGAGTTTGGGTAGAAAATGTCTGAATATTGATTTTTATTAAAGAAAAGATTTTACTCATTTAGGTCAAGTCTTTACCCTGTTATTTTTGACCAATCTATAAAATTCAGTGTACCATGTATGTAAGTGCCTGAGAATGGATATTTTTTTTCTCCTATCTGATCTGATCAACTAATATTGATTGAAATCTTGGCTTGATTTTAATGTAATTCACCCTTTTCCCTAGCAATTTAAAATAAGCAATTGGACCAGCAGGATGAAAACATAATGTACTTAATTGTTTCTCATTTAGAGCTTTATTTTTGACTGTGGATTTTATTTATAAATTAGCTTAGTATGCCTACCAAGAAGTTGTTATTTTAGGAACTATCTGTTCTTTCTACCTGCCCGATATTATTTTTAGCTTGATTGTTTTACGGAAATCATCTCCCAAACTATCCATGAGTCAAGTATATTAATCATTTAAATTGCATGAGGTTTGCGACATGGAAACAAGCCTTGTCAAATAAAATAAGAATTGATACCACTGTGTAGTGGCAATCCTACTTTTTAAAAAATCATTGCTGGTGCAGTCTTGGTTTTGACATATGCCTTTAGCTTTGTAACAGGTAAATTTTAGCCAGATGTGATTACAAACTTCTGTTTCCAGGGTTTTATTACTTAGCTTTAAAATGCTAAAACTTGGCATGGCCAAGACAAAGTCTGGAAACAATTTTTTTTAAAGATGGTTCTAGTAATCATATCCATTTATATCATTCATTTGAAGTGACAGGAAGAAAAAGATGACAACTGTTAACTGGGGAATTTCATCCTAAATTAATAGAACTGCATTTTGCTTTAAAAAGAAAACATCATCTTTCTGCATTATGAACTGATTCCATTTGTTATCCAAAATATAATGACCTTAACACATGTCCTGTTCCCATAATGGAGATGATCCAACATGATTTGTCAGTTAATTTTAAAAGATGTCTCACTGTGGCCTATATATCTAAATGAGAGGGTTATGAGTCTTGGGGAATCCGATAGAAACTAGAAAACTAATTTAGATTTATATAATGTCTAGCATATAGTTCAACAAGGTTTTTTTCTTTTTTCTTTGGGAGTTAGGTGTGACACTAAAACCCTCTGTAAAAATAAAGGAAAGGATCTGCTTTAGGAGAAAAAAATAACAGTGTCCTAATAGATTTTTTTTAAAAAAATCCATGAGACTACATTGCTAATCCTTCTGATCTTTTTAAAATATCTTAAATGATGTTCTAACAAGGGAGTTAGACAAGTATGACTTACACTTGACAGCATATGACTTGCTGTTGATTTTCACCATAAACTGTGCACAGTTAATTGGGTAGTGACCGGTGGAGGGAGATTTTTAGCATGTGTGCTGGATTTCTTTTGCCTGTTGGATTTTCCAGAGAAATTACTATTAAACCCTGTATCTTTGTGCATTTATTTAAAATACATTCTTATTATTGATACTGTGTGTGTGTGGTGTGTGTGTGTGTGTTCTTTTTTAAGGTGTCCTACACTTTTGAATGTACTCTGCATGATACTGTCATATGGCCATGGCTTTGGCAGAATTGTTTTCTTTAAGTAAATCAAATACTCAAATTGTACATGACTTTAAAATTAGTACATCTTTATTCATCAATTAGAGATGAAACCTATTCTTTTGTAATAACTGGGAAAATATCAGGCATTTTTCACCTCGATAGAAAAGTGCTTAAAAGATTTATCAAGGTTTCTGAAAGATGGTGGTTACAGTTGCTGCTTATCTCAGAAGCAAACAATTTGAACCTATATAAAAAATGACTATATCAAAATGAAAAAGTTATTGTTTTAGTGTCTGAGTTCTGTAGCCAGTTGTGGTAGAACGGGTCAATTCCTGTAGCATTTAAAAGTGAAATTCATTGATATCATTGACAACAATATATTTTTAAATTATAGAATAAAATGCTGTATGTGATAGGCTACAAAAGTCATTCATTAATCCACAATTAGGGAAAATAGAGCAGGTGCCATCACAATTTCCTTTTGCACTTCACTTCTCTTGTTCTTTATTAAGATAAGAGGGTGCTTTGGCCCCCAAATTTTATTCCTCTTTAGCCCTTTCTAAATTGTTCTCTAAATTAGCCAAATTAATGAATTCTGCCAGAACGTATGGTAGGGGTTTTTTTTGTTTTGTTTTTTTTGATTCAGGTTGGCTTGGAGTTGAGCTAGGCTGTCAGGCTAGGTTTCCTTTGCACATTTAAATGAAATGCCTCAAATGCCTAAAATGAAAGTTGCCAGAGACAACCGAATGAATTAGACTGCTACAGACGCTATTTCATTGTTCCTAGCATTCTTAGGCTGCATGAGTCTTGAACTGGTACCGAAGGAGTTAAGTTTTTAAAACATATTAGAGGGACTAACATCCACATGTTTGTGTTCTGGTGTAGAGTTTAAGGTAGAATAATTTTGAACTGGGTAAATACTGTATATATCAAGGCTTTGAAAAATCATAGAAATAGATGAGAACTAAGAGAGAATGCATTTTAGACACACAGAGAAGAAGCATTAGACATATTTTGTTCAAATCTCAAATACTGAGATATAGTTTATGCTTATGTATGTATGCTCACAGTGTACTTGTGAGGTAATGCTGGATGGCTCTTTTCTGAGGAATGCTTTCGGTGCCAAGACTCGTTTGCAGTTAAAAGTTTAAGCAAAGTAAATCAACATAACTAAGAAGGAAACACTTAAAATGTCATATGTAATTCAGCTTGTCTTTATCTTTAAAAGATTAAAGCTCTTTATTAACTTGGCTGTTTCAGAGAAAAGATAGTCCTTATTCTTTGGATTATAAAAACTGCAGCTGAGAAAGTGAAATGACAATAATAAGCTGGATATCCCTGCTGAAAATATATTGAAAAATGTTTCTTAAAATTGGTATTCAATCAGGAGCAGTCTCTTGTTTTTGATCATTTTTTTTCTAATATGAAAATTCTGAATTGTGAAAATGAACTGATTGCTTTCTGTAAAGTAATTGCTGCCTGCCTTTTGGACAACAAACTGTTAACACATTGCAATACTTATCTTAAACTATGAAAACCTGCTTTAGCAATACTGATTCTCCTCTAGAATATCAAGCCTCCAAGATGCAAAATATATCCAGTATCTGGATTCTTTCAGAATTCATTGAGAGCAGAGAATCACATACCTCATTCTTTTTCATTTGCAGCATTTAACTCTTTCTTATCATTTTAAATGCTTTTGAAATAATGCTGTTGCTTTAGAAACAACCAGTTATTTTTTTTTTTGGTGCCTTGCAGTTATTGAAAGCCACATTTTGTAAGAGAGCCAAGTTTCATTGTGTTAATATTTATTACTATTAACTTCTTTTCTTTGCACTGAAAGTGCATTGAAGTGCAACAAGTGTGCAGATTTATCAGCATTTCATGGATCAGCTCTGTTTTTGAGGGAGATTTGTAGGTTCCTTTTCACTGAAATGAGATCAACTGTGAACCCTGAAATTACTAGTTCTCTAACTCCTTTCATTATAAGCTCAAATAATATAGTTTAATAAATGAATAATAAACACATCCCCTTTAAAATATAAATTATTGGTAAATAATGTGGAATCTTAGAATGGAGAGTCCTCATTCTCTTATTTTAAATCTTTGCTTTAAGCCACCCATTATTTAGGTGTCTTTATTTTCTGCTCAATATTTCCTCTTTTTCATCAAACAGAGCCCCTTGAAATAAGAGAAACATAATCTTAGACTGAAATTTTGTGTATAAATTGTGAAATTTCCTCAATTCATTGCAATATAAGCCAGTACTGCAAAGATGTTTGCTGTTCAGTTGATTTCAATGGGAGCTTTCTATCCAAAATGAATTTCATTAGTATGTTCTTCCTAAAGTTTTTATTTGAAAAATGATGTATGGAGATTTTGCCATATAAGCTACTGAATTCATTCAAAACCTTAGGAGAAGAGTGGAAAAATCATAATTCATATTTTCACATTATATAGAGTCAATAGCAATGGTTGAATTGATCTGCTGCTGAGAAATTAGTTTTGTGTTTTCTTTAGGATATTTTTCAATTTTATCCTGTAGTTTAAGGAAACAAAAAAGGAACTATACTATAATAGTTAAATAAAATATTGTATGATTTAATGAATGACAAAAAAGGGATTGGTAATTAAAATGCTATATATGATACCATTAATTATCTTTAAGATTTATCACCAAATAGGATAACTCCTACAAAGCAGATCATTTCAACTAAATTATTATGAATTTTGACATGTCACATATAAAAAGCTTCTCACTAAAAACTACAAAGACATTATGCAAATGATGGAAAATCTGGCTTGCAGTATATCAGATTTTATTGTTTAAAAGTCATTAAAATGACCTAAAAGGCCTCATATAAAGTTTCACTGAAAGTGAAGACATATGAGCACATACCCATTTTAATTAGTATATCTGATTTTAAACAATTATTGATGAAACTGAACATGCTAACTTTTGTCTCTATTTATTTTTCTGTTTTGATTATTTGCTGCACCTCTGAATTAGTACAAGACAAATTATAGGAAACAAATTCCATAGCCTTAGAATGACTGCCCCACTAAAAGCTATGCCATCAGTGAGATGTTAGGGATGAGGTTAAAGAGTTAATTCACTGCTACTCATAAGGTGATGTGCATTACCACTTATACAGAGGTTTGTAATTGTCTTTGAAAACACCTGGTAGTGGTCAAGTAAAACTGAAATCAATTACTTTCTCAGTCATTCCATGGCATTACATCATTAGTGAAAGGGGAAGGCTTGTGTGCACTGTGCACTATGAAGAGAAATATTTTTTTATAAAGCAATGACTTCCTTGTTAGACATTTAGTGTCATCTAAAATTTTTGGAAATTAAAATAAATGTAAAATTAAATGATCAATTTTATTAGATGACTGGACCATCTATAATGCCATACTCATAATGGTACTTTTCAGAAAAGTAGAATACTCTTGCATTTTTGCAGGTAAAGGAAGGAATTATTTTTTATAATCTTTTGTTATTTTATTAGCTTTCACCCTCTGCAACCTCTAAGAAGAATCATTTGTACATTACATATTGTATGAAATGGGAATGTGTATCTTCTCTTCAGCTTTTTTTTTCCCTCACTCTCTCTGAGATGCATGTAGATTTGAACTTGTAACCAGAAACAGAACTGCCATGCTTCAAATTGCCAAGAGACCCCCAGAGACAGAAACTTGACCCGCTTTTATGAAGCCATAGAATTACATTTATACAAGTTATCCCGTGGGGAAAAAATGAACTGATCCCAATTCAAACCTTAATATTGAAGGCTTGTGGGTCAGATTTGATTTTTTTTTCCCTTCACCACCTGTTTGGCCACCAAACTTTGTAAGTGGGTATTTTTAGGAAGTTGTTTTGTATTATGAATAATTCCTCAAATTCATCAGTTACATTTCTCGCGTTCTTTCGCTCCAGGATAGTACAGCAAGTTATACCTGCATTGTAGCATGGCTTGGTAGAAAGTGTGCAGGCGTGGGAGTCAGAGGATTAAGCCTTGCTCTGCCATTTATCTATTTGTGTGACTTTGGGTAAGTCACTTCACATTCTGTAAAAATGGGCATTAAATCCCCCTCCCTCTGATTTAGTATATGAATCCCATGCATCCAATCTGATTATCTATTTCCCCAGTACTTAGAATAGGGCTTGACACATAGTTTGTCAAAGTTAATAAATACCACTAAAAAATTATAAATATAAAGTCTATTTGTCTTGTGTAGAAAAATACAATTGATTTAAGAAAAATCAATTTAATTTTACACAAAACAATTATGTTTATTTTTTTACCCATTTTACCTCAAGCTCGGATTGTAAAGAAGTCATTTACCTTTGCGTAAATGTTCTTCAAAAAAAAAAAAGTACTGTAAACTGAATGAGTCGGTTCTATCGGTCAGGCTGTTGTGTAGCATTTCTGGAAATAAACTGGATAGGCTCACAGGTCTTCTGGTGTCCTAGAAAGAGTTACTGTCTGAGGAAAATATTTAAAGGAGCAGGTTGACAAAATCCCTTTCCCAACAACGCTAAATGGAAACCCCTCCTACATGAGTAACGGGGAACTATTGTTTCATGAAATTTCCATAGCTTGGACCCCACAGACATACTCCTGACAATTGAAGGGATGAGGTGAATCCTTGATAGGTGTTTTTTCTTACTCCCTAATAGTAAAGATAAAAATGATTCTTTTCTCAATTGAAAAGATAGGTAAAAACTATTTTTAAGTAGACCTCCATTCTCTCAGTTGTGATATACTAAAGACTCCAGTGGAGCGGTTCATTATTCTCTCTTAAGATTATAATTGTCAAGCACAAACTCAGGTAGAAATGATTCTATGCATTTAGGCCAACAAAAAAAAGTAAGAATTGTCAGGAGAACAGAATAGGGTTATACCATTTCATCTTCATGAATCGTGAACACAAAGTAGAAGATAGTTTACTCTGATATTTCGGCCCAAATCTCTCTCATAAGTTGTTGTGGAAAAGTGAAATGTGAAAATGCCTAGAACCCCAGGAGTTAGGACTCTTCCCTTTTTGATTGTGGATGAAGGCGGTTAGGGAATGACTCCTTATCCTGACTATGTAACATTCACATTTCTTAACCTCATCTAGAGAGAGAAGTTTTTTAACTTTAGTAATTATTAATAATATCAAATGCCTAAGACCATATTTTCCCTCTCTATTGTAATATGAAAGTCCATATCTTCAATAATGATAAATGATATCACCATCTGTATCATGTATAACATGGACATATTGGGGAGTGGGGAAGCAAAAGGAGAGTAATCAAAATGCATCCCACTTTTCAAGCTTTGAAAGGAACACCAGTGGACTTTAGTTCCTCTATAAAGCAAAATACAATTCTTTAGCAATACAATTAATCTGCTGTATAATTGAATTAGTATAGAAATGAGTTTTTGCATTTTATACCATTAAAATGAAACCACACACTTCAGTAAGGTTCAAAATATAATTCAATTGTAATGCTCTGTTTTGGTTGTGACAATTACATACAACAAAATTACTGACCTCAACTCGTCCTCCACTAAGTTTTAGTTGGTTCTTCCTTTTTTGGAGGGGGTTAAGTGAGGGCCCCTGGCAGGGATGCTGTTTGTTTTTTTACAAAAGTTGTTTGTGATTTCAGGTACTCTTGGGAAATCTCTTGATCAGATTCACATCTGTTCCTGTCAAAGTGGGTGCTAAGATACCGGTCACCCAGCAACCATGTCCAAGAGGGAATTGGGCCGATAATAACTTCAAAAAGGAATGACAGATGCTAGATTAGGATGAAAGACAAAACGCATGAAAAATGAGCTTGTTAGAATAAAATTTTTTTTCAAGCACCTTTATGCAAATTAAATGAATAGTGAAGACTTGCATACAATGATTTCTACAATTTTCTCTGATTGAGAAAAAGGGATAGCATGTTTCAAACCACCAATGTGATTTTTTTCTTTTTGCCCCAATTAACATACAAAGCACTATCTTCTAAAAAAGAAGGAAACAAAAAGAGCTAGCCACCTGGGTTCTTAGTTGAAAAGCACATATGTCCCATTTTTGTGATTTTTGTATTATCCTTCTCCAAAGACTACTACATCCAATTCATTATAATAAAAAAACAATTTGGTGTATACGAATTAAGATGATTTTTGATAAATGTAATTCCTTTTCTTAGGTAGGGATTTCAGAAAGAACCCTTTTCCATTGTCCTTGGATTAAATTAGTTAATGTACATTAATAAAAGATTACACAAGATGAGTCCCTACCAAATGCTAAGGTTACTGGTCCAACAGTCTTCCTCAAAAAAAAAAAAATGCAATGGTGCACACAAGAATCTCTGTTAGAAAGGTTCTTTTTTCAACCCCATTTCAAGATAGCTCTTGGAAACCTCAAAAATCTTTGTGCTGAAATTTTCACCTAACAGTCAGAGTTTGGAAAAGCCTGATATACTGTTCAGATTGAGAGAGAACTCTGTGTCTTGGTTTAGCAATGTCTAATGTGGTCACGTACAGAAATTGATTTTATTCAGAAATTAATTAATTTTTCATATCGCCCTAAGCTGCAGTTAAAAAGAGTGCATACTTGTCTGTTTTTTCCAGAAATATTGCCTAATCATATTAATACCATTGCCCCAAGGATGAAAAGATAATTGTACAAATGCATTTGGAAATATGTATCACTGAGTATTTATGATTAAATTATGCAAATGACCCAGCTCTCATCCTTTCCAGCCCCAGATTGTCTAATTAGGATTGATATGCTGAATAGATGTTCCAGAATTTGAATACAAGCATGTCCAAGGAGCAGAAAATTGGAAATGACAAGGCTGGAATCCCAAGAAAAGTGCCTTTCCCTTTTATACTTCGTTAATGTGGTGATGGCAGTTGTAGTTTTTCCTTTGGCTATATGTATCATGCATCCTAGAAGAAAGAAGTTTAAAAAAGAAATTCAAGTTTCACAATAGTTGTTATGGTTAGCCTCCTAATACCTACACCCTGTAAGTTGCTTTGAACAATGCACGTTAGCCCTAAAATGGATGTCAATTATTTTAACCCATCTGTGGGAGTTAATGTTACCTTTCTGGTTCATAACCACTAGGACTGCTTTCTAGTTATAACTATGTTTGTGTATTCATTATAGTGTAATATTATTTCAATATTATTTCAGCGGAAGCTTGTGAAGACCATTTACCTGATTGTATATGGGTTTTAAAATGCCACACTGAAGTTTTAAAATGTTGAAATTTTCAGTCCTCAGCAGGTTTGTTTTTCCACTTGCTACACTCAAGAAGCTTGGAGGGGAGGGGAGCAGTAAGTAGCTACGAAGAGCACTGAACTGTCAGGCCTTCAGCCATTGTTAGCAGCGGGTAGTTGCTCCCTCTGAACTCCGCTGGCTCCTGCTTCCCATCTGCAGGATGATGGATTGCTATGTTTAATACATTTCAGCTTTGGTCTGTCATAGTGTGGACAGACAACACTATCAGTGATTTCAACAGTAATTAGTGGATGGTTTCTAACCCACTCTTATTGGCCAGGCAGATTTCTGGAATGTTTGATGTAACAAAGTCTTTGGCACTTTCCACCATGCAAATGTGTAGCTTAGCTAAGCATAGATCGTACGCTTACCGTTTCAAGCCAATATGTAAGTCCATTGAGGATTATTAAATCTACACAACCACTTTAGAGCAAAATTACACCAGACAACATTAACAGTGTTTCGGTTCTCAATCTAAAATATTCATCCCAAGTGGTTCCAAGTTTAAAGATAAATTTGTATTCTTTTTATAGTAACGGCATGAATTCCAGAGCAGAGATACATTCCCCAGACTGATGTCATCAGTGTTCTGCCCATCAGCCCTGGAGTATTTAGCTAAGACTAAAAGGGGTTGAGTAGAGGACAATAAGTTATGCCATAGTATGTATCATGCTGGGATTTGCTAAACTGGGAGTGAATTGTAAATTCACAAGTTAAATGATCTCAACAACTAGAGATAGTGCTCCATTCCAAGATAATGATTTTCCTGAAGTGTCTTCCTGAATTTATGAAACCATCTTAGGGAAATACAATCCTATAGGAGGGTTTCTAGGAATCCTATTATTTCTCAATGAATGAAAGCTTTAAAAATAATGATGAATGCCATTCCATATATAATTTAACATATAAAACAATATTTAAAGGGTACCTTCATCCTCCTTTATCTTATTTTGTTTACTTGGAAAACCTAGTAGTTCAGAGATGCAGCATTATCCATTTATTCTGAAGAAAATAAATCTAAATCAGGGTATTATCAGCTTCCAGTTCAGCTTTATTAACAGGGTCAGATAAAAGCATTTGTGGCCAAAAATGAGCACTTATAAGAGTTGCATACAGCAATATTGCTTGACATTAAATTTTTTCTCCTCATTTTCCTCTAGATATTTATGAAGATAACAAAAGTGTCACTTGCTTTATTTGTAGTCTACCTTGTATGCACCGTGCTCTCACCTGCTATTTTGCTCAGTTATAGATTTTAGTTTTGTGGACCAATTGAAAAAAAATGTTTTGGAAATGAAATCCAAGTAATACTGATAATCCCAAGATAATCATTAAAATATTCATTTATTTTTATTATGAAATAGCCATTTTAAATCTTCTCTGATTGAAATTTTTGACCTTCAAATTTCTTTTGGTATCATATTTATTCAACAGAGTTGCCACACACACATGCAAAAAAATATCAAAGACCATTAGAGGGCTAGAAATGTTCCAAAAGGATGCCCAAGTACTTTTCCTTTTTTCTAACTTTTCAAAACCTACTCCTTTCACTATGCTTTGGATGCAATTCTCTCACATCTAAAAACACTTACTTAAATCAATCAACCACATTTATTGAATGCTTACTCTACCCTTCTCTTTTCCCAAATTTCCATCAATGTATTAAGCATTGGTGGTTCCTTACAAGATATTCAGATCAGAGGCAAGACTATACAATCTGGGATTCACCATCTATTAAGGAAGGAAAACAGATATTTTAACCCCCATTTTACAGACTGAGGCCCAAAGAAATTAAAGTGACTTGCCGAAGGTCACATAACAGATGAGTGGTTTTGTCAGGACTAGAAACTGTGTCTTCTCCTTCTAGACTGTAAATTTGCTGTGGGCGGGGAATGTTTCGACCAACTCTGGTTGTATTGTATCCTCAAGTGCTTAGAAGTTAGTGCTCTGCACACACAGTAAACTCTCAAAAGATGTCATTTTATTGATTGATTCTGACTCCCAGGCCCATACTCTTTCCACTTGGCAAAACTGCCTCACAAACTCTTACTTTTCTATGGTTATTTCCCCTTCATTCTGCCTCCTTACATACTCGTCGCCTTCATGCTAAAAAGCCTTCTCAGGACCCAACTGCACCTTCCAGCCTCCAGTATCCAAACTCTTTGAACAGGTTGTATACAGTTGGTGGTTTCACTTAATCTACAACTACCTTCTTAAGCCACTGCAATCTCATATTTCATTCATTTACTCTAAATGAGACCCTCCTGTCCTAGGTCACCAATGACTAAAGATCACTGACAATCAAGTGGATCTACAATATCCTAATCATCACAGCTACTTTGCTACTTAATCATGATCCCGTCCTGGAAATACATCCCAAATATAGTTTCACTTGGACATGGTCCTCTCCTACCTTTCTTACTACTCTTTCCTGCTTTTACTTCTTCCCTCACCTTCTAATTGTGGACATTTATCAAGGTTCTCTTCTGAATTGACATTATCTTATTTGAGGAGCTCATAGCTTCAGCTATTCTCTCTAAATCAATAATTTTAAAATCTGTTTCAGTAGTCCCAATCCATCATCTGAAATTCCTTGTATTTCCTCTTGCTTCCATGACATCTTCATATGGATATCCTGCTTACAGGTTAAGCTCAACATCTCTCTCTTTCTCTCTCTCTCACCTTCTAATGCCGGTCTGCTGCTAGTCAGCTGTGTGACCTTGGGCAAGTCACTTGACTTGGTTGGGCCTCAGTTACCTCATCTGTCAAATGGGAATTATAAAGCTGTGAGCCCCACGTGAGACAACCTGATCACCTTGTATCCCCCAGCGCTTAAAACAGTGCTTTGTACATAGTAAGCACTTAACAAATGCCACAATTTATTTTTATTTATTTATTTATTTATTTATTTATTTATTTATTTATTTATTTATTTATCTATTCTCTCTTCCCACTCTTTCCACCAGCTTTGTCTTTACAGTTGAAACACTACTACTTTGCCTGCTTCCAAAACCTTAATGCTTTGCTGCTGTGTAAGGGTCCCATCAGTGATTTGTATGGCCATAGAAGTGGTAATGTATCTCTCCGAGTGTGCTGTGTAATTTTAGAGAATACTTCATAGAAGTCTTTAAGGTAGGGTGGAACACTTCAGTATCAGACAGTTTAGTTTCCTACTGGTCGGTATCCTACCTAGTATGATTATAGCAATCGTTGCCTTAGTGTCCTATATTTTCATTTTAAACATCCAGATCCCACTGTTTGCAATTCCGTGGCTCAGAAGCAGTGTCCCTAATCGGGGACACATTCAGTAAGGTCCCACAAAATACTATGAGTGGCGAAATTACATTATCTTGGTAGCTCTGTGCAAATCAAGTGATGTCATATTCATTACTTTGTCTGTAATGGACTTCAACTTTTCTTGAATTGAAGTACTGCTATTAATGTTGAGATCCTTAATATTCATTAATGTAAAATCAGTTAAAGGTTTTTTGCTATTAAGGAAAGTACATTTGTAATGCATATTTATTTAATATTGAATTTTTCATGCAATCAAAATGATCTATTGTGACTTTAACAATGGTTTTTATGAAACCTTAAATATGTGGGTTTATCCTCTCATGTGTTTTTCTAGCTTTGAAAGTCTACTTCCCACCATAATTCCAATTTTAAATAGTCATTTAAGTCAATGACTATATGACAAATGACAAATAGTCATTTGAGCTATTTATTCAAACTAGGAGTCCTCCCTTTTATGAAAATTTCATTTTTGAATATATTGCAGTCTGAGAAAAGGTAAATATCTATGAAATTGGGGAGCTTTGAAAAATAAAGATCATTTTCATTTATTAAATATCATTACATTTATAATTACACCTTTTTGTGGTATTTGTTGAGTGCTTATTATGTGCCAGGCACAGTACTAAGCACTGGGGTAGATGCACGTTAGTCAGTCCTTGTTCCACATAGAACTCACACATTTAATCCCCATTTTATAGATGAAACAACTGAGACACAGAGATGGTAAGTGATTTACCTAAATTCATACAGTGGACAAGTGATGGAGCCAGGATTAGAAGCCAGGTCTTTCTTACTCCCAGGTTCATGCTCTACCCACTAGGCCATTCTGCTTCTCTGCTAATATCTGTTGTCATTATATACCTATGAGTTCGGGTTTAGGAATCAGAGGTCATGGGTTCTAGTCCCGCCTCTGCCATTTGTCAGCTGTGTGACCTTGGGCAAGTCACTTAACTTCTCTGTGCCTGTTACCTCATCTGTAAAATAGAGATTAAGAGTGTGAACCTCACGTGGGACAACCTGATTACCTTGTATCTACCCCAGCACTTAGAACAGTGCTTGGCACATAGTAAACACTTAACAAATACCAATATTATTATTATTATCATTATTATTACTATTGAATTGTCTTTGAAGAACATATTTTCACTGGCTGAACTCTAAAAAGCAAGGTGAGGAAAAATGTCTGCAACTTAGAAAGATAGCTGTTTCACATTGCCCCAAGGGTGATATTCAGCATTTAGAATGTCCAATGGAATTTAGCTTTTATTTAGAAATCAATAAGTAGTATTTATTAAGTAAGTTCTTACTGTGTTCAGAGCTCTGTACTAACTGCTTAAGAATTCAGCAGAACTATCAAATCTGGTATCATTAGGAGAGCTAAAATTTGTTTGGATTTACAGTACTTTTTAAAGCCAAAATTTAAAAATGTATATTTTACAAATTAGATTCACAATCTACAGGAAAAAATATCATCTGGGTAATACACATCATTTTTTGAGTTCTAATTCCATCATTGTTGAATAAATTTGGGTGACGCCTAAAGTTAAACATGAAATTTTGTGTCTGCCAATTGCTTTGTGGCCTCTCAAATATAAAATAATGCTCCTTGTTTCATACTGCTACAGCTCCTCCTTTGTCAGTGGATTTATGACAGTGCCTTGACGTTTTTGTAAATTATGTAACACACACTGTTCCTCCTTTGTTATATTGTGAAATTTAGTAGGTTGTTGAAATTGCATTTGATTGATTTTCTTTTTTGGCATTTGCCTAGAAAGGAATTTAGTATCTGAAATTCACTAAGAGGAGGAGGAATCCAGTTGGATGCCTTTTGTTTGGGTTTGCTGAAGATGTCAAGAGGTTCAGGAATATTTGTGATATGTCTGTTGTTCGGTGAACTCTGAAAATAGGTAAGAATAACAATCTTTTAAAATCATCAGCACTTTTGCAACCTGAACAAATGTCAGCTCTCTAGAAAACTACACATTCAGTGTCAATGAGAAATACTTTCTTCAAAATCATGATGTACTGTTTGGCTGTTATTTAGGCACCTAGGTTTTTATATACTGATGTTTCAGTAGTAGGGTGAGAGTTTCTTAGAAATGTCTCCATGACTCTTATCAAAAAGATAAAAAAAACCTTTTTAAAATTCCCTCAAAATCTTTGTCTTTTGTGTCATTTTTCCATGTACTATATTCATTTTTGAAAATAATTTTCATTGTAACTGTTTAATTCTATTGCATATATGTTAATTTTGGTCCATATACACCATAGCACTAAAATGAGAAGAGAAGTTGGGAGGTTTCTGTAAGACCTATGTTCTGTCTGTAAAGGAATCACTAAAAAAGTCACACACAATTTTTGTAGGCTCAAAACATATGGTTAAAAAAAGAACTGGACTATCTGAGTTTCATTTAGCTTACTGAAGTTCTTATCCCTCGCTACTTTTAAGAAGTTGCAAAACCAGGCTTGCAGAACTACAGGTATATGTATTCATTATATTATGATACCAGGAAGGGAGAAGGGGACTTCATTTTTTTCTTCCATTCTAAGATTCTTTTAGTAGGCCCTGATTTTACCCAAGGTGTCATCTCCAGCTGACAAAGCAGATTTCTCAATTTAGTCTAGAAATGACATATTTAGCACTGGGTTTAACTTTTACCTCAATAGCACTGGTGATTGATGTCCATAATCTCTCCTACTCTACATTAGCTGGAGGGCATTTCTGAAATTTTGCACACTCTCTTTCTCAGATATAATACTGTTTTCTCTCTCCCTTTCATTCATTTGTAATTTTAAAAGTCCAAGAATCTCACTTAGGTCATCACAGAATAACCCAACAATATGTGTGAGCCTCTAAATGTTTTCCTTACCAGTGATAAAATTTCAGCTTTATGTGAGGGCTATTTACATTTGAAAGCTATATTAACCCACCTCGGTTGTATTCTCTACCTTTAGCCTTTAGGTTGCTATGTTTCTTTCGATCTGGTTACATGTTTTTTTATGAACCTAAATTCATTCATTGCACAGTGCCATGTAGATTGATGGATTGTTCAAGACTGAAAATAATGTTTATTTAACATACTCCAAGGAGCTGCTCCGAAATTCCGTTTCACTTGGTTCTGTGATTTCAGTTTGTGTAAAATTCATGTTCATTCAGAATTCCATGGCAAAGTTTGTGAACATGAGTGCAATTTGTCATGACGTTCTCTAGCATTTGCTAAACTGGAAGTGGTCTCTCAGGGGTGTTTCAGGTGCACTGATGCTTTTTCCCCTTCCCCTGCTGCTCCTTTGAATCAAGCTGATTGCTATGTCTCAAGAATCCACCCTTGATGTGTTCAGTCACCCGGTTAATTTGCCATTCTCTGTAGTGCCTCAGGTCTTTTTGTTCTCAGAGCAGAAAGTCTGCTTGGATATTTTGATATCCAAGTGTGTGGGTAGTATGTAGTCATCAGCCTGACACATATCAGTGATGTGTGAGTCCTTAGATATATAGGCTCTATCCTATCTGCTCGTTACACTCTCTCATTCTTCTCATGTTTCTTCTAATCAAGTGAGAGTGAAGGAAGGCATCTTTTTCCACAATATGTATCTCTATAAGGTTAATTATCTGTAGCCTACATTTCATGGAGGATCATTGTAGAGCTCTGCTCTTCCAGCTCCTATGGATGTGGGATGGAAAAGCACTTGGATAAACCCTTTTAGAACTCTGTATGGATTCCCTGTAACTCTATTTAACTGGAGAGTCTCTAGCACTAGATAAGTCACAGCTCGTTGTGGTCAGTGAATGTGACTGTTTACTGCTATATCCTGCTCTCCCAAGAGCTTAGTTCAGTGTTTCACACACAGTAAGTTGTCAATAAATATGAATTAATGGCCTACCTGGAAAGAGCATGAACCCAGGAGTCAGAAGACCTGGATTCTAATCCCAGCTCTGCCACTTATCCGCTAAGTGGTCTTAGGCAAGGCACTTCATTTCTCTGCATCTCAGTTACCTCATCTGTGAAATGGTGATTAAATCCTTCTCCTTCCGATGTATTCATGTAGGATATTCATTCATTCATCCATTCATTCATACAATAGTATTTATTGAGCGTTTACTATGTGCAGAGCACTGTACTAAGTGCTTGGAATATACAAATCGGTAACAGATAGAGACAGTCCCTGCCCTTTGATAGGCTTACAGTCTAATCGGGGGAGAACGGTAGGAACGGTATCCAACCTGATTAATCTGTATCTACCCCAGTGTTACTTAATTCAGTGACTGGACATTGTAAGCACTTAACGAGTACCATAAAAAAACCATTTAGGAGTTTAAGACGTAGGGAATTGAATGAATAATTGTTTGGTCACACACATGGAATAGATACCACCTGTTATCATGAGTCATACTGAATTCAATGGACAGCTATATAATATGTGTGTGTCTTCATATAGGTCATGTTAAGGTATCTAGATAGGCATATAAGATTGAGAGGAATGCTTATGTAAACATACACATATTCCCTCTATGTCAGATTCCCCTCAGCACCACCCCCCCCAATCAACATTTTAAACATTTGCCACAATGTGACATCACAGCCATTTTCCTAGCCTTTTCCAGGAGACACTGATATTCCGAGCAGTCTACTGTCTACTGTCACAGGAGATGAAGGCTCTTCCTTTTCCATCTTCGTTAAAAAATTGAAATATATAAATTCATTCATTCAATCGTATTTATTGAGCATTTACTGTGCGCAGAGTATTGTACTAATAATAATGTTGGTATTCGTTAAGCGCTTACTGTGTACCAAGCACTGTTCTAAGCACTGGGATAGATACAAGCTAATCAGGTTGTCCCACGTAGGGCTCACAATCTTCATCCCCATTTTACAGATGAGGTCACTGAGACAGAGAAATTAAGTGACTTGCCCAAGGTCACTTAACTGAAAAGCAGCGGAGCCGGGATTAGAACACATGACCTATGACTCCCAAGCCCAGGCTCTTTCCACTAAGCCACGTTTACTTCTCTAAGTGCTTGGAAAGTACAATTTGGCAACATATAGAGACAATCCCTACCCAACAATGGGCTCACAGTCTAGAAGGGGAATACAGACAACAAAACAAAACAAATAGGCATCACTACCATCAAAATATATAAGTAGAACCATAGATAAATGCACATAATTAATAAAATAGAGCAATAAATATGTACAAATATATACAAGTGCCATGGGGAGGGGAAGGGGATAGAGCAGAGGGAGGGAGAAGAGGTGATGGGGAGGGGAGGAGAAGCAGAGAGAAAGGAAGGGCTCAGTCTGGGAAGGCCTCCTGAAGGAGTTGAGCTCTCAGTAGGGCTTTGAAGAGGGGAAGAGAGTTAGTTTGGCAGATGTGAGGAGGGAGGACATTCCAGGTCAGAGGTAGGATTTGGGCCAGGGGTCGACAACAGGACAGGAAGGAATGAGGGACCTTGAGGAGGTTAGCGGCGGCAGAGGAGTGGGCTATAGGAGGAGAGAAGGGAGGTGAGGTAGGAGGGGGCAAGGTGATGGACAGCTTTGAAGCCAAGAGTGAGGAGTTTCTGCTTCAAGTGAAGGTTGATAGACAACCACTGGAGATTTTTGAGGAGGAGAGTGAGATGCCCTGAGTGTTTTTGTAGAAAGATAATCTGGGCAGTGGAGCAAAGTTTAGATTGAAGTGGGGAGAGACAGGAGGTTGGGCGATCAGAAAGGAGGCTGATGCAGTAGTCCAGTTGGGATATTATGAGAGATTGTACCATCAAGGTAGCAGTTTGGGTGGAGAGGAAAGGGCCTATCTTGGATATAAATCCATCTTGGAAGCTCACTGAGTCTCAACGACCATTTTTAGTTGCCATTCAAGTCTTGAAAAGTGGAGACAGAATCTTTGCATAGCATCTTTGCATAGCATTGGCACTGTTGTTTCTTTTTTTATTTCTGGATTTTTTTCTTTTCAATCAGAAGCAGCTGAATCTTTTAGTAACCCTTTGCCAGGAATCCCTAGGTTCAAATGATCTCCCTTCCCACATTTGCATATGTTCTATTAGTGTTGAAGCTGTTTTAATAATAATTTGGTATTTGTTTTAAAATTTAAACTGCCGGGAAGGAGGATACTTGGTTTCATTGGCGTTGCTTCATCATCTGGTGAGTTCCTTGTTGGTTAAAATCTCCCCATTTACAGGACTGGTGTTTCAAATGGTTAGTGAAACTAAAGAGACAGCTGCTTGTCCTTTTCAAAGATGGTGGCTTGCTAGATTCTCTGAAATATGGTTATGCTTCTGCCTTCTCAAAAATGGCTGCATTTCCACCCCTCCAAAAGTAATATCGCCATTGCCCTTCTCAAAGATGGTATTGAGGCAGAGGTGAATTGTTAGTGGGGTGAAAGTTGGGATCTCAGATATAGTGTCCAAGGCACTCAGTTAAGGGGCAATCTTAAGGGGTAGCAGTGATGAGATATGGACAAAATGTCACATATGATGCCAGCCTAATGTGATGGAATCATGAGGAATGTGTAGGAGGTCGTCTTTGGCTCCACCTCAGATGGCTGACTATTAGAGAAACAGGATGCCTCTAGCAAGTGCATGGGCTTGGAAAGTCAGAGGACTTGGGTTCTAATCCCTGCTCTGCTGAATGTCTGCTGTGTGACCATAGGCAAGTCACTTCACTTCTCTGTGCCTCAGTTACTTCATCTGTATAATGAGGATTAAGACTGTGAGCCCCAAGTGGGACAACCTGATTACCTTGTAACTATCCCAACACTTAGAACAGTGCTTGGCACATAGTAAGAGCTAACAGATACCATTATTATTATTATTATTATCTGAAAATGGCTCTGTGGAGGCTAAACCCACTGTGTATATTGTATCGCACTGATTGCTCAGTATTGGAGTCTCATCAGGAAGCAACTGATTGCTTATTTGCTCAACACTTTCATTAGGATGAACACATTTTCCTCATATTACATGAACAATAATTAAAAAAAGTTTTGATGTGGAATTGTAAAAGGCTTGGTAATATGGCAAATTCAGAATTTGTGGTATTACTGTTTTGTAAGAGTAAATCAAGGATACAGGTATCCCATAAAAAATATTATTTTGGGTTAAATTAAATTACAGGTAGTGTGTTGTAGTTAAAACCATTGCCATTTTTCTTAAACCAGGAGTTAGAATATTTGAATGATAAGAGAATTTCTCAACACACACACACACACACCCACACCCACACACAAATGAAAATGGAATAGAAAATTAAGGTTTTTTTTTTACAGTTGCCACCTTAGAGCTAATAGCCAGGTGGCTGGATTCCTATGAATGTTCTTTGATTGGTGTACTAGAAAAGCTTCCTTCTGACTGGAATTTGTTTTCAATCTGTTATCAAGCTTTTCTTTCCAACTGAGGAGAAGACAACCAAGAGCCCCACATTTCACAAGTGTTGAATGCCATACACATCCACACAAACATTTATTCTAATATCACATCATGCTGTATCACACAGGCTTGCATTGTCAAAAAACATTTCCGAATTCCCTAAAAACATACCATTACCATACCTCGTACAAGACTGAGGCTGTCTGGGTAGGATCACTTCCTTGGAGCAAAGCAGACAAATTTCATTTACAGGAGAGAGAGAAAGAGAGAGAGAGAGAATTGAATGAGTATATGTATATATGTGTGAGGGCTGTGCTTAAGAGAGCTTTCCTACAAACCAACAAAATTATGTAACTTCTCTGGACTGACCTCTCTTCCTAAAGTCCTAATCACCTAACAGTATCTCCTGGTAAATTAGAAGCCATTGACCATTCCCTTGCTCCTTGATCCTCCATAATTTGTTCCACTTCATCATTATTGTTTCTCATCTAAAATGCCAAATGAGGCTAATATACTTACTTTGAAAAGACCTAGATCCATGTTTAACTGCATTTGGTACTGGTTCAAGGGAAACCCAGATCACATGCCTAGCTCACTCTATGGCTATTGCATTCTAAATTAGATGACATCAATGATGTTAACCACACCTGCTCACACTATGATTATAGTGTAACCCTGTTTCTGTTGCTCCAGCGAAAGGAGTTTTGCTCTGGTCCAGTGTGTGTCCTGGCTGGAGCTGGCTAAAGAGGCTGAAGATTGCATAGGAATTTAGTGATGCACTGCATATCTACCTGCCCTGCCTTTCAATGTGATTGTTGGACTCCATGCCCTAGTGGAATGTGACTGGAAGTTTGGTTCTCGATCTGGAGGTTTGTAGGACTGAGGCTCCATCTTCTGAAGTATGGCAGTCTGTTGTCTGTCTCTTTCCTGTCTCTTCCCTTCTCACATTTAAAATAAATCAGTAGTATTTATAGAGCACTCACTATGTACAGAGCCCTGTGCTCAGCCCTTGAATAAATGACACAGTCTTTGCCTCTATTTCAGTGTCCTTTCTCTCCACATCTATGACAGAGGAGCTCATGTAGCAATTGCAACTAAATAGGTTATATGACTTATATGAAAAGTTTTCTTACTTTTCATCAACCTTCAGGGGTTGCACACATCTGTAATTCATTTATTTATATTAATGTTTGTCTGTCTCTTTAGACTGTTAGCTCCTTGTGGGCAGGGAACATGCGTAGGCTTGTCATACTCTGTCATACACTATTCTCCCAAGTACTTATTACAGTGCTCTGCACATGTTCAGCACTCAACAGATACGATTGATACAGGCTACATAATATTCCATGCTAACTTATAGTATTCTAGGGAAGTCTTATTAATACTAGCCCTAGTAATACTGAAAGTGATATATTCAGGTCTGTGTCTTTGAGCATATGGAATATCAACAGGTTTCACACAGTCAGGTATACCACACAGAGACTTTTATTTTTACCTTGTGTCACAAATATCAGTGCTTGTTTCAGTGAGGTGGCAATTACCAAGAGCTGGACAGCTGGAACTAAATTTAATTTTCACCTACATTTCACAGTTTCTTCCTGTTGAGAAGTGATTCTTCTATTCAGACATCATTCTTCAGGACTGAGAAAAATAGGTACAGCATTTTTTTAATGAAGAATTTAAAAACTAAGTAAACGTTCATGGAACCAAAAAAGGAATAACTAACATTAAGCACAATATACCATAAATTTTTAAAGTATCAATTATAGTTACTGCTTTTTGCTAATATCTTGCTTTTCTCTTAGCAAATGCCTTCATTATAGTGATGTCTGCAAACCTCGTCAGTTGTATTTTTGAACATGGAGTTTGGAGGCCTAAAAGCCCACAGAAAAAAAAACCTATTTAATTTTTAGTTATTAACCTTGACATCTTGTCATTTTGCTGGCTAGCCCATTTATTTAGTGTTGCCCATTAATATATAGCTGCCAATTCAAATGATGTCTGCTATATAAGAAATGGTCAAAGACTTTTGCATGTTAATTGTCCAATCACCTTCTTTGAGGAGGGCCAACACTGATAATATTGTATAGCTGATGTACTGCTGAGGTCTTATTATCTGCACCAATACTTCTGTTTATAATTTCCAATAGCTAAATATTCCTCATCATTTAAGAAAGAGCAAGAGAGATTCTTTTGTTTCCAGAAACATATATCACATTGAAAAAAACAAGATAAAAATTAAAACCCACATAGATTTAAATTTAATACAGGTATGGCTTTCCAAAATTTTCAGTTTTTTAAAATACATTATGACCATCTTCTAATTTTAGCTTGTATTTTTATTCATTCTACTTTAAATTTATTATTTTTAATTTCAATATTTAAATGTTTCTTCTCTCAGAGCCTCAAACTATTTCCTATTTTCTAGTGAGTAACACTTTCCAATCACAATTAAAATGCTGTTTCTTTGATATATATTGAATAGTATATATTAGCCTGATTGAAATAATGCCTTAGTCCTGAACTGTGGTTTTTTTAAATATCCATAGAAAAAGGAGATGTTCAAAAATCTTGGACTTCATTTTACAAGTACAGAAACTTTGTTGTTGTGCACCACTGCTTTTTTCATTTTATAATTTGCGGAATTTAAAATTATACTGGCATTTAAATCAATTTTATGAAAGCAGAACAATGCTCCATTCCATTAAAAAATCACTAATAAAATAGTAGTTTGTCTGGCATTTATTAGCTTGAATAATACACAGATATCACTGACCAGTTAATGCTATTTTCAGAGCTCAGAGTTTTTATTTGATAAAATAAATTATTTGATAAATATTATTATTTGATAAATATTTGATACAATTTGATTATCCATGTGGATAATTATCAAATTGAATCTTGAACTATTTGAGCTGGTTATCTAATTTGCTTTTGGAATGGTTATCTAGTTTACTCTTTTCTATGCTCTGTTGCTGCTTCTTCTCCTTTTGTTACTTTTCCTTCACCTGCTCTTTTTCCTTGTCCTCTTTTTCCTTCTCCTCCTGGCTACCTTCTGATCATTTCATCAATATAAAAAGCACCGACATCACAGAATGAGCAAGGAGACAAACTGAAATGCGAAGCTGTCAGTTTTGCTACTTATTAGCACCTCCCTTCTACAGAGACTCCTTCAGTTTTATAACTGCTTTAGCATTGACTTGCCACCTTTGTTTGCCAGCACTTACCAGGAATATAAAAGAATGACCTTAGAAAAAAACAGTAGGCCTGTACTGCAGAGGTCACAGATCACATTTTAGGCAGGAAATGGAAATGGTAGTACCCAAAGTAGAAGATGGTGGTGACATACCATAAAGGATCGCAGCCCTGCTAGCACCACATGAACTTCTGGCCATGATTCTTTACAAAAACTGATTTGTCATTTACTATATTTAATCTCAATTTCTCAATCACTGCTTTACATTTTAACAGATTCCAAATTGTTCTACTTTGAGAAGGTAGGAGCATTCCTGATAGTTCACTATAGTAATGACTTAACAGTCCTGTTTAATAAATGTTTCATCACAATTTTTATAAGGAAATATGCTATTTTAATGGTAAGAATATGCTTAAAATACCCAAATCCAGTTGCTTCATTACTTCACTTTTTGGGCACTGGAGCCTTTCTCTAATGTTCCTTTTTCATAAGAGATTCCTTATTCCAAACTCTTCTCACAGTGGTCATAATTATTTAATATATTAAATCATTCTTCATTCAGTGATCTTCTATTGTCTACTGTCTTAATTCCCATAGATGACTGCCACCCCAAACTAACTTTTAATTAATCTTTTTGCTGTAAAGAAGACAAGCTCATTTAAAATTATTAAGAAAAAGATAAGAAATTAGAGTATTTGTTATGTTTGTTTTACATAACAACAGTGGTATTTTTTAGTTTTGCAATTTAAACTACAATGATTAAATTAACCTTAAGTAAGACAGCATCAACATGAGCAAATAGTTGTTTTTTTAGTTACATATGTCATCCTTCCTCTTAAATATTGAGATAATTAGAAGGCTTCTCTCTACAGTGCTAGAGCATAAAGTGGAAGACTAATTGGTGAGTTAAAAAATCTGATTTGCATAACACACAAAAAAATCTACTTGGCAAGCTTGATACATTATGATTGATGGTCACAATACCCAAATTCTGTAGACAATTACTTGATTAACCTCTGAGCTCTGGTGATATGGAGAGTTCACTTGGTTCAATTAATCAGTGGTATTTATTGAGTACTTATTCTTGAGATAAAGTATAGTACAAAGAAATAGGTATAGATAATCACTTTACGCTAGGACTTTACAGACTAGAGGAGAAGTCAGTCTTTAAAATAAGTAATGGAAAGAGAAAGTGGCAGAGTGCAAGTATATGTACACAATTGCTGTGGGACTGGTGGTGGGGTGACTACCAAGTGCTTGTGGGCTTCTTATATGAAACCAGATAGTCGACATAGAGGGTAAAGTTTACTGGGGAATGAGGGCTCAGCCGTGGAAGGCCTCCTAGAGGAGTTGTGATTTTAGGAGGACTTTGAAGGTGGAGAGAGTGATGTTCTGTTGAATATGAATGGAAAGGAGGATGTAGACAAGGCAAAGGGTCAAAGTCAGATTAGAAGAGAATGAGGCGTAGAGAGTAGTTTGTCCTAGAGGAGCAAAATGTACAGGTTGGGTTGTAGTAAGAGGTCAGTTAGATGAGGTAAGAGAGAGGCAGCTGATTGAGTGCTAAAGAACAGAGACCATGGAATTAGATTGAAAAAGCAACAAAATATCAGGGATAAAATCCTATATCAGTTTTAAACATTAGTATAATTGGCATGCATCAACCAAAATGTAAAACTGACATTTTTAATTTGGTTTTATAATTTCAATGACTGAAAAATATCAAACTCTGAAGCAAGCTGATACTGAAAACATTTACCTAATGCCCTAATTTTAGCAATGATTGTAGTGTTATCCGAAAGAACTGCATTAACCTCCATATAAGCCTCTGTACCTATTTTCTGTACCTTTTTTTCTGACTTAGATTTAATTTATACCATCCAAGGCTAACTTCTCCAGATGAAACTAAAAGGAAACTATGTAGGATTTGGCTAATACCCTAGGGTTTGGGATTTGCTAGTCTGAAAATTGCACCATGAAGCCTTTCTAATACCAACTCCACTACTTGACTGTGTGTAACCTTGGGCAAGTCACTTAATTTCTCTGGGGAATTGAGTTTTGTCAGGGAAGGCTTTTCAGAGGCAATTTGATTTTAGTTGGGTTTTTGAAGAAGGGTGGGGTGGTGGTCTGTTGGATATAAAGAGGAAGGAAATTCAGGAAGGAGGAAGGCTGTTAGTAAGGGGTCGGTCGATCGTGAGAGAGAATAGGTTGGTGTTAAAAGAGTGTGGTGTGCTGACTAGACTGTAATGAGAGAGGAGTGGAGTTAGGTAGGAAGTAGGGAGCTGATTGAATACCTTAAATTGTAGGATTTTCTGTTTAGAGAAGGATGAGCAACTAGAGGTTCTTGAGAAGTAGAAAAATGATATGGTCAGGAGAGTGAAGTATGGACTACAAAGGGGAGACTGGTAACTGGTAACTTGCAACCTCTTTATTTTTGAGTCTCCTCTGGCCTCTTACATTTATCTCACACACTGTCAGAAAGACGAAGGGAAACTGTGTGCTCTAGTTGTAACTACTATAAGCAGATGACCCAGTTGTAATCTAGTGCTCTCATTTGTCCCATCCAGTGAAGCTGTTAATGCACAAGCATTGTTTTGATATTTGCAGGACTGGCACTTTCTCACACCATTACCACCATCATCAACATTATTTATTAAGGATGTTGCAGAAAATTGAGAACATATTCTTATTCTTGCATCATTGGACAGAATGCTACCTAGATAGCAGAATTTTATAATAGCAGTAAACTCTGTATTTCCAGCAGATATACTTCTTAATTTTGTGGTGATCTTGCCCAGTGCAGATTAGTATTTAACATTGCTGTCTCATCCAGAATACTTTGCTGATTCTGGAAAGAGATTCATATTTATATGATTTGTGTATTCACATAGAGCAAATTCAACTATATATATATATATATATATATATATATATATATATATATATGTTCTTATGTGATTAATTTGAAGACAGTCCAATGATGTTCTAAATTGAGTTTGTAGAGTTTCTCAGAGGATAAGGATGATTTTTGTTTACCAACTTTTCTATCTTTCTAGTTGATTCTTGAGGCTGGGCTGGCAGAAAGGTTCATTAAAGGTTGGACCTGTTATTCAAATCTTGTGGTGATCAAAAGCTCAAGCAGAGGAACGTCAGTTTTGTTATCGATGGCTATACCATTATGGAAGACCCTTAGAGACATTTGGGGAATCAAATATCTTTATTAGTAATCAAAATCTAATATTATGAAGTGTTCAGTGTCAACAAATGAGGTTAGCAAGTACCATCATAATGTGCAGTAAAGACCTTGTGCACTGAACCTTTCTGTTATTTAATGCCACACTGTAATTCTGGGATTACTTTTACTATGAGTGTACTTCATCAGGAAACTTTATGCCACCTGGGGCTGTGGTATTTACTCTGAAACTGACTAATTTACATGAAGTAAGTGCCATTCTTGTTTTTGAGAGGCTGTTTGCACAACATCCCAGTATAATGTCACATGCTATTCGTTTGCTTGGTTGTTTGTTTTGGATTTTTGCACCCCAAGCCAGTATCTTCCAAGAGGTTAGTTTAAATTCATTCAAGAGTATTTCATTCAATAGTATTTACTGAGCGCTTACTATGTGCAGAGCACTGTACTAAGCGCTTGGAATGTACAAATCGCTAACAGATAGAGACAGTCCCTGCCCTTTGATGGGTTTACAGTCTAATGGGGGAAGACGGACAAACAAGAACAATAGCAATAAATAGAATCAAGGGGATGAACATCTCATTACAACTATTGCAAATAGAATCAAGGTGATGTACATTTCATTAACAAAATAAATAGGGTAATGAAAATATACACAGTTGAGCAGACGAGTACATTGCTGAGGGGATGGGAAGGGAGGAGGGAAGGAACAGAGGGAAATGCGGGGAAAAGAGGGTTTAGCTGCAGCGAGGTGAAGAGGGGCGGTAGAGGGAGCAGAGGGAGAAGGGGAGCTCAGTCTGGGAAGGCCTCTTGGAGGAGGTAAGCTGTAAATAGGGTTTTGAAGAGGGGAAGAGAATTAGTTTGGTGGAGGTGAGGAGAGAGGGCATTCCAGGACCGCGGGAGGGCGTGGCCCAGGGGTCGACGGCGGGATAGGCGAGAAGGGGGGACGGTGAGGAGGTGGGCGGCAGAGGAGTGGAGCGTGCGGGGTGGGCAGTGGCAAGGTGATGGAGAGCCTTGAAGCCTAGAGTGAGAAGTTTTTGTTTTGCGTGGAGATTGATAGGCAACCACAGGAGGTTTTTAAGAAGGGGAGTGACATGCCCAGAGCGTTTCTGCAGGAAATGTTCTACTTAAATGAAGTAGAACATTTTGTAGTGACATGCTTTCTAGGTCCCTTCCCTTCTTGAGGTTAGTAATGGAGTTGCTAAAATGCTCATTTGCTACTGAATGGTATTGTTATCCTTTTAGCCACCAAACAAGCAAAATATCCTTGACTGACACTAAATCAATTTTAAATTTTGCAATAATAATAATAATAACAACAATAATTATGGTATTTGTTAAGCCCGTACTATGTGTCGGGCACTGTACTAAGCGCTGGGGTAGATACAAGGTATTGGGTTGGTTACGGTGCCTATCCCACAGGGGGCTCACATACAAGGTATAGGGTTGGTTACGGTGCCTATCCCACAGGGGGCTCACAGTTCTTATCCCTGTTTTACACATGAGGTAACTGAGGCACAGAGAAGATAAGTGACTACCCAAATTCACATAGCACACAAGTGGCAGAGCTGCACTGCCATTGGTTGGAATGTTTAAATTATTTTTTTGAGAATAATAATGATAATGTTGGCATTTGTTTGGTGCTTACTATGTGCAGAGCACTGTTCTAAGCACTGGGGTAGATACAGGGTAATCAGGTTGTCCTACGTGAGGCCCCCAGTTAGTCCCCATTTTACAGATGAGGTAACTGAGGCACAGAGAAGTTGTGACTTGCCCACAGTCACACAGCTGACAAGTGGCAGAGCCGGGATTTGAACCCATGACCTCTGACTCCCAAGCCCAGGCTCTTTCCACTGAGCCACGCTGCTTCTCTGTGGAGAAGAAGGGTAATCGGTTGGCTACAGAGTTATCTACACTTTCACCCTGATCCCTTATTGGCCAAAAATATATGTGAAAGGCTGGTGACTGGGGTCATTTTAATGTCATGGAATACTAATTATTGCAGTATTTGTTAAGCACTTTCTATATGCCAGGCACTGTACTAAGCACTGGGATGGATACAAGCATATCAAGTTAGACACAGTCACATCATACTTGGGGCTCACAGTCTCAATCCCAATTTTACAGATGAGGTAACCGAGGCACCGAAAAGTAAAGTGACTTGCCCAAGGTCACAGCAGGCAAATGGCAGAGCCGGGATTGGAACACATGACCTTCTGACTCCTAGGCCCATGATCTATCCACCACACCATGCTGCTTCGTGGAACAGAGTACCTTTCTGTATACTTCTCAGTTGCAGATGTGTTTATGCCCATTTTTGTTTTATATGCTGTTACTGATTGTAGCACTGTTGCTGTAAAAAAAGTAGTGTATTTGTCCTACATAGAAAACGTTAGGAAAGATACTCAACCAGGAAACTACTCTTCAGTGAAATGTACATTATTTTTCTTTACCTGAAAAATAATTTAATCTGTGGCTATTTACACAGCTATTCTATCCATGATATTGATCATTATCACCTGACACTGCTGTGGAAATCCTAAAAATATTCACAATTCATTCATTCAATAATATTCATTGGGCACTTACTATGTGCAGAGCACTATACTAAGTTCTTGGAATGTACAATTCGGCAACAGATAGAGACAGTCCTGCCCAGTGATGGGCTCACAGTCTAATCACAAATGCTGATTGTTGGAGAGAAAGAAGGACAAGAAAAACTGTAATTAGAATGACTCAGAGAAACGTTTTTGCTTCAATTCTTTCAAATGCTGCTGGACTGTAAACTCGTTGTGGGCAGAGAATTGTCTACCAACTCTGCTGTATTGCAATAAGTGTGCTCTGCACACAGTAAGCAGTCAATAAATACAGCTGACTGATTAATTAAACCATGTCATTGATCTTTATTTAGAGCAAAATAAATTGTCCAAAATAATTAGTGCAATAATGGGAAAGCAGCTTGGCCTAGTAGATATGAGCACGAGCTTGGAGTCAGAAGGACCTGGGTTCTAATTCTGGCTCTGCCACGAGTCTGCTGTGTGACCTTGGACAAGTTATTTAACCTATCTGTGCCTTAGTTATCTCATCTCTAAAATGGGGATTAAAACTATGAACCCCATGATGTATCTTATGTCTACCCCAGTGTTTAGCACAGTGTAAGACACATAGTAAGCACTTAACAGATATCATTAAAAAATAATAATCATACTTGGAGGAAAAGTGATGAATCCTTATATGCTGTCTTATAGTTGGAGATTTTCATTCTCCCAAGCTAACCTCCAACTGTATCTTGTACTTGTCTCTCCTGCCTCCATCCACATTGTTCCCCTCTGACAAACGACAGTTCTTCCCTCATTGAAAGCCTACCTAAAATTTCCCTGCCTTCAACAAGGCTTCCCTGATTAATTTCCTAACAGGAAATGGCTACTACTACTATTATTTCTACTACTACAATGGAAAGAATGCTTTTTGTTTTGTTTTGTTTTGAATGTGAAACTTTCAAGAATCAATAGGACACCTTAGCTTTAGGATTTGGTAAACAATAATTCTTTGTCCTGTGCACACAGTTAATTTAAACCTCCTCAAAATAACTTTTTTGTTTATTATATTAAAAAGGTTGAAGACTACATGCCAGAAGAATAGTATGTGAAAATTGATTTGAAAATTGAACCAAAACAAACCAGTAACTTCAATGGTTTAAAATGGTTTATGACCTCCTATATTTTACTGCAGGCCAGCTGTATTGTAGCAACTTTAGTTGTCCTTTTCTCTTTCCCTTTAAAGTGTCATTTTATCATTTTCAGTGAGCGCCACTTGAAGAATATGAAGGCTTCCATTACACCTCAAAAGCTACTTCTCATACACAATGATTTCTGACTAGTTACTACATTGCAACTGTATACTGCAGCTTAGGGATGAATGGGTGTAAAGAAGAATGAGATAGCTAATTGAAACTTCAGAGGTAATTTAGGGAGACAGGATGCAATTACCTGTCTTGGACGTGTGCCAGTTTAGTGGGATTTCCACCCTTGTGTTTTCACAGTGTCTCAAGGAGTGATTCAGAAAGCGGTCACAAAATCTGTTTAAAGCTTGTGTTGGTTGAGAACTTTCACTGTAATGAGATCTTTTCCGTGCCCTGGTTCTTCATTCTATGATGCAACATTTCTTACCTGTTGATTCAGAGACAAGAGGGCCATTTGTGAAATAACAATACTTCAATACAAAAAAAAAATTAGCAAGAGGAGTCTTTTGTTTGAGAAGATGCACGTCGGTGAGTTTACTTTTATGTAAAGAATATAGTTATTTTTCTCAACTTTAAGTTTTTATTTACTGCTTGATTCTGTATTTGTTCTTCTAGACTGAATGAATCATCATCATTTCCTGTAGTTGCCAGATAGAGTGTACGGGATTGTCCTCAAATTCAGTGACTCATTTCATTTTCCCAAAGTCTGTCAGCAGATGAAGCGTCATTATTCTGAATTTGAGTGTTAAAAACATCCCTTTATCTGGGTAGTAATGGATGGGTGAAGCTGACCCCTGCTGGGTTCACTTACCCTGCCAACCCTAACATCTCTGTCATTCATTCTGATGTCCTTCTATTCAGGGGATGGGTATATATCTAAATTGTCAAGTTGAACCACAACATTTTTGTATTTCAGTTATTTAATAGGAAAGAATGAAGTTCATATTCACTTGTTTTCTAAGTCTAGCATGTTTCTAGAGAACCACATTATCAGATAGATACATATTTTTTAGGCAACTAGGCCAAAAAAATACCACACTGTCGGTGTGGCTGAAATATTGGAATATTGTTAATAAGAAAGACTGGGGAGGCACAAGGTGAGGAAGGTATCATAGAGAAGTAGGAGGAGCAAGAAAAGGTGAAGAAAGGAAGGTGGGTAAATTATTGGGAATGTGAAGAGCCACAAGGGATAAGCAGAAGAACCAAGAACTCCCAGAGGCTGGACTTATTTGTGGAAATGTTTTTGTCATAAATCTCTCCAGGTAATAGTAAATTAGGTTTCCTTTGGGTATTAGACTTCTAGTGTGTAACTGCGCTACATTATGGTTTCCAGAAATTTCATGAGTAGAATTACTTTATAATGAAATCTAAAGTGACAGGTGTCATGTAATCCTATTAAGAATTATTTTTTAATGTGTACTTACATCATTCTTTCACTAAGAGGTCAGGGGCCCACTAAGTGTACTTAAGAAAAGAGGGAGAATGTGTAACCCTCATCCTACCATTAAGTATTTAGCATTGTATTCTTGACTAAAACACTGTAATGGAACAAGTGAATGTTTTTCAAACAGTGTGAAACTGCTTTAGATGCAGCACAGTGTAGTGAAAGACTAAATAGTTTCAAATTTGTCCATGGACTAACATATAGTGTTTACAACCAAATTTTTCTGCACTGAGGAGTTTCGCAGGCACAAACTCCCAAATTTGTAGAGCAATTTATCTAGGAAAGTCTACTGTCTGTCAGGGGAGGAAGGAGGTACCAAAGTTCTCTTGTAGAGCATCTATAAACCTAATGGCAAGAGCAAGGGCTTGGGAGTCAGAAGTCGTGGGTCTAATCCCAGCTCCTCTATTTGTCTGCTGTGTGACCTTGGGCAAGCCACTTAACTTTTCTGTGCCTCAGTTACCTCATCTGCAAAAATGGAGATTAAGACTATGAGCCCATGTGGGACAACCAGATTACCTTGTATCTACCCTGGTGCTTAATACAGTGCTTGGCACATAGTAAACGTTTGACAGATATTATTATTATTATTATTATTCCTATTATTGTTATTATTTAATGAAATAAGATAAAATTATGGCAATATTTACTGTGAGATATAAAATTTGGCAAATGCCCTGGAATTTTCCTTTCCAGAGAGGTAAAAGGCCATTGACATATTTTTTCTCTATAATCCCAAAATAATGAACTTAATGGAAAAAATAAAGATGAAATGATCTTAAACATTGGACATCCTTAAACATGTTAAATATTTCCCAATCATTTCTTCTCCTAGCAAAGCAAAATAATCAATCAATCAATCAATAGTATTTATTGAGCATGGCATAGTGGATAGAGCGTGGGCATGGAGTCAGAAAATCATGCGTCAGAAAGTCAGAAAATCCTGGCTCCACCACTTGTCTGCTGTGTGGTTTGGGGGAAGTCACCTCACTTAACAGTGCTTGGCTTAAATACCGTTATTATTATTATTATTCTCTGTGCCTCAGTTACCTCTTCTCTAAAATGGGGATTGACACTCTGAGGCTCATGTGGGACAGGGACTGTGTTCCAACTGATTTGCTGGTATCCACTCCAGCGCTTTGTACAGTGATTGGCACAGAGCAGACACTTAACTAATACCTCGATTATCATTATTACTATGTGCAGAATACTCTTATAAACCCTTGGGAACTCTCAGACATGTTCCCTGACTATTATGAATTTACAGGCTAGAGGAACTGTAATGTCTATTTAAATATCTATTGAAAACATTGGCAAGCATCGGTAAGCATTTCATCCATTTCATCTGAATATATAATATATTTGCTAATATATTGGCATCAGATTAGTTTATCTATTACTATATCGAAAGTAAAGAAATGTGGACGATGGACAAAATTTCATTAATTGAGAAATAAAAAGAGAAGCTCTTTATTATACTGAATTTCTATGTCCCATATATATGTATATATACATATATAATTATTCTTTAAATAATTTATTTTTCCTTCTTTTTATGTAGTCTTTGGTCTTTACATTGGAGATTTTTGCTTTTGTCCCTATATGATATGTTAATACTTGGTAGAAAAAAGAATTAACACTTGCATAATAAATATTTTAAGACTTTGTCAATAGTACATTTTTGGGTTGGATTCATTTTATTAATTGAATTATTTAACTTCTGGAAAAAAAACTATTTTTTTTAATTTTCTGAATTGTAGCCTTATTGGATACTGCTATAAAAAGAAGTTCGTAAGTAATGAGTATCCCATTCTATTATCATTAAGAGATTCACTTCATTTTTATCCTATTTGGCTGTCTCCTCTTTGTAAGTCTTCAGACTAATGAGAAAGTCTTAGAATGGTCCTTTACTGTCTAAACACCAAGCACATAAATGCTTTTCAATAGAAATAGCACTAGAAATGCATACAGAGATAATACGCAGCCTGAGAAATACTTGTGTGCTGACAGCTATCCAACAGTGTTGTCACAGCAGGAAGACATCAGTTGAAGAAACAGATAGTGACCTCAGAAAAAGTCTGGTCAGCAGTGTGGACAGGGTTTCACAAGATTATAAATCACTCTGGGGTCGAGCTGTTCCCACCATAAAGAAAGCATGGTCGTTTTATTGTAATCTAATAAGAGCTGGGAGCAAAGGATGGCTCCAGGGTGTGTTTGAAAAAAAAATATCTTGATTACGGTTTCAAAACTATACAGTTTCCTTGCCATTGAAGTGCAGATTATGGGGTTAAAACCATGTAAGGATTGGATTACCTTTTTTAGCTGGTTGTTATCCCCCGGTTCATGAATCAAAAAGTATTTAAATTAAAATGAACTTTTGGGACTAATCCCAATATGTAACTTGATGGGGGGAAATTAATCATGATTTTGTGATAGATTATTAGTCATTTAAATCCTTCATTTTAAGCAGCTTCACTAAATCTGGAGACTGGAACTCCAGTGAGTATAGAATAGGATGGAAAGTGTGTATGTGTGTGTGTGTGTATGTGTGTGTGTGTTGGTCTAAGGTGATAAAATTCAATAAGAAATACTTTAATTCAAGAAATATTCCAATATGGGGCAATTTTTTTTTAATTGTGAGCCTCATGAGGAACAAGCACTTGTATCTTCCATGCTTAATCAGTGCTTGGCAAATCCACAATTATTATCATTGTTATTGTTGGCATTATTATTATTGTGACAATCAAGGTAAAATAATAGCATTATGGATGATTGAAGCAGTTAAGAGTCACATATTGGAACATTTCTTTTAATATTTGTGTTACTATTTTATATTCTCATTTAGATTCATTGATAGGAAAATATTTTCATAATTGAAATGTGGTACCTCTTGTCTTAAAGTAATTACATTTTAAATTAATAAATTAGCATTAAAAAGTTAGCATGTATGTACTTAGAACTTCTAAAATATGATCATATTAGAACCTTGCATATATGAAATATGCTTTCAAAGTTATAGCAATATTCAGTGTGAAAATTAAGCAAATGCTTTGTTGACATTTTGAAAGATTGCAACAATTTTCATTTAGTCTAATAGTATTTTAAATGGTGGTCATAAGAGTTGGACTTTTTTCAGTCACTTGGCCCATAATCTTCAGATTCTTCGACTAATTTAATCTTATACAATTCTATATGCCATAACTACCCTATTTCCACTTTAAAACCTTATCTTATTCGCTTTTAATCATTTTCACATCGTTCTGACTTCTCAAATTGTGTTTTTTGCTGTACTTTGATTTCAAAGGCAGAGCGATACTTTAAAAAAAAGTGGACAACTGTTACATTTAGGTATACATATTACATTTCCAATTACTTATAATTATTAATATAATTTCAATTATATTACTTTTTAATGTTATTTCTTAAGCACTTACTATGTGCCAAGCACTGCAACAAGTGCTGGGTATATACAAGATACTCAGATTAGACCAGTCCCTGTCCCACATAGAGATGACAGTTTAAGTATTTGAAGGTAAATGCTTTAAGGATTAATTGCTGTTTTTGTGCTGTTTATATGACTTGGTTTATTTTCTTCTTTCAAAACCCCAACTAGAGACAAACTTTAGGCTATGGAAAATTCAGATGGAATAAAGCCATCAATCAATAGTATTTATTGAGGTTCTTATTGTTTGCTTATTGGTATTTGTACTTTAGGAAAGTACAATAAATTTATTAAATGCTTCTAATCAATCACCGTTGTGATCTCTTTAGGATCTGAAGATGATGTCACTCATAGTGAGATTTTAACAGTGAATGTGAGTGTGTCTGATAGGATCAATGGCTGATCAATGATTCTTTCCATTCTTTCCATGTGAGTGCTCCACTTTATGTATTTGACTTTGATATCTACATTATCTGGCACCAATTTGAATTCTGATTCTCTGGCAGGTTCGATCATCTTGACACTTGTGTTCTAAGAAAGTCACCCCATTCCAGTATCGTAATTTAAGAATCTTGAAACTAGAAGGATAAAAATCTTTACAATAACTTGGACAACAATCACTTAGTACTAAGATTTCTCATGTGGATCCAAATGGAATTTTAATCAACTGGTTAAGGAAGAAAAACAAATACAGTTACTTTGATTTATCACTTGTAACCTTGCTGGTTTCATGAAAAAAGTGGTGCATCTAAGAAAGATGATATAACCACTACCTATGTTTGAAATAAATCACTAGGTTTTGATGAAGAAAATTCCTGTGTGAACCTTTTACGGGGAAGGTGTACCTATGTAGCTGGATGAATGCTTTGTTTAGAATTTGAAAAGTTTAATATTTGTTTTACCTGCTTGGTGTAAAGAGATAATAATATGAACAATGGAAAGATGTCTATTTGGAATTTTGACATTAACAAAAAATTGTTGAAGATTATGTGTTGACCAAGTTGTCATCTTTAAATTGCCAAGAATTCAAATTTGATAAAAATAATACTTAATATGAAGTTTATTAAATCTATCTGAAAAATGAAGAAAACAAATCTTATTAGTCTGCTTAGGAACCAAGCAATATTACATGCCCTTGTACAATTCACTATATAAAATGAATCTTTTTCAATATTTTTTCTTCCATTTCAAATTTACTTTGAAATCGTAAAAAAATCACAGATAGCACAATATGTATGTGCTTATTTTTAGATAATTGTATCAGTGCTCTCAAAACTTAAAACTCTCTGATTCTATGAGATTAGAAATACTTAAATATTCTAGTTGATAGAGAAATGTATTGCAAGCCTCTCTTTAAGATAAGTTTAAGAACAGAAAATGTTAAGATTTTCTCACACTGCCAGTAGATCTTAATGCTAACTTAGAAGCATTCACAATCAATAATTAGTGGTATTCATTGAATGCTTTCTCTTTAAACGATCCCTCATCTCAAGATCTTTACAATTTAGTAATTACTCTTACTTCTGCAGTCCAGTTTACATACTTTGTCCTTCTCAAGCTAAACGATTCCTTTTGCTGCCTTCTCATCTTTCCCACTACCAGTCCTTTGTCACACCTTTCTCTTCCTTTTGGGAAGGAACTCCCTTTGCCTAAAATACAATTTCATGTCTATTTCCTTTTGCAAAGTCTTTTTGAGGTCACACCTCTGAAAGACTTTCTCCAATTGATTTTTCTTTTCCCCAGATCAACTCTCCCTTTTATCACCTTATCACTTCTGCATTAATTATGCTCTCTTGCATCTACATAATTCTGTACATTTCATGAGTACATTTATGTACCCCTACTATGTAAGCACTTACTCATCAAGATTTCCATTTTAACTTCTCCTTCTTTCTGTAAAAGAGTTTTGTTTCTTCCCCTCTAAACATTAAGCTATCCAAAGGCAGCCTTAGTTACTATTCTGTTCATTAATCGGTGGTATTTATTGAAACCTTGTTATGTGCAGAATGCCTGGTAGAGAACGAAATACAACAGAGTAGATACGTTCCCTGTCCACAGTGATATTCTGACCCAAGCACTTAAAAAGTGCTTGAAGTATTATGAGTATTCAAAACAATGATTTGTTGATTTAGAAAGATAATATCTTTTTGGAACCTCTAATAAGATAGACTCTTTAATATTCAAACTCCTATGTAAAAGGTATAATACTCAATAAATCAACTCTCAACTTAATCATGAAACATCTATCAGAAATGCTGCTTTTAAATTTGGGGAGGATATGAATGAATGAGTTTAAGGTTACAAATCTTGGTGCTGGCCTTTTTCTCTAAGTAATGACATTACTTGGAAATAGAAGTAATCAATTTTATATGAAAAGAGGAATGGCCACTTATTTTATGGGAAGATTTATTATTTAAACTAAATGCCCCAAACTATAATTTCCCATATTTGGCATGGTTAGCAAACCTAATCCGAACAATTGCATTTATGGAGCTGCTTACCTTCTTTTCCTTATTCAGCAAGTGCCATGCAAAGTACAAAAAATTATTAACTTCTAGAATTCAATTTTAAGTGTTGAGATAGTTTTACATTGAAAGTAAGCCAATATATTTACAAACTTACTGATTAATATTCTCTGTCAAAGACTATGTGCTTCTGTAAGGCATTGCCCGTCTTTTGAGGTAGTCAGGCATCTTTCTTTCAATCAGTCAATCAATCAATTGCATTTACTGAGAGCTTACTGTGTGCAGAGCACTGTACTAAGCACTTGGGAGATACAATATAAAAGAATTGGTAGAATATTTCTTGCCCCAAATGAGCTGAAAGCCTAGAGATAGAAATGAACATTAATATAAATAAACTACGGATATGTACATAAGTTCTGTGGGGCTGAGGGAGGGTTAAATAAAAGCAGCAAATCAGGTTGATGCAGAAGCAAATGGGAAAAGAGGAAATGAGGGCTTAGTCAGGGAAGGCCTATTGCAGGAGGTATGCCTAAGTAGCATGGTTTAGTCGATAGAGCACGGGCCTGGGAATCAGAAGGACATGGGTTCTAATCCTAGCTCTGCCATATGTCTGCTGAGTGACCTTGGGCAAGTCACTTAACTTCTCTGGGCCTCAGCTACCTCATCTGTAAAATGGGGATTAATAGTGCGAGTCCCATGTGGGACAGGGACTGTGTCCAGCCTGATTGACTTGTATCTACCCCAGGGCTTAGGCCAGTGCTAAGTGCTTAATAAGTACCATTGTTATCATTGTTATCATTATTATTATTATTATTATTATTGTACAATTTTTAAGGTGGGGAGAGTAATTTTCTGTCAGATATGAACATTTCAGGCCAGAAGACAGACATCAGCAAGAGATCAGCAGTGAGACAGATGAGATCGAGGTAAAGTACTTTGACATTGAAAGAGAGAAGTGTGTGGCTGGGTTGCAGTAGGAGAGCTGTAAGGGGAGTTAGGAGGGAGGGTTGTGGGTTGAAAATATGGGTTGAATGAGAGAGAGGAGTCAAGCAAAACACTAAGGTTATGGGCTTATGAGATAAGAAGAATGGTGTTGCTGACAGGAAAAACAGAGGTAGGACAGGATTTAGGCAGGAAGATAAGGAGTTGTGTTTTGGACATCTGAAGTTTGAGGCACCCATGGGATATTCATTCATTCATTCAATAGTATTTATTGAGCGCTACCATGTGCGGAGCACTGTACTAAGCGCTTGGACAGTGACAGAGACACAGAGACAACAGAGACAGTCCCTGCCCATTGACAGGCTTACAGTCTAATCGGGGGAGACAGACAAAAACAATAGCAATAAATAGAATCAAGGGGATAATAATAATAATCTTGGCATTTGTTAAGCGTTTACTATGTACAGAGCACTGTTCTAAGCGCTGGGGTAGATACAGGGTAATCAGGTTGTCCCACGTGAGGCTCACAGTCTTCATCCCTATTTTACAGATGAGGTAACTGAGGCACAGAGAAGTTGTGACTTGCCCAAGGTCACACAGCTGACAAGTGGCAGAGCCGGGATTCGAACCCATGACCTCTGACATCTCATTAACAAAATAAATAGGGTAATAAAATATATATACAAATGAGCGGACAAGCACAGTGCTGAGGGAAGGGGAAGGGGGGGGAGGAACAGAGGAAAAGGGGGGGAAAAGGGGGTTGGGCTGAGGAGAGGTGAAGGGGACGTAGAGAGGCAGCGAAGGGAAAAGGGGAAGCTCAGTCTGGGAAGGCCTCTTGGAGCAGGTGAGCTCTCAGTAGGGCTTTGAACAGGGGAAGAGAATTAGTTTGGCGGAGGTGAGGAGGGAGGGCATTCCAGGACAGCGGGGGGGACATGGCCCAGGGGTCGATGGCGGGATAGGTGTGAACGGGGGACTGTGAGCAGGTGAGTGGCAGAGGAGCGGAGTGTGCGGGGTGGGCAGTGGAAAGAGAGGAGGGAGGAGAGGTAGGAAGGGGCAAGGTGATGGAGAGCCTCGAAGCCTGGAGTGAGAAGTTTTTGTGTCATGCGGAGGTTGATGGCAACCACTGGAGGTGTTTAAGAAGGGGAGTGACATGCCCAGAGCGTTTCTGCAGGAAGATGAGCTGGACAGTGGAGTGAAGAATAGACTGGAGTAGGGAGAGACAGGAGGAAGGGAGATCAGAGAGAATACTGACACAATAACCCAGCCGGGATATTACGAGAACCTGTAACAGTAAGATAGCCGTTTGGGTGGAGAGGAAAGGGCGGATCTTGGCGATATTGTAAAGGTGAGACCGGCAGGTCTCAGTGACGGATTGGATGTGTGGGGTGAACGAGAGAGCCGAGTCAAAAATGACACCGAGGTTGTGGGCTTGAGAGACGGGAAGGATGGTCGTACCGTCCACAGTGACAGGGAAGTCAGGAAGAGGACAGGGCCTGGGAGGGAAGATAAGGAGCTCAGTTAGAGATGTCTTGAAGGCAGGAGGAAATGAGAGACTGCTGAGAGGAATAGAGACCAGAGCTGCAGGTGTAGATTTGGGAATTATTATTTTTTTTTTATTATTTATAGTATTTATTGAGCGCTTACTAAAATTATCCGCATAGAGGTGGCATTTGAAGCCATGGGGCTGAATTATTTCTCCAAGTGAATGGGTGTAGATGGACAATAGAAGGGGATCCAGAAATGAGCCTAAGGGACTCTCACATTTAGAGATGGGAAGCAAAGGAGGAGCCTGAAAGAGACTGAGAATGAAAGGAGGCAGAACGAGCAGAGGACAGTGTCATTGAACCTGAAGTTGGTTAATGATTCCAGGAGAAGGGGGTGGTCGACAGTGTCTAAGGGAGCTAAGCAGTCGGGGAGGATTAGGAGGGGGTAAAGCCATTGGATTTGGCTAGAATTAAGTTATTTGTGACCTTTAAGAGGGCAATTTCTATGGAGTGAAGGGGACAGAAGACAGATTGAAAGGAGTCAAGGAGAGAATTGGAGGCGAATAACTTGAGACAGTGGGTGTAGACAACTTACTCAAGGAATTTGGAGAGAAATGCTAGGAGGGAGAAGGGCAATAACTGTGGAAGCCGTGGGGTCAAGAGAGGATTTTTTTTTTTTTAGGATAGGGGAGGCATAGGCATATTTGAAAACAGTGAGGGAGAAGCTATTGGAGAATGAACAGTTGAAGATTGCAGTCAGGAAAGGAAGAAACGAGGGGGCAGGTGGTTTCTTTATTTCTTTCCTTCTTATTCTATTTTAATTTTTTCTATTTTTACTTTTCTATAATTATTTTCTATTTTTATATATTTCTTTCAATTTTTACTATATTTTGAGACTTGCAATTTTTACTGCTGTGGAATCACCTCACTGATAAATGAATGTTTTCATAAGTTTGAAATGTAGCACACAACCAAGGGTGTTTCACTTATATTCATTCAATTGAATTTATTGAGCGCCTACTGTGTGCAGACCGCTGTACTAAGCGCTTGGAATGTACAATTAGGCAACAGATAGAAACAATCCCTGCCCAACAACGGGCTCACAGCTTGTATGCAGCATGTAGTATCATACCCTTGGTTTTCTTTAAAATTATTGTCATTCATTCATTCAATAGTATTTATTGAGCGCATACTATGTGCAGAGAACAGTACTAAGTGCTTCAAATGCAAGCATGTGCCAAATCTGCAAAAGAGTTTATAGCAGTGAAAGGCAGCAGATAGACCAGCCTGGCAGGAATAGTCAGGAAGATTGGGATGTAAGAAACAAAGTTCTCCACTAGTCTTTGAGGGTAGGGATCATATATGCCATGTACTTAATACTCTGCACACAATTAGTGTTCAGTAAATGCCACCGACTGAGTGAAGGATTTTTGATAATGAAAACCTTTCTGTATGGTGCAAAATATATGAGTGCTGAAGGAGCTACTTTAGGACTGGGGAAAAGTTTTGCATTGATTGATCTTTGTGGCCATATTCACATGTGCCAATAGGATTTCATCATCAGTAGCATTTTCTATAGAAGACACATGCATATGTAATTAAGAACAAAATAAGTAGTTTTAAAATGTTAGTTATGAAATTGCCCATAGTAGTGATAAAAATATTGTGCCATTTCAGGAGGAGATGTTATATCAAGGTGAAGCTAAAAAAAAATTCAGGAGTCATTTTTTCCAGGGAGATGAGACACTCTGTTACTTATCCACCATCATAAGCTCATAGACAGCTGCTGCTATGCCAGCTCTTTGGCTGATCCACTGCTTTCAAGGTTCACAAAAATCTTTTCCAGAAGGCTGTTTATTTTGGTATTTCACTATCGATTTAAAGTACCTGATTCAGCAAGAAGTGACAGCATTCAATATCTTAGTAAGATCCTGAGATGATAATTGAACTGTTCTAAAAGACTTTCTTAATAGAAATAGAGTCCTTTTTTTATACTGCTCCAGTAAGAAGTTGGTATTTTAGAGAACCTCATTGGTTGATGGTTAAAGGAAAATACTTTAAAAATATCTGATCACCAGAGGAAAAGTTACAACCCTACTCTTCAATCAACCAATTGATGGTATTTAACTTGGGAGAGTATAATAGAGAATAGTGGAGATGATCCCTGGAGAAAGAGACACTAAAATAAATCACAAGCAAGGGGAAGCAATACAGATCAAATATATAGATTCATAAGTGCAAGTGGATAGGGTGTGAGTATCAAAGATGATACAAGTGTGGTAAAATTGTAGGATGTGAGAAAATAGGGATATAAGAGTAAGGGGATGTCTGTTGGAAAAGATATGATTTAATCAATCAGTTAATCAATTATGTTTATTGAGCACTTTTGTATTAAGCACTTGGGAAAGTACAACATAGAGTGGGTAAACATTTTTCCTGCCCACAAAGAGCTTACAGTCTAGAGCAGAAGACAACATTAAAATGCATTTAGGTTTTATCCATAAGTGCTGTTGGGCTGAGGACAGATGAATAAAGGATACAAATCCAAGTAGAAGAGTGATGCAGAAGGGAGAGGGAGTAGGGAAATGACGGCTTAGTTGGTGCCTTGAAGCTGAGGAAAGCCATAATTTGCTTGATATGAAATGGAAGGGAGTTCAAGGCATAAGAGAGGGTATGATCAAGAAGTCAGTGATGAGAGAGATGAGAGGTAGGCTTGAAAGGAGCAAAGAGTACACTTTGAATTTTGGCACAATAATAATAATAATAACAATGTTGGTATTAGTTAAACACTTATTATGTGCCAAGCAGTGTTCTAAGTGCTGAGGTAGATACAAGGTAATCAGGCTGTCCCACGCAGGGGTCACAGTCTTCATCCCCATTTTACAGATGAGGTTACTGAGGCACAGAGAAGTGAAGTGACTTGCCCAAGGTCACACAGCTGACTAGTGGCGGGGGCCGGGATTCGAACCCATTATCTCTGACTCCCAAACCTGGGCTCTTTCCACTGAGCCAAGCTGCTAGCAAGCACTTAGTGAATACTGTTAATACTAAATCTAGGATACAGGTAGAGTAGAGAAGCAGTGTGGTCTAGTGAATGGGGTATGGGCCTGGGAGTCAGAAGGACCTGGGTTCTAATCCTGACTCCGCCACTTGTCTTCTGTATGACCTTAGGCAAGTCACTTCACTTTTCTGTTCTTCATTTACCTGTCTGGTAAATGGGATTAAGACTTTGAGCCTTATGTGGGAGGAAAGGGACTGTGTCCAACACGATTTGCATGTATTCACGCCAGCACTTAGTTCAGTGCCTGTCTTATAGTAAGTGTGTAACAAATACCACAGTTATAAAGGAAGAGGGTCAGAAGCACAGGTTGAGGTGGTAGATTTAGAGGAGGTGAGAGATACTTCGTGAGTTACTGCAGGGACTGTAGGGAGGGTCAAAGAGGGTGGAAGAGGAGGAGGAGGATTGGAGAGAAGCAGGGGAGATTGTAGGAATATCAGCCTGATTAATTCAATTTTGTTGATGAAATATTTGGCCAGTTCACTAGAAGAAAGAGATAGTGGTGGTGGGAGACAGGAGGTTTGAGGAGGGAGTTAGATGTCTGAAACAGCTGGCAGGGGCAGTGGGTAAGGAAGTGAATTAGGAATGAAGAGTGTTGTTTTCAGGCAGAGAAGACAGTCAATTTATATTTAAGGTGGAGAAGGCAAACAGTGTCCGCATCTTGGGCATAGCAAGCATACTATGGAGGTGATCCAGGGTTGAGAGTTCATTTATTCATTCATTCATTCATTCATTCATTCGTATTTATTGAGTGCTCACTGAACTAAGCGCTTGTTGCCGAATTGTACATTCCAAGGGCTTAGTACAGTGCTCTGCACACAGTAAGTGCTCAATGAATGAGTGAATGAAATACGATTGAATGAAAGTACAATACAGCAATAAAGAGAAACAATTCCTGCCCACAACAAGCTTACAGTCTAGAAGGAGGAAGACAGGCATCAATATAAACAAATGAAATTATATATTGTATATATACTGCATATTGAGGGCAGTTTTTATATTAAGGCCAAGAAAAAATTAAAGTGTAAGATACCTATGATTTGATCTGTGCCATTATAGAATATGACTGTAGATTCCGATGATCAGAAAAAGGAATATCAGTCAGTGATATCTATGGAGTACATTGTACAGAACACTCCATTAAGCACCCGGAAGAGTTCAAGAGAATGATTAGGCTTGATCCCTGTCCTCAGGTTGCTTGCTACACTAGTCTCCTTTTTTGGCGATTTCTCCTTTTTTTGGCCTTCTAGATTTCTTCCTTCTTTAGAAGTCAGTTCTTCTCTACCTATTGAAGGCACATCTCCTTCAAGAGGCCTTCCTGACTAAAGCCCCACCTTTCCTCATCTCCCACTCTCTTCTGCGTTGCCTTGATATTGGGAAGAAGTCCTGCATTCCCCACTCCCAGCCCCACAGCTCCAATGTACATGTGTGTCATTTTATTCATTTGTATTCATGTCTGGCTCCACGCCTCTAGACTGTAAGCTTTTAGTGGTCAGGGAATGTGTCTGTTTGTTGTTGTATTGTACTCTCCTCAGCGCTTAGTACAGTGCTCAGCACACAGTAAACGCTCAACTAATACAACTGAATGAATGACTGAGTGAGGAAGAACCCACGAAGAAGACTGAGAATGAATGTCCAGAGAGCTAAGAAGAGAACCAGGAGAGGATGGAGTCTGTGAAGCCAAGATTGGCAAATGTTTTGAGGAGAAGGGGATGGTTGACATTGTCAGTGGCAGCTGAGAGGTGGAGGAGGATTAGGATGGAGTAGCAGTCTTGGCATTGGCAAGAAGAAGGTCATTGATGACCTTTGAGAGAGCGATTTCAGTGGAGTGAAGGGGATGGAAGCCAGATTGGGTCGGGGGGCGGCGTGCAGAGGGTAGTTGGAGGAGAAGATTTTGAGGCAGCGAGTGTAGATGATTCGCTCAAGGAGTTTGAAGAGAGAGATGGGTCGATCACTGGAGGGGGCAGTGAGGTCAAGGGAGGGTTTTTTTTTTAGGATGGGGGAGACATGGACATGTTTGAAGACAGTGGAAAAGAAACCATTAGAGAGTGAGCGGTTGAAGATGGTTGTGAAGGAGGGAAGGAGGGAAGGGGCGAAAGTTTTTATAAGATGTGAAGGATGGAGTCCGATGCGCATGTGGAGGGAGGTGGCATTTGAGAGGAAGCAGGAGATTTTCTCTGGAGATGCTGCTGGGAAAGATGGGAAAGTTGAAGAGGGGGCCTGGAGGAAGGGGGATTGAAGAGGGGAAAGGGTGATGGGTGATTTGAGGAGGCTCACACACGATGGTGTTAATTTTCTAAATAAAGCAGTAGGCCAGATCGTTGAGGGTGAGGGATCGGGGTGGGAGCAGAGGGAAACAGGGGGCCTGAGGAGGGAGTTAGATGTCTGGAACAACTGACGAGGGTGATGAGCAGGCGTGTCAGTAAGGGAAGATAAATAGTTTTGCCGGGCAGTGTTAAGGCAAGAAAGGACAAAGTTGAAGTGGTCAAGATTGGCTTGATGTTTAGATTTCCGCCAGCAGCGTTTAGCGGCTCGAGTATAAGAGCGAAGGAGGCGGACCAGTGCAGGTGATCCAAGTCTGTGGGTTAGTGGTACGGGTTAGTAATATAAGATTGGCAGAGGGATGGGAACAAGGCAATTGAGTTCAGTGTGAGGTGAGGGGGCCAATTCGTGTGTCAAGAGAGATAGGGAAACCAAATGGGACAACGTGGCTGTAGAATGTTGGAGAAAGGCAAAAGAATGGATGTCCGTAGGGAAACAGAACAGATTTGCGGGTGGCTGTAGGGGAAAGAGAGCAGGCGACGAGGTTGTGTTCTGAGAGAAATTTCAGATTAGTGAAGAGATTGACTAGTGTGGCTCAGTGGAAAGAGTCTGGGCTTGGGAGTCAGAGGTCATGGCTTCGAATCCCAGCTCTGCCACTTGTAAGCTGTGTGGCTGTGGGCAAGTCACTTAACTTCTCTGTGCCTTGGTTACCTCATCTGTAAAATGGGGATTAAGACTGTGAGCCCCAAGTGGAATATCCTAATTACCCTGTATTTACCCCAGCGCTTAGAACAGTGCTCTGCACATAGTAAGCGCTTAACAAATACCAACATTATAAAAGCAAGTCTGTGCCCAAGTTGGTGAATGTGTAAGTTGGGGTGAAGCAGAAGGTCACTGGAGTCACTATTGGGTAAAAGGAGGTGGGCAGTGGAAAGGTTGTCAGGGACATACACATGGATATTAAACTCTCCAAGGATCAATGTAGGGATCAATATAGGGATCTCCAGAGGGAGGGAACTGAGAGCACATGGTGGTGGAATAGGGAGTGAGGCAAGAAAGTCCGGATCTGCAGTAGTTGAGCTCGAAAACCCAGTGGCCAATGCAGGCCCTTCTAGTAAATGGGGACTCAGCAGCTCCCAGCTGGGGGGAATCCACAAAGCCTAAACGGCGATTAGCAAGTCATTAGAGCCGCTCTCCAAAGTCAATGGGCGAGCGAACCTTATCAAGTCGTCAGTTATTTAGCGGTCAATGTTGACGAGTTGTTATCTTCTTGGTGAGTCACTGCCTTCCTTCTTTGGCTGAGCGTCGGGACTCCAGTTGGCGAAGGGGTAGGAATGAGAAGGGGAATGGTGATGCCTTCCTTGGGCAGACCCAAATCCCTGGTGCACCGGGGGTGGGGATGAGGATGCCGGGATCCCCTTCCCCTTTGCAGTCTTGTGCCCCTGATTAATGGGATAGTTAGGAGAAGCAGTGTGGCTCAGTGGAAGAAGCCAGGGTTTGGGAGTCAGAGGTCATGGGTTCTAATCCTGCCTCCGCTGCTTGTCAGCTGTGTGACTGTGGGCAAGTCACTTCACTTCTCGGTGCCTCAGTTACCTCATCTGTAAAATGGGGATGAAGACTGTGAGCCCCACGTGGGACAACCTGATTCCCCTGTGTCTACCCCAGCGCTTAGAACAGTGCTCGGCACATAGTAAGCGCTTAACAAATACCAACATTACTATTATAATTATTATCTGAGTGGGCAAGTCACAACTTCTCTGAGCCTCAGTTACCTCATCTGGAAAATAGGGATTAAGACTGTGAGCCCTACGTGGTACAACCTGATCACCTCTCCCCCCCTTCACTTCCCCACCAGCGCTTAGAGCAGTGTTTGGCATGTAGTAAGCGCTTAATAAAATGCCATCATTATTCCCCTTCCTACCTCTCCTCCCTTCTCTCTTTCTACTGCCCACCCCGCATGCTCCGCTCCTCTGCGGCCCACCTCCTCACCGTCCCCCGTTCACACCTATCCCGCTGTCGACCCCTGGGCCATGTCCCCCCCGCTGTCCTGGAATGCCCTCCCTCCTCACCTCCACCAAACTAATTCTCTTCCCCTCTTCAAAGCCCTACTGAGAGCTCACCTCCTCCAAGAGGCCTTCCCAGACTGAGCTTCCCCTTTTCCCTCTGTTCCCTCTGTTCCCCCTCCACCTTCTGCTCTCTCCCGCTTCCCCCCTTCACCTCCCCTCAGCTAAGCCCTCTTTCCCTTTGCTCCTCCCCCTCCCCTCAGCACTGTACTCATTTGTATATATTTTTATTACCCTATTTATTTGGTGAATGAGGTGTACATCCCCTTGACTCTATCGCGATTAAGTTGTCTTGTTTTTGTCCGTCTGACTCCCCGGATTAGACTGTGAGCCCGTCAATGGGCAGGGATTGTCTCTATCTGTTGCCGAATTGTACATTCCAAGCGCTTAGTACAGTGCTCTGCACATAGTAAGCGCTCAATAAATACTATTGAATAAATACTATTGAATGGGATGGGGAGGTGTTGAGTAGTCAGGCGTCGCTTCCCTCTGGCACATTCCAAGGCGTCAGTGGACTGGCTGGTCGGACGACCCTCCCCTTTCATTCATTCAATCGTATTTATTGAGCGCTTCCTGTGTTCAGAGCATTGTACTAAGCGCTTGGAAAGTACAATTCGGCAACAGATAGAGACAATCCCTACCCAACAACGGGCTCACAGTCTAGAAGGGGGGAGACAGACAACAAAGCAAAGCAAGTAGACAGGCATCAAGAGAATTAATAAATAGAATTATAGATATATACACACTAATAAAATAAATAGAATAATAAATATGTACATATATACACAAGTGCTGTGGGATGGAGAGGAGGTAGAGCAGAGGGAGGAAGTTGGGGAGATGGGGAGGGGACGAGGAGCAGAGGAAAAAGGGGGCTCAGTCTGGGAAGGCCTCCTGGAGGAGGTGAGCTTTCAGTAATAATAATACTAATAATAATAATGTTGGTATTTGTTAAGCACTTACTATGTGCAGAGCACTGTTCTAAGCGCTGGGGTAGACACAAGGGAATCATGTTGTCCCACGTGGGGCTCACAGTCTTCATCCCCATTTTACAGATGAGGTAACTGAAGCACAGAGAAGTGAAGTGACCTGCCCACAGTCACACAGCAGGGCTTCAGTTCATTCATTCAATCGTATTTATTGTGTGCAGAGCATGTATGTATATCAGTGATTCTATTTATCTTGTGTTTTGTTGTCTATCTACTCCCTTTAGACTGTGAGCCCATTGGTAGGCAGGGATTGTCTCTATCCGTTGCCACATTGTACATTCCAAGTGCTTAGTACAGTGCTCTGCACAAAGCGCTCAATAAATACATTGAGCGCTTACTATGTGCAGAGCACTGTACTAAGCGCTTGGAATATACAATTCGGCAACAGAGACAATCCCTCCCCAATGATGGGCTTATAGTCTAATTGGGGGAGACAGAAAAAAACAAGACAACATAATCACGATGAATAGAATCAAGGGGATGTACACCTCATTAACAAAATAAATAGGGTAATAAAAACATATACAAATGAGCACAATGCTGAGGGGAGGGGAAGGGAGAGAGGGAGGAGCAGAGGGAAAGGGAGCTTAGCTGAGGGGAGGGGAAGGGGAAGGGAGCAGAGGGATAAGGGGACTCTCAGTCTGGGAAGGCCTCCTGGAGGAGGTGAGCTCTCAAATAATAGATAAATAATAAATAATACAAATAAATAAGAGTGAATAAATGAATACAATACAGCAATGAAGAGAGACCATTCCCACCCACAGCGGGTTTAGTTCTTGGGCACCCATGTGACATAATCCTAGGCCTCCGAGGTAAGGAAGGCCTTCCTACTGGAGCTATTCCAAATCCTTAGAGGGTGTTGTGGGGGTGGTCGTAACCTTCCCTTTGAGTCAGGTTTTAGGGCCTTGCCTTGCCAAGTAGGCGTTGTGGTGGTAGGCTGCCATTCCCTCAGATGTGATCCTAACGCTCCAATGTGAGGGAGGGGGGGTCTGAGGGCTCAACACTTCTACTGGAGAGATCCTAAGTCCCGGGTGGGCAAAGCCAGGGTTGGAGTGGACTGGTGGAGACCTTTGCTTTGATTCAGGTCTTTGGCCTCTGGTTGGGACAGTCGGGCCTTCTCTCTGGCACAGTTAGAGTTGTGTATGTGTGTGGTGTGTGAAGTGGGCTTTTGATGCACTGAGGTTGTTCCACCCCATACTTCCAGCGCTGGCACCTCTCACAGTCCTTCTGCCATCTTGGAAAAGGATTTACACACTCCATTAGTTGAGCATTCCTCCTCTTTTGCTCTACTGAGAGACGTCATGTGGGCATGGATAATGTCTTCTACCTCTAGTTTATTATCCCATGAGATTTGTGTAGGGATTTGCACACAGTAGGCAGTCGATGAACATGATTGGTTGATCATTTAGTGAGATCTGCTACTCCAGTGCTAATAAATTATGATCCATTTTACATTTTTCAGCAATGCAAATTTTGTAGATTAGAACTCTTTTCCCTAGCTCAGAGCAGCAGAGGAATAATTTATGTTTAAAATGGATTCTCTGATATCCAAGATGGGATCGAAGTTAGAGGTCTGTGACTGAATGAATGAAATGGTTTTCTCAGCTGTTCCAAATTTTACATGTCTATACTGGTTTAACTGTCAAAGGCCTCTTGTTTTATTCTAATTTTAATCATAATGCAGAAGTAAAGCATTGTATTTCATAGCAAAACAATGTGAAAATAACTTGTTATTCTTATATATTCTTTGATAATATAAATAATTATTTGCTAGCCCAGTAAAGTTGTGCAGCCAGTTATTTGAGTTATTATGAGATACCAAGAAGCCTAGACATGGATAAAATATTTTTTGCATTCAATTTGGTTGCATGCTTCTTTAATCTTTATACATTATATTAATTTGTTATAAATACAAAATCAAATGCAAGCATAGTTAACAATTCTCCTAAATTGTGAGAACCAAACAGGTGATCTAAGATATAAAGTAGCATTCACTACAGAATCATCCTAAAACTGCTCCAAAGACAATGTAGGAAATGCTATGCATTATGTTTTCTTTTTATAATTGTCTAATATCACCACTTGGAAGCTTGTGTTCGAGTTGCTTGTACAACTGAACAACTTAAACATATTAGGTTGTAACACAAGTCCTTTTGGCGTCCCTTTTGATGTTCCAAGTAGAGAAAAGCCCTAGAAATTCTTTTTTCCATATCACCAAATTTAAAAAGTTCTCAGATGATTTATTTTCTTATAGTGATATAAGAAATAAATAAATAAATCTTATAGTGAGATTAAAAATATATTATTTCTGTGTTTGTCAACATGATCCGTTTGCCTGTGCTCTATTTTTATAGAAAGACCATCTGGAAAGATGGCAGTTGTTGTGCTGTTGGAATGATTTTATTAAAAATTGTTTCTTGCTGGGACAATGTGTGTGTGTGTAGTTAGAATTGTGTAATCTGGCTTTCACTAACTAGAAAATTCTAATTAACTTTTCTCCCATTTATAGACTGATGGATGCCTTTGTGGAGAGAGATAAAATGCTTGAGTTTTCATGTGGGGCATTCCCTGAGATGTCTGTATCTACTCTCTGCTAATCAGAATAGCAAACAGTCCAAGTTCCATCTATTAGCATGAACTAGAAGAAACAGCATGAAATAGGGAGTCAGCTGATTTGGGTTCTAATTCCCATCCTGGTTTGACTGCCTTACTGTGGCCTTGGGCAAATCACTTAACCTCTTTGGGCCTCGGTATTCTCAAATATAAAATGGAAATAAATATACTGCTCTCCACACCTCCTAGACTGGAGCCCTGTGTGGAACATGAACTTTCTGATCTGTGTATATTGTATTTTGTACCTTCCCCCAAATACAGCACAGTGTCCAGGACATAGTAAGCACTTAGTAAATACCCTTATTATTAGTGGTGGATTTCCTTTCCCCACTTATTTAATAATAATAATTGTGATATTTGTTAAGCGCCTCTTATGTGCAAAGCACTGTACTAAGCGCTGGGGGGATACAAGGTGATCAGTCTTAATCCCCATTTTACAGATGAGGTAACTGAGGCACAGAGAAGTTAAGTGACTTGCCCAGAGTTACACAGCTGGCAAGCAGCAGAGTCAGAATTCGAACCCATGATCTCTGACTCCCAAGCCCGGGCTCTTTCCACTGAGCCATGCTGCTTTTTGAATAGCAGAACAGCCCAAGTTCCATCGATTAGCATGAACTAGAAGAAACTGCACGAAATAGGGAGTCAGCTGATCAGGGTTCTGTTTTTGGTTTTCCAGTTGCTGTACTCTTTAGGGCACCCTGCAAAAGCTCTCCCTGCAGCAAAGGAACTGCTGTTCTGTTAGTGTGATTAGTAAACAGTCTTTTCTCCTTAACAACAGCTTCCGCCAAAGTTATCACTTCATTTGATCAACAAGCCTTCTGCAATGAAAGCTCAGCCCCAGTTAATTTTGCTGTCTATTGCCTTCCCAAGGAACTTTTGAAGGCTTCCAGAAACCCTTGATTGAGCTCCTTCTGCAAATGAGTGAAGCTCACTTGTGCTTGGTTCTGATCCTTAGACAACTGATTTTGATTAATTGGTGTATCTCATTTCATGTAAAGATAATATATTTATATATACCCAACACTTTGCAAGAAGTTTGTTTACTGTCATTACCAATCAGTGATATTAATTAAGCACTTATTACATGCAAAAAATATACTGAACACTTGGAAGAGTTCAGTACAACAGTTGGTAGGTACATATGTTCTCTGTCCATAAAGAGCTTGATCATGTCGTACTTGTAGTTCCTATTTATTTTATCCAAAGTTCATCTCTGATCTTCTTGAATGGGGAATATGTGAATGGTTTCTTGAATAAATGCTTGATTTATTTTTTGAAAACAATTTAGCTGATGGTATTTATGGAAAGCAAATCCATTTTAGTATTAGAATTTAGTATCTTAATGTGACTTCATTAAAAAAATCATCTAGAGCTGTAGTGGACCATTATCCATTCCCAATAAGATGCCTTTTATTAAAGAATAATCTTTTTTCCCTTAAAATATAGTGTCTAAAGTGACAGGATAATTTCATATTCAGCTTTGATTGAGCATATGACACTTTTTACATACTTTACATAACTAAAATAGAGCTGTCTAGATATCTGTGTATTAGGAAAATGAGCTCTAATCAAGGATGGAGAAAGCTTTCTTCAGTAAATGGGTTTTCATAGGCAACTGTAACTTTTGTCAAACATTCAGTACTTAAAATGGCATTAGGATACCTATGGAATATTTTACATAGCCTAAAGTAGCAAATTTGTTCTGAAAAAAAGATTTTAGCATTTACTTTTTCAAATAAAATATATATGACAATATTATACAAGTTCCATTGATAGTGGCACTGATTGCATTTTTGATGTACAAAACACATTTTTTCTTTGATGTAGTACTAGAGTATATATAATTCTATGTATTTCAAAGTTCCCGGAATTAGACATATAGCAATAATATAATTTGGATTTACTGAAAACTCTACAAATGAGATTTTTTTCTGTTTAATTTCCAAAGAGTTGGCTGGAAAGCTTTAATGATAACTAAAATGAAAAACTTTCAATTACTGTAAACTGTTGGATACATCAAATCATTTTATAGCATTATTACCATAGTTACCTTTTCTTTTAAACTATACTCATGAAGACCATAGAAATTGCTTTTGCTGAAAAAGGTCCCGAACTTTTCCAGGTCTTCTAGATGATTTTAGAAACACATATAGTGTCCTAAATTAGAAATTGGCTAAACTGGTCAGCCTAATTTAAACAAGCTCTTCTTGCTTTTTTTTTTTAATCGTATTTGTTAAGCACCTACTGTGTACTAGCAGGCACTGTACTAAACGCTGGGCGTGGATACCAGCTAAACATGTTGGTGACAGTCCAGTCCCACATGGGACTCAAAGTGTTAATCCCAATTTTACAGATGAGGTAATTGAGACATAGAGAAGTTAAGTGACTTGACCAAGATCACACAGCAGGCAAGTGGCAGCACTGGGATTACAGTCAAGGTTCTTCTGTCTCCCAGGTCTGTGCACTATCCACTAGGCCACTGCTTGCTCACTTTAAATTCTTAAACTTGTACATCTGGATTAAAGTGAATTCAGTATATGCTGTTTAAATCTAGACTGTAATGTCCATCTAAACTGTAAACTCATTCTGGGCAGGGAATGTGTCTGATAATTTTGTTGTACTCTTCCAAGCACTTAGTAAAGTCCTCTGCACATAGTAAGCTCTCAATAAAATGCTATTGATTGATTAAATCCCATAGAATTACATGACTCTCATCTTGAACTACCCAGATTGCTAGGAAAATTTAACCTATGACATTCAATCTATTTATTGAGCGCTTACTGTGTACAGAGCACTGTACTAAGTGCTCAGAAAGTACAATTCAGCAAGAGTGTCACCCGTCTCTGGGAATGGGTTCGTTCGGAATCGGAGCGGCGAGAGAGAGAGGGAGGCCAGGGTTGGAAAACCTGAGTTTTGTATGAAATTTATTCCGCTGGGAGAATTGGATTATTTGGTTATTTAGACGCAACAAAAGAGAAGCAGCGTGGCTCAGTGGAAAGAGCCCAGACTTGGGAATCATGGGTTCTAATGCCGTCTCCACTGCTTGCCAGCTGTGTGACTTTGGGTAAGTCACTTAACTTCTCTATGCCTCAGTTCCCTCATCTGTAAAATGGGGATTAAAACTGTGAGCCCCACATGGGACAACCTGATCACCTTGGATCCCCCCAGCACTTACAGCAATGTTTTGCACAAAGTAAGTGCTTAACAGATACCATTATTATTATTATTGACAAATCGAACTTCCCTTTCAGGAGGAATATACTCGTATCCTACTTGCGCATGGCAGAGCTCCCGGCCCACCCAGGCAGAACCCACTTATGATTTACTTGTAGGTGGTGAGGGGACTGGCTCCCACCCTGGGCGAGCCCCACTCAGGAGGAATACACTTATGAGTTAAGCCCACTTATGCGCTACTCACACGTGGTGAGGTGGCCAGATCCCACCATGTGCGCGCCCATTCAGGAGGAATACACTTAGGCGTTAAATCCACTTGAGCGTTACCCACTTGTGCATTGCCCACTTATGCGTTACCCACTTAGGCTAGCTCCCACCATATTCACATCCCACTCGGGAGCACCCACTTCCCAGGCATCAAATCCATTTATGTGCTACTCCCATTTGGTGAGGTGGTTAGCTCTCACCATGTTCACGTCCCACTTGGGAGGCACCCACTTAGGTATCAAATCCACTTAAATGTTGCATACCCATGGCGAAGAATTTGGCTTCCCACCCCACGAGCATTCAGCAGGACGGGACCCTCCCCCATCCCACAGCTCCTCACTTGGTGCAGGCCAAGCGGCCTTCTCACACTCTGGACAGAGGCGAGCTGCAGCCGGCTGATGCAAGTCCTGTTCCTCTGCCCAGAAGGTTAGAGGGGGCAGGTATTTATCACCCATGCTCTTAGGCCATTCCAGCTTCTGGTCTCGGTTTATCCGATCTCTACCCTCCCCACTCCTCCATCCCTAATTTGATTGGCACGTGGGCGAGGGGCACCTTCTGTATTCCCAGTTTGAGCCATCAATCTGCCAGTTTTGGTTGTGCGGAAGGTATCCCACCCTCACTTCCGAGTTCGGTCTGCTGACTCAGGAGTTCACGAGATAGCATTTGACCTTGAGATGGTCGGTACCCCAAAGTTACTTTGGGACAAAGAGATAGAGACAATACATACCGAACAATGGGCTCACAGTCTATAGTCTCCATGGTAGTCATTTGATATTCGGTATGACTCCAAGTTGATGCTGATGGACATCTTTATGAAGGTAAATTTGCCCTCCATACTTTATCTGGGCCTCCTGGATGTGTTGCAAGAAAATGGACTCTTAATTTACCATGGTACAAGTTATGTCTGTTGTGATTTCACTCTTTCTGTTAATATCTTATGGCCATGCTGACCATCTTGGTTGTTTCTCGAATCATGCATCAATAGGTGGTGAACTGCTTACGTAGATTTCCATGACAGAATTAAATTCCATATTGCTGCTAAAAATCTCTGATTATGTGGAGCTGCCCTGATGTAGTCTGGTACATAAACCTAGCTGTTCTCATGCTTATTATTAGTCCACAGCACTGTGCTGACTGGGCAAAATGATTCATAATCACCCGGCTTCTTGTATGTGTGTCTCAAGAGCCTTCTCACCAGCAATCCGCAGTCCTGGATGTCTGTCTCAAAGATGTTTAATGATGCTCTTAACCTGTTGAGTTGGATGGGTTCCCAGGGGATCGGAAGTGCATTCCAACATTAGCTTCAAGGTCTCTTGTGGCCTCCTTAAACCTGGGGCATGTGATAGGTTGAAGATTATTGGCTCTATCTCACAGTCCTGCATTGCTCCAAAGATGTTCGGGAGACTCAGGTAGACATTTTCAATTCTGAGACTGGACTGCCTCTACAGCCCCTGGCAAGATTGCCTAAAAATCTTGCTGAATGTCTTGAACAGTCAAAAAATACTAAGTAGTTTCCAGTACTCATATACATTGATTTTTATCAAAAGCTTTTGAAAGGTTTAAAAATATAAGGTTTTGTGTGGCTCCCTGCAGTGTTTCTATATTTGCCATGCAACCAAGATGATAACTTCTATGCTGATTTTTGTTCTGAGTAGTTCATGAGTTTAGTTAGACAGTAAACTGTACAAAAGGATTAACCAGGCTTTGGTTAGTAAAGGAAAGAAGTAACATATCCCTGCAGTTTCCATCTTCATTCTTTTTCATCATTTATCACGAAAACAACGTAGTCAGTGGCATCGGTAAGCAGCATGGCTTGGTGGATAAAGCACGGGCCTGGGAAACAAAGCACCTGGGTTCTAATCTACCACTTGTCTGCTTTGACCTTGGGCAAGTCACTTAACTTCTCTGTGCCTCAGTTACCTCATCTGTAAAATGGGGATTAAGACTGTAAACCCATGTGGGACAGTGTCTAACGTTATTTCCTTGTATCCACCCAAGCTCTTGGCACGGTGCCTGGCACATAGTAAGCACTTAACAAATACTATTAGTATTACTATTATTGTTATTATTATTCTCTGTCCTACTTAGATTGTAAGCCTCATATGGGACCCATTTATCTCATATTTATTCCAATGCTTTGTACAGTGCTTAGCACGTGGTTAACCTTTAACAAATACCAAAATATTTATTGTCATGAATTAATGTTGCATTTCTTCACTGTTTCATATTTTGAAGCTATTGGTGCAGAATCTTAGAATGGAGCCTCCTCCTTGCTTGTAGCTTTATGCAGAAAGTCAGCTTCAACTGTTATCGCATCTGAAATTTGGTCATACCTTTTCCATTTAGGCTAATTTCATGTGCTTTAGAGAGACTTCTCATCATTCATTTAATAGAGCTTCGTACAGTTCATACCGTTTCTGCAAATTCCTTCTTTGCCTGTGATGTTTCCATACAAATGCCATTTAAAATAATAATGGTACTTGTTAAGCACCAAGTACTTACTAAGAGCTGGGGTACTACAAGACAATCACATTGGACACAATCTCTTATTCCATATGGGGCTCACAGTCCAGGGCAAGAAAGGACAGGTATTTAATTTCCATTTTACTGATGAGGCAACAGACTCAGAAAAATAAAGTGACTTATATAAGCTCACAAGAAGGCGGTGAAGTCAGTGTTAGAACCCAAATTCTTTGACTCCGGGCCTGTGGTCTTTCCATTATGCCATGCTACTTCTCCCTATTTTTTTTATATCAAAAATTTATACTGATAAATTTGTATGGACCATCATCTACTTTTAGTTTTCATAATTCAGTTTACAGTGATATTTACGTATTCAGATACAGCTGACATAAATGTTATATTAAAATGAAGAACTTTCAGAAATCATTTATTGATGTTTCAAAAGCTAGTAAGTATCTAGTTATTTTCATTATTTTTTCATTCATTTTCATTTCATTATTGCATGATTATTTCATTTTTTTCATTCATTTTCATTTTTAATGTGATATGCTTAGACATCCTTTCTTTTATGTATGATTATGTAACATTACTTCATTGTTTCATAAATGTATTTTTGCATAATTAGTGTCTACAAAGAAAGCATTTCACTAGTCCATCAAGGTAGAGAATGGTGTTATTTTATGCTACTGAATAACTTAGTACATTTTTCTTGACGCTTGATTCTCTCATAGCTCTCCCCAAGTTAAGGCACTTATGAATGTGCCAAACCCACATCTCAAAACTGTTTGTTCTGCTTCTTGGTTAGCCTTGTTGCAAGGAATTTTTGGACATTAGCATAAAGGTTGCAAATGTTATATAAAGTGTAATTAAAGGAGCTTTGATCCCCAAATGTCAACTATCTTGCTAAGTGTCATAACAAAGTGTCAGGCATCTGGTATACAGTTAATTTGTAGTCATTAACTCCATATTGTTGATGTGACAGTTTGTTAGCAAAGCAAGCTTGACAGTTGCATTTTGTTATTGATTGACACTTTCAGACCTCCTCGCCCGTTTAGTTTACATTCCTGGTGAAGTTTCCTCAGGTTTCATTTTCACTGCTCATTTTTCTAATTTATTTTAGTGTATTGGTGGAGAACTTTTTAAAACCATTTTTGGACTAGTACCTAGTCTCTGATTTTCTGCAAAAGATTTGTTTTCCTCCCTTCATAAAATTCCTTATTTTGTTATTTCTCCTGTATAATCAAGTTAATCAGTGTGAAGGCCAACATATTATACCCTAATTGTTCTACGATATAGCACACAATGATCATGATTAGGACAATTAATCTCAGCAGTGCCAATAATTTTTAAAGTTATAGTAATAATGATAATAATGTGGTATTTGTTAAGTGCTTACTATGTTCCAAGCACTGTTCTAAGCGCTGGGGTAGATACAAGATCATCAAGTTGTCCCACTTAGGGGTCACAGTTTTCATCCCCATTTTACAGATGAAGTAACTGAGGCACAGAGAAGTTAAGTGACTTGCCCAAGGTCATACAGGTGACAAGTGCAGAGCCGGGATTAGAACCCATGACCTCTGACTCCCAAGCCTGAGCTCTTTCCACTAAGCCACACTGCTTCTCTCTTACAGCTTTTCAAAGAACTAAGAAAAATGGTAGGGAGGCACTTTACCTTGTGTTTTGTTAGTATTAATGATGCCAAATATTTCATGACAGTCAAATTTCAACTTCAGCTTGATATGAAGTACTTTTATGTAACGTTTTGGAATCAAATGATCTTCAGAGCTTTGAATAAATTGAAATAATAGCAACCCATTTTAGTGAATTATTTCCAAAATATTTATGTCCATTTGGTAGTCACTAAGATTCCCTTGTCATGCCCTCATTGAAATACAGATGGCCATAACAACATGCAAAACTGACCTTTCTGAAGAGGTCATTTGATGTATAGTGAATTATAAGAAGCCAAAGTAAAATCTATTTTTAAAAGTAAGTAGGTGATGTAAATTAAACATCTTAGGATGTATTCACTCTCAAATTACTCATGAACTGTATTTATCCTGGTTTAATTTATGAACCTTAGTCAAGGTTACAAGTCTCAATGTCACTGCATTCATTCAAGACTCATTTGACTTAGCCTAGGTTGGGGGCTGACATAGCTTGAAACATGCAAGGACAATTGTATATACGATAGGATGATTACAAACATATCTATAAATACTTTTGTTAGAAAGAAATATATGTATTTAAATCTCAGAATGAAATCACTTACACGTTTCCTAGCTTACATGCACTTTCAACTAGTCACATATCCTTTTATTTGGAAACTTGCCGATCATTATAGAAATGCAGCTTTTTTTGCAGACTATGGTCAAATTTGAGGTAGTCTACTACTTGTGTGGAACCAGGAACAGTGGACTAAGCTGGAGCAGTGAAAGATGTCAGAAACTAAATCCTTTCAGTCTTTCAATCAGTTTCAGTCAATATCAGTCAGTTGCATTTTTGAGTGCTTATTTTGTATTGAGCTAAGGGGTAGGAAAAGTATAGTATTGTAGCATTTACTAAAAGATATGATCCTTGACCAAGCATCTTACAGTATAGAGTATAAGACAGACATTAAAATAAATTGCAGACTGGGAAATGCCAGGGTATGTACACAAGTTCTGAAGAGTTGAAGGTAGAGTGAATGTGAGCACTTAAGGGGTACAGATCTGAGTGCATAGAACTCCCAGAGGAGAAAACGCCTAGATCAAATGAGGGTTTACTCCGGAAAAGTCTCTTGGAGTTGTGATATTTAGTAGGGTTTTGAAGGTGGGAAGAGGGCTAGGCTGTCAGATATGAAGGAGAAGGGAGTTCCAGGCCAAAGGATAATGTGGGCAGTGATGGAATCAACAAGATCAAGCAATTGGATCAATAAGATCAAGCAACAGAGACTAGGTTGCTGTTACAGGAGCGAAGTATTTATTAAGTACTTACTGTGTGCAAAGCACTGTATTTAAGCAGTGGGATAGCATATCCAGGTGGGAATTAGACACGGACCCTGTCCACAGTCTATAGAGGGGCTCACTCATGACAAAATACAATGGAAAAAATCCTGCTTCTTAAAAATATTTGGATTTTAAGACAGTATATATGAGCGATTTAATCAATATCTTTGGTATTGGAATTAGAACTACTATTGTTAGAAAATGGAAAAAAATTGGAAAAAATAACTGAAGACTTTCTAACTTTCTAACTCTATACCTTCTTTCACTGTGACACTAACATTGTTTCCACAAATTGAGGTTTCTGAGCCCCTAGAGTGTGGATTGTTCTACGTAATATTGGATATTTATACCTTGTCCTTTAGGAGCCTATTTCCACTACCTTAATCCAGAAATAATTTGTGGGGAATTTAAGAGCTCAGGCTTTTCTGCTCCATCTGTCCACTTAGCTTACCTTTTTATAAACATAGTTCACCTTTTTTTCTGGAATTCTCTGATATCTTACAGGGAAGGGTCCAAATGCTGTAAGGCAAACCAATGGATCCCCAAGGCAAGTCCTTCAGGTACCTGGAGACTCACCTACTTGGAGTTGGCCTGGATTAATGATGCTTGAATTTAAATACATTTAACAGCTGTAGTCGTAGCAGTAGTAATATTGGAAGTATTGGTACAACTAATAGTAGTAGAAATATAAATTCTCTAATATCAGTCGAATAGTAGATTATTAGTTAGCACCAACATTCACTGAGAGTCTGTTTGGAGGAGTGCATTGACCAAGGCAGTTGAGAAGTTCAGTCAGAATAATAAAGTGAAATATTCCCTGATCACTTGGCGCTTGCACTCTAAAGAGGATGACAGACATAAATATTTGCAACTAGAAAGGGGAAGTAAATAAATACATAAATATAAGCAAGTAAATGAAAACTGTAGCTTTTTGATGTATGGTGAATTATAAAAAGCCACAGTAAAATCTATTTTTAAAAGTAAGTAGGTGATGTAAATTAAATAACTTAATTCACTCTCAAATTACTTATGAACTGTATTTATCCTGGTTTAATTTATGGTCAAGATTAAAAGTGTCAATGTCACTGCATTCATTCAAGACTCATTTGACATAGCCTAAGTTGGGGGCTGACATAGCTTGAAACAAGCAAGGACAATTGTATATCCTATAGGATAATTGCAAACATATCTATAAAGTCTTTTGTTAGAGAGAAATAATGATATATGCACTTAAATCTCATAATGAAATCACCCAAACTTTTACTAGCTTACATGCAATTTCATCTAGTTATATATCCTTGTATTTGGAAGCTTGCTGATTGTTATAGAAATGCAGTTTTTTTTGGAGGGTTTGGTCAAATTTGAGTAAATGTAATGTGTACCTGCCACTCCTTTTCTCATTTCCTAGCTTTGGCATGAGAACAAGTATCATGTAACTCAATGGCAATACAAATCTAGACTGTAAGCTCACTGTGGTCAGGGAATGTGTCTGTTTATTGTTACAGTGTACTCTCCCAAGTGCTGAAGCACAGTGTGCTTAGTACAGTGCTTTGCACAAAGTAAGCACTCAATGAATACAATTGAATGAATTAATTAATATGCATTTGTGTACATTAGACTGTTAGTCCAATTTTAAGTAATTTTCATGATGGTGCCATTTTTGATTCCACTCATGCAAATCACAACTTGCCTATTCTCTGGGTTAATCACAGTGCTTAATTTGGGAAGGAAGGTAATATGTTTATTATTTATGCATCGAGATAAGGAGAATATATTTTGGTCTTCTAATGGAGGGATAAGATTAAATGCAGTTGAAATAACAGTAAATATGTAAATGTATTCAACAGAGTTCTAAAGGTAATTACCAAAGGAGACAATAAATAGACTGGGGACTATAGTATTATAGAACAAACTATCTTGATAAACTGTGAGAAAGCAGGAGGAAGCATAGTACTAGTGGAAAGCAAATTCCTTCCCTGTATTAAGAAAACCATACATATTTTTAATTTGAATGCACTGTAATATAAGAAGCCCCTGTCTAATATTTGTAAAAATCCCTGCAGATATTGCTTTACATTACATAAATCTTAACAAAGCTGGTAATATCTTAAGGCTGTGAAAATCAATGGGACAGGTATTCTGGGACAAACCCTTGGTAGAAATTAAAAACATGTTAGAAGGACACAGGGAGGCAAAGTTCAATAATTTATTTAATTTTTTTAGGAAGGAACATGCTGAAGAGGTGATATTGCACACCTGGAATGTAAATTAAAAGTTCTCTCATCTGATTCTTTCCTATAATTTAGCACAACCCCACCATGTAGATACAGTGGGCAACCTCATTGATGTAAACTGAGCAGCTCTCAAACAATGGTTAGCCCAGAGTATCCAATAGGAGTGCTAAGGAATCAATCACAACATAATCAATTAATCATATTTATTAGGTGCTTATTGTATGGAGAACACTGTAATAAGTAAGGACCTAGGAGAGTATAACATCATATTTGGACATATTCCTTGGACATATTTCTTGACACATTGAGAAGCAGTGGACCTAGTGGATAGAGCATGGGTCTGGGAGTCAGAAGGATCTGGGTTCTAATTCTGACTTTGCCACTTGTCTGCTGTGTGCTCTTGAACAAGTCACTTCACTACTCTGTGCCTCAGTTATCTCATCTGTAAAACGGAGATTAAAACTGCAAGCCCCATATGGAATATGGACTGATTAGTTTATATCTAACTCCAGCACTCAGAACAGTGCCTGACAGACAGTGAGCGATTAAGAAATACCATTAAAAAAAAGTTTAAAGTTGTAGTTGACTTTTTGAAAGGGACATTTATGGTCTCTATACATTGAATTCAGTCCACTTTTTTTTAGTTGGAGTTCAGCACACTCCTGGGCCTATTCTCTGTTCCTGAAATAATTCACACAAAAAGGAACTGACTAATCATATGTGCTCAGTCATTGTTTATCTTTAAAATATAAAGGATTTATCTCTTTATAAGTTCTATTCAATATTTCAATCACATGATCTTAACTTTCATTGAAATTGTTTATAAGCTTTTAATAATTTTCACATGTATTTACGAAGAGCTAAACTTTAATTTGAAATGGAATGTGCTCAGATTTAAGTGGAGAGTCTCCTTATTTTAGAAATAAAATATGACTTGATTTTAAAATTGAATATATAAATTATGCTAAACAATTATAAACATACTTTTAATATTTAAAACACTAGTAGTACTACATGGAGATTTTAGAGAAAAACATTCAATACATTCATTCAGCATCAGTGATTTTAGTCTATATTTGTCATTATTAGAAAGGGTTATTAAACTTAAATCTAATAGTTTATCTGATTTTGAGATATGAAATCTATCAAAATGATATTTTTCTACTTTAGCTATACTTAAATTGGACTGTTCAATTCCCTGAGTTTTTAATCATGGTTAGTTTTTTACAGTTTGGTTGTACATTATTTTACTTAAAAAATAAACTAAATAAGGAGTCTTATCAGTGTAAACTCATGGATATCTGATAGTCTAGTCTTATGTTGTGAGAGCAATTCTTCATGGCTAGTTTATGTGCTTATTAGAGCTGTCATCTTCTATGCTTTGATCAATATGTAGTATCCTGACAATCTATGAAACATAGTCCATAAGAATAATAATACTTGTGTTATTTGTTAATCATTTACCATTTGCCAAGTACTGTACTAACCACTGGTGCAGATACATAGTAATCAGAGTGGACACAATCTCTGTTCCACAAGGATCTTATAGTCTAAGTGGGAAGTGAACAGGTGAACCCCTTTTACAATGAAAAACTGAGGTCCAGATAAATTATTCAATTTGCCTAAGTTCCTTCAGCAGGTAATGGCAGAGCGGAAATTAAAACCGAGGTCCTCTGACTCCCAGCCTCATGTTCTTTCCAATAGGGCAGACTTTCTCCATGGCACAACAGGAATTTTCTTAGGGTAACTCTTTTACTGTTTTGGCACTGTAAATTTATAACCCACTAGTCACAATTCATTGGTGAGCCCAGTTTAGTTTAAATGAAGCAAAACTAACAATAAAGGACAAATAATCAATCAAAAGTATTTATTTTTCCATCTACTGTGTTTAGAACACTATACTAAGCATTTGGGAAAGTACAGTAGAATTGGTAGGCATGATTCTTGTCCTCAGTGAGTTTACATTCTAGATGGGCACAACACACAGAGTAATTGCTGTTTATATACATTCTTTTGGACAGGCATATCAGAAATAGATCTAGCTTATTCTTCCAGACTAGATTTGTAGTCTGACAACACCAGTATTAGGTCTACCAATTCTACCCAGAAGTAAAAATTACCATCTAACAAACAAACAAAAAAATTACTTTGCCACCACATTAGCATATCTGCTCCGACAATGGTAATAATTGCAATGAAGAAAAATAAAATTTTTAAAAGATTCAGTAGCACTAAATTCAGGAATGTTAATAACACATGAAATTGATGGTTGATTTTCAGTCAACTCCAACCACGATCTCCCATGAATGTGCATTTTCTGTGGTACTCTTTACCAGGCAGTCATCAAGACATTGCATCTGAACTACTGAAGTTCCCAGGATTACTCTGATGCAATGACTTACAGAACAATTTCTACTTGCAGTAAGTAAGTAAGGGGAAGCAATGTGGCTCAGTGGAAAGAGCCCGGGCTTGGGAGTCGGAGGTCATGGGTTTGAATTCCGACTCTGCCACTTGGCAGCTGTGTGACTGTAGGCAAGTCACTTCACTTCTCTGTGCCTCAGTTCCCTCATCTGTAAAATGGGGATTAAGACTGTGAGCCTCATGTGGGACAACCTGATTACCCTGTGTCTACCCCAGCTCTTAGAACAGTGCTCTGCACATAGTAAGCACTTTAACAAATACCAACATTGTTACTATTATTATTATCATTAAAACAGTTGCTGCACCCACAGTACCTTGAAACTCAAAGAAAAATGAAGTTTACCAGCATCAAGACATATCAATTAAATTAAGGAGTGTAGGCAACAGGTGGGTGGAATGCAAAAAAAGGAAGAGTTCCAAATTTATGTGGGGTTATGAAACTAAAAACTTTTGCATATCATCAAATATGTTAAGTGGTCCCTTAGATGGAACTCTGGCAACTATGAAGATGGTTCCAGTCTCATCACAGATAAGAAAGGAGTCCTAAAGAGATGGTAACAAAGTACCTATTGATATTCCTAATGAGGACTTGCAAAACCGTCCAATGTGCGCAAGCATGGCACTCCTCTAGGTACTGAAGTTGAAACCAAAGCAGAGGGAGACATGAAAAATGGCAAGCACTCTGATAGAGAGGAACAAAGGGTACACCTGACAATGATTTAAAATATGGGACAATGAGGAAATGCCACAGGATGTAGAAGATAGCATCTTTCAAGAAGAAAGTTGTAGTGGCGATTATCAGCACTTATTATTTTTCTCTCCATTACTGGACAGATCCTAGCTAGAATACTTCTGGATTAAATATTGAAGACTATTGTCCAACCAGAAACAAGATGTGACTTCAGATCACACCAGGAAATAGTAGACATAATCACAGCATATCATTTAGAGGAAAAGTACAGGGAGCAGTGTAAAAGTGTCTATAAGGTTATCAAAGACACTTAACAATCATTAGATCTGGATTCAGGAAATTGCCCTGAAAAGTTTATTAAGATTCTGACTCAACTTCATGAAAGCATGGCCATCATGTCAGAGTTGATGAGTGCCTGCCTGCCTATATTGACAGCACAGAGCTAAATACCATAACATAATTGGTGTTTCCTAGAGACCACACTGACCGATGACTTAATGGAAGGAAAGGAAGTAGAAAATTGATTCCAGAAAACCATCATGTCCTTTTAAGCTCCTAAAGAGCAAGAATTATTCTACTAATTCCATCTGTACTTTCCCAAGTGCTTAGTACAGTGCCTGCACAGAATACCTACTAAATAAATTGAGCTCAATAAATTGATTAATTGATTGAAGACCATCAGAGTATGGCCACTATGTGGGGATGGGTTCCAGGCCAAGTTTATAGGTGGACAGAGTTGTAGTCTGTCCTAGCTTCTTTAAAGTTGTGAATTCTGGATTCCCCATATACGCTACATTACATCTGATTCCTTGAGTAGTTCCATGAGGCTCACTTACTTGTGTCCTACTCGCCCTCTATATAGATTGTTAGCTTTATTCATTCACTCAATCATATTTGCTGAGCACTTACTGTGGACAGAACACTATACTAAGCATCTTTATGTGGGCAGATAATATGTCTACTGACTCCATTGTATTGTAGTCTCCCAAGATCTTAGAATAGTGCGCTGCACACTATAAGCACTCAATATATACCATTGATTGATTGATCACATGGCAGGACAGGATCACAAACAAATCCAAAAATTAGGTCTCTTTCATAGTGATACAATGCTTATTGCACTGTAAGTTGTAGGATTTGGGAGGAAAGTGGATAATCATGGACTACCCAAACAACTAAGGGATAGTGAGCTGAAACTGGGAAACTGAAAGCAAGGGGATTGAGGAATGAATTGAAGAATACAGGAAAACAAACATCAGACAACACTGCATTCCAGCTGAATGAGTGAGTTGCTACATATAGAATCAGTTGTAGCACATAGACCAGCGTAATGCACTACAAATCAAAAGAGTGGTGGGTCATTTTGGAGCAGGGGATTTATAGGAATCATGGAATAGGAATATTAGTATCAGTGCAAGGTGCTGCAAGAAATAAACACCACAGCACAGCGTGCTTGCAACAAACCATAAGTGGCATGCTCATGAATGACCCACTGTATAAAAAGCCCTTACTAACCAATTTAATCACTGTTTCCTCGAATGTATTAAAATTAGTGGTTTCTTTCTTCACATTTACAAAATGACAGGTGGTAATTAGCTATTATGTGTAGCTAGCAAACAATTAAGTATCTTCTGTATACCAATATATTGTATGTTACATTTTTGTAAATAAGGAATAGGAGGTTTGTGCTAAGAAGAACACTCCTGCTTCTCTTGCTTTCTTTATAACCCTCTTCAATATTCATATTTCTATGCATGTATTGCTGAACAGTTTGCAAGTTTAAAAATTAAATCAAAATACATATGGAAACAACTTTCTGAAAGTTTGAGAATATTCTGAGGTACTGAAGAAAACATTTACATATAGCACATCTATTTTACATTTACTTTTCTTTTATAGCTTTCTTTTAATAATTTCTATTTAATTTTCATATATGTTAACATAGATTATCACAGTATCATTTATAAAATAAAGTAACAAAGAAACCAGTAAAGCTAAACATGTACAATTTAACCATTCATTTACTTTTTAATTCTTGAAAAAAATATAAAATGTACATATTTGGTCTAGGCAATTAAGAATCTTTCATAACCTTACGCAGGTACAGAAATCTAATTTGAATGCACCAGCTTTCATTCCTGTATTTGTTCTAACTTCAAGTAGCAACACAGTTTTAATTTTGAGGTTTTAAGTTGTGCAGTTAAAATTTAATAATGTTGGTATTTGTTAAGCGCTTACTATGTGCCGAGCACTGTTCTAAGCGCTGGGGTAGACACAGGGGAATCGGGTTGTCCCACGTGGGGCTCACAGTCTTCATCCCCATTTTACAGATGAGGTAACTGAGGCACCGAGAAGTTAAGTGACTTGCCCACAGTCACACAGCTGACAAGTGGCGGAGCCGGGATTTGAACCCATGACCTCTGACTCCAAAGCCCGGGCTCTTTCCACTGAGCCACACTGCTTCTCATTATTTACCCTTCCTATTGAGAAGGCTGAGTGATAGTTTTTTTTTAATTTACTTTAGACAGTTTAGACAAATCATATTTGGAAGAACATAAAGATTCAAGAAACATTTCCTGATTCTGAGAAGGTCAAAATGTCTTACTCACATTTGTTGAAAGTTTTACCTTGAATAACAAATGATTGTTTCTACTGTATTGACTAAACTAAACTGAATATAGAAAAGTAGGACGTGGAATTATTTCAGATCAGCTCTACTGAAACCTGTGACCAATTGACTTTGGAGAGATCAGGCATTGGTGCTTTGAATGAGATAGTTCTTCATTTTTGTATGTTTCCCTGTGCCTTCCTGTTCAGTGTTCTCACAGTAGCTGCAGTCTGGCCTAATAGAAAGACCGCTGGCCTTGGAGATAGGAGACTTGGGTTATAATCCTGGCTCTAACACTTTCCTGAAGTGTGACTTTGTTCTAGTCACTTACCCTTCTGGGCGTCAGTTTCCTTATATTAAAAATGGGGTTAATACTTACTCTATTTCTCTAATAAACTGAAAGCCTAATGAGTGACATGGACCCATGTCTACTCTTATTATTCTGAATATACCCTGACTCATATTCATAAGTTAGTGAGTGCTGAACAAATACTAACAAATATTATGAAAGATCCTCAATAAATGCTGTTGAATGAATGAATTAATCTTTTAATGGTTAATGGATTAGTCAGTGAAGAATACAGAAGATCAAAACCCCATGTTTCCTTTAATGTAATACTTATTGTACTCCTTGTATTATATTATTTACTTTAAATATCATGAAAATAGCTATAGATGTATAAAAAAAAATTCCTTGGCTAGAAGAATGTTGAGACTAAGAGAAATGAAATATTTAAAAAGGCTTTTTGGAAGAAATTAGAAGTCTTTTTAGAAATTTAGGCATTTTGACTATTTACATATATATTTACAAATATGTATATATATATATAAATATATATATATATATATATTTGAAGATGAAGTCGCACTCAGTAGGAAGAAGAGGAAACCAGAAAAACTCTTTGGTGCCCTGTCCTGAGGAAAGAATAATTAATGCCATATATGATACTACTGGGAGCTGAGCCAATCAAATGTAAGTATTGGGAAGGAAGTTGTTGGGGCAGGAGTCGTCCCTTGATCATCTTGGAGTAGAGGATTTGTTAGCCGTATTCCTGGAAGAGCCAGAAATGAGGGGACCTTATCCTGGGATGACCATAGGCCACAAGGAAGGTTCAGCGATAATCCAGGTGAGGGTTAGGATAGTCTGAAGATTTGAGTTCCACAGTGGCTACGATTCCAGAGGGGCAGAAGGGATCAGAGAACTAAGAGCTCTGGATGATTACTGTGACATATACGACAGGGTCCTGGGTGGGGGGAGGTGTAGGAGGAGTATTAGAAGTAAGAGAAATAGGTGGTTTGAACTGGAATTGTATTTTTATTCAATAAACTATTAAATGTTACCGAGATCTCATATCTTGGCATCTGTCTGTGGTAGGGTTGGAGAGGTTCCTGAAGTCGGGAAGACATGTAGACCTGGGAAGCTGTGGGTGGGAGGTGCTGGTAGACTAGTCCCAAATACCCCCTTGCCCTTGAGGATACTTCTGAGCTTCAGAAAAGGGGTGGTAGCATTGATAGCATTTGGGATGTTATGCCAAACACACCCTTTTTAATGTCTAGTGATTGGCTTCTCCTAGTTTGATAAAAATTAAAAATAATTGTGGTGTTTAAGTGGTTACCCTATACCAGACACCCTACCACAGTATTTTGTAAACACAAAATAATCATTTTGGACACAGTCCCTGTACCCAATGGGGATCTCAGTCTTAATCCCTATTTTACAGATGAGGAGACTGAGGACAGAGAAGTTAAGTAACTTGCCCAAGATTACACAGCAGAAAAGCGGCAGAGCTCTGACTTCCAGGCCCCTATTCTTTCCACTAAGCCAAACTGCTTCCATTGAATTACTAGGTCTTCCGAATGGGGCAGATTCTTGGGGATGTGGAGGCGGGACTTTCCATGAAGTTTGGGATGAAGGAACCCAGGCTGGCTGTGGGTGCTTGCACTGTTTCCTCAAAACCAAAGCGTTTGGGGTGAACCTGGAGCTGGCTCCTACAGCAAGAAGGACCAGCTTGAGCTAATGCAGTAGTCTTCTTCTGGCCAGTCTATTGCCACTACCCCCGTATGGTGCTCTGCACACAGTAAGCCCCTAATAAATATGACTGACTGAAACCATTACTGAATGGGATTGTGGGAGGGAGCCAGAGATCTCCTGGCCAATTGCAGAAAGCCAACAGCTGCTACTGCTATGTGGGTGAAGGGAGTTGTGTGTGCACGTGGTTTCTACAACTGGAAGAGGGGATAGAGGGACTGCTCCATCAGGGTCTGGGGGGACCTTTCCCCCTCCCCTCAAAGCAGGACAGCAGCACAAACCGAAGCGACTTTGCATCAACTCTTGGAACTGGTTTATTCTACCAGAGGCCTATCTGCTTATCAGTCCAGAGAACAGGAAAGTAAACACCTGCAAGGCGGCTCATGTTTGTCTTTTTTTAATTTAAAAAAACACCAAAAATAAATCTCCTGCACCTGGCAGAGATCCACTGAAAGGAGACCCTAAGACTGAGGAGCACTTTAGGCCACTGTCTGGCTCAGCTGGTAGGCACCAAGCTGACATCTGCTTGCATCGTATTCATTCATTCATTTGCTCAATAATATTCATTCATTCATTCATTCAATAGTATTTATTGAGTGCTTACTATGTGCAGAGCATAGAATGAACAAGTCGGCAACAGATAGAGACAGTCCCTGCCATTTGATGGGCTTGCAGTCTAATCGGGGGAGACAGACAGACAAGAACAATGGCAATAAATAGAGTCAAGGGGAAGAATATCTCGTAAAAACAATGGCAACTAAATAGAATCAAGGCGATGTACATTTCATTAACAAAATTAACAAAATAAATAGGGTAATGAAAATATATACAGTTGAGCAGACGAGTACAGTGCTGAGGGGATGGGAAGGGAGAGGGGGAGGAGCAGAGGGAGATGGGGGGAAAAGAGGGTTAAGCTGTAGAAAGGTGAAGGGGGGGTGGTAGAGGGAGTAGATGTTCTTCCCCTTGACTCTGTTTATTGCCATTGTTCTTGTCTGTCCGTCTCCCCCGATTAGACTGTAAGCCCGTCAAACGGCAGGGACTGTCTCTATATGTTGCCGACTTGTTCATCCCAAGCGCTTAGTACAGTGCTCAGCACATAGTAAGCGCTCAATAAATACTATTGAATGAATGAAAGGGAGAAGGGGAGCTCAGTCTGGGAAGGCCTGTTGGAGGAGGTGAGTTTTAAGTAGGGTTTTGAAGAGGGGAAGAGAATTCGTTTGGCGGATGTGAGGAGGGAGGGCATTCCAGGACCGCGAGAGGGCGTGGCCCAGGGGTTGACGGCGGGATAGGCGAGACCGAGAGACGGTGAGGAGGTGGGCGGCAGAGGAGCGGAGACTGCGGGGTGGGTGGTAGAAAGAGAGAAGGGAGGAGAGGTAGGAAGGGGCAAGGTGACGTAGAGCCTTGAAGCCTAGAGTGAGGAGTTTTTGTTTCAAGCGGAGGTTGATAGGCAACCACTGGAGGTGTTTAAGAAGGGGAGTGACATGCCCAGATCGTTTCTGCAGGAAGATGAGCCGGGCAGCGGAGTGAAGAATAGACTGGAGCGGGGCGAGAGAGGAGGAAGGGAGGTCAGAGAGAAGGCTGACACAGTAGTCTAGCCAGGATATAACGAGAGCCCGTAGCAGTAAGGTAGCCGTTTGGGTGGAGAGGAAAGGGCGGATCTTGGCGATATTGTAAAGGTGAAACCGGCAGGTCTCGGTAACGGATAGGATGTGTGGGGTGAACGAGAGAGACGAGTCAAAGATGACACTGAGGTTGCAGGCCTGAGAGACGGGAAGGATGGTCGTACCATCCACGGTGATAGGGAAGTCTGGGAGAGGACCGGGTTTGGGAGGGAAGATGAGGAGCTCAGTCTTGCTCATGTTGAGTTTTAGGTGGCGGGCCGACATCCAGGTGGAGACGTCCTGGAGGCAGGAGGAGATGCGAGCCTGAAGGGAAAGGAAGAGGACAGGGGCGGAATAGTATTTATTGAGCACTTACTATGTGCAGAGCACTGTACTAAGCGCTTGGAATGTACAATTCAGTAACAGATAGAGACAATCCGTGCCCAATGACGGGCTCACAGTCTAATTGGGCCTGGCAGGGAGAGGTGGTGCCATGTTGAATCATATTTTAACCCATTCACTTTGGGATTAGTAGCATTGGTAGGGTGCCAAGACAAATTCATAAGCTATCCCAACCCCTCTTATTCATATTGCACCCCGTCAGAGATCCATTCACGTTTGTCATATATTCCCACCTTTTCTCTCTTGCCTTATCTCCTTATGGTATTTGGAATTTGTTAAGCATTTACTATGTGCCAAGCACTGTTCTAAGCGCTGAGCACTGTTCCTTTCCTTCATGCCACCCAAGACCAGACTTAGTGAGTTTCTGAGTTTGATAGGAGAAGCAGCGTGGCTTAGTGGAAATATCACGGGCTTGGGAGTCAGAGGTCATGGGGTCTAATCCTGGGTCCGCCACTTATCAGCTGTGACTTTGGGCAAGTCACTTAACTTTGCTGTGCCTCAGTTACCTCATCTGTAAAATGGGGATTAAGACTGTGAGCCTCATGTTGGACAACCTGATTACCTTGTATCAACCCCAGCGCTTAGAACAGTTCTTTGCACATAGTAAGCACTTAACAAATACCATAATTATTATCAAATTTGTGGTAGAGATTCAGGGCAACCATCAGACCTGGAAAGCAGTGGACAGTCCAAGCTGAGTGCAGGACAAAACCCATATCAAACCCATCCAAATTGCATGTCATCCTATACTTTTTTGGGATTATAACAATGAACTTCAAAAAAGCGACTAATATCCATGAGTAGATCCAGGGGGATTAAAGTACTTTTGCAGTTTCTCTAGCCAGCCTTTCACCTGCTTGTTTTTTCACCTCTGGTCAAGGAGCACTATTCCTCTCAATCGTACCCCATTGGGCAAATTCATTCATTCATTCAATCATATTTATTGAGCGCTTGTGTCCAGAGCACTGTACTAAGTGCTTGGAAAGTACAATTCGGCAACAGATAAAGACAATCCCTTCCCAACAACGGGCTCTCAGTCTAGAAGGGGGAGACAGACAACAAAACAAAACAAGTAGACAGGCATCAATAGCATCAAAATAAATAGAATTGTAGATAAATTCACATCATTAATAAAATAAATAGAATAATAAATATGTACAAATATACACAAGTGCTGTGGTAGGGGGAAGGTGGTAGGGCAGAGGAGGGAGTAGGGGCAATGGGGAGGGAATGAGCTGAGGAAAAGAAGGGCTCAGTCTGGGAAGGGTTCCTGGAGGTGGTGAGGTCTCAGTAGGGTTTTCAAGGGGGGAAGAGAGTTAGTTTGCCAGAAGTACATTCCAGGCCAGAGGTAGGATGTGGGCCAGGGGTCGATGGTGGGACAAACGAGAACAAGGCCCAGTGAGGAGGGTAGCGTCAGATGAGCGGACTGTGTGGGCTGGGCTGTAGAAGGAGAGAAGGGAGGTGAGGTAGGAGTGGCAAGAGCATAGAAGCCAATAGTGAGGTGTTTTTGCTTCATGCGAGGGTTGATAGGTAACCACTGGAGACTTTTGAGGAGGGGGGGGATGCTGTGCCCAGAGCTTTTCTGTAGAATGCTTAATTCTGTGGAATTAAGGAAAGGAGAAGCTTGGAATAGCTCCCAAATTTGAGCTGAGATCAGCACCTGAGAAGTGGCCTTGATTAGAAAGAACTTTATTTTTCATTTCTATAACAATGGATGATTTGCCAGCAGTTCTAATCAATCAGTTAATGATATTTATTGAGCAGTTTCTATATGCAGAGCACTGTACTAAGCTCTTGGGCTGGTACAGTCAATCAATCCTATTTATTGAACACAAGCGCTTGGAAGAATACAATATAACAATAAACAGACTCATTTCCTGCCCACAACAAGCTTACAGTCTAGAGACAAGCTGTGAAAAAAACCTGGGTTAAGAAAACAGAGGACTTGGATTCTCATCTTAACTCTGCTACTTGCCTCTTGTAAGACTTTGGGCAAGTCACTTTAACTTCTCTGGCCTCATTTCCCTCAACTGTAAAATGGGGATGAAATGCCAATTGTCTGCCTTATCTCTACTGTGAGCCCCATGAGGGACAGGGACCATATCTGCCTAATAATCCTGTATCTACTTCAGTGCTTAGAACAGTACTTGACATGCAGTAGACCCTTAACAAATGCTATTATCATTATTATTATTATTACAATAAAGCTGTGCCCTATATAGGAACTTACCTTCAGTTCTCTCCTTCTCACAGCAGCTTGGCTTAATGCACAGGCTTGGGAGTCAGAGGACGTGGGTTCTAATCCCTGCCCCTCCACTTGCCTGCTGTGTGACTTTAGGTCAGCCACTTAACTTCTCTGTGCCTCAGTTACCTCATCTGTAATATAGGGATTAAGACGGGAGCCCCACGTGGGACAACCTGATTACCTTGTATTTACCCCAGTGCTTAAAACAGTGCTTGGCATATAGTAAGTGCTTAACAAACATCATAATTATTTTTATTATTATTATTAACTGAGAATATTAGAATTAACTGAGTATATTATATTATCTGTAATTTACTAAGAAGATGATGATGTTTTGATTTGAAAGTTTGTATTATTTTTAAGTACTGGACTTATAACAAATGCAGTACATATTACTTTCTTTTGGGTTGGAAAAGATAGTTGTGTGTGCAAATGTAGTTCCTAAAATTCACGTTATTTATTAGCTTTAGTTCCAGGCACTGTTTTCATTTTCCTCTAATTTCACAATTGTCCTGAAAGTTCTGTTCTGACACAGTTACCATATTTCCAGTTGCTATATGATGACTTGATCCAGCTGTCCACCACTATGCCCCACAACTTGAGATTTTGGTTCACTGGCTCTTTAAAACATTCTATTTACCATTAATAATAATAATAATAATGTTGGTATTTGTTAAGCGCTTACTATGTGCCGAGCACTGTTCTAAGCGCTGGGGTAAACACAGGGGAATCAGGTTGTCCCACGTGGGGCTCACAGTCTTAATCCCCATTTTACAGATGAGGGAACTGAGGCACAGAGAAGTTAAGTGACTTGCCCACAGTCACACAGCCGACAAGTGGCAGAGCTGGGATTCGAACTCACGAGCCCTGACTTCAAAGCCCGTGCTCTTTCCACTGAGCCACGCTGATATCATCTCATTACCTTGGGTATCCTGATGGACCTCATTTTCCCCACTTTTTCTACTCAGTTAAGATGGATATTTTTCCCACATTTTCTTCTCAGTTAAGATGGATAATGAGAAACATCGCCTTGGCTGGTGAAATGAGTATGATGCTTAGGATTCTATGTCATTCTTCACCTTTTTTGGCCATTTGATGTTAAGTAAGCCACAGGGGTAGACTTGGATAGAACAGTTCTAATTATTCAAATGTAGCCCCTGAGTGACTAGGTTGAAATAGCACTCCCCTAAAGAAGATTAGACTGTTATTGATCTAAAAGTTTTTAATTTGATTTAAATTGTAATGGTATGCTGGTATCACACTCTTTCAACCTTCCATAGAACATATTAGCTTTCATGATTTGTTTTTTATTCTTTGTCTATCTGATGTATCACTGGGAAGTGTCCTGCCTAAGTAGCAAAATTTAGTGACAGCATCAATCCCATCTCAGTGGTAGAATTCTTTGACTATAACACGTTTGCCAAAATAGGGTAGAACATACTTTTGTTCTTCATATTACTCTTAGGCCATAATCATCTGTATGCTTTAATTGAAGTGTGTTTGAGGTTAATTCTCAAGCAGATTAAAACAAATTCCACATTCACATTAAAGATTAAAGTTATTTAACACTTACCAAAGTTTTCATGTATGTACAAATCCATATAAAAGTTAACTATCATATTTGTAAAGTTTTTTTACATTAAACTGTTAAATAGGACAGGTAGTTTTAATTTAAAAAGTTGCCAAATCTTTACCAAATGGGATGTTTAGAACAAGATCTAAAACCAATCCAACTATATTTTAAATTTTAATATCAGCTTTTAAAACAATTATTTCATATTCAGTATATTTTAAAAATTCAAAATTGAATTTATTTTGTTAGTGTTTGGAAGATATTTTGACTTTGGTAGAGTTTTAATCATATAGAATTCTTTCAGGTGAGGTGCATGTACTTTGACAATTTTTCTGTCAAGGGTTATGCTTATATGCATCTTTCCATATATCTCACAATCAAATTTTTCATTTTTTAGTTACCTTCTAGGAAGCTGCTTGAGGAACATATTTTTGTCTTTTGTCTTATGGATAAATGATGCTTCCTTAGCTTTACACATTAAAAATACAGTTATATATTATTTTGTAATTTTATTTTGGATCAAATTCTTTGGTTATAAAGTCTTTCTCAGTAAGTATCCAATCTTTCAAGCCATATTTTCAACTGATCATATGAGAATCACCTCTTAGGCCAAATTATGGTACCATTAAAATGTTTAATATATATTACACATAACCTGATAGCATTTATATATTTAGTGCCTAAATTGATCTTAGTTTTCCTGATCCACAAATACTAGAAACCTCTTCAATTTTGTTATGAACCTGTATTCTTCCAGGGATTGACATCTGAAAGGTTTGCACAAATGTAAAAAGAACATCTTTTTTTTTTTTTGTCCTCCCCAGGCTGTAAAATTTATACAAAATGTGTTTTCTTCTACAGTTGTCACATTATTTTTGCTGGCTAGTCTTAAACATTTTGGGAAAGGCCCTTCTCTTTAAATAATTGTGTCAAAATAAATAAAATTGAATCATGATGATCCAAGTAATTACTTATTATGAAGAGGGGAGAGAATTAGGATTTGAATGCATGAATAAATCAAGTTGGCTGCTGCACATAGCTCAGAAGGTGTTTGAATATTTTTAAAGAACTTTAATTTTCTCACAAATTTGTAGGCTGGATTTCAATCCATCCTGAAATAAGTAAAATAAAGGGTTGTGAATATTTGCTAAAAAGCAGACAATGTGAAAGGATTAAAATGCTTTAATCAGACAGAAAAAAAAGACTTTGGCCACTTGATTAGGGCTGATTTCCACCATCTGCTTATACTTACTGAGGATCTAGCCCTGACTGAACACTAATTTGTGCACTTCCTAGAAATTGAAATCTCTCAGCAAGCAAATTAACAAGAGCAGGGATTCAGCAATAATGGAGCGCCTCGGCTTTTGTTTCCCTCTGACAGATGGACAGGGTGCGCTCAAATTGAATTCAGCTTTAATTGCATTGTGCCATTTAAAATTTTATCTGCTCCACAGATTTTGTTTACAGGTTTCAGGATTCCAAACCTTTGGAAGTTTTTTCAGCACCGTGAGATAAAGAATGTTGAAATTCTATGTGACTGGTGGGTGTGTTCATTACCACTTTTTGCCCTGAAGGGCGGCATCTTAAAAAGGGAAAATAATTCTATTTTAGCACCTTAAATAATGGGGCAATTGGGGATCAGAATTTTAAAGTTTATGTATGTTCTCATATTGGTGGCTCAAAAGAATATGAATTCTACATGCAAGCAGTGAAAATTTGTCAGGTTTCATTTAAAACATCCCCAAACTTTCCAGTTATCAGTTAGCAGCAATAGCTAAGTTCTTCTGAATTCTAGAGATTACTTTTTCTATATCATCATGATATTATAAAATTCCCCTCTGTTCTGCTTGATTGACAGAGGTAGGATAGAACCGACTTACATGAACTATTCTTTTGAGAAAAAGTTATAAAATACTAAATCTTCTTTTGGATCTAGCATTGAAGATCCATTTGTTGCAAAATTGCTTGTCAATCTGCAAGCCCTCCCTCATAAATCTGTAGCTTAAGTTGGTACTAAACTCTGACATTTCTGATGGCAAACAGGAGATGCTGAAAGCTTGAATACACCATCATAAGATTTGATTTGTGCCTCATTTTGGTGAAGATTGATGATTTTAAACTGTTGAGTAAGGTAGGATAAGAACACATATCTTCACATATCTTCTAAGGGTGATATATTTGCTTTAGTTACAGGAAGAGTTGTGAGGGGTAAAGTTGTATAATGCGTAGAATAGAAACCCATATATTGTTAATGAAATAGCTCATCTTAAAAAAAGTTATCTTCAGCTCCTATCATCTTTTCCAACATCTCTGAATTCCTTTATGACATTCCTTTAGGAAATTACCAATGACAAAAAGAAAAAAAGACAAATAGTAGGTTTTTGTTATGTGGGTTTTTGTGCTTGGGGACTGCTGAACTCATTGTGTTTGGCACTGTGGAAAAGCTAATTTTGGGCCATAGGTGTTGGAGCCAATACAATAAAACCACAAAGCTACAGAACAGTCTTTTTCAAGTATAATTTTGATTATTTGTATGCAACAAATAGAAGGATTCAAAAAATAACTATACACATTTCAAACTGTCCCCAAAGTGGATGATTGTTTAAGAATAAATAGAGCAAAAAAAAAAAAAAAGACTACTCAACCTCTATAGAATACTGTGGAAAAATGAATCAAATCGAAGTGGCTGAAATTCACACCAAAGATTTTAAGATGTTGGTTGATAACCAGGATGACTAATCAGGTTTATGAATGATTAGGTTTCTTAAAAAACAAACAAACCCCCAAAAGTAGCTAACTTTGCTCCCATCACTGTGGTTCCTGAATATGTCTAACTCATAATTCTTCAAGTATACTTTAGGAAAAAATATTTTCTCCCATGAAGCTCCACAGGGCAAACATCACACTAAATGCCATCTAGCGTCATTAGTCTTTAGACAGTATCAGCCAAGCAAATAATAGTGGAGGTGTATAGGATCCCACTAATTGATCAGTTAAACAATGTTTTTATTGACCACTTATTGTGTGCATTGTATAGGGAGAGTACAATATAGTAGATTTGGTAGTCATATTCCCTGCCCACAAGGAGCTTACAGTCTAGAGCCAGAGACAGACATTAAAGTAAATTAAGAAAACGCGCATAAGTGCTCTAGGGCGGAGGGTGAGTAAAGGGTAATAAAAATAATAATTATGTTGGTATTTGTTAAGCACTTACTAGGTGCCGAGCACTGTTCTAAGCTCTTGGGGAGATACAGGGTAATCAGGTTATCCCACGTGGGCTCACACACTTTTAATCCCCCTTTTACAGATAAGGGAACTGAGGCACAGAGAAGTTAAGTGACTTGCCCACAGTCACACAGCTGACAAGTGGCAGAGCCGGGAGTCGAACTCATGACCTCTGACTTTGAAGCCCAGGCTCTTTCCACTGAGCCACGCTGCTTCTCCAAAGGGTACAAAGGGTACAAATTCAAGTGCAAGAGCAATGCAGAAGGGACTGAGAGAAGAGAAAATGAGGGTTTAGTAGGGGAAGGCATCTAGGACGAGATGTGATTTTAATTAGGTCTGTCTGTTCCAGTCCAGGGGGGATTGGCACTGAGGTAGATGAAACTGCAGTACAGTGAGTAGGTTGGCATTAGAGGAGTAAAGTGAGATAAGAGGGGGGCGGATTGATTGAATGCTTTCAAGCCAAGTAAGGAGTACTGTTAGATACGGAAAGTATGAGTAGTAAGGAGTTTCTATTAGATGTGGAGGTGGATCGGCAAAATGGATGGAGTGAAATGTGGGATTGAAAGTTTATTTAGCAAAATATTAGCAAACTGAGTGAAGTATTCACTGGAGTGGGGGAGGTCTAGGAAGCAGGGAGGTCAGCAAGGAGGCTGATGAAGTAGTCAAAGTGGGATAGGATATGTGCTTGGAGCAACAGGGTAGCAGTTTGGATAGAGAGGAGTGGATTTTAGTGATGTTGTGAAGATAGAACCGTTTGGATTTTGTGACAGATTGAATATGTGGGTTGAGTGAGAAAGATGACTCGAGGATAATGCCAAGGGCACAGGGTTCTGAGATGGAGAAAATGGTGGTGTTATTTACAGTGATGGGAAAATCAGGTGAAGACCCAAGTGTGGGTCAGAATGCTGACACTGCATCAGGGAGACTCTTAAAAGCATTTCAAGTTCTCCCAACTCATTCTTTTTTACTTATGGTATTATACCCCTTCAGTGAACCTCTCCCGTCCTCCTGTCCTTTTAGGCTGCAGCAATTTCGGGTGGTTTCAAAGAAGTCTATAAATTTCCAGTAAGATAGTGGCAGTGACAGGAAGAGTCAGGGTAGCCAGAAACTCATGAAACAGTAGCTAATTGGGTTAAAAGTCTCTGCATATGGACTCTACACCAAAACCAATGGTTTATTAGGTTATAGCTTTCTGGGCTATAACTTTCTGGGTTTCATAAGCCAGACTAGTCAATCCTACCTCCATAAGGAGGTTCAGCCCAGTGATAGGTTTCTATCTGGACAATGCACAAGTCAGAACAGTGGTGAAATCGATATGTTGTGATGAAGAAAATATATCATTTAAAATGTGGATCCAGTTTTTTGACATGCATATCTAGTCAGTTTTATTAAAATCAATAGAGAATGTGCTTGGTTTTTTCCTCTTTCTAACTAGTTAAAAGTACGTATTTTGAAGAAGTCCTGTTGGATTTTTTTTTTTACTTTTTCTCCTGGTTTATTGCTAAAATATAAATTATCTTGGCTTATATTACTTTATTAGTTAAATTTGATTTCTAGATTCCTATTTTTTCATAAAATTTCAGTTTAAAGAGAAAATATAACTACTAAATCCATCATGATTTAAAGGGTAGAGTTTTCTTGTTAACACGTCTTAGTCAACCCGAATGGCAACATTTAATTGTGCTTAATAAAAAAAAAAGTCACTTTGGTTTGCGCTTAGGACATAAAAAAAAGATTAATTTTCTTTGGGGGAAATATATCTTTAGCTTAATTTATATGATTGGGCATCAGAGTATTTTTTTTGTACAGTGAAACTACTTTCAAGTATCAGTATAGAAATGAGCAGGATCATCATCTATTTATATCATCTTCTGAAAATGCCCTAAACATAGTTTTAGAAGCTTCCTTTTATGACATTTAAAAACCATGAATCACAACGCTGAAAGACTAGGTCACTCATAGCTAATTAGGATTTCAGTCACTGAGTTGCCAATCAGAGTTCTAAATGTATCTCTTGTTCTGTTTGTGCAAGCAGGCAACTAGTAGGCTCAACACAGTAGTCGATAGCTGGTATGCGATATCCGTTTCTCGGTTTAGAGCCTCGTACAATAATGTCATTGCCCCATGTGGCAAATGGCGTAAGCTATTGTAAAACTGTTTGTCTATGTGATTAAGACATTGCTGCAGTGTGCAGCACCAGCCAATTACTTTTTTAATTTAATTATAGCAGAAAAAAAGAGAATAGTATAATAGAAATTCTTGTCATAGGGAATATGTAAAATGTAAATTGAAGAGCCATGAAAATTTCATGCATTGGCAGGCTGATTTCTTATTTTCAACTTGTTATAAAGCTTGAACATCTTTAGTGCAATAAAGTAAGACAGAGCAGCTTTTAGTAATGCATCTAAAATGCATTCCCCATCAAAATAATTATAGACATACATTTGTGATCCACTTTGCTGTATATGAATGTAAAAATAAACACTTCAGGGCTCCTATCAGTTTTTACTTTAGCCAGAGTAAATAAAGCTGAATCTTCAACTTTCAAATTAAAACTGATAACCTTGGGCGATCAGGGCTTTTATAAAAGGGGGGGGAACCTTAGCTTGCCTCAGAACAGGTTGTATCTCTGGGATGCTTTTGGGACTAAAGAGATCAATTAAGTGTGTATAAACAAACAGTTGGAAAAAAGCTACTAAAACAACAGAGGAGAAAGCTCTCTATTGGGCTCCAGGGGCCTGGGGGAGTGAAGTTTCATTAACTGGATCTGAAGTCCTATGGCCTTCTATAAACAGGCATTAATTAAAGAATGTAAAAAATAAAGTTTCAGACCTTGCAATATGTTAATGATCATATGATTCAGGGCCTGGGAAGGAGAGGAGCAGCAGAGGTCATAAAATAAGCATGAAGCATTTAATATGAGTGCTTGGCAGGGATTTCTGCAAATTAGTTGGTTATTTGCTGGTCCAAAGCAAATTAAGGTGATTTTGCTTCACTTGCTAATTTTTTATGTGCATGCTTGGCAAAATGTTTTTCACAAATGGATGAAGGTTATTGTTAATGGCATAATGAGAAATATTAACATATTTAAATAAACCCCAAAATTCTGACATCCAGTACAAGCAGACACTGTTATGTGACAGAGATGTTGAATTATGTTTAATTCTATTGTATCCAGAAGATTATTTTAAATGAAATTCCTGAAAACTGCTCTGATCATAATATTCTGTATTATACTTGCACTGAACTGGAATAAGCCTCTAAATGACTTTAGGTTCTTTCTCAAAACAAGCTCTTTTAAAAAAGTAAATTAAATGAAGAAAATGTGTGTGTAGGTATATATATGTATTCATGATCTTTAAAATCAACTCCTGTACATTCAATTTTTTTTTTGTAGCAAAAAAAACATTAATCTCTTTTCAGAGGAGGATTGATCATAGTGAGCTGTAAGTTGAGTTATAAACTCTATCTGAAAATATGAGCTGTAAGTTGAGTTATAAACTCTATCTGAAAATATGAGTTGAAGGTGAATGCCCATTTTTGTAACTCTTATTTTAAATTGATTGGACTCTACCTTCATTACTTCACTTAAAGCCTGTATAAAACTATTTGATTTTCTTATAACAGACATGTGTCCCACATGGCAATTTCACTGACAATCAGAGAAAATGATTTCTTTACCATATTACTTTGAGAAGGGTTCACAATTGACTTTAAGACTGAAACCAAAGAGAATCATCAACAGTGGTTCTGTGTTGACCTAAGAAAGGTGCTGTTATCAAAAATTACCTCATGGGGCTCAATCCTGGAACCATTTCTAGTCGATACCTTTACTGATGAATGAGATAATTGACAGCAGATACCCAGATTTGCAGACAACTCTACTTGTCTGGGGTTGGGATTGCTACATTTAGAAGAGAGGAACCAAATACAAAGAAAACACAGTTTGAAAAAAAGGTCTTACAAAGCATGGTGAAATAAATGCTATATCATTGATCATAAGGTGGCGGTACCCTTAAGGGCAAAATCAAATAGCACAAATAGTGGAAGAAGAAAGACTAGAGAAGCACAAGAATAGAAGAAAAAAACTGAGGTTGATCAGAAGTTGAATGGGAGTCCACATTGTGTCATCATTAAAGCAATTCAAAATGATAATTCAATGTGTTAACAGTGCACAGGCAAGAACAGAACACGACAACTTTCCCTGACAGCCTGTACTGGTCACACCCTTTATAAACTACTTGATCTATCACCAGATTTTTAAAAGGGGACAGAAAACCAGTAGTGGTTGTAGAAAAGTGAGGAAAAAATGATGAGTAACTATCTGGCTGGAAAATAGACCTTAAATGAAAGGCTTGTTTCAGCTAGAGAAGAAAAGGTTAAAGGAGTAACTTAAGTATTGTGTTTAAGAATATGAAGAATTTGTACTGAAGGATATGACCAAATGAAAGTAAATAGGCTTAAGTAAAGTTGGAGATATTTTTGTTGAACTAACAAACTTCTTGACTCTCAGGCTATAAAATATCATTTTAGAATGGGCTACCAAGGGAATAATAATTATGGTATTTGTTAAGCATTTACTCTGTTCCTGGCACTGTACTTAGCACTGGGATGGACACAAACAAATCAGGTTAGACATAGTCTCCATCCCTTATAGGGCTCACAGTCTTATTTCCCATTTTACAGATGAGGTAATTAAGGCACAGAGAAGTGAAGTGACTTGCCTAAGGTCACACAGCAGACAATTGGCAAAGCTGGGATTAAAACCCATGACCTTCTGACTCCTAGGCCCATGCTCTATCTTCTATATCATGCTGCTTCTCTAAACTGTGCAATATTCATTCTTGAAGTTTTGTAGTATTAATTCTATCTTCTACCTATCATCTATCTATATCTATATCTATTTCTATCTATCTATCTATATCTATCTACGTATCCACACATACAATCATGATGGCTAATCTTCATCTTCACCATGGAGCCAGGAGATAGGGCCAGCTGACCTCTTAAGAAAACTTCATTTTATGATGTCATGTTTCTGTGATTTTTATGTTTGTATCATGATTTCAGAAAGAGAAAAGAAGTGACTCTGACTTAAGAAAGTACAGGGAAGATGAAATTAATGTGTTCAGTCCCTTAATTATCAAGAAGTTACACAGAGTTGTTTGGCAAGAGTCTTTTATTGAGGGGATCATTGGAGTAGGAAGCTGCTATTGGCATTGTTCTGTTACAGCAATTTTAGACGGACAAATTGCAGTTGAGAAAATTTCATGACTCGGTAAAATGAGCAATGATGACATCTGTGGATGCGGGTCTGTTCATATCTTTGCAGAGCCTTTAGGGAAATAAATATCTCGGAACATTCGGTGAAGTGAAGCTCACTCAATAAATCAACCTGACACAATAACACTTCTGGCACATGAGCCCCACTTCTCTTCAGCACCACCTTCCCCTCTGTGTTCCTGTGCTACCAAATGGTGTCTCCCCACAGGCCTCTAAATCAAATCAGAGCTCGCAAATACAGTGAGAATTTATTGGGAATTGGTTTTGTTCGGCAAAAACATTACTTATTAGATGAAGTGAAATGTTAATACATTTTGACCCTTTAAGTTCTGAGCAAGTTCAGACAACTTGCTTAATAGAGAAGTAAGGAAGTTATGAGTCATATAAATATTTAAATTAATTTCCTCAACAAAACCTTAACCTTGGGAGCTTGAACTTGTAAAGAGGTGCCAGTTTTACAAGAATAAATTAGTCAAAAATGCCCTAATTTATTTATATCTTCAATGACAATTTGCTAATTTTTCAAAAGAGTGGAATGCTTTATAAACTTTGGATTACAAGGGAGTTTGTGTATGTCTTTAAAAAGCATTACAAAATAACCCTTAATGGATTCCTTACATTACATGTAGACTGTAAATCCCCCTCTAAACTGTAAGCTCCTTATGGTTTGGGAACATGTCTGCTAATTCTGTTGTATTGAACTCTGCCACGCATTTAGTACAGTGCTCTGCACAGAGTTAACCACTCAATAAATGCCACTGATTGATTACTGTGGCACTCTATGGAATGATTTAGAAAGTTGGAGCATATTCATGGCACTCACTATAAGAAGTAGCAAACTTGGAAGAGTACTTTTAGAATATAAAACAGTAAGAGAAGGGAACCCCCCTCCCACCAATCTGGTTATCTTATTAATTAGTACCATAAAGGACAGATATTTTAGTTTTTGATGAGAAAATATAATATTAATTTTATTTCATCACCCAGGAGAAGCATAGGGATAGCTGAGTAAATTACTATATGTTGTATTTCAACATAATTTTTCATTCAGATAGCCACCTATTAATCACTTATTTTACTACAATTTCCTTTTAAAAATAGAATAGTGATTCTCAAGAAGATCAATATAATCTGCCAACTAGGCTCATTAACATGTAATTTTGGAGGGGTTTTTTTTTGGTTCTACTTGGGGAAAAAATATTTCTTCTAAAAGGCAAAGTTGCAAAGTGTTTTTCCAAATATTGCTATATTTAAATTTCCTGTTTCTATATAAAGAAAATGAAACACCAGAAAGTTATCCTTCTTCTCCAATATAGGTGAACACATTTTGGACAGTGAGAAGAAGTGTGAAAGGATAAAAGAAAATTCTCCTCCATTCTTAGGCCAAGTCACCACTGAGTTAGAAAGGTGTCATCTCTTCTGTCCTATAAGGAAAAATGATCCCTTTTCAGGATCTAGAACAATTAAATTACCCTGATATAGTCCTTGCTACATGCCTCAAAAGGCTGGAGGACATTGGCTAATACAAGTCCTAATCACATTTCAATCTAGAAATGGAATGCAGACATTTATAATGAGAATGACAGATGTTGATTGGCACAAGGTAACCTAACTGAATTGTCTATTTTACAAAAATCGTACATAATTATCTACAAAAACCTGAGAGTGGTCAAACTAGTCAATTAATCAATGTTATTTATTGAACACTTACTGTGTCCAGAACTCTCTGCAAGTGCAAGAGGGAAATCAATCAATCAATCAATCAGTGGTATTTATTGAGTACTGTACTAAGTGTTTGGGAGCGTGCAATTCAACAGTATTGGTAGACATGTTCCCTACCACATTGTATAATAACTGCCCTCAAGGATTTTACCTTCTAGTATGGTGGAGATACAGGCACTCTAAAAATGATTGCAACTTAGGGAAGTAGCAAAGTATAAGGTTGTATTCATAAATTCTGTAATGCCATGACTGGGGTGAGAATCAAAGTGCTTAGGTTATACGATTTTAAGTGTGTATGTGATGAAGAAGGGAGGAAGAATAGGTTGGGGAGATGATAGGATAGTCCAGGAAGGCTTCCGAGAGGATATGTGATTTTAAAAAAAGACTTTTAATATGGGGAAAGTGGTGTTGGATGTAAAAGGGGAGAGGAAGTTCGATGGAAAAGAGAGGGCATGAGCAAGGTTCAATAGAGGGGGAGGGAGGCAGAAGTAAAGTAAATTGGTATTGTAGTAGCAAAGTGTGTGGGCTGGGTTGTGCTGGAAAAAGAGTAAGGTTAGGTAGGAGGGAATGAACTGATTAACTTAAGTCTGATGGTGAGGAATTTCATATGCTCCTATAAGAAAATATTGGATGGCTGCTATTGTTTATGCTGCAGGTTTACAACTGGTAAATTTTTCCTCATTCAAAATTATGGTAACTTTTTGTTATTACCTAATTAATCATGCTTCTTTTAATTAAGTTGAAAATGTAACATTTCCTGATGTTCACCTGCTATGTAAGTCACTTAGAGCAGTTACACCTTGGGGGAAGTGAAGAGTCTGTTGAAATGATAGCAACCTGTAAATCACCTAACTGAAATGTGCTATGGCATTTAAAGAAGCTAAGAAGTTTACGGGTTCAACAAACCTATACTAGTCACAATGGTTGTAATTCACGTATTTAAATCACTTCTGTAATCACAAGAAGCTTCCTAAAATATCTGTTCATTGAAAAGTGATTAGATATGTTGAACAGTTTTAAAGGATGAAGTCTTATGTACGTAGGATTCAAGAGATCAAAATTTGACTTATTTTTCTCCATCTCCATACCTGAACTTGTATCCAGGTTCTAATCCCAGTTCTCACAATTGCCTTCTGTTACTTAATTTCCCTTTGCATCAGTTCCAAAATCTGTAATATGGGGATAAAATACGCATTCTGTCTCCTCTTACACTATGATCCATATGCGAGACAGGGACTTCGTTTGACCTAATTGACCTGGATCTAATGCAGTGCTTAAAACAGTGTTTGACACATAGTAAGTGCTTAATAAAATCCATTATAAAAAAAGGAGCTTACAGAGAGAAATCACAGATAGTTTAATGAATGGTACAGGCCTGTGAGACTGGGAACTTGGTTGTGCTGACAACAATGACAGTGAAGGGGAGGAGAGGGTTTGTGAAGGAGTTCAGTTTAGAATGTAATATAAACAATATTACTATAAACATATAGTTAATGTAATTGGCTGCAATATCTACATTGGTGTGATTGAGTGGGTGAAATGACCAGTGGAAGACTACACACCCTGCTGTCATTATTTGAACTTTAGGATAGATTCTTCCTTTATTAATGGGTTTATCCCACACAGGACAGCTTGTCTGTTTTTCAGCCTGCCTCTTGTCCATGCTTACTCTTTGCCAAACACTTTACTCAGCTCTGAGATTAATTGATACAACATATGCCGACTGGACAGAGTGTCGGAGCATATGTATTCTATCCCTATTTTACACATGAGATAACTGATATGCAGGGAAGTTGAGTGACAGCAGGCAGTTGTGGGAGCTAAGATTAGAACTCGGAACCTCTAACATCCAGACTTGTGCTCTTTCCACTATCAATCAGACAGTTGTTACTTATTGAGCACTTACTGTTTGCAGAGCATGATACTAAGCACTTAACCACACTGCTTCTCCAAAGAGAGCAAACTACTCCTAATTGTTGCCCACTAAGCTGGTCTTTTCCACCAGTGGTTTCCCTCCTCTGGCATTTTGCATTTGCCTAAGACTGTTCTTCACTGTGTCTTGTGTATTATTAATCTGTCTTCCTAACTTGTGCGTTTCCCCTTTCAGTTTCTACACATAAGAAATGCTCTCAGACATAGTCTTTGAACCCCTTATTTTGTCACTAGAAAGCTAAAAGATTCAATTGGATTTATCCTCCTAAGATCAGTACTAAATCGGAAAATAACTGCTCTTCATTCTAAACCATGTTAATTTTGCACTGTAGATATGGAGAGTGTTGTATTCACCTTTTATTCTGGTGACTTGACTGACTTCCAAAATCACATTCTTGTTGTCCAGTCCTGAAATTTGCCTTTTTGGTATTGGTGCTGGTAAAAATGCTCTAGACACTGACTATATCTTCTTTAGTTTGGTCGAGGTCACATGGTCCATACAGGTAGTTAGTTACTTCAACACCCATACAAGTTTCAATTTGGAATTTAGTTTGATTCACTGGTTATGCAGTATTGAAGCTTAGCAACAGCCATGTTAGCTGTCAATATGTGAATATATACTGTAAAATAGTATAGTATACATGCAACAGTATTTACACAACAGATACCCAAGCTGTATCACAGCTTGACAGTTTCAATTTGCTTAGAGTATGGTTTTCTTGTTCAGATGAATTTGTAAAATTTTCACCATATATGTAAGTGAGAGAATGGATGTCAGATGTATATCTACATAGTCAGCTGAAGGCCACTGGTCTGCCACTGGGAATAGTGGCAGAGGGAATGTCATGGAAGAAGTGATTTAAAAGCATTTCAATAAAACCACAAATCAATCAGCATGCCCTAGAGGAAAGAACACAGGCGTGGGAGTCAAGAGGACCTGAGTCCTAATCCTGGCTCTACCAATAGCTTTCTGTGTGACCTTGAATAAGTAACTTCACTTTTCTGTGCCTCACTTCTCCTGTTCTCCCTCCTAATTGGAGCCCCATGGGAGACAGGGATTGTGTGCAACTTAATTAACTTGTTTCTACTCCAGAGCTTAGAACAGTGTCTCTGACAAATAGTAAGCACTTAAATACCATAGAAAAATCATTCAAAGGTATTTATTGAATGCTTACTGTATGCAGAAAACCCTGTACTAAACACTTGAGGCAGGACAATACAACAAAGTTGGCAGATACATTTCCTATATGAGAAGAGTTTAGAGTCTAAAGGGAAAGGTAAACATTAGTATAAATAAAATTGTATAGATAAAATAAATAACTACAGATATGTACATAATGTGCCACTATATTAGTATTTGGAAAGCAGCAGGAGAAAACAGAGCATTCTAAAGTTCAGCAGTTAGAAAATGGGCAATACTCCATTAGCAGAAGCCTTTTTGTCAACCACTCAATCATTGGTATGATCGAGGGCATACAGTGGGCAGAGCACTATACTGAGTACTTGGGAAAGTCTAATACAACAGAGTTGGTAGACATGATCCCTGCCTATGAGGAGGTAGTACAGAATGAGTTAGAGTCCTACAGGTAGTAAATAATAGAGTGAAGCTAGAGGAAATCTTTCTTTGTAAAATATTTGGGTTGGAATTACTCACCACATATTGCTCTTATTAGCTACTTACACGCACATTTATAACATCTTATTTTCCCCTCATTGTTTAATGGATGTCATTTTCAAATGTCAAAAGACAACTATAGTTGTGGGTATATGCGTATCTGAACACATGCCTAATCATTCATTCAGTGGTATTTATTGAGCATTTACTGTGTGCAGAGCATTGTACTAAGTGCTTGCAAAGTACAGTTCAGTTACATATAGTGCCTGGAACATAGTAAGCACTTCACAAATACCATACAATTGAATAGTAATAATAATAATGTTATTTGTGAAGTGTTTAATATGCCAAGCATTGGGGTACATATAAGTGGGTTGACAAAGTTCCTCTTCCATATGGGTCTCCCAGGCACTTTTTTCAGAGTGGGTGTGCCTCCTCTTTTACTTGCTTTGATATAATTTTACCTGATTTGTGGGCAAACCTGAAATGATGCATGCAAGACCCTTGTAAAGACTCCCAGGCTCAAACCCCACCTCCCCCCTAAAACCAAAAAAAACCCTCTAGAAGTCTAATACTGGGCAGCCCTGCACTTGAACGATCCCAGAACAACTGCCTGCCCCTTCCTTAAAAACCTTCAGAGGCAAGTACAACTTGACTCAGAAATTCAAGCCAACAACTCACTTAAATACCGTCTCCTGCAAATTAAGCACATTCCCTCTTCTCTCTTTAGTGGAAATGGTGAACAGCTATTGATTACCATCTTTACGATATCCTTTATGTACTTGAAAACAATTAGCCTCTTTTCTTCAGGCTAAATAAACAAATTCCTTTAGCTTTTCCTCATAAGATCTATTTCTTAACTCTTTAATCATTTCTGTTGTTCTTCTTTCTACTCTTTCCATGTTCTTGCTTGAAGTTTAACTAGGCATGTACTACTACTGTTTTTGCTCAGTGCTTACTCTATCAAGCACCGTTCTAGGATCTTTATTAAGATCTAGGATACAGACAGGTAAATCAGGCTGCACATAGTCCCTGTCCCCCATGGGGCTACAATCTGAGTAATAGAGAGAACAATAACTTTACAAATGAATAAGTAATGTGGAAACACCTCCTATACTTTCCTACACAACATATTTGAGGTACATGCTTGGTGTTTTAAAAATAGCAGCACAGTGTTGACTGGCAGATCTTTTTCCTGTTTTATTTACTCCAAGTGAAAGAACCTCGATAATCTAGTTTTGGGTTTTTTTCTTGTTCAAGAGATTTGAAAAATCGAATCCACAGTCCACTGGGGAGCACTGCCCTAGCCACAGCAGCTACTTAAATGAGCAATATTCATTCCAGTGCACACTAGAATTAGTAGTGATCCTAAGCCTGTGTTTGTAGAGTACTATATAGGCCATATTAAACCCACTCTCTTTGTGTCTGTCGAGCTTTCTTCCAGAGGGTTCTATTGGTGAATTATGTTCAACCCATTACTGTGTCGTTTTTCATCGTCCAGAATAGTTTGACTAAGTTTATTTTGATTTTTCAGCAAGAAGAGTCTATCAGCACTTAGTTATAGTTTTTGGCACATAGTAAGTGCTTAATAACTATTACTAATATTATTATAATTGCTATTTCATCTTTAGGTGGTCTCAGTTATATACAGGCTTGGCAGTGTCTGATTATATTATTTTTTACCTTTACTGTGTAGATGGTAAAATAGAAAATTAGCAGTTCTAGATAGCAAAACAGATATTCTAGAATCAGATGCAGGGTAAAAAAAAAGTTTAAAACTACTTAATTTGAATCATCTTCCTCTATCAACTAGAAAAAGAACTTCCAATAAATTATCTTACACAAATGTTATCTATTTTATTTAATAATTTGAGGAGGAAGAGGTGCCCATAAATGACTTAGAAACCTATTCCATCATTTAACATCCATCTTCATTAGAAAACTTTTCAGGTCTTTACTACTACCTTCTTTCTCTTGTTTGTTCTCAAGTGAAGATGGCAAGCCAGGGTCAGATGGACACTCCTCTGTGAAGAGCAATTCTCTGTATACATAGTGAATTAAATTAGGATTTATCTCAAATGGAGTCAGAGTCCATATGGGAATCAGAGGTTGTGAGTTCTAATCCCGGCTCTGCCACTTAGCTGTGTGACTTTGTGCAAGTTACTTGACTTCTCTGTGTTTCAGTTACCTCATCTGGGTAGAATGGAGATTAAGACTGAGAGCCCCCACGAGGGGCAACCTAATTGCCTTGTGTCTACCCCAGCGCTTAGAACAATGCTTGGCACATAGTAAGTGCTTAACAAATACCATAATCATCATCATAATTTTCTTCCAGGATTGTTAGCCTTCACTCTTGAAACATTTATTCAGAGGTCCTATTTTATAAATATCAAATTATTCTTCTTACTTTCTTTCCTCCAAATTTTTGTATACTATTTTTTAATCCATTTTAAGGTGTAGAAAGCCCCTATTGGTTTTCTCTTTATCTCTTTCAGGATAACTTAGACAGTGAAAACTGATCATTTTTCTTTTTTAGAAGGGACATTAATGACTGTTTTTTCTGCAAATCAAATGAGGTTAAATTAGACAAAGTTTGGTTCTCACAAAATGATGTTGCCAATTAAAAGTGGCCACACTGGAAACTTTTATAAAAGAACATTTACCACATAGATAGTAAAAAGGTCAAACTTTACTTATGCTTTCTCTCAACTATAAGAATCAGCCAAGAAATCATTAGTATTTATTAAGTAAGCCCCTACTGTGTGTAGCACTTTGTATTAAGGATGAGAGAACAATAGAAGTCCAGACATTTGTCCATGTTCTTAAGTATCTTACCAAACTCTTGGAGAAACAATTATTGACATAGAAAATAGGAGGAAAACCAAAAAGACAACTTGTAGTTTCAATAATAAGGGAAGAGGAATAAAATAAATGAATAAAATAAGTGGAGTTTGTTAAAGAGCATGAACAAAGTATAGTTTCCCACATAAATTAAGTACATTCTTGTTTACTCAAGATCGAGGAAACAGACCTAAAACAATGTAGACAAGTTAAATAGCAGTGATAACAAACACAATCATTATATGTTCGAATAGCAGATCTATGAATGTTTTATATATTCATATTTAAAAACTTAATTTTTAAAATGCTATATTTCAAATTGTAGTCAGAAAATAGACACTTTATGCTAGCAAACTAAGGATCTGCTCTTGTCTATGATGAATGGATCTTTCATTACCTAATCCTAAATTGAGTTTTAATCCTTTATTCAAGTAAATTAACATACTTCAAAGGGAGGGAAAGGGAAATGCTTAAATTAATATCTGCATAGTCATCTCAAAGTGAGCATACAACAGTAAAATGCAATAGAGCTGACTAATGAGTATTCATTCATTCAATCGTATTTATTGAGCACTTACTGTGTGCAAAGCACAGTACTAAGCGCTTGGAATGTACAACTCAGCAACAGATAGAGACAATCGTTGCCCAACAGTGGCTCTCACACACACACACACACACACACACACACGTACACACACACGTACACATATAAAAATATCTTTAACAATTGTGTTATAATGGGAATCCCAGGATTCGTAGTGCTGAGTACTGTATCAATTCATCAATCAATGTTATTTATTGAGCATTTACTGTGTGTAGAGCACTGTTTTAAGGATTTCAGAGTACAGTGCAATAGACTTGGTTGATACGATCACTGCCCACTAGTAGTTTACAGTTTAGAGCGGGCATTAAAATAAATTAGGAATAGGGGAAATGGTAGATACAGTATACTCACTATGTTCATAAGTGTTGAGGAGTTGTGGTAAGAATTAAAGTACTTAAGGATCGACAAAGAAGGAAGGGTGAATACAGTGGGGAAATGAGGGCTGAAACAGGCAAGGCCTTTTGAAGGAGTTACGATTATACTAATATACTCTCTATACTTATAAAATTTAATGATATAATCATACATGAATCAGGAAAAATCAAGATATAAAACTTTGGGTATGACTCTCCTTTGAAACACATATGTGTGCATGCATACATGATGATAATCAATGAATGGCATTTGTCATTTGTCATTGAGCACAGTAAGTGTACAATTGAATGAATGAATGAATGAATTTGTCAAGCACTCACTCTGTGCAGTGTACTGTACTAAGAGCTTGGGAGAGTACAATATAACACAGCCAGTTGATTCTACCCACAACAACCTTATAGCCTCTGAATACTTGATAGTCACTCTACCCTCAGCCCCCACAGCAGTACAGTACTCTGCACACAGTATGCATTAAATAAATAATATTAATTGTCAGATAAGCCTTTTTTTAAATGGTATTTGTTAAGCGCTTACTATATGCCCAGCTCCAAACTAGTACCTGGGTAGATACAAGATAACCAGGTCAGGGACAGTCTCTGAACCACATTAGGCTCATAGTCTAAGTAGGAGGAAGAACTGATACTGAATCCCAGTTTACCAGTTGAGGAAACTGAGGCACAAGGAAGTTGAGTATCTTTCCCTATGTCACATAGCAGGGATTATAACCCATGTCCTCTGATTCCCAGGCCCATGTTCTTTCCACTTAGCCATGCTGCTTCTTATATCCTTACATTCATATCTTGCTCAATGATCTGCAGTTATAGTCTCTTCATTGTTACATTCATTCTGCAGTTATAGTCTCTTCACTGTCACAATTATTTGTCTAATATTTTTTGAAACTGAGCCACAATTCTGTGCATTAAGGCAGGGAATGTGTCTGTTAATTCTGTTGTATAGTACTCTCCCAAGCACTTAATACAATGCTCTTCACATAGTAAGGGCTCAATAAATGCCATTCACTGATCAATTATCATCATGTATGTGTGCAGATATGTGTTTCAAAGGAGTGTACACTGAAGGTTTCTTGAATTTATGGTGCAATCCTTTAATGCTACCCTGATCTTAGAATTCCAAGAATGAAAACTAGTTCAGAGAAACTGATCATTTATTCATTCATTCAATTGTATTTATTGAGCGCTTACTGTGTGCAGAGCACTGTACTAAGCACTTGGAATGTACAAAACGGCAACAGATAGAGACAATCCCTGTCCAATGACGGCTCACAGTCTAAAGGGGGAGATAGCAAAACAAAACAAGTAGGCATCAATACCATCAAGATAAATAGAATCATAAATACAAATCATTAGTACTACAGTAGAGAAATAATATATTCCAATATACACAAGTGCTGTGGGGTGGGGAAAGGGGTAGAGAAGGGGGAGGGAGTAGGGGCAATGGGGAGGGAGGAGGGACAGAGGGGAAAGGAGGACGCAGTCTGGGGAATTTCCCTGGAGAAGGTGAGCTCTCAGGAGGGCTTTGAAGAGGGGAAGAGAGTTATTTTGGCGGACGTGAGGAGGGAGGGCATTCAAGGACAGTAGAAGGACATGGGCCAGGGGTCGACGGCAGGATAGGCACGAATGGGGGACAGTGAGGAGGTGAGCGGCAGAGGACCAGAGTGTATGGTGTGGGCAGTAGAAAAAGAGAAGAGAGGTGAGGTAGGAGGGAGCCAGGTGATAGAGAGCCTTGAAGCCAAGAGTGAGGAGTTTTTGCTTAATGCGAAGGATGATAGGCAACCACTGGAGGTTTTTGAGGAGGGGAGTGAGATGACCAGAGCGTTTCTGTAGAAAGATCAGCTGAGCAGCAGAGTGAAGTATAACTGGAGCGGGGCTAAAGACAGGAGGATGAGAGATCAAAGAGGAGGCTGACAAAATAATCCAGTCGGGATTATTATGAGAGTTTGTACCAGCAAGTAGAAGCTCATACTTGATCATAGTGCTGCTATCATTCCCAGTATCACTCGCACACTCTCATCACTGCCAGTCATGTTTCTGCTGAGATTCAGAATGCAGTGAGCGAAGAGGCAGTAAGTACTCACTGAGAAGTTCACCTGGGGTCTTAACACACATTATTCTAGAGTAAGAATGATAATTAGAACCCAGGTGCCCTGTTTCCCACAATAGTGTTTTTTGTTTCCCACTGGACCAACACAGGGCTGTATGTATGTATGTGTGTGTGTTATTGATGTGGTTCATTTACCTCATACTTAAATTGCTCTTCCTTCTTTTACAGGGTTCTTTAAATGATTTTGTAAATTTTGATACGTTTGCTTTGATCCACAATAGAATAAAATGAGTATTACAAACCAATTCTCCTTTCATCTCTCCTTCAAAGACAAGAAATACAAATAATCAGAGCGGAGTCATTCCATCTCTATTTTTGTTAATTTTGGCCCTCATGCTCTCCTGGAAATTCCTGTTCACATTACTTGATTTGCAAAATGAATGCTTTAGGAATTTTTTTTTCATTTACTCAGAAATGATACTAAACTGAATGCCAGATGCATTTCTCAATTTATAGTAAGACAGTTACACTTTTGATGGTTTATGCTCTAACTTCTGTCTCTCTTTCACTCCCTCCCTCTTTTCCTTTCTCATGTTTTATTTTTCTCACTTCATCTCCTCCCCCTTTGTTAACTTAATAGAGAAAACTATTTTCCTGAAAGTCATCCTCAACATCATTATTAGAACCAGGTTATGCAGAGTGTTTTGAGACATGCCAAATATGTTGTACTAAGTAAGGATCCCTGTGGAAAGTTCTCCTCACTACTTGCTCTTTTCCCTTCGAAACAGAAAATACCAGACTGTTGAATGAGTTTAAAAATGTATCAGATTTAGTCTGTTGCCTTCAGCTAGCAAAATCTTCATTTGATAGATCTGAGAGTCTAATTCAAGTCCCTGAAGTGAAATCAGTAAAAGGGGTGTGTATGTGTGCACATAGGTATATAAAAAAAGAAGCTTCATTTGCTTTTCTTTTTCACTGTAAAAAAAGACTGTTTCAAATCCTATTTTCCCCTTATCTCTGTTTGTTCAGTTGTTTTTAATATCACCTACTGAAAGAATTTCAATAGCTCTTTCACCATGAAGTCATTTGTTATCCTTCAGCAGGCCTTTGCCTGCTGAATTGTAAAGCAGCTTCGACTATTTGCATCCTCTGGCTGGAATGGCATATAAACACTCCCAGATATTTTGGGTAAGTATGAAAAAATATCTTATTTGTCCTTTTTGTGAATAAATAAGAGAATGTCAAATTTTATAGATTAATAAATTTGTATGCCAGCAATGACATTGAATTTCTTATGGCCTGCAATGTCACAGACCCTGTGAAACACTTTTTTTTTCATTTTCAAATGAATACTAAGTCAAATAGATGCTCAATAAAAAGCCAGAGAATTTGATTGCATTGTTTATATCTTCCCAGAAGTCTAATTCAGTTGCAATTTGCCATGAGGAAATGCAATTTACATGTTTCCAGGCTTATTGCATAGGCAATCACTCACATATACACATGTAAGTGTATGTGTCAGAGAGAACTCCAGTAATAGGTTAAAATGTCACAGCCCCATAGTCTACTACTTTCTATTATTCAAGATACAGCACTGCTTGAACAATATCTCAGAGTATTGAAACAAGCATTATAAATAAGCACTTTTTGCAGTTTTCTAAGACAATCTTTTCTATTCAGTATATTAAATCTTAAATATGTTTGTCAAACTTGCACATATTTTACTTAGGAAACCCATTCACATCAGCTTCAGGAGTCAGCTAACTCAACTGCAGATATCAAATTACGTAAATTCAGGATAATCTTAACATGTTTGTTACAAAGAAAACTTAAAACTTCTTTATTTGAATACACATGCATTAGGTAGTGGTTTGTTATCTTCATAATTCAGTTAAATAATGAACCTCTACTGTATCAACTCTGATTGACAGTTTAATACTGCTTTTTCACTTGCCAGTTTTCACATTACATTTTCTAGTTTCTTCTAGTACTATACTCAAAATGGGGAAGAATCAAACACTTAAAGTAAACAGCTTAAATAATCTTAGAGAAAAATAAATCAATATATGAATTATGAAAAATTTAACTTCATTTATGCAAACTAATATTTTGGGCATTGGTTTTCTAAAGGGGACATTTTGATAAGTGATATCTCTACCTTATGTTTATTTTCCTTCATTAGGATAATTAAAATAAAAATTAGTGACATTCAGACACATTTACCAGCATTGGTTTGATTTCTTATGAATACAATTTTCCTGAGTGGTTTTTTTAGCTGAATGAAATGGGATATTTGAGGCATAAACAGTATATGTAAATATCAAAGATGTTTCTTTAATATATTTGCACTAAGAAGTTTGGTATAGCAGAGTGCATTACTATGTGAATTAATATGCAAAAATGTAAATTTATGCTTTGCATATTATGTTTATTAGTACTACTAAGGCAGGAATTATGCTTTTCTTGTCTCTGTTCCTAGTGTAAGAAATATTTATACTTTTCTTCTATTTGTAACTGATATTAGTCCCCTAAAAACTAACCATAGTTAAGTACAGTTAAGTACACATTTCACTGAGATGCCATATTTAGGTGGACAGAACACTCAGTTTTTTTTAACTACATGAAAAAATACAAAAAACCCACCAATATGAAATGGAAAGGTTTCCATGTACATTCCAGAAATGTTTATTTTGACGCATAAGGATAATCAGACATTTTCATTTTTTATTTCTTTAAAATATTTAGATGATATCTTTAATATTAAAATATTTACAACATGTAGTCTATAATAAATCAATCATCTATATTTACTGAGCACTTACCATGTGCAGAGCACTGTACTAAGAGCTTGGGAGAGTACTTAATACATACACTCCCGAAAACACATTCATTATTTTATTTCTTTCTAGTTTATCCAGTTACCTGTCTAATTCAACACACATCTCATAGGACTTCAAACTACTTCATTAAAGTTTTTTCAGCTATTATTTCTCTCAAACTCCTTTTTTGTATCATGCGTATTGACCTGTAATTTCTACATTTCCTTATTTCTTAATCTTCAAGAGTAGTTCAGCACTAAAAAACTAATAAGCCTTTGCTTCCTCTAAAGACTTCTCCTCAAAAATAGATTAATAATATGGCTCCAGAATAGAATAGTAAAACTGTAGAACAGACACCCTCAACACATTTTAATGCATTCTAACATGGTTGTGCTCTATATGGTGTTGTAGAAAAGTTTATAGCTGCTGGCTTGATATGAGAAGGCGAGCTACTTTTATAACTGATTGCTGTTCTCAGGAGAAAGGGGCCAGTGAAGCGGTAGAGTGTCTTTCAGATCCCTAGAGTGATGTACATATTCTGCACCATTTGGAGAAGGCCTATAACTTTAATGGTTTCCTTTATTGATGGGTATCACCATGTGATTTGAAAATACTAAGACTTGGGAAGGAAAGAAGAAGAACATATGTAACCGAAGGTTTAGGAAATAAGTCAGTTGCAATTACTTTTTGACATTTCACATGTTAAGGAGATACTTGTTACTTAAGCTTCAGAAGCAGTGAGCAAGATTTTCTTTTTTTTTTTTTCTTTTTCTGTTGTACTTAAAGGTCTTATTTTTATGTTTCTGAAAATGTCATCTATTCCTTCAATCACTTGTAAGTCCCCTGTAATCTCTTTTTAATGTAAGCACACTGGAGTTTTCCCTTTTGTTTGCTGCCCTTGCATTATTTACTTTGATCTGCTGTGAGAAAATCTGAAAGTGTGTTGTCCTAACTGCTAGCATCTCACCAACAAGATTTGAGGCCTTGTACTTCATATTGAAGAAAAAGGCTCTTGTGTGAAGGCACAGGTTTTGTTTAGTTCCCTGTCCCTGGTGGGAGCCTTAATTGCATTTTCTCTCTTGCACAGTGGCTGGCTAAGGAGTGCTTGCCTTCCCTGCTGATGCTGTAGTTTTCAGGCTCTATTACTCTGTGACGGGGAAAATTCCTTGGTCCAGGAAGAAAAGCTTCAGATTAAAAAAAAAGTTCAAATAAGTATTATTAATTTGCCACACACAGTAAACAAGATCTGACAATAGAAGGGTTTAACCTTTGTTTTTTCCAAGACATTCACGAAGTTCTCTTTGGCTTAGTTTGTCAGGACAATAGAATGGACGGCTGGTCATAACTACTTTATTAAGGTTGCAATTTTCTTAATTGTGCTGATCCACAGTCTATAGGTTATTTCTAGAGATCATATAAAATGTCAATACTATTGCCAATTCATGTTTTATTAAAAAAAATAATTTAATTATAATTTTGATTTTTCTTTATCTTTCAAAGTATGTCAAGAAACATCTATCTAAAGCTTCAGATTTTGAAGATTGTGTTTTAATCTTACTTCAGATCAGAAAAAAACACATTCTGTCTGTAATGCCCTTGAAGTTATGACTGTTGTGACAATTTCAGTACTACTGGATAGGCTCTACCTTGTGAATACAGGGAGTTTTAAATAGCATTTATCATCTTCATTTGCTTTGCAAATCATAAGAGATTCCTTCAAAATCTATTTGCTGTGGTAGCTATGAGGACTAATGTGTTATTGTAATTTATTTCATTTTTCTTGTCTTTTAAATATGTTTGGACATTAAATGCTATTTTTCCTCCTATTTGGTGGTGTTCCATTAAAGTAAAATGGCATGCTGATTATTTTTATTATTTTGATTGACTTGAGTAAAAATTAAATTATAGAGAACGGAGGATATGTTATGTTGGACTGTGAGAACATGGACTTTTAGTTATTGTCATCTTTAGTGTTTAGATTTAATTGAACCCACATTAACAGTAGGACAAAGGAGAGCCACAAAAATTAGAAAAGGTCAATTTGAGGTCAAATGGAAGACAAAAATGGGAATGCCTCCTTTCCATGCAGCTCAGCCAAGCTTATTTTTCTCTTCACTAAAACCTTCTTTGCTTTCCTTCAAGAGGCCCTAAATATAGAACGTGGGATCATATTCGTTAATTTCTGTTCCTATGTTGTGTGTACACTGAAAGACTCACTGATTAGAAATAAAAAAGCTAGATAATTTTAATGATGGCTAAATTTACAGGGGGACATTTTACCATCATGCCAACACTTCAGCTGCGAAAGTTTAAAATGCTCAATACTACTGAGATTGGGAGAATAGTGTTGCCGTCTTCACTGATGGGAAATACAGAGAAGACAGGGTTTGGTTGGGAAGATGAGGAGTTCTATTTTGGACATGGTAAATTTAAGGTGTCCTGAAGGTAGGAAAAAATGTGAGACTGCAGAGGAAGAGAGAAATCAGGGCCTGAGAAGTAGATTTGGGAATCATCAGTGTAGAGATGGTAGTTGAGACTGGAAGCAAATGAGTTTTCCAAAGGAGTTGGTGTAGGTGGAGACTAGAAAGGGATCCAAAACTGAGCCTTGAGAGACTCCAATAGTTAGGGATCCAATGGGAGATAGAGGAGAAGCCCACAAAAGAGACTAGCCAAGAAATAGAGGAGAACGAGGAGAAGACAGTATCAGTGAAGTCAAAGTTGGATAATGCTTCCAGGAGAAGGGAGTGGTCAGCAGTCTCCAAGAAAGATGAGAGTTCAAGGAGGATTAGGTTGAAATAAAGACCACTGGATTTGTCTCAAAGGTCTGATTTGCACTTCAATCTTGCTCATTTAAACATATATATAGTCATGGAAGAACTAGTACATATCTGTTCATTGTAGTCTCCCAAGTGCTCAGTACAGTGCTGTGCACACAGTAAGCAATTAATAAATGAAATTGAGTAAATGAACTGGTACATACTCAGATCAAATGGAGCTCAATGCGGATGATATTTCACTGGATGACTGATGACTTGAGAGGACATGGAGTGCAATATAGCAATATGCCTGAAATACTGAAGCAGAGGAAGGTCCAACTAGGAAGGGGAGTTACTGGGGCTCATGGAAGCTGAAAAATGTTTTTAAACATTTTACTTTTTAATTTTAATTTACTCAAAATATATTTCTATATGTAATATATCTATATAATGTAAAGAGATTAGGAAAATGAATCTCATTATTGTTCATTATGCTACTGTTTATACAAATATGTATTTTTCTTTACTGTGCTTTTTGTAAGTTTCAGTATTAATTCATTCAGAGAAACTTTAGAAAAAAGTTGGTAAAATGAAGATTAGGCAGATAAGGGATATTTTTTGTTTACCGTAATGAGTACTGAAATGAAGAAGTAAAACACAGCTCTGACTTAGTTTAGAGAAAGAGAAAGGACGAGAGATAAAAAGGGAATGAGAGAGGGCTGAAAAGAGAAGAAGAGAGGTTAGAGAGAGCCTCCAAACCTTTGAACATCATTTAAATGATCAGCTTTAAAGTTCTCCACCAGATGGCCCTTCTCCTGGAAAGGTTATTTAGTCTTGTCTTTGTCATTGCCCTCTCCTGGGTCTCCTCTAATATCTGTCTGGCTTCTTTTCAGTATTCTCCTCTGTTTCCCACCCACAGTTAGGGAGCCCTCAGGGCTCAGTTTTGGGTCTCCTTTTATTCTCCATCACCATCCACTCATTTGGAGAACACACTCACTCCCATGGGTTTAACTACTATCCTTATGCAGCTGATTACCAAATCTACAGGCCTGAACTTTCTCCTGTGTCATCTTGTATTTATTTACTCCTGCCTCAGGACATTTCTATTTGGATGACCATCTGACACCTAAAACTTGTCATGTGCAAAACAGAACATCTCTTCCCACCCAAATACTATCCCTCCCTGACTTCCCTGTAGACAGCCCCACTATCTTCCCTGTGTCTCACAAACCCATAATCTTGACATTATCCTCACGAGAGTTGAGATGACTCATCTCTCTTATTCAGCCTGTCACCAAATCTGTCACCAAATTCTGTTGGTTCTGTTTCCTTTCCATCTAAACTGCTACCACCTTGATCCTAGCCCATCTTGGCTACAGCATTAGTTTCTTTGTTGACCTCCCTGCTTCCTTGCTGTCTACACTCTAATCCATTCTGCCCAGATTATTTTTCTAAAAAAACATTCAGTCCACATTTGCCCACTCCTCAAGAACCTCCAGGGGTTGCCCAACCATCTCTGCAATCAAACAGAAACTCCTCGTCATTCACTTTAAAACACTCAATCACCTAGCTGTCTCCTATTATGTCACTGATTTCCTACTACAACTCAGCATGCTTATTTTATTCTTCTAACACTGACCTACTCATTGTACCTCAATATTTTCTATTTCACTACTGATCCCTTGTTTACATTCTGCCTCTGGCCTGTAACTCCCTGTTCCTTCATATTCAACAGACTATCACTCTTCCCACTTCCAAGCCTTATTAAAATCACATCTACTCCAAGAGGTCTTCTCTGAATAAACCCTCATTTCCCCTACTCCGTCCCTTCTGTGTGACCCTTGTATTTTGATTTGTATCCTTTATTCACTCTCAGTCCCATAATACTTACAGAATTTATTTTACTGTGTCTCAACCTCTAGACTGTTTACTTCTTGGGAGTGGGAAACATGTTTACCAACTCTGTTATGTTGCAGTTTCCCAGCTGCTTAGTACAACGCTCTGTACACTGCAAGTACTCAATAAATAAGTTAGCTGATTGATTGATTGGTCTCCTGTTACCTATTTATTAAGTGTCTTTAATCATCATCCTACAACAAGCTGTCTTCACTAATTAATCAATCAAACAATACATTGTTTTAGGGAGTTTTGTTTTGAGCACCCAAGCCAACCCTCCAGTTGTATCTCTCGCTCGACTACCACTTCTGTTCCTTCCTCATTCTTTTCCCTTAGTTTGGAGCAATCTCCTTCCAAACATTAGGCAGACCACAACCTCTCTTAAAATCTCACCTCCTCAATGATAAGTGCTGGATGTTCTTTAATTGAGAGTTTACCATGTACAGAGCACTGTACTGAGCATTTGGGAGAGTACAGTACAATAAGTACAATAGAGTGACAGAGAAAATTCCTACTCTCCAGAAGCTTAAGGCTAGTTAGGCTGGGCTACAAGGCAAGGATAAGATGAGCACTGAAATGGCATTTGTTAAGTGCTTACTATGTGTGAAGCACTGTTCTAACCCTGGGGGTGGGGTAACTATCAAAGTTCCCAAGAGGTATACACCCAAGTGTTTAGGTATCCCAAAGGGGAGGCCAAATAGTTGGAGAATTGAGGGATTAGTCAGGGAAGACCTCTTGGAAGAGATGTATATTTTAATAGGGCTTTAAAAATGGCAGAGCGGTGGTCCGTTTGATATGAATGGACTGAACAGTTTTTAGAAAAATGATTGAAAACTATTGCTTGCAGAAGTCAAACTTTGGTCCTTTAATGCCAAGCTTCTTACTGTACCTCAAACCCATTTGTCTGGCCTCTGACCCTGTCCAAATTCTCTCACTGGCCTGGAACTCCTTTTCCTATTATATCTATCAATCAATCAGTGGTATTTATTAAGCACTTACTACGTGCAGAGCACTGTAGCTTGTTCTTGGGAAAGGACAATCAACAGAATTATCACAAACATTCCCTGTCACTAACAAGCTTACAATCCAGAGGGGGAGAGAGGCATTAATATAAATAACTAATTTATGATATATAATTAAAAGATTGTACATAATTTAGAGTGATTTATACTGTGAGCCCTGATGTGTGACAGGGACTATATCTAGGCAACCTGATTATTTTGTATCTATGCCAGACTTAGTAAACACTTAGCAAAGAGCATTAAAAAAAGAGAAACTCCTCTTCTTTGATGACTGTACCCTAAGTGCTCAAACACAAAAAGATATGCATATAATTGTGACTCAGTTTTATGAATCAGCATAACACTATGGGTTGACAATTTGACTCGAACTGAGGTTGTGTACCAATGGGCTCCTGAAAAAACCTAATTACCACTGAAAATCTCTATCAGTGGTAATCTCATTATATATTGTTATGAAATTCAAAGAGATAATGTCAGAGAGAACTAGAAATGCAAAATGGCTAGTTAATCCTTTCGGACACAATCAATTGTGTATCGATATGACATAAGCTTCATATCAAGCTAATGGTACATACATCTTGCTCTGATCCATGGATCTACCACACAACCTGAAGACAAACCAAGACTTCTGGAGAAATCCTGGTAAATGCCAATGAAGTATCACACTCTTACATCAGTCTATCAATCAATGGTATTCATTGAACATTAACTGTGTGCAGAGCACTGTATTAACTGCTTGGGAGAGTGTAATATAATGGAGTTGGTAGACACATTCCTTGGCCACCAGGAGTTTAAATACATTACACTGGACAAGACAAAGTGAAGAAAGGATGCCAGGAGGCATCCACATATCCAATTCACTATTTTTAAAGAGAAAATTTGAATCATAATGTGGCATGTTTTACATTTTTAGATCAGGTCCATCTATTTTTCCACTTATGAAAAAACTGTGGACTTTCACTTCAACGGCAGACTGCCAACTTTATAAATTCTATAAAAATAAACACTGATCATTAAAACACTGATTCCCTAAGTAGTAAAAAAAGGAGGAATACTGGAGTGAAGCTACTATTATAAAACCAATAATTTGATGATGACCATTTCCCTTGCATATTGTTTCTTTAATATAATTATAAATTTCAGTTAAAGTTTGTTCAAAAGTGACCTTGAGATATATATGGCAAAAATAATACTGAGGTCAGTTGAATTACTGAATAATTTATCCAAAGCTAAATGGATATGCTTTGTTTTCTTTCCCTCTGTCAAATAACCTTCTGATGCAATGGAACTTAAAAGATCAGGAAGTTAACCTTTCTGGAAATCAACAACTTCATTCTGTTACTATTTTTATAGTAACAATACAACCAAATTTAGCTTGTCTGGAGATTTATGTAGAAAGTTGTACTATTAATTAAAAGGTGATAGTTTCAAATGAGCAGTTCAACTCTCGTCTTTGATTTGATACTTGGGTGGTCAAGCAATCCAAATTTTTTTTTCATTTATAGTCTATATGTATTTATATTTTGCAATATAAATATAATATTGCAGTTTCTTTTCAAATCTATCCTGAAATCAAAAATGGAAGATTAAAAATAAATCCTGTAGCTAACTTCCTGGTTTCTTCTACTGTAGCTTTCAGATAATCTTAATGGAACAGGAAAATCTAAGACAGTCATTGCTCATTTCAAGTGCCATATTTTATGACTGGAAAATTGCTAAATGTAAACAATGTGGTATACAACAAGAGAGCATGATCTTTTCATTTATTTTTCATTTAGCTAGATTTATTTACTACAAAACTGTATTTTACTTTTAATTTCTTTCCCATACTTTATTCAGGTATTTAAATGACCCTATAAAAGCTTTGTGTGGAAAAAATGTGAAACAAATGGATTCATAGTTTCTTATTTTAGCCATTGGATTTACAAAATAATTTCAATTGAACCATTTGGCAAAATATATAGATTATTAAATTAAAATATAGATTTTAGTTTTCATTTCAGGAAAACATGTTCCTTTTTTTATGGTATTTATTAAGTGCTTATTATTTGCCAGGACTGTACTGAGCACTGGAGAAAATACAAACTAATCAGATTAGACACAGTCCATGTCTCACATGGGGCCATAGTCTTAATCCCCATTTTATAGATGAGGTTACTGAGGCAAAGAAAAGTTAAGTGACTTGCTCAGGGTCACACAGCAGATAAGTGATGAAGGAGGGATTAGAACCAGGTCTTTCTGACTGACAGATCCCTGTTCTAAACACTTGTCTTGCCTATTGCTAGACTCTGCTGTTTTTCTTGAACAGAAATATCCAGATAATTACAGACTGGACTCTATTACAGATCAACCCTGTGATTTTACAACCAAGGTGATACAGAGACAAGTAAGATATCTCACAGTCATGACCACCTTAGTAGCAATGCCTCCTGGGCTCAGTGTCTTTAAAGAGGTAATTGTTAAAGTAAAACAGGAGCAGAGGACATATTTCCTGCCAACAAGGAGCTTGTACTCTAATGGAGAAATAAACTTAAACATATACCTACAAATATAATATTTGTAAAATTATACTACACACAAATTTAAAAATTAGAATACATAATTATAAATAGTTATGCAATGTATATACATCTACATACACAAGTACTGTACACAAGTGTTAAAGTTTAAAACTCTTTACCATTGGAGTTGGCGTTGAAGCACTCAATCACATTGTCACCTCCTACCTCAAATTTTTATTTCCCTTCTACGACCCAATTTGTTTGTTTTCCTCCTCTAATGCCAAGCTATTCGCTGTATCTTGTCTGTCTTGCCAGTGCACTCTCACCAACTTCCTGCCTCGGGTCAGGAACAAATCAATCAATTAAGCAATCATATTTATTGAGTACTTACTGTGTGCAGAGAACTGCACTAAACATTTAGTATAAAATATAACAGTATAGCATACACATGATTAGTGATTGATTAGCATTCAGTAAATACAATTGATTGATCTAGAGTCATGAGCAAGGTTTAGTTTGGTTCATTGAAGTAATGTAGACAGTGAACTAGGTAGTAGTGGTTGAATGAAGCTGTAAGTAAGATGATAGAGTTGATAGATGACCTTTAGTGAATCATGAAGAATTTTTGACAGAAGAAGGAGGGTGAGAAGGTGACTAAGCAGTTGGCCCAGTACGTTTATGGTGCTTTTGTAGGTACTTATCCTCACCTTCAGCCCTTATGCCTATATGTTTATTACACAGTCAATGATTTATGATTTATTGAAGGCACATCTCCAAGAAGCCTTCCCTGATTGAGCCCTCTTTCCTCTTCCCCTACTTCCTTCTTGGCCACTCTTACTTGCTCTTTCATTCATCCTCCCTCCCATTCATTCATTCAACAGTATTTATTGAGCACTTACTATGTGCAGAGCACTGTACTAAGCGCTTGGATGTACAAGTTGGCAACAGATAGAGACAGTCCCTGCCCTTTGATGACCTGTCCTTCTCCCACCATGGTGGGGAGATTCAGGCTTGTCCCCCTCTAACTGGGGTGGGGAAGCCCAGACCCCATCCCTCCAGTCATGGCAGGGAGACCCAGGCCTGACACCTCCAGCTGTGCTGGGGCATCCTCCTCTAACTAGGGAAGGGAGACTCCGGCCCACCCCTTCCAACCAAGGCAGGAAAACCCAGGGGACTCCCACAGGGATTCTCCCAGGAGGCTTCTTCATTCACTCATTCATTCATTCAATCATATTTATTCAGTGATTACTGTGTGCAGAGCACTATACGAAGCACTCAGGAAAGTACAACAATAAATAATGGCATTCCCTGCCCACAACAAGCTCACGGTCTAGAGAGGGGGAGAAAGAAATCAGTACAAATAAATAAAATGACAGATAGGTACATAAGTGCTTTGGGGCTGGGAGGAGGGAAGAGCAAAGGGTGACCCAGAAGGGAATGCGAGATGAGGAAAAGTGGGGCTTCCCCACAGCACTTATGTATATATCTGTAATTTTTTTATTTATCTATTTATATCAATGTCTGTCTCTCCCTCTAGATGTGAGCTCATTGTGTGTAGGAATCTATTTGTTTAGTCCAGTACTTTGCACACAGTAAGCACTCGATAAATATGATTGAATGAATGAATGAAACAGGAAGATTTGAAATGCTTTAGACTGTAAGCTCATTGTGGGCAGGGAATGTCTGTTATATTGTTATACTGTACACTCCCATGTGCTTACTATATGCTTGGCACACAGTAAGCACTGAATAAATATGACTGACTGACTGACTGGCGGGAGATATATAAAGAACGTCGCTTCAGAAATATGATACTCAAGGTAGTTTATAGGATATATTGGATTAAGAAGAGACTGGAAGCAGTGAGGAAGACTACTGTATGACAAGCACTTGTACCAAATGTACCAGCAGTTTGGTTGGAGAAGAATGAAAGAATTTGAATATATGTAGGAAAAAACCAGCAAGATTTAGCGGTAATTTGAGTGTAAGAGTTGAATCACAGTAAGTGCTAAGATGAAACCGAAGTTGAAGGTGTCTGTTTCAGGGAGGTTGGTGGAGTCACTGACAAAGATTGGAAGAATAGGGAAGGACAATGAGTAGTTCTGTTTGAGAAAAGTTCAGTTTGAAGTGCTGGTGGGATATTCTAGTGGAAAGGTGGTACAGGAAAGAGAAGGTGTGGAAATACAAGCTAAATGAGAGGTTGGGACCAAAAAGATCAGTTTTGGAGTCATCCATATTGAGAGAGTAACTGAAGCCATGTGACTAGATGAAATGCCCAGGAGAGTTTGTCTAGAATGAAAATAGCCCAATCGGGGCTGAGAAATGGAAGAAGTGCTAGTGAATGAAAGTGGAAAGTACCACTCAAAGAACCAAGTTAATATCATGTCAGCAAAATTGATTTCTGATAGTGTTCTAAGTATAAGACAAGGGTCTACGTTGTCAAAGAAACCTGAAAAGTCATGGAGAATTAGGATGATAGTCCACTGGACTATGTTAAGAGATTGGTGATCATAATACATAAGGGGTATCAGCTGGGGGAGTAGGAGACTGTAGTCATGTAACATCCTTAGGTCACTTGTTTGACTCTGGCTCCAAGGACTTTTCCTTTCCTTCTAAACTGTAAAGTCATTGTGGGCAGGAAATGTCTGTTATATTGTTGTGTTGTACTCTCCCAAGTACTTAGTATAGTGCTCAGCACACAGTAAGTGCTCAATAAATGATTCATGTGCAATTTTGGTGGGGAAAGGGGTCAAAATCCAAATTCTAGTAGTTCAAGGGGAATGTTGGGGAAAGGTAGGTGTAATCAGCTGGTGTATTTGAACTCTTCCAGGAGTTTGGATAAGAATGAGAGTGTAAAGGTGGAAGAATAGCTAGAGGGACTAACCATATCTAGTTACAAAGGCTAATAATTATAGCCTCTCTACGTGACCTAAAGTTAAGGGATAATTCATGTTTAAATAACATACTATTTGGAGCTCCCAAATCCTGAGTATGCAAGTGTCTCAAATTCCTAATTCAGGATTAATTAATCAGTTGTATTTATTGCACTTTCTGAATGCCTACAGAAAACTTTATTAGTACTTAGGAGAGTCAAATGAAGTTAATCGATAGGATCCCTGAATTCCAGGAGCACTTGATATCTAGATAATGCTAAAAATCTATACCAATAATGCCATTGGGGCTATGTCATAATACACCTCAACCAGATCTGGATGGAGTCAAGCTAATGTAGTGCAACATGAAGAAAGACAAGAGTTTGGACTCAGGGGAGCCAAGAAAGCGTACAAGGAAGCTTGGGAAAGTCAAGAAGGATTGCCAGGTAGGGGAGAGTGTGAGTATAGACAAAATTGCTAAATGGACTGTGGTATTTAAAAAGTGGACAAAGAACAGAAAAACTGAAAGCCTATAGACTCTCCAGTGTATTAATATATTTTACTGACATGGGAGTAAATTTTAGAAATCGTTGAAAGTTTTGTGAGAAGACAATAACAGCATCATGGATATCTTGATATAGATTTACAATTTTTATTAGTCAAAAAATAACTTTGGAAATCAGAAGTCTTAAATGCACATTGTTAACTCTTTTATTCTACTAATATAGTAAAGAATATTTTAAAACTCAGCAGAGCTAGAATTAGGAAGTATAATTAAGTGTAGCAGTTTTCACCATAATTAGTAAGCAAATGAACTGCAATTTGAAGTAAAATAAAATCCATTTATTTTGTAACGCTCCAAATATATTCTTAAAATTTCTGAAATGGCATAATGATTGAATTGTACCACCCCCTAATTTATAGCAAATGCAACGTAAAGTCCTTCATAAAGATGAATTGGACAAAAATAACTATTTCCATTGGTTTTACCCTAAAGATACTTTCTAGAAGATAATAAAGTAATAAAAGATTGTTTTCACAGCTGTTTGTCTTTAATTACATATATGTCTTTGAAGTAGTGCAGTAAGACAGACTTTGAACCTGGAAAGAGATCAAATAATGAATTGTTCTGCTCTGTGAGGCTTAAGAAAGGATTTTATTGTCGAATCATATAGTGCAACATATTTTTTTCTTATAACAGTTAAATAATGGTTGAAACCATGAGATCATTACAGATGGACCAGATTAAAGGGCTTGGAGCAAAATGTTGAAAACTAGTATTAAAAAAAAAATTAGGATCTATAATTAACAAAATATTTTCTTAGATTTCAGTTTTGATAAAATTTTGTTTTCATTTATACCATGATTCGCTGAAATACAATGGAGATAGAAGAAATGAATGTTTGAATCCTACTGGATGCTTCTCAAACTTTTCATTATCTAATAAGCTTTTATATTAATATCACTTTAAGTTACAAAGGACAGAATTAGATTCATTTATTGAAAGACATTTATATAATTCAGCATTCACATGGAAGGGTTAGTTAATAATTTTCCATAGTTTTAACTTAACTACTCTTTCTGCTCCAAGAATAATACATTTTTAAGATTCCATATACACTTAACTGTATCTAAATAATTACCATATCCTGCAGTTTATTTATTTATAACCTTGCATTAAAATGCTCTATCACTCTCCAACATTTTCTCACCATCCACAATAGAATAGGTGCTAAAGAGAATGCAGGATTCAAAAGGGTTTTTTTTTTCCCTTTTTGAACTGTGTCTTTAAATATCTGAACTGTGAATAATGAGCCTCAACTCTGTAAGAGCCAACCTCCCTTGTTCAAGCACCCTGGTTTACTCCTTGCTAGTAAGGTAGGCACTTTGGGAAAACATTAACTTTTTCAACCCTGTAAGGGACTGTTTAGGACTACATCATGCATACCATGCTGCAGTGCACTAAACAGTTCCCTTGTGGTTTCAAAGAGTTATTGTTCTTTTTAATGTGTCTATCATATTACCAAGGCGAAAGCAGCTCTATGAAAATTGGCTTTATGTATTAATTATTACAAGTTACACTGGGATGGTATTCCTACCTATTTCAAAATCTTTGAAGTTCATCACCATATATCTTCTAGAGGCACATATCTTTGAAACTCATTAAATAATTTTTCTGAGTGTATCTTTTACCCCAAAAGTAGTTTTCCTGTTATTTAGAAGAAAGTTTTTCCTTTGTTGAAGATATAAACCTTTCAAATGATAATTTCAATGGAAACATTAGACAAAGGAATATTGTAACTTTGGAGATTTTTATGATGAAGGTGTGTTTAAGAGATGTCACTTTGATATTTTTACATTATGTCCTACATTTGTCAGCTAAAACCAGGATATTGCCTCAATGAGAAAAAGCATGTTCTGCACTTGTCAAAAGGCAGTAAGTAATGATTAAAATAGCAGTGTGAAACGCTGGGAGATTAAAGTGATGCTAATGATAAGTGAGAGAAGAAAAGGGCAAGCTATATTTTAATCCCTGAGAGAATGGTTAATGACTTCTATTGCCTGAGATTAAACTAAACCTGTCTCATCAGCTTTTTCTGCTTGGTGAAAAAAAGCTCTCTGCACTTTAATTTATTAAAGTCTTTTAAGGAAGCACATTGATCTACAGAGGTTAAACTTTAAAAAATTGTGCAAAATATACACTAAAATGCTTAACAAAAGTGCAACTGTTGCTCTAGGCATGCTCACAGAAAGGATCTGTGGTCTTTGACAATGTATTTAATTATGTTATATTAATTACTTAGACTGGAAGTTTTTCCCTTTTAAAAAACAGAATATTATATTACTGGTGTAGGCAACAAGGTAAGAGTATTGTAGATTATATCAGCACATACAAACATTAAATTACTGGTGATTGCTCCTGTTCATAATGGTATGCTACTCTTTCAATATAAGAAACTTTTCTAACTTTCAAAATAGATCCATAATTAATGAAATGCTTTTCCTTAGTCTGAATAGCAACACCTTAACTCTGGTATAAATATATTTTGGCTCTAAACTCTAACCTCACCCTTGAAATAGACTCAGTTCAGCTGCTCTTAAATTCTTCCAAGCAGGGAAAAAGTGTGTATAGATAAACGTTTCAATCAATCATGGGTGGGAAAAAAAATCTTTAAGATTGTGACATCGATTGGAAAAGTAGGGCCTTCATTGAGGCCCAGAATATTTTCAAGTGTATTCTAGGCGGAAAGTGTACACAGCCTCCACAGCATCTTTGTCATTTAGCGGACACCAAAATGACTGTCTTGAAGTGAAAGATGACTTAAGATGCATGCCAAGTCCAATAAGCACTTCTCTGGTTCAACAACTCCTTGTTTATGGCAGGTTGGGAATAAGGATAATGTGAGCTTGATATTACTATTTGCATATAAATACTGCAAACCTTTCTAGGCTAAGGTAGAATTGGCATTTAAGCAGGGAATAAATTTAGAGTTTGGAGAAGTCTGCAAGGTCCATTGTCCATGCTTTGTGGATTCACATCCAGAAATGTTTTACACTAGCTAGAGGGAAAAACTATAACTGTCCTCTCTTCTCCTGAATATTTTTTAAGCTGATATATAGTTTTTTTAGACTAAGGAGTTAAACTCAATTCACTCTTTGATGTTAATGAAACACCAATTTTTCTGAGGGCCATGAAGTCCTAATGAGCAGTTTCTTATAAAAGAACATTTAATCAAGGTTTATTTTTAACTTGTTTAAACAGATCTAATAGTTTGTGCTGATTTCATTTCAGTATAATAATTGCTAGCAATCCTATTAGTAAGTTGTAGTCCAGGGAAGTTAACACAAATTCCATTCTAATGAGAGTCGTGTAACTGCAAAATCCTAGTCACTATGGAAAGGTTTGTATTCAGAGTGGAGAGACAGAACTTCTTACACTTTCTGCTGACAGTAGTATATTTTCTTTTATATATTGAAGGTAAACATGAATTACTAATATTTATATGAACTTTATTAGCATTTAAAGAGGTTAACCTTCCATACTGCCAAAAAGAAGCAAAATTAGAAAATGGCGGTTTAGAGAGGTACTTTAAGAAATGAATAAGAAATGAAGATCATTTTCTCTGAAACATTTTATAGAACTTGGGTTCCATTTATCCATATGTTAATGTGATGTTAATGAATTTTTAAATCCCTTTGTTGGATCATCCATGTACTTCTCCCACTAGGAATAAAAATGTCCTAGAGGAAAGGAAATCAAATTTAGAGACTTCAAGGTGATTTTAAAATCTCCAGATTACAGATGACATATGTAATAGCAGATTTAACTTGCTAATATTTTTTATGACCCATTAAGTTTGGTTCTGGCATATTTCAAAGGCATAAATTCATCTCTTTGGGGTTGTTTGAGGCAAAGGTGTTGCAAATTATCACTGTATTCTAGTGCATTACACAGCCCCATGAACCTGAGTTTACAAATTCTTGAAATTAGGGAACCCTTAAACTCATTAGGTAGTATAAGAGCCATATGGAAAATCCATATTCAAGACAATCAGATTAATAAGCCAACATGTTAGAATGAATATTAATACCTTTTAAAGGTTAGCTACTCTTTCCTGGTCCATCTTCAAAAAGTGTGATAGAGGCTATACTCTTAATAAAGTGACAAACTGAATTGTTAAAAATTTTTTAAAATGTTGATCTGGAAATTTGAAAAATCATGATTTGGGGGCTTGATTGATTGATTGCTTTTTGCATAATGGGAGAATTACTTTGTTGGTAGAAAACAATAAATTGCATACCATCCTTCATACCTAGCATATTAGTCTATTTTTGCGTAAATATGTGAATCATAGAACTAGAGGATGGCACAGTAAATATTTAGGATTATGTCTGACCTAGTTCATCAATGCCTGACAAAGCTAGTTTTTTGCCTTTTGCCAAATCAAACTGATGTGGCCCACAACTACTTCCAGGGTTGTTTCCATGCATTTAAGGAAGAAATTGTGGGCCCAGAACACATGGGACAGTGGTCAGCCACATGGCACAGTGAATTTCAAAATACTTCTGTCCAGGTCTTGTTCCAAAAGAGGAGACTGTTGGGAAATTATGAAGAGTCATCCAAATTTGGCACAAACCAGCTGTGGTCAAACTGGGCCAAGGTTCCCAAACAACAATGATAAAATAGAAGAAAGAACAGGTTTATAATCCCCATATTACAGATGAGGAAATAATCTATTTCCTACCTGTATCTCTCTGTAGACTAGAACCTCCTTCTGGGCAAGGATCACATCTACCAACTCTGTTGTATTGTACTTTCCCGAGTGCTTAGTACGCTGCTCTGCACCATGGGCACTTAATAAACATCAATGATGATTGATTAACTTGCTTAAAGTCACACATCAGGTAAAAATGGCAGAGCTGGGATTAAAACCCAGGTCTTCTTACTCCTGAGCTCATACTGCTTCTCTGGCCTGGACTAAATCATCATCACATCATAATCATTTTTAACAGGATTTATAACATGCTTAAACTGTGTACAGCACTCTGTTGGCATCAATACCAGTTTCTTGTTAGAACATTCATTTATGTCATAACAGGTTGTACTTCACAGAATTGGAAAATGTTCTCCTATCTCAGTAGAACACAGTACTCTACACTGTAAACTACTTGTGGGCAGGGATCATTACTACCAACTCTCTAGGCTGTAAGCTCCTTGTGGCCAGGAATGTGTTTGTTATACTGTACTCTCCCAAGCACTTAGTATAGTACTTTGCACACAGTAAGTGCCCATAAATACGGTTGAATGAATGAGTAAATATTGTATCATACATTCCCAAGCCTTAGTACAGTTCTCTGCACAGAGAAAGCACTCCAAAAAATGCTCTTGATTGATTGATTGATTGGTTGTTAGATTGCTACCTATGCAAGAGGGGTAAGACAGCCACTGGTTCCTGAGTAGCCCTATTAAGAAGCATCTACTCTCTGCTACTGGGGAAGGTGATAGGAAAAGTGTCCTAAAATTACCTTCCTTCATTTCTCAATACAGATTTATCAAGGACTGTGGTTTACAACCAAAATAAAACTAACAAAATAAATAGTGGCAGTTGTTGAAAGTGGATTCCATCAGTATGGCAGGACAGTCAGTTCAAAAGATACTGATGGTTGTATATAATAGGTCTTTTCATCTGCTTCTGTCCACTGGATTAGATCACACTGTCAGGAGCAGCATATTTACCAAGTGGGCCTATGGCTTCCAGCATGGAGTTGCAAATTTGGGGAGACAATACTACTGGAAAAAAATAATAAATCTAAAAAGTCTTCCCCTAAAAATGACAGTGTAAAGGTTTTTTTTCAATTGCAGTATATGTCCTATAAACTATATGAGCACAGTGTTACACAACTTATTGTAGGACATAGTAAGGCAGGATACTTTGCCTAAGTGTGGTACCATAGTGGGGCCGTGTTAAATGTGCAAAATATTATTTTAGTAATAATCCCAGGGTCTACGAGCAGTTTAATGAAGGAGTTTACTAACTATACAACATTTTCAAAGTCCCAGCAATGTTAACATTAATCTCACAGAGAATCAAGGTATCCACAAAGAGCACTGCAGCAATATTACAAGATGCTCCCTCACAGTCTCCAGTATTAATAACAAATAATCTTTTTCCATGATACAGTCTTCCAGGCAGTTGTCAAGGCATGGTTATAATTCCCAAAATTGATTCATTGGAAATGAACTAAAGATAAAAAAATCTGCTTAAAGAAAAGCAACACCCTGCAATCCATCATGGATCAGGGAGCAATTAGATTTACAGAAATCTGCATTGCAACATGCAAATCCATTTAAGGAACATGAACAGTAGGGATGGATTGGCAAGGTAAAAGAGATCAAAGTCTATGCAGACAGAACCAAGAACATCTACCCTTCATTAAAAATGTTATTTGTCCCTCTATGTGCTATCACATTTCTGAAGAATGACTATGGCCCAAATAGAGAGAATACTGGAGATTTGTCAACATCATTTCAACACACTTTCTACTACTGAAGATATGACCCTACCAAACATAGTAAACCTTCCAGTGAGCACTTATCATGTGAAGTAAGTCAGAGACATTAAAAATGGCGAAGCACTTGGACTTATTGGTGTAACTGAGAAGTAGCATTGCATAGTGGCTAGATCACAGGCTTGTGAGTTAAGAGGTCATGGGCTCTAATCCCAGCTTCACCATTTGTCTGCTGTGTGGGCTTGGGCAAGTCACTTCACTTCTATATGCCTCAGTTTCTGTATCTGTAAAATGAGGATAAAGACTGTGAGCCCCACATCGGTCAGGGATGTGTCCAGACCTATTAGCTTGTGTCCATCCCAGCACTTAGTACAGGGCCTGACACATAGTATGTGCTTAATAAATACCGTTTAAAAGTACTGCTGTGATTGGGTGAGGTCACTTCACTTCTCTGGGCCTCAGATACCTCACCTGTAAAATGAGTGAGACTGTGAGCCCCACATGGGACAGGCACTGTGTGCCAACCCACTTGGCTTGCTTGTAACCACCCAGTTGCTTAGTATAGTACCTGGCACATAGTTAAGTGCTCAACAAATACCATAATTATTATTATTATTACGGGAGACAACTTGCTTAAACACTTACATGGATACGCCTTCAAAAAATTCACACTATAGATATGCTCAAGTATACTAAAGATACCACCACCATCACTATCCTTATAGAAAAATGGAAAGATTGCAGCAATATTTTAGGCAATGTTGGCCCGATACTAACAAGATTGGTCCTAAATAGGCTTCTGAAAAATACGTCCGGGATCATAATGAAATTTCATTTCACAGCATGGCAGAGGAGAGCTCATCTTTGTGGCACAGGAGATGTGATCTATGCAGCAATCAGGTGCAAGATTCGTTTTCATACCCATACTCCTCATCAACTTTTCCAAACTGTATAGCTCCCTCCTGAAACCCCACTATCCCTGACTGTCTTCTCTCTCTAAACAACCACCTTCTTATCAAAATCCATTTTTGTTTTCTCTTTCCTAATCTTCCTTGAACCAAATAGAAGCAGCAGAAGTAATGAAAGTAGCTTACTGAACTTGCTGTGGGACATTCTACTAGGCACTTGGGAAATGCACACTAAACAAGTGCCCATAATATATTTTAATGACTGTCTCCTCTACTGGATTGTAGAGCTTTCCTTGAGGGCGGGGATTGTGTCTATTGTTTTGTACTCTCCCAAGAGCTTACTGCAGTATTCTGCACAAATATGTGCTCTAGTTAGTCAGTCAATTGTATTTACTGAGCACTTACTCCAATTGCTTTCTATCTCCTCTCCACTTGCATAAAACAAAGCTGTTCACAAAGGACTCCACCAACTCTTCCCATCTAATCATATTGGTACCTTACCTTCTACTTCCCAGTTCTCGTTCTTCCTTCTTTTCAAGCTTGCCTTCTGGTGTAATGGACAGAGCATGGAAATGGGAGTCAGAAGGTCATGGGTTCTAATCCCCGCACCACCACTTGTCTGCTTTGTGACCTTGGGCAAGTCACTTCACTTCCTTGTGCCTCAGTTACCTCAACTGTAAAATGATGATTGAAACTGTGAGTCCCATTTGGGATGGAGACTGTGTCCAACCCAATATGCTTGTATCCACTCCAGCGCTTAGTACAGTTCCTGGCACATAGTAAGTGCTTAACAAACACCACAACTATTATTATTATTATTACCTTCTTCTAAATTATCCTCCATCTTCCTCTTGTTCACCTTAAAACCCTATTCGACCCACTCTGCACCAAAAATATCATACAAGCCAATATCTATATTGGAGGTCTGAACCTGAACACTGTCTCAGGCATTCTGTTAGGTATTGACCAACAATACAGAGATTTCCAAGCAAGTAGAACATTCAGTCAGATGGGCAGTTATCCTCTAGAAGACTAACATAGTGTGATAGCAGCATGATATTAGGCTTCAGACAGAATTGAAGGTCCACAGACCTGTAGTACTATCAAACCTTCTAAAGACTGTAAAACCCAGAATCTTAAAAGGCAATACATATGACTCATTGAACAGATCTATCAACATACTTACCATCAAGTGCCAATTCAGGATCACAAGCAACAAAGTACTAGAATGAAGTCAATCTCCTAATGTTGATATTATACTCATCTCAAAGTCAAATGTTAAGTACAGTGCACTGCACCTAGTAACAAACACATATCATTACTGCCACTCAACACATCTTCATGGGTGGGATAGGTGAGAAGAAAGGTATATGAGTAGGATACCCAAGCACTTTCTCTATGGTGAGATGTCAAGTTAGGAAATTGGAAGTAAGGACGATTTAGGAATTGTCTTAACGATTCAGTGTAATAGAGGTTTAGCTAATGCTGCATTTCAGCCAAAAAGTGCAATCCAGCTCCACTTGAGCAGAATGGAGTTCAGCTGATGCTGTATAATGAGAAATCATGCCGGAGCAAGGAGGGCAGAACAAACATTTTGAAGATATAATACAGCGCTTTCAAACAGTGTGATATAGCTGTAGACTGCTGGAGCCAAAAGGGAGAGACATGCAGCAATCAGGAGATGATTGCTCTCCTAGAGCCTCTGTTTTGAGAAAAACTGGGTCTGATACATTAGTATGGTACACTGTAATGATGACAGGAACTACTTCTTTTGATCTGAAGCTTTGCAAGATTTGCAAGATAAGGACATTAAAAAAGCAATAGAGACAGGACCTGCAGCTGCACACAGCATACATATCAGTTGTATTTGGAGTATCATTCACAGAGCAGTTAGAAGTGTGGGTCCTGAATTGGCCTTTGCACTCTTACATAGCTACAGGTGAATTTCACCACTTTAGTATCTTTGTGTGTGTGTGTGTGTGTGTGTGTGTGTGTGTGTGTGTGTGAGTACATGTAAGTATACAAATAAATATCCAATGGCTATCCTTCAACCTCTGCATCAAACAGAAACTCCTTACCATTTACTTTAAAACACTGTCAGGCCCCTGCTATCTTACCTCACTACTCTCCTAAACAACGCAGCCCTCACATTCCACTACTCTAGATCCAGCTTAATCACTGTGCCTCAATCTCATTTCCACCAACCCCTTTCCCACATCCTCTCCCTAGCTTGAAACTCCCCCAGTGTTCTATATTGTGCTTAGTATGATGAACTGCATACAGTAAGTAAATATAATTGACTGACTGATCACTTATCCAGGGATGCTCAGATAGATAAGTAGCAAACTGAATGAAGAGGGTGGTTTGGTGTGACTTTTGGGAGATTAACAGGATTTGGACAGATTGGAGCATGAAGCTTCATTCCAAATTGACTGTCTGTAACGGGAGACTGAAGACTGACTGGAGACACCTCCAGCTCCTTGACTATTCTCCCCAACAGTTATCTAAATGCCAAATGACATTACATAGCAGGTGGAGGTAACAAACAATAAAGTGCAAAGAAATCAGTCATCACCCCAGCATTGAGACAATTCTCGGTGCAGCACAGCTCCATTGAGCAGAAAGGAGTGTAGCGGGTGCTGTATGATGAGAAATCATTCTCAAGCAAGGAGGGAAGAACAAACATTTTGAGGACATGATGTAGCACTTTCCAACAGCATGATATATCTGTAGACTGCTGGAACCACCAGGTAGAGACATACAGCTATCAGGAGATGATTGCTCTCCTAGACCACAGACTTTGAGCAAAACAGGACACCAGTAGGCAATCATGAAAACAGCCTCAGATCCTGGGAGCAGAAAACACAGCAACTAAGAACATCGTGATATGCACACAGAGTAGACTGGCTTGTCAGTTGGGTATCAGTCTTTACAGTTACAATAAGATCCTTGTTTAAGGGAATATATCTCTGCTATTCTCAAGACCTTAGAATGCACCAAGTACGATGCTCTTACTACTGCTATTCCTCCTTCTCCTCCTTCCATTATTACTACTTATCTGTGGTGACAAGATCATATTGCCAATAGTGTATTCTTTGAAAACTAGGACAAATAGAGATAGTATAGAACAAATATCTTAATGTGGAACAATAACCAGTTGTTGTAAACTACTTCTTAGGCAAACAAAAGTCCCAGTGACTATCTTGGCACCATTTTGAAAATATGCTTATATACTCTCCCTCCTTATGCATTTATTACTGGGTTGAGGAAGAACAGGTAGCTTGCTGTTACATAGCAACATGTGTAACCTGAAAACAAAATTTGTAGCCAGAGAAACAGCATGGCTTAGAACATGGACCTGGAAGTGAGAATGACCTGGATTCTAATCCTGGTTCCACCACTTGTCTGTTATGTGACTTTATCTATCCCAGTGCTTGTATAGTAAGTGCATAGCAGTATGCACATAAAAATACCATAAAAAAACTCAACAAACCAAAAGAAAAAAAGGTATAAGATACCATTAAAATTTTTTTTATATTGAAAACAGAAATAATTTGGAAACCTACAGTCAATCAATGGTATTTACTGAGTACTTATTTTGTGAAGAATACTGTACTAAGGGAAAGTACACTACAACGAAGTTGGTAAACACATTTCCTGTCCCCCGATTAGAAGGAGTATATCAAATAAAAAATACATAAGGAGCATGTTTTGTCTTATGCTGTTGAGTCAACACCATGGACACATCTCTCCCAGAATGCATCACCTCCCTCTACATCGTTCTGGATTCGTATCCATAGAGTTTTCTTGGTAAAAATATGAAAGTGGTTTACCATTGCCTCTTTCTATACAGTAAACTTCAGTCTCCGCAGTAGCCTCTCTCCCATGCCACTTCTGCCCAGCCCAGGTGAGTTTCGACTTGTAGCAGATTGCCTTCCACTCGCTAGCCACTGGCCAAACTAGGAATGGAATGGGTAGGCCTCTGCTTGACTCTCCCTCCCATAGTCGAGACTGGTAGAGTACTGGAAACTCTCAAGATGTGACTCTGAGAGTGAATAAGAAGCATGCAACATACTTGATAGAAGAATAAATGTTTTCTTGGTTGAATATGATACAATAAGATGTAACAACTATGCCTGTGACTATCCGTGGGAAAAATTGGTCATACTACAATATCTTTTACCATTGTGATCTGTCCATTAGTCTTCAGAGATGCATTTTTTATATAAACGTAGTCTATATAAAGCCTGAACCTTATAGACTTATTTTTTCTTAACTATCTCGTGGCCATTTCAATGTAAAATATGACTGTTAATTTTTGTTCCTTTGAAAGATCTGTAACCTTAAGGTATTTTCACCAACAAGTCACACAGTAGGCTAAGTGTTAAAGGGATAAGAAAATATTATTTCATCACTTCTGTTCCATTAGAATTCACTTGGGTGGCTGAGAAAATGGTTTATGGATTAGAGAGAGAAGAACAAGCTAAAACATTTCATACCTTCATCTCTGATAAATTCCCCAAACTCATTCTTCGCATCTGAGCCATAAATAACAGCCATGCTTTTTTGCTAAAAAGAGCTTTTTTCTTATGGTAGGTCTTTTGTCTGGGCAATGGATGCTATAATAAATTTGAAATCTTGGGGCTGGGGGCGGGGTCAGCATTGTATGAACTAAAATATTATTGTTTACAACTGTTGCTTCTATTATGAGCAGGCTAAAAAGCAACTCTGGAGCTTGATCTCTGTCATGGAAATAAATTAATATTTCAGTTTCCAACTTGGGTCAAGTGAATGATTCTCCCAAAAGCAACTCACCATGATCAATTTTCATTATGTGTTCATTCAGATATTCTGTGCATTCTCATGCACTTTCTGTCTCCAATTTTCTCCCCTTTATCCAAGTAATTCCTTAATTTAGATTGCATACATGATGGTAATCCCGGCTCTGACACTTGTCAGCTGTGTGACTGTGGGCAAATCACTTCTCTGTGCCTCAGTTACCTCATATGGAAAATGTGGATGAAGACTGTGAGCCCCACGTGGGACAACCAGATGACCCTGTATCTCCCCAGTGCTTAGAACAGTGCTCTGCACGTAGTAAGCGGTTAACAAATACCAACATTATTATTATTTTTAAAGTGCAGCACTAGTTTATATTTATAGAAATTAAAACTTGTTCTGTTTTGTTGTGTCTCCCCCTTTTAGACTGTGAGCCCGTCGTTGGGCAGGGATTGTCTCTATCTGTTGCCGAATTGTACATTCCAAGCACTTAGTACAGTGCTCTGCACATAGTAAGCTCTCAGTAAATATGACTGAATGAATGAATAAAGTAAAAAGGTAATGAATTGCTTCATTTTATTTCGAGTTGGATATTTGACTTAACGTCAAATATAATTTAGATGAACATCAGGAACTTAGATTTCTATCTACTATTAAAATGCCCTTTTAATGATTTGACTGATAAACAGGATTCTATTGTAATTTTGTTTCTTATGGTTTTTTTTTTCAATTAATAAATCAGTAGCTAAAAAAAATCACATTTGAGGTAAGAATGACAACTAAGTGAGCAACTTACCAAAGTATACTATCTCTTAGATCTTTTTTCCTATATACATATGCAGAATCCTGCAGGTGTTATATGCATGTATATGCACAAATTTAAGTTGAAAACAGGATAGAATATTCCATCAGCACTCCATGTTGGCTAAATTGTCCCACCTTGAGACTACAAAATCCCCACTTCTGGTTACAAGAGAGGTTGAAAGGATTTGGTCCCTACATGCTTTTAAATAGTTCTTTAAGTGGGAATGTGAGTTAGATCTTACGTGTCATTGGCCAATACTCTGACAATTTTTTCTATTTTTCAATCAATCAATCAATTGTACATGTTGAGAGTTTACTGTATGCTGAGCACTTACTAAGCACGTGGGAGAGGACAATATGCTCATGCTCACAGCCCACAAGGAGCTGACCATCTAGAGGGAGGAGACAACATTCAAATACTTTACAGAGCTGTATATAAGTGTGGTGGGCCTGAGGGTGAGGTAAGTTGGTAGTTCATTGAAAGTTCTAGTAGAACTTGGCAGATCTTAATAGCATTATTAAAAGATAGCTTTTTTACATTTAAGTAAACCATTCCTACGAAATGTCACAGCCAAATATTCATGGAATTGTGTGATTGTTGATATTCATATAGCATACAAGCAAGCAATTAATTAGGCATTGAGCAGACGAGACAATTAAGTGCCTGTCCTCCAGGATCTTATTCTCTAAGACTAATGGGGCCTGGCACACATTCTGTTTTCTCAATATGATTTTCTATTTTAATTTTTCAAATTTTCCACTGAGGATGCTTTCCCTCTCAATTCCACTCTATTATACCTTCTTTCACACCACTTATACATTTTGAATGATCTCCTACTTCCCAGTCACCAAGTAACTTCTTTCCCCTGACTCAAACCTGATCTAGCTTTGCCTTGTCCTGCCAATATTCTGATTTAGCTATTTTCAAGGAGAGTTCTGTTATTCCTTTGTGTGCAATATTCCTATCTCTTGGCATGAGGCTAGATATGTTTTTTTTTTCTTACTCAAGAATTTATAATGCCTAGATTGGCAAGAATGCTAATACTTTCATCTGATTTTCCAGAGTATTTTGTTCCAGAGCCTGTTTTCAGTCTGTTGATATAATTGATCCCATGATACAAACTGATCTGTACATATTTTTATCACAAGCAACATTCCCAAGACCCTTTTTGTACTAATTCCACAGAAGCATCACTATTCACACACAGATCAGGGTCCCAGAATGTAAAAATACAAAGTCTAGCTAGGGGCTATGAAACCTGTTTCCTTTAGCAGAGACAATCAGACTTTTTAGTAAGCTCTTTGGCTGCCTGAAAGGGAGATATAAAGGAATAAAAAAATAAACTCATAAATATTTCTGAGGTCATTTTGAAATTTGAATATGATGTCACAAGTAAAATATTTTTACCAGTAGAAGACTTGTGGGGGAGGACAGGCTCAATATATTCTTGATAGTGTTGTAAGAACTGAATACATATCTAGGTGCATTCTAGGTGCATTCTAGGTTCATGAATATGGAAAGAGCTATATGTTTAAGGCCTCGTATATTATCTGACTAAACTCTGTCCCTTCAACCATTTTTAAAAGAAATAATAATGAGAGGTGAAGGGTTAGATATAGGTTATGAGAAGGTTATAAGGTTATGAGAAGCAGCGTGGCTCAGTGGAAAGAGCACGGGCTTTGGAGTCAGGGCTCATGAGTTTGAATTCCAGTTCTGCCACTTGTCGGCTGTGTGACTGTGGGCAAGTCACTTAACTTCTCTGTGCCTCAGTTCCCTCATCTGTAAAATGGGGATGAAAACTGTGAGCCCCACGTGGGACAACCTGATTCCCCTATTTCTACCCCAGCGCTTAGAACAGTGCTCGGCACATAGTAAGCGCTTAACAAATACCAACATTATTATTATTATAGGTTAGGTTATATATAGTACATAAAAAGGTTAGGTTACATATATTCTTGTGATATGAATTAAGATTAAAAAGTAGGTATATCTGAGATGAAAGGCCAAAGACAAAGTGGCATTATGAAATAGGAAAATGATGATTTTAAATCTGTATCACACTGAAGCACAAACCTGCTGGGATATCACTAAACACAACCGAGTGATAATGGGAAAATGCTGCCGTTGGATGATGATAATGTAGATGACAGAATAATAATAGTTATCAGTATAAATAGTAGTAGGATAAATGAGATTGTGTTAATTGAATGAATTTGAAAATATAAGTAGGTCAATGGATTTTTTTAAAAAGAACGAGTTGGAAAATTTTCAAGATGCCATTTTTTGATTATTTTTATTAATAGACAAGGCTATGTCCTTTACTTTGATGATGATAAGTTCTGTGACATTGCCACTTTGAGTTCTTGCTTCATTAGATTGGGTGACTGTTTATTTGAAATTGTAATGAAATATTTACTTTATAGAGCTATAAGGATTAGCTGTGATAATTGAGTGAGGCTGATCTGGAGCTTTCAATGTAATAGGTCTCCCTTGTTTGAATACAGAGCTCAGTGAGAATGAACGAGCAAGTGAGTGTGTTTCTGCCTGTCACTTTCTCTCTACATGTTGCTTTTTCTTCTGGAGATAAGTGGGCCTAATGCTGAACAAATACTGGAAATCAGAAGCCACTGAGAATCATTCCCCTCTCGCTTTCCCATGGCAGTTCAGTCAAAGAGCCCCCTCCTCTCGGCAAAGCAACAATTTTGTCACCACGAGCAAATCCAATTGAAAAGTCCCTTAGACTGAGAGGAGAACTCCAGTTGTCAGAATCAGCAAACAGAATGAAAAGAACTAAGAGGAGTAAATTGGCACCTGGTGTAGCTATGGCCGCTTGTGATAGGCTGCTGCATTGTGTTGGATAGACATTCAGCCATTTTCAGATATAATGGGAGAAATTAATGCAAATGAGTGAATGGAATGAAATGTATTTTAATGCAGATTTGAGGGACTCTCGCAAACTGCTTGATAACAAGTCGCTGTAAGAAAAGGCCTACATTGTGAGGACTCATTTTTTCCCCATTTCTTCTCACTAGTGGCTCATAAGGGCCCTTTGTTCTCTAAGTAAACTCTTTCTAAACTATTGACATTGCTCATTTATGTGAATTTCAGATTTTTTTTTCTGACAAAGTAGCCTTGGGTGATCTGGGAAAACGTTAATTGCAAGAGGACAAGGAGACTGGCTGAAACAAGAAATGCAATCATTAAGTGTAATGTTGCAGTTGTCCATGCCTCATTATAACATGCATACAAGGCAATAAAATGCATGTTTCACAAACAAATCTTTTGACAAGTATAGTTCAAGAGCCTCCAGCTGTCCAGCTTTACATCTATTTCTTTTGGTTTAGTAATCATTATTGAAGCTAAACTTTGGAGTGCCTGCCTGATCAGATCTACATAATTATTTTAGAGTCTCACAGATTTATAAACAACAACAAAAATGTGTTTCATAATTGTTTATATATAATCATAATATAATTGAAAATCATTATATTTTTGAAATGAATCTGTAAGGCATTTCTCATTATTGTTTTTTTAGTTGGTTAGGTTTTCTTAATGCTAGTAAGAAAAAAAAGACCTATATTTTTCAATTAGCAAATAGCATATTTAATTTCTCTCTCTGTTACATCTTTTACCTCTGGAGAAAATCACAGGTTTAAAATTAATTTCATCCATCCAGTAACAGGGTTTCCAGATAAATAGATAAATAATAGGATGAAAGGTCATCAAATGTAAGTACAGCACGAAATTGTTGAACTATCAGACCCAGGAGTAAAGAAGCCAGAAAGAAAAAAAAAAGGTAACAGATTCAGCATTGTCCAAAAGTTCCAGACCAGTGATTAATGTGTAAGATAATGGACTTGGGAAATGAGTAAACACTCCCGTGCTCCCTGCTTTGTGCTTGAATGACTTGATGACAAGGGCAGAGCAAGGTGAGAATTTAACAGGACTACAGGAGAAAAAAAAGACAAAAGACTAACAGCAACATAATGTGAGTGGAAGTTTGCTAATTTGTGATGTGGAAATGTTCTTATTTTTCTGAAAACAGATTTGTAAAATATAAAAATGTAAACATTTCATGCTGGTAGGAATTGCATATTAGTTTTAGTTTAGTGATTTAATATCCATCAGTTTTACTCGTTTTTATTATGAATGGCTCATTTTTATTAATAGCCATTTACAATAATATCGTGAGGTTCGTGTATGTACTATACAGTGGTGTTCAGTGTCGTCTAGTTCAGGAGTAAATCATATTTCTTTTTGTAAGCTATAGTTATGTACTAAATTCTGATGTTTTGATATTTCAGAAGGATGGAATTTATGATGGCTAAGAAATATTATTTGATCAATTCAGAATGTTTTATAATATGAAATAGACAGGGTATACACTGTCTTTGCAATTTATTTATGAAATTAAACATCTTGGGCATTTACTGATGAGTGAAATCTCTCCAAATATGCTATTTCCTTATATAATTATAATCTCATAAATCCATGTCTCTTTGATAACTGATAGATTAGCATTTTATAAGTTACAGATTATAAAGAAGGATTATCCTTCATTTACAGAAAAAAATCTTTTTTTATTCATATGTGATTTTTGATGATCATTTTGCTCTACCTGTTTTAAGAAGAAAAAATATTCAGCTGCTTTGTGTTGTGTGTTTCTCAATTGCATTGCACAGATTAGTGAGTTTTGTTACAGTGTATAGCAAATAAGAAAAACATTTTATAGTACTGTCATTGACAACTTGGGATTCTTTCAAACTACTATCAGGTGACTGTACTATAGTTCATTGCTCATTAAATACTGTTCTTCTAATCTGACATCCTCTGAAATAGAGATTCATGCGATGTGTATATCATGTTCATAGAAAATTTTTTTGCCTCATTTAAGTAAACTAATATTTTAAATTAAAAAGTGGATTTCAGGATGTCATACCTTTTGATTTTTGATAATCTTGCTGACCTCAAAATGCAATTTTTAGAATTTTGTTTTGTATCCTACTATATATCTTAGTAAAACAGTCTATGCATGATTGTTTAACACAACCTCAGGTGTTTGGGTGAAGTTCTGGATAAAGAAATCAAGTGGTTAAGTCATGGAGAAGGAACGTGGCTCAGTGGAAAGAGCACGGGCTTTGGAGTCAGGGCTCATGAGTTCGAATCCCAGCTCTGCCACTTGTCGGCTGTGTGACTGTGGGCAAGTCACTTAACTTCTCTGTGCCTCAGTTCCCTCATCTGTAAAATGGGGATTAAGACTGTGAGCCCCACGTGGGACAACCTGATTCCCCTATGTCTACCCCAGCGCTTAGAACAGTGCTCGGCACATAGTAAGCGCTTAACAAATACCAACATTATTATTATTATTATTATTATATTATCCAGTTTTTACCTAATTTGAAAATGGACAAATCTACCAATGTCTCTCAGTTCCGTTGATTACTCAACTATAACTTGGACAGAGATGACCCTATCGAAAGTTCATCATTTTAACAAAAATGGTTAATATTTGCCTGCTTTTCCTTTATTTCCTAAGCTATTCATTTCTTGTCCACTCAATTTAAATCATTTTATAGTGTCTTTTTATTCTTTATCCTGTCCTTCAATGATACTCTCACATTTATGTTAAGATAGATTGAGGAAAGATTCTCAGTAGCATACTAAACATATAATTCTATAAGAAATAATATGTTCATTTTAAATTTCAAATCACTATGCTCATATGCCTCTCTTGTCAGAACCATAAACATGAAACCCTGTTTTAGACTGATCCATTTACTTCTGAGAGTCAAACTTGTGAGAAGTTCCCACAGAGAACTGTGACACTTGATACTCTTTATCACCATGACTATTCTGATGGTGGTCCATGTTATTGGTTCTTGTATCTCTCTACAAGACAGCTGGGATTTAAAACATTCCTTTTTTTGTCTTTTTTTAACAGGTTACAATAAAGTGAACAACTTCAATTTCGTCTTTTGATGCCATGATTATGCAGAAGTTCAGGTTCTAGGGAGAAACCTGCATAAATCTACTAGTCTGTTAAAATATTTTATGTGTAAAATAGTCAAATGGAAATGTTTTGCTTTCAACTTTTATTTTGGGTTGAATTATTGTTCTGAAGAAGAGAAACAAATATAAATGCAAATAGTGAAACTTATTTTGATGTGGAGTTTCAAACTGAAGTTTCAATGTGGTAATTCAAGAGCACTAAAATGCTCTGTATGTGTGCCTGTCTGTACATGCATATGTATTTGTGTGTGTATAGTCATATGTATGTATGTTTGTGTCTATATATTTCCTGTTATTTTTGAGGATTTTTAATATCCCAGAAACAGAAAATCCACTGACATAATTTAAATTATATGCAATGTATTCCTAGGGCCAAGGTTTTCAACTTCAATCAATCAATCATATTTACTGAGCAGTTATGTGTGCAGACCACTGTACTAAGTACTTGGGAGAGTACAGTATAACCGAGTTGGTAGAAATGTAGTATTCTTTCTACCATGAGTGTACATTCTAGAAGAGGAGACAGATATTAATATAAAGAAATGCATTAAATTGCAGATACGTGAATAGGTGCTATGGGACTGAGAAAGGGGTGAATAAAGGGTACAAATCCTAGTATAAGGGCATTGCAGAAGGAATGGGAGAAAATGAGGGATTAACAGGGTAAGGCCTCTTGGAAGAGGTGGTATTTAATATGGTTTCGAAGGTGTGTAGAGTGATTGTATGTCAGATATGAAGAGGGAGGGAGTTCTGGAATGTTGCTGAGCATTTTTTTTTTAATGGTATTTGTTAAGTATACTATGTGTCAGACATTCGATAAAGTACTGGGCTAGGTACAAGGTACTCTGGTTGGATATAGTCCATGTCACACATGGGTTTCATGGCATTAATACCCATTTTACTGATGAAGTAGCTGAAGGACAGAGAAGTAAAGTAACTTGTCCAAGGTCACACAGCAAACAAGTGGGGTAGATGCAATTATAACCCAGGTCCTTCTGACTCCAAAACCCATCCTCTATCCACTAGCCATGATGCTTCTCGTTGCTAGCAATATAGGTGACAGGATACAGTGAATAGGTTGGCATTAGAGGAGCAAAGTGTGTGGGTTGGATTGAGGTGGGAAATCAGAGAAGTGCCTTAAAGCACTCAAGCACTTGAACTTGAAGTTCTCCGGTCATTTTCAGGTTTCACATGAAAAACCTCTCCTCTCATCCAGTTCCTCTAATCTAGTCCTGCTCATCCAGTTCCTCAGCACATGTAACTCCTTTTTGTATTTAGCCTCCTCAGACTCTGTTTGTTCTCTTTTATCTTACCACTTCCAACATACATAACTGTATTCAACAACAGTAACTACTGTTATCACTGTAATAATCAGTAATCTTTATATTATAGTAGTAACAGTAGTATTTATTGACTTCTTCCTGAAATCAATGTGGCATAATAAACACTTGAAAACTGCAAAATAAAGTAGTGATGCATTCCCTGACCATAAGGAGCTTATACTCCAAAAGGGAGATTGACTCAAAAATCTGCATAAAAATAGAATATTTGTAAAAATATACAAACGTGAAAATTTTACATGTAGTCTTATTTGGTTAGAGGTAATCCAAAAAATAAGTAGACATATACAAAAGTACCAAGGATAAATTTAAATAAGTATAATTATGTCCAAATATTCACTTAACTGATCTATTCTTCTATGATGAGGTAGTCGTTCATTCATTTATTCATCATTCATTAATCATTCATTAGTGCATTCAATTGTATCTAACTATATGGGGCTCACAGTCTTAATTCCCATTTTAAAGATGAAGTAATCACTCATGAATGCATTCAGTGGTATTTACTGAGCACCTGCTTAATGCTGAGACTTCTACTAAGTGTTGAGGAAAGTTCCAAGGACAATAAGCAGACATAATCTGCCACATGAAATTGGGAATAGATTTACATGAACAGATTGAAATAAACACTGCTTAACAATATAAGAAAATGAGGGGAACTTTGAAAACAATGAGTGTTGGAGTACAATTATTACTAATTGAGCACCTACTGCCCACCATTTTACAATCCACACTCAGAAAATCCATTCCTTTTCTAATGTTTTTTGTTAGGCACTTACTTTGTGCCTGGCACCATACTAGGGGTTACATAACAGGGGTTGTTACAAGTTAATCAGGTTGTAGACAATCCATGTCCCATATGGGGCTCACCATCTTAATCTCTATTTTATAGCTGAGGTAACCGAGGCACAGAAAAGTAACGTGATTTTCAAGGTCACACAGTAGACAAATGGCAGAGATGGGATTAGAACCCAGGTCCTTCTGACTCGCAGTCCCATGCTCTACCCACTAAACCATTCAACCTTTCAAGCCTTAGAAGTGTTAAAATGCTGTTGGGGCACTGCTGCTGTTATTTCCTGCTCTACTTTAGCAGGATAGGACAGAACACTGGCTTGGAGGGGAGAGCGGTGTCTGTCCTGAGCAATCAACGGTATTTATTAAATGCTTAATTAGAGCGCAGTGTGGAACAATATACTAAGAGCTTGGTTGACTGCAATACCGTAGAGTCAGTAGAAATAATCTTATCCCTCAAGGAACAAAGTCTCTTCTGCGAAACTCAGAGATCAGACCGAACAGGAATCTCCAAGGCTGTATATTCCTTATAGCTACCTGTTCTTCTGGCCTTGTCTGGGTGGGAGAGGACCAAATTCCATGGGTGACATGGAGGGCAGACTTCATTCCTTCCAGGTATCAGTGGGGCATTTATGGTAACAGGTTACACATGTCGATGTCCTTAGAAATAAGCTTTATATTGTACTTACCCTTGAACAGAGTTCATAGGAAAACCATAATATCAAGAGACAGACTTAAGAAACAAAACTAGACCCTGAAAAAAAAATGCATCTGTTTTGTAAAGTAATATATCAGTGGCTATTAGTGGCAAATGGAATATCAGTCACACAACCTTACAACCTCACATGTACACATTAATAATATCTATTAATAGCAACTTCCCTAAATGTGTGTGTGTGTGTGTATCTACAGCTATATCTTTATATATCTCCACCAACTGAATGAGCCCTCTCTATGACTGGCATTCATTCACATCTTGCACATAGTGGACCAGGTGTTGAAGGCTCACTATTTACCTTCACTATTGTGACTATCATGGATCCACTCTTTACAGAATGGATAATTGGAATTCCAGCTATTTTTGCCTTCCCTTGATTCTTCTGATATTAAGGAATTGCATTCCTGAAGAGTCCAGTGTTAAGGAAACCTTGCATTGTGTCTGATATAGCATGTAACTATTTTCAAGGCTCATATTGTTCCATAATTTTACAATTGCACTCTATAATGCATAATGAAAGCACGTGTTCTGACCAAATGGAGTGCTTGTAAACTAATGCGTGGCTCAGTGGAAAGAGCACGGGCTTTGGAGTCAGGGCTCATGAGTTCGAATCCCAGCTCTGCCACTTGTCGGCTGTGTGACTCTGGGCAAGTCACTTAACTTCTCTGTGCCTCAGTTCCCTCATCTGTAAAATGGGGATTAAGACTGTGAGCCCCACGTGGGACAACCTGATTCCCCTATGTCTACCCCAGCGCTTAGAACAGTGCTCGGCACATAGTAAGCGCTTAACAAATACCAACATTATTATTATTAATGGATAACCTATTGAAACTCAATCTTTGGCCAGAAAGTTCCTACCTTAAAATAGTGCTGTGGTTTGAATAGTTAACCTAGTACAGGTTTGTGTACTGGAGTTCTACTGGCTTTAGAGTGAATTGATAAATTACTGAATCTCCTAAAGTCTTGGTTTCCTTATCTGTAAAAGTAATATTGAAGTAATTGCTGAGTCATGTTAGGAAAATACGAAAATTTGGGGGAATGCTCATCTTGGGAAGCAGTAGGGCCCAGTGGAAAGAATACTGACATCTGAGTCAGAGGGCCTGGGTTCTAATTCTGGCTCCACCACTTGCCTTGGGCAAGTTACTTAGCTTTTCTGTGCCTCAGTTTTTGTAAAGCTCATCTGTAAAATGTGGATTTAATACAGTGCTCCCTCCTACTTAGACTGCAAGTCTCATGTAGGACAGGGACTATTTGAGACCTGATTATCTTGTATCAATCATTCGATTGATCAATTTGACCGTTCAAGTGGTATTCATTGATACTTACTATGTCCAGAGCACTTTACTAAGTGCTTGGAAGGGTGCAATGCTGCAGAATTAGCAGAAATGTTCCCTACACAAAAAGAACTTACAGTCTGGAGGGGGAGAGACACATCAATCTAAACAATAAATAATGTAGAAGCGCTTAGAACAGTGTTTAACACATAGTAAACTCTAACATATAGTAGTATTATTATCATTAGTATCATTATTACTATAATCTTGGTGAGTAAGGAAAAATTAGTCTTTTCATGCCACTTTTCATACGGTGACTTTTAAAAGTACCTTATTAAGCACCTATTCCTTTTTTTCATTAATTTGGAAAAATTTCTACTTATAGTTTAAAAGAAACAGCATGCCTTTCCCATCTTGCAAAGAGAGTAAATCTAGGAAATGTTTCATGAGGGTAAATTGTCATGTCTTATTAAAAGGAATTTTCAGCATCTGCACAGTCTGTGGATTTTGAATCTTTCTGTGTTATCATAAGTAGACAGACTAATAGATACAAAGAAGAAATAAGGCACACCTCAAATCTCACACTTTTATAGCTTTAAGCTAATACATCTTCAAACAGATGTTGAAGCAGCGATTAGCCTCTTTTTGCATGTGGTGGTGCACAAACCTTTTAAGGCATCTATGAGTTATTGCTTTGGTTCAGCATGAGTGCAGTAAGAAGAAATGTACCTCATCTGTAATACACTTTGTAGACTAATATCAGCTCCCTTTTTCTTATATTGCAGTGAGATATTGATCTGGTAAAATGGTACCATATTGGAGCTGTCTGTTGTGGTATTCATCATATTGTCACATCCCTAGTGCCTTGGAGTTATTGGAAAGTGGAATTGAGAGAGTTCTGTCATTGTGTGCTGCAATCGACTCATAGGAAAGTTCACTAAAATTATTTGAGGTAGTTCTTTCATTTCTTCTGCTTGGACAAATTCACCTTTTGTAACAGAGAACCTTGCCATAGTACATGCAGAGTGGTGCTAATAGATTAGGTTTAACTGTTCCCGCTCTTTCGCCTCTTGTATAATATTATTCTCTAGTCATTGCTCACACCTGCTGCCTTTCCTGATGCATGTGGGTTTATTCCTAAGGGAGTAATACATCTGAGAGCTGTGGCTTCATTGCCCTTATGCTTTTATCTGATAGCTGGGAGGAGGTAAACAATGAACTTTTATATGTAGAAAGCTTTTAGTTTCTTCCCACACTAAAATACCAGTTATGTTAAAAGAGCTTTCAAAAATATAAAAAGGAACTGTCAATCTTCACTGAGTAGATTAAACAGTTTGAATGAATTATTTTTGTTTTGGAGGCTGTGTGATAAGGTGAAGGATTTAAAAGCATATCATATTTTGGGGGAACATGGGTATGCTATTTGATGCAAAAATATACTCGATTCAATCATGTGTTAACATTTTATCTTCACTATAAATCTAAGGTTTTACAAGGCTATTTTGTCGATAAAAATTCTTCCTGAAAAATTTCTTAGAATTGTAATTTTAGATGAAACTCACTAACATTAAAATATTATGAAAATTGGAGCCTTCCTTTTTTCTAGTAGAAGACAGTGAGTTAAATAATTTTTAAAATACTTTATACATCTTGGCAAATAGAATAGTGTTTAAATAGCATTAGCCTAGAAATAAAGAATAACATGCATATCTTTTATATTCATTTGACAGTTGGATACTTATAAATATGCAGTTATGTATATGGTTGATAATATGTGATAGTGTGCTGTTATCATTAATGCCATTTACAGCATGCATTATATGGATTTTAAAGTAGTTTTCAGAGAATTTATGATGTACAGTATTAATAATTATTGTTTTATATCCTTTTTTGAATTGTGTTTTTTTGAATCATTCTTAAAATGGCATTAGTTTTAGAAGAAATTTCTGAAAAGATATAATTTAATGATTTAAGTTTTCTATTAATTACTTTTTGTGTTGTAACACTTGTCTTGTCCTATGTTATCGAGTTATCTCTGACCCGTAGCGATGCCATGGACACATCTCTCCCAGAGCGGCCCAACTCCATCTGTAATTGTTCTGGTAGTGTATCTATAGAGTTACTTGGTAAAAATAAAAGTCTTAGGAAACCATATAAACAAAGTGAGAGGAATTAAACCCTGAGAAGCCAGACTGTTAAAACTGCAGACATCCTACATGTTATCTGATGGTGTCATTTGGTTCGAAGGTTTAAGTGCCCAACAAATTTTTCTAATACCCAGCCCACTGACTTGACCCTCTCTATTTTCTCAGGCCTGAGAACATTAACTGCCACTTGGTTGACAAAATTGAAACCATTAGGATTATGCTTCCTCCAGTTTACTCCTCAGCTCCCCTTGTCCCTGCCACCTCACATCCATTCACTCATACTTTTCAGCTGTTGCTTAGACCAAGTGTTCAGTCATTTGTCAACATCTGTCCCATCCACTTGTGTCTCCAACCTTCTCATTTTCTAAAAACAATTGCATCCACTCTTTTCCCCCTAACTGCCGTTGTCTACCACTCACATATTGATGGCTATTTCTCTTCTACAAGCCCCCATCTCCCCATCCTAAAAAATCAAAACAAAATCTCCTATCCTTAAAAGACAAAACAAAACAAAATGAAAACTTCTCTTGGACATTTGTGCCTCTTGGAAACAATATCTATCTTTAGTGCTTCTGACACAGCCTCTTTCACTTGTTCTTCGTATGCCTCCCATCTACTAACTCTGATGATTTCCCCTAGGTTCCTGTCTGTTCTCAATTTACATTTATTCCCTTGGAAAGCTTATCTGCTTTCATGGCTTCAACTACTACCTCTGTACAGATGATTCCCAAATGGACTTTGCTAGTCCTAATCTCTCTCGACTGTAATCTTGCATTTTCAACTATTTCTCTACATGGATGTCCCATCAAGTTCAATAGATCCAAAACTGAACTTCTAATTTTCTCTTTCAATTTTTCTCCTTCACCTAACTTTCTCATCTTAATTGACAATAGTACCACCATTCCTGGATTCTGAAGACATGGCATTCATTATCTTTGACTCAGATGTCTCGTTCAAGTACTGTATTTAAATCCTTTCAGTTTTTCCTGCAAAACATTTCCAGCATTTGCCTTTCCTTTTCAATCTAAGTGGCCACCACTCTGGTTCCAGCACTTGTCCATATTCTGGCTTGTCTAGAGCATCAGCCACCTTGCTGATCGCCCTGTCTCCAGTCTCTTCTCTCCCCTCCCCCTCTTCCCTCATTAATTCACACTTAGTACAGTGACTTCCACAGAGTAGGCATTCATTGACTGATGGTTGCTTGTATGTTTTTATGTATGTGATTCCATTATATAATATATGAACATATGTAATATGCACACATGGGAAGCAGCATGGTTTAGTGGATAGAGATTGGATCTCGGAGTCAGAAGGACTGGGTTCTAATCTCAGCTCCTCCACTTGTCTGCTGTGTGACCTTGGGCAATCACTTCAATTCTCTGGGTCTTAGTTTCTTCATCTGTAAAAGGGGAATTAAGACAGTGAGCCCTATGTCTGATTAGCTTGTAGCTACATGCACTCAAGGTAGCGATCCTCCTCCTCTCCCTAAACCCCGCATCCGCTGTTGTCGCCCATAGCCTCCTCTCACCAGGCTGCCCCACTAATCCCCTGGCCCCAGCTTGGGGCTCGGGGGGATAGTGAGGAGGGGAAAGGGTGGGAGGGTGGGGAGGAGACAGAGATTCTGGAGCCTGGCCTGCTCCCCAGTGGAGCCACAACAGACAACCATGTATCTCCCCCACAGAAGTGGCAGAGCTTAGAACACATAATAAGTGATTAATACCATTATCATTATCATCATCATCATACACATACACTCTGCTGCTTTCAGATCTCAATTTTTGGGTGATTGTTTTCCTTGCTGTGTTGTTATTTTCCCATACAGTAATAGACATGCTTTTGCATTACTTGGGTTTACATAGAATGCTTAAAATCTACCAAAGTAAATTTTTAGATAGAGACAGTAATGGTTTAGGGGAAGAAGGCAAGGGGAGCACCCACTTAAGGCCCACCATAGCTGAGGGGCTATGATGGTGTAGAGCTTCTTGTAGCCCCAGAACATCACTGGCATTGTGATGCATAACAGGGATTCCAAGCTGGGCCTTCTGAACAGTGCTGCCTTCCAGAATCAAGTTGAGAAGGATCTAATCCCCAGAACATGGTTTAGGGACCACATTCAGCCTACCCTGGAGTACTCATAACTTCATGAAATTCCTCTGTTTCAGTATCATAATTGCCACCTTAATGGCCTCAATAAACTTCAATCAATTTTGGGTAACAAGTGGATGCTTTCATAATTGGTAGTGCCCCAGGTGCTTAGCACAGTTCCTCAAGAACTTAGTGCAGTGCTCTGCACACAGTAATGCACTTAATAAATACAAATGAATGAATAATGATGGTATAATGTCCATTAAAGACTTCATTTCCTTTTTTAAATATCCCATGAGGGCAAGGACCAAGTCGCCTACTCGGCTACATTCTCCCGAGCACTTAGAACAAAGCTTGGCACATGGTGCTCAATGAATGCTATTGATTGATAAAATTCACTTTATTATTATAAAACCAGGTTTGTATATTACTTTCCATTTATCTGGACACTGATGTAGTTTTTGTGGTGCTACGTATTAAAACATTTAGAATATTTACCGGAAAGTAACTCCTTGGCAAATTTTTATTTTCAGTCAATAGTATTGGTACCTTCTGTTTGCAGAACATTTTTCTAACACCATGGATGGCTGTCCTCAAAGAGCTTACAGTCCGAAATATATTTTGAGGTTGCAATATATTCCTCTTAGATCAACTTGCTTGTTAGGTTATTTTTTTAACCAATTATTCAATGAAAATGTCCATAGTGCAATAATAAAATAATTTCAATTCATAGTGTATTGCGATCAGCAAGATCTTCACTTATTAGAAAGGGCAGGCCACTAATGCTTTTGGCAAAGCCATTATTGTGATCTTGGGATTCACTAGAATGGGCAGAAATAGAACAGCATTGTCCACTATAAACAGCTCCAATTTGATTCTTGTACATGATCAAATCTTGGCTTCTCAATGCATTTAGGTGCTGTCATAGCTGTTGTTGCCAAATAAGAATGCAGTGTGATGTTATTATAGTAAACAGCACTTAAGCACAGCTAACAGAATTGATCAGGGCCACATCAGGTTGAACTTCGGTATATGACTGACACAGCAGAAACAATAACTGAATATGCAAACAGTTCTTGCAGTGAATGCTTAGGGGATCAAGCACTATTATTTTTGACTTTGAACAGGGAAAGTGAGCATGTCCGTAAGCTCTTTCCATCCAAAGGATCTCGATATTATGCAAACATCGAATGGTAGTTTGCTACATTGGAAAGCAGGGGACTCCTATGACTATTTAGATTTCATTAATTATTGAAAAAGGAAAAATGTAAACATCAGATAAGTTTGCTTAATGTTTTACACAGCGGTTTTTGATGAGAAAAGCCTTTTCTCAATACCGTTGATCACCGAAGACTTCCTGTTAATGGCCACAGAAATAGTTTGTTTTAGGATGTTTTTTTCCTTCTAATTAGTGATTATATATCTATCTACCTTTTGTAATGATTTAGACTCTAAAAATGCTAAATGAAATATTGTATGAAAATTATCCAATCATAGCTTAATTCAGGATCTTTATGGCCTCTGGTTTTCAGTTTATATTCACTTTCCAAATGTCCAAAATGTTCAAAAGTTGTGTGGACAAATTAGTACTCATTTACCTTTTAAATGATCCTATACCCTAGATAGTTATTGAATTCAGAGTTACTTTGTATTTTTCAAGAAACATCTGATAATTGGCCACTCACCCAAATGCTTTCATTTAAAAATAGGAGAAAAATGTGGATAAAGGAAATTTGCATTTAAATGAGAGTTACCTTTCTGGACATATAAATATTTATCAATATTTTTAGGAGCAGTGTTATTATATTTTTATTCTGTTGTACTCTCCCAAATGCTTAGTATAATGCTGTGCACGTAATAGGTGTTCAATAAATACAACTGACTGACCAACTGACTATATAATAATAATAGTAATTATGGTATTTGTGAAGTGCTTACTATGTGCCAAGCACTGCTCAAAATGCTGGGATAGATACAAGGTTATCAGGTTGTCCCACATGGGGCTCACAGTCCTAATCCCCATTTTACAGATGAGGTAACTGAGGCCTAGAGAAGTGAAGTGACTTACCCAAAGTCACACAGCTGACAAGTGGCAGAGCTGGGATTAGAACCCATGACCTCTAACTCCCAAGCCTGGGCTCTTTGCACTAAGCTATGCTGCTTCTCAATTTAGTTGCTATCCCTGATAGTTATTAAGGTGGGCAGTATGTTGCATGTCATTCATTCATTCATTCATTCAGTCATACTTATTGAGCACTTACTGTGTGCAGACCACTGTACTAAGCTCTTGGAAAGTACAATTCAGCAACAGATAGAGACAATCCCTACCCAACAGTGGGCTCACTGTCTAGAAGGCACTTCTGCCTGCCTTCTTGCAAGTTAATTAATTAATGATGGCATTTGTTAAGCACTTACTATTTGCAAAGCACTGTTCTAAGCACTGGAGAGGATACAAGGTGATCAGGTTGTCCCACATGGGCTCAGAGACCTAATCCCCATTTTATAGATGGGGTAACTGAGGCACAGAGAAGTTAAGTGACTTGCCCAAAGTCACACAGCTGACAAGTGGCTGAGCAGGGATTTGAGCCCATGACCTTTGACTCCCAAGCCCATGCTCTTTCCACTGAGCCATGCTGCTTCTCAAGTTGTACCCTGTGCCCTAGTGAGGACATGGGCAAGTGAGTATGAGTGACACTGCCCCAAGCCATTAGCATTAGAATCTCTGGACAGCTCTTTAAAGGCAGCGAAATGAGCCACTTGTTTATTACTTACTTTTCAAGTGCACTGCACCAGTGGGTACTCAATGAATCAAATACAATTCTTATACTATTTATACTACTGTACTAAATCCTGAAGCACAGCTCTGTTGACATATTCTGTGGATATGTGGTATGGTGACTTCATAAATGGTGAAATTTTCTGATCAAACTAAGCAAGGAAACTCTTTTTAAAATATCCCATATTAACATCAGAATTTCGATGTTGAAGTATCTTATTCACTTAATCAATCAAGGGTATTTATTGAAAACTTACTGTGCGCAGAGGACTGTACTAAGAGTTTGGGAAAATACACTACAATAAAGCTGGTAGACATCATCCCTGACCTGGAGAAGCTTATATCTAGTGAGGGAACCAGACATTAAAATAAAATACAGATGAGAATGCAGCAGATTATAAGAATATCAATCAACCATTATTTATTAAGCATTTACTATGTGTAAAGCACTGTACTAAGTGCTTGGGAGAGTAAAATATAACAGAATTAGCAGACACATTCCCTGTCCCATTACAAATTTACATGTATTTAAGGACTGCAGGGTTTGGAGTAGATGTGAAAGTCCTCACAGCCAGTTGCATATTTTCCCCCATCCTTATCCCTTTCCCAGATGCAGTAGTAGTATCCTTCATTTTTCTTGCTTCTCTGAGACTGTATAATATACCGTATAATATACTGTATACATATTGAGAGGGAAATCCATAGATTTCCTACATAAGGCACCTTTTCAATTCCTAAACTGATTTTCATTTTGCTAATATCCCTCTCAGCCAACATTTTCAAGAGAGAATTACCATACTGGCTCAGTGGAAAGAGCACGGACTTTGGAGTCAGGGCTCATGAGTCGAATCCCAGCTCTGCCACTTGTCGGCTGTGTGACTGTGGGCAAGTCACTTAACTTCTCTGTGCCTCAGTTCCCTCATCTGTAAAATGGGGATTAAGACTGTGAGCCCCACGTGGGACAACCTGATTCCCCTATGTCTACCCCAGCGCTTAGAACAGTGCTCGGCACATAGTAAGCGCTTAACAAATACCAACATTATTATTATTATTATTATTATACTGTGATGAAACATTCTGGCCCAGGTGAGACAATCTCAATGTTTGGGCTTCCATGGAAATATATCTAATGTGAACTATTTTAGGACCCTGGTTTTAGCAGGGATTAGGCAGGATTAGTACCCAAGCTATGGTAGTAACGACAGAGGACTGGCATAAAGAAAAAGAACAAGTTGCCCAACTACCTACCCTTTAGCCAGGAATGCAGCTGCCATAGCTTCTGTTACCTTTATAATCTCATTGTAGCTAAACTGGCATATTCTGGAGTCCTGTGTCGATGTTTATAGCCCATTCACTCAGAGGGACTTAAAGGACTCCCCTGCAACCCTTTGGATGACTTAAGCAGAGCCTCCACTTGGGACTGATTCCCAGGACAGCTGAGAGTCTTCAGGGTTAATTGGAATTTTGGACTAGTTGGAGTTCCCATACTCTCAACTTCTTCCCAGTTTCTCTAAGTAAATAAAAATCAGAAAGTTGCCCCAAAGTTATAGATTTGGACCCAGAAATAATGTTGTATTTATAATAGTTTTCAAAATTTAGATTCTTTATTTCACAGGGCTAGTTGCTTATTATTCACTTACAAATAACATGCACAATTCTGGGAAATATCTGGAAAACAATTATATGACTCAATTGGCCATTCTTTCTGGATTTTTATGCATTTAGTTATAGTGAGGATGAATTACCACATTTTAACATGATTTTAAAATTAAGAAAACATAACACTTAAGAAATATTCATTTTGAAACCTTAGTAATTTTAATATGCATGCATATTAAGTGATATTAAAACACATATACTATTAAAATATTAACTATCCAACATTATTATTCTTTTTCCATTGTCCATTTGTCTTTAGATATTTTTATTTTGTAACACTGAACTATTTGGGAACTTTTTTTTGATATCTGTAAAGTACTGTTCCAAGTGTCGGTGTAGATAGGAGAATAAAAGTCAGTCAGTCATATTCATTGAGCATTTACCACATACAGAGTACTTCAATAAGTGCTTTGGAGAGTACAGAATAACAATATATAACAGTCACATTCACTGACCACAGTGAGCTTACAGTCTAGAGGTGGAGACAGAAATGAATATACATAAATAAATACAGTTATGTATATAAGTGCTATGGGGCTGAGAGGGAGTATGAATAAAGGGATTCAGGATGATGCAGAAGGAAGTTGAAAAAAAAAGGAAAAGAGGGCCTAGTCAGAGAAGGCCTCTTGGGAGAGATAGGCCTTAAATAAGGCTTTGAAAAGAGGAAGAGTGTTTGTTGAATATGAGGAGGGAGGGCATTCCAGGAATCCCCTCTCCTCTCATCGCCCCGATTCTTTCCCTTTGCTCTACACCCTCTCCCTGCTCCACAGCACTTATGTATATATGTACATATCTATAATTCTATGTATTTATATTGATGCTATTGATGCCTGTTTACTTGTTTTGATGTCTTTCTCCCCCCTTCTAGACAGTGAGCCCTTTGTGGGCAGGGAAAGTCTCTCTTTGTTGCCGAATTGTACTTTCCAAACACTTAATACAGTGCTCTGCACACAGTAAGTGCTCAGTAAATATGATCCAAAGAATTAGTGAGTGAATTCCATGCCAGAAGCAGGATGTGGGTGATAGGTCAGCAGCGAGATAGATGAGACTGAGGTATAGTGAGAAGGTTACCATTAGAGGAGAGAAGTGTGTGGGCTGGATTGCAGTAGGAGAGTAGTGAGGTGAGGTAGGAGGGAGCAAGGTGATTAAGTGCTTTAAAGCCAATGTTGAAGAGTTCTCTTTGAGGGTGAGGTCAATGGACAACTCTAGAGGTTCCTGAGGAGTGGGGAAGCATGACCTGAATGTTTTTGTAGAGAAATGAACCTGGCAGCAGAGTGAAGTATGGTCTGGAGTGGGGAGAAGCAGGAGGCTGGGAGGTCAGCAAGGAGGCTGATGCAGTAAATAAAAGTGGGATAGGATAAGTGATTGGCTTAATGTGGTAACAGTTTGGATGGAGAAGAAAGGGCTGATTTTAGCGAAGTTGTGAAAGTCGAACCGACAGGATTTAGTGTCGGGTTGAATCAGTGGGTTGAATGAGGTAATGCCAAAGGAACAAAAGTCTTTGTGGGACCAGTATGTAGTACCATTTTTGTAAAGTATGATATGTTTATATATGCCTGCTACAGGAATCATTAGGGTTATTAGTCACAGACTTCCTTTACTTCACTTCATTAACATTCGAGATCCTAAAAAATGATTAAGGAGAGGAAAAAGACTTAAATCAAGATCTTAGATCCATTGTCCTTTTTTTGAGGGTGAGGGGGATGATGTGACCTTGGATCAAGAAACCAAGACTATTTGGCAAGAATGGAAGAAGAAACACCTTTTTAAAAAAAACTTTAAAATCTTGCACAGAAGACTTGATTACATTTTTAGATGCAAATGCTTCTGCTCTCAAAGGAATTAAATCACAAATAATATCAAATGCTTTTTTTAAGGATCCTGTTTCATCGTTCTTACTCAACAGGATACCCCTGAATTAAGTCTTACTCTAAGAAATAGGCCTCTAGAAAAGAGGTGAAAGCGTTACCCAGGGATCCCCTGACATTTATAAGTCACCCTTTCTGGACTTCAAACCAGTATGCCCAGGAAAATCAAATATGGATAACATTTCAAGGGGCATGGACTCATTTTTCAGGTCCATCACAAGAACCATGGATGCCAGCATAATTAATAGAATCTTGAACCTCATCTCCTTTATTATAAATCTATCCCCTTATTCTGCTGCTACAATGAGGTGCTATGGTAGAGAACAGGGAATGGGCAGGGTCAGTTTTAGACATTTGGCTGCCTCCAAGGCAGAAAAAAATTTGTGCACTTTTCTATTCTATATTCACCATTCACAACATTTCATGGAAATTTGACTGAAGAGCATTTCTTTACTGTTGCATTACTACCATTCCTGTTCAGCTGCCAATGATTCCATCCTTTCAACTGCCTCTACACCAAACACCCTAAGCAGCACAACTCTAAGATGCTGCTGCCATCTTAGATAGGGCTGGAGGGAAATATAACCACCAGCCCTAGCAAGTATATGAGGGTCCTACTACTGCATATTTTGAGGGATCACACTGCTGCCATCTCTGTGAAGGGACATTCTACCACATCTTTGTGAGTGCTTGAGTTGCTACCTCATCACATGGTATTCTTAAACATTTATGTACCTAGTTTACTACTTTTCAAAATCAAAATAAACCTACTTCCATTTGTGTCAATACAAGTGGGAATAAACTTTCTTTGCTATCAAATTAATAATGATTTTGCATCACACAGACTCCATCCTCTTTCAAATAATTGTTTTTTGTTTTTTTCAACTCTATTCTATTGAACTTTCTCAAGCGCTTAGTAGAATTCTTAGTACACAGTAAGTGCTCAATAAATACCACTGATTAGTTGATCGGTGAGGCTCTCTGTGGAGAGTGCCAATTTAAATAATAGCCTCTTCCACACTGTCCCCACAAAAGAATATGGACATTTCTATCCATCTGCCTAGTTGGAATGATCACTGCATCACTAAAGAAGGCTGAGCACACACTAATAATAATAATGATAATAATAATAATATTTTAGGCCCTTACTACATTCCACACATTGTACTAAGTACTGGGGTTGATACCAGGTAATCAGGTCAGGCACAATCCCACTTGTATTCACTAAGTAGGGGAGAGAATAGGTATTGAATTCCAAGTTACAGATGAGGATACTGAGTTATAGAGAGGTTAAGTGACTTATCTAAGTTTCAAAGTAGTGACAGAGTAGTTATGGAGGCAAAATTAGAACACAGGTCCTCTGCCTCCCAAGCCCATGTGCTTTCTGTTAGGTGATTTGCTTCCCCTCTTCTTTTAGAGTATAAGGTGCTTCATTCACATAAGACTGAAATTTAGGGTGGAATTTTTGAAAGAGGGAAATCATGTCAGCAAACCCTATGGTACCTAGGCTTAATATAAACAACTGAAAAAAATTGTCCTAATGCTAGTCTGAAAATGGCATTTTAAAAATCTTTCTTTAAACAAAATTTTCCCTTTCAATTAATGCTAATATAATATGAACAATTGTAGAAACATCTTTTGTGAAAATTATGAGGACTATATTTTTATCCTTATTCTGATCCTAGGCTGGGTGACTTTGGGTAAGACACAACCTCTCATTGTCCCAGTTATCTCATCTGTGAAATAATACTTGCTCATCATCTACCTTGGAGGGATATTGGGCATTAAATTAGATGATTGAAGCTTTTAAAAATAATTAGAAAAGTGATATGATCTTTGACATTGTTTTTATGAAGGCCTATTCAAACAAAAGTCATCTGGTTCCGAGGTGGTGGATAAATATATACATTTATATATGTGTATGTATATATATGTAAAGGCACAAGCACATGTAAAAAGGTCTCATTTTCTCCAAATGGCAAATAGTACTTATGCAAAGTCAATTTCAAAGAAAATCACCCACAGGACTATTAGAACTTCAGAATCACTTACCAACCATGTTATATTTACCTTGCAAACTAGTATCCCAGTACACATGGGCACTCCACCATACCAACAAATGATGTGTTCAGTTGGAAATCACATTTTGTGTTTGGATGGAAGTCACATTCTATTTTCACTTGTAAGAGCTTTACCATGAACATAATTCTAACCAGTGGGATCCTGACTCTAAAAGTCTTATCTTTCAGGGGAAATTTTCAATCAATCAATATTTATTGAAGGCTTCTGAGTGCACAACACTGTACTAAATGCTGGGAAGAGTACAGTGTAGCAGAGTTGGTAAATATGCTTCCTGCCCACAAATTAGCACAGTCTGTGGGAAGGAAGGGATTTTGAAAATCTTAAATAAAAACATTTTTCTAGTATATGGTTTCTTCACATTCAAATGTATAGGTTCCAAAAATAAGACATATGGACCTAGATGATAAATTATAGAATTTCCTCATGTCACTTCCTTTTGCCAGGGAATTCCCTGGGAATTTCTCTTTCTTTAGTGGATGCTAAGTTCCTTTTGTTCAATCTCCAAGTTTACCTGACTTCCAGTAGTTTCATATAAATAAATGCTCCAATAATAATGATAAAAATAATAGTAACAATAGTGGTATTTGTTAATTACTCATTATGTGCCAAGCATTGCACTAAATGCTGGTATAGATATAGAATAATCATGAGGAGCTCAGTTGGTAAGTTTTGAGAAGCCTGTGCCACAGGTCAAAGACTATAAACTATAAAACAGCCTTCAATTAGTCAAAAGTCAGCAAACAATATATCATTCATATCCATTGACAGTGCCAATATTCTTTAATTGGTGTCATTGTCTAAAAGAAATTTCTATTTGATTGTATTCTCATCAGTATTGTTATGAAAAATAATTAAAATATTTGAATTGAATTACCAAGTGGAAAATGAAAATGACTAGTTCTATTCTCCCAAGTAATTAAATCACTCTTTGGTAGATAGATTCTTAGAGAAGGCATTATCTCTTTCAGCTACTAGGGACCATTTAGTACAGGCACTGGCAACTCCCAGCATAGATGCCCCAAATGGCTTATCAGGTCATTCTCCCTGGCATATTTAATTTGTGACTGTAGGTCATTGGTCACAGCTTCTCCAGGTTTCCACATGCCATTATTATCCTCTTGTCACCCAAGGTGCCCTATTCTCTTTGCTTCCTCCTACGTCTCCTTCAATTGCAGGGATTTAATACAAGGCACTAGACTATGATATAGCTTGGGACCCCAGAGTGGCCATTTAGGCCACAATTGCCTTTCTGTGGCAGCTGTTACCAATCCTGAACCAATATGTATTCCAGCTAGTTTTTCCTGGAATGCAATGCAAAATTGTTGTCGTTCCTAATTCAATGCATTTTTGCCCCCATCGATCTTCAAGGCCGGATATTGGGGGGAAAAAATTGTAAAGAGTAGTTACAACAACTGTAGCTTGGATTATACTCAGTTGTGAGAGAACGAAGTAGTAATCCACAGTTTCTTCACATATACAGAGCTAAATTGTGATGGTAGGTATTCTAGGCCATAGCTTCTACTCAGCTAACAGGCTATTGTTCAGTTTGTTACTGCCTCTGGGGTTCTAATGGAAATCTTAGCTATTTGAACTCAATAATATTGGTCTGGTTCACAGTGCATATTTAGGCCATATTTTAATAATCAATTTTCAGGAATTATTGAACACCTAGTGTGGAGAATACTTCCTTAACAATAGTAATAATGATAATAATAATAATAATTGTGGTATTTGTTAAGTTCTTACTAAGTGCCAAGCACTGTTTTAAGCTCTGGGTGACTACAAGACGAAGTAGCGGACAGAGCATAAACCTGGGAGTCAAAAGGTTCTAATCCCATCTTCTCCATTTGTCTGTTTGACCTCAGGCAAGTCACTTTATTTCTCTGTGCCTCAGTTACCTTATCTGTAAAAAATGGGGATTAACAGTGTGAGCCCCATGTGGGACAGGGATTGTATCCAACCTGATTAACATATAATATGTTATACCCATTTTACATATGAGATAACCTAGTCACCGATAAGTAAAGTGACTTGCCCCAAATTCATTCATTCATTCAATCATTTATTGAGTGCTTACTGTGAGCAGAGTAATGTACTACGCACTTGGAAAGTACAATTTGGCAACCAAAAGAGAAAATCACTACCAAACAATGGGCAAAATCACATAGCAGACATGTAGCGAAGCCAAGATTATTCATTCATTCATTGATTCATTCATTGATTCATTCATTCATACATATTTATTGAGTGCTTACTGTGTGCAAAGCACTGAACTAAAAGCTGGGGAGAGTACAATACAACAACAACAGACACATTACTTGCCCACAATGAGCTCACCAGATCCGCTGCTTCTCAATTCTAGGTACAATGCCATAGAAGACTGCCACAAAAGCTCTCACTCCCTGGGGGACTGAACTAAAATTATCAAATAGGAGGAAGGAGTGCTCAAATACAACAGCATGTAAAAGTACAAATGTGCAATGAGAAGTAGTGTTTGTGAAAGTTCTAACGTGGTACTAAAGTGCTACACTGATAAAATGAAGCACAGTGAATAAGTAGAGTTTGAGAAGAATGTAGAGTTGGGGTGTATTAGGAGAAGATATAATAAGAGTGTGAGAGAGGGTAAGAAAAGAGCTTAAGGAAGTGGCTTAAAAGAAATGGTCAGAAGTAACTGTTTTAGGAGGCAACTATGAAACCATTGAAGTGTTTGAGACTAGGAGAGACATGCAAAACACAAAATATTAAAAGATCTAATATTAGTAATTGTGATATTTCATGTTTGCTATGTCCCAAGCACTGTACTAAACACTGGACAGGATACACAGTAGTCAGGCTGGACACAGTTTCTGTCCCTTTTGGGCCTCAGAGTCTAAGTAGGAGGGAAAACACATTCGTAATACCCACTTTACAGATGAGAAAAATGCAGCAAAGAGAATGTAGGTACCTTTCCCAAAGTCACACAGCCAGCAGTGGTGGATAAGAAATACAATACAACTCAGCTTTCTGTCTCTTTACTGTGCTGACACTACATTTTTAGAGGTCACATCATCATCATCAATGGTATTTATTAAGTGATTTTTATGCAGAACTCTGTACTTAATGCTTGGCAGAGGACAAAACACCAATGAGATCTTCTTGTAACTAAATCCATTGTTATCTGTTCTGTACTAATTTTTGTTGATTTTGTTGTCTTAGAGAAATATAATGCAGTTATAAAGTGACTTCCACCCTCAAACTGATTCTATGAAGTGCAGCATAATTATCTGCAAGTATGAATCTGCCTCCAGATTCTATATTACTTTTATTTGCATACAACAGGTCCTGAACAATCATCTCAGTAGCTTCTGATGATGCTCTCATAGCATCACAGAGCCTTTCCATATTCTGATGACAGTGCGGAAAAGGTTAGAAAGGACACTTTCAACTGTGTATCATCCACAAGATAGGTCTTCTTGCATTTATCTTTATTCATTAGATTGTAAGCCTTTTGAGGGTAGGGATTGTACCTATTGTCACTGTAATAATGTAATATTGTAAATTTTTAATCAATTAATTGTACTCTCCCAAGCACTTAGTACAGTTGTCTGCTCATGGAGAACACTATAAATACTATACATATTAAGTGATTAATAATAATGATGCCAACTGTGGTATTTGTTAAGTGCTTGCTATGTGCCCTGGTGTAAACACAAGATAATCAGATCCCACATATAACATCTCACAGTCTAAATAGGAGGGAGAAGAGGTATTTAATCTCCATTTGCAAATGAGGGAACTGAGGCACAGAGAAGTTTAGTGACTTGCCAAGATCACACAGCAGACAATTGGCAGATCCAGATTAGAACACAGGTCCCCTGACTCCCAGGGCCAAGCATACACTAGGTCATGCTTGCTGGAGTTCATATAGGAGTCCAGAATAGAAGTCTTGTACTGGTCTGCATTTCTCCTTTATCTTACATGCAAAATCATGTTGGTTATGTGGCATTTTGTTGCTGGGCCACTGTGATTGAAACAGAGCATATTTATCAGTATTCAGTAGTCTATTTTATGAAAGGATTTTGTAGCTGGAATCTTTACCAGCAATGGAAAAAAGTTTCCATAGGTAGATTCCTCATGTTTCTTCTTCGTGGTATGAGGCATATTAAGGATTAACTATCCTTAAGGATAATTATAAAAGGGTTAAAGGAGTTAGTGCACTGTGTCCACTGAAACCAAATGGAATATGACACAACTATTCTTCATTCTTTGATTTTTGAATGCTGTCTGAAATAGTTTGAAAATACAAATCATTATTACTTCAGAGTTTGTGGATTTTAATAACACCAGACTACTGTTAATCCTAAACGCCTCTGTAAAGTAGATAAAATATAAATAGCTAATATCTTATTATAAGAAGAGATTTTCTCTTCTAATCTTCTTCTGTCAGAAAAACACATTTGGGTATCTGATTTTTTTGCTTGATTCTCCAAAAGCCTGAATGAAATATAAATCATTCAGCTGCCCACTGAACTTTGTTTTGGCACATCTTTTCCAGTTGACCATGGGATTTCTAGAGATGGAAATGGTAAATCTTTATCACTATTTGAATGAGAACTTCCATTCATAGGTCAAGAATATGATATTAAGGAAAGCATGACAAACTTGGACATGGTACCTCCATTCATATTACCAGTTGTTAAAAAGAACCATTCTACCGCTGTCTCAGTAACTCATTATTGGGTGCGTTTAAGTAAAGTTTTCAATGGTACCTTAACAAAGCACTTGTCCCCTCCCTTCTTCCCTTCTTGACCAGCATCTTCCTCTCTTGGTTCTCCAATGGTTTCTTCCCCACTGCTTTCAACCATGCTAATGTCTCCCTTGTCCTAAAAATACCCTCCCTTGACCTGTCATTTTTTGTCAGTTATTGTCCCATATCCCTCCTACCATTCCTCTCTAAACTCCATGAATGAGTTTTCTACACCCACTATCTCAAGTTCCTCTCCTCTAATTCTCTCCTTGACCCTGTCCCATCAGGCTTCTACCCACTTCACTCCATAGAAACTGCCCTCTTAGGTCTTAAATTATCTCCTTCTTGCCAAATCTAATGTGCTCTACTCCACCCTAATCCTTCCTCAGCCTCTCAGCGGCTTCAATATTGTTGACCACCCCCTTCTCCTGGAAACCTTAACCACTGGCTTCACTGACACTGTCTTTTCCTGGTTCTCCTCCTATCTCTCTCATAGCTGCTCATTTTCAGTCTTTTTTGGAGGCTCCTCCTCTGCTTCCCACCCCCTAAATATGGGAGTCCCACATGGTTCAGTTATATCAATCAATGATATTTATTGAGCACTTTCTGGGTGCAGAGCACTTTACTAAGTGATTGGTACAGTACAATATAACCGGGTTAATAGACACATTTCCTGCCCAGAATGAGCTTACAGTCTAAAGGGTGTAGTCTAGTCTAGTTCTGGGTCCCCTTATATTCTCATTCATTCATTCATTCGATCGTATTTATTGAGCCCTTACATTGGGCAGAACACTGTACCAAGCACTTGGGAAAGTACAATAGAGCAGTAGAGACAATACCTGCCCATAGTGAGCTCACAATCTAGAATGCCAACTCTCCATCTGCTTCACTTCCTCAGAGAACTCATTCACTCCCATAGCTTCAGTTACCATCTCTATACAGATGATTCACAAATCTATATCTCCAGATATGTTTCCTTCTCTAGGGTCTCACATTTCCTTCTTCCTTCAAGGCATCTCTACTTGGAGATCCCATCGACTGCTCAAACTAAACAATCACCTCTTCCCCTCGTACATCGCTGCTTTCCTACTACAATCCAGCAGTCACACTTGGACCACTCACCCATGACCTGCCTCTGTCCTGAAACCACCCCTGCTTTCAAATCCTACAGATGATCACTCTGTCCGCCTTCAAAGTGCTATTTAAGGCAAATCTTACCAAAATATCTTTTCTGACTAGGCCCTCATTTCCTCTTCTCACATTCCCTATGTGACACCATTGCACTGGGATTTATTCCCTTTACTCACCCACCCCTCCTCAGCCTCACGGCACTTCTATACATATACATAATTTATTTATCATATTGATATCTCTGTCCCCCTCTAGACTGTAAATGTATTGTGGGAAGGAAACCTGTCTATTACCAATTCTGTAATATTGTACTCTCCCAAGCACTTAGTACAGTGTTCTACATACCTCAAGTGCTCAATAAATATGATTAATTGATTGATTGATTGGTAGAACCTAGAATGCAGAGGTGCAGTTATTTTTGCATAATATTATCTTGTTGAGGTTACTGAGAATGAACAAACAGATTAATCATCCTGTTTTCCTGGTCTTTGTTAAGCCTTTTGTTTCATGAATGTATCTTTGCATGACCATTGCTGATTTGTTAGTTTATATACTAGATGACTGATTTCATCAAAAGGAGGATTTACAGTGTAGTTTTTTGAAGTACTACTCTAACCATGTAACAGATGTATATGTCTGGTATAGTTTACATTCTTGAACACACTGGCAAACAGGTTTAAAGTTAATGGAATGTTTTGGAAGCCTAAAGGAATGACTCATCCTCCTGTGTAACATCTGCCCCTTGTTCTCCTTGTCTTTATAAATTTCTTGCTTAGGAGAGATAATCTTTTCTGCTATTTGAAAGAGAAAGTCACCCTCACCTGCTTCAACATAACAGAAACAAAATAATTTACTATGATAAAATAAGGCGTTGATTGAGTAAAACAGCTACCAAAACAGCATTAATGCAATTAAACTGCTAACGAATTTGAGTATGTTTAAAGTAAATTCCAAATAAAATCCTTTTAAATTTTTCATAAAACATTTGGATAGTTTAATGCTGTTTGTTCAACATAAAATGATGACAAGTGTGTTTCCATAGACAGTGTAAAAATCTTATCAATTTGCAAACATACAAGAAATTGTGCTACATTTAAACAAATTTCAGTTTGTCTTCTCTAGCTTCATCCTTTCTGCCTCTGTTTCTCAGCCTCCATCATCTCCCTCCTTCAGCTTCATTCCTATTCTCAAGTTCATTCATTCAATCGTATTTATTGAGCATTATTGTGTGCAGAGCATTGTAATAAGCATTTCTATAAGCTGTTAGTCAAATAGTCACCTGATAAAGAACACAATATTTTAAAAAAATCATTTATTTTAATATCATTTCATTATCAAACTGAATACTAATTTAGATCATTTGCAATGGACCATCACATGAGACTAGAGTTTCTGGTCAAGATCTAATCCCGAACTCAAATCAGTGAAAACACTTTTACGTTGTGAATACGTTTAAACATATGCATGTTTATAGTTTGTATTCTTAAACCAATATGTGTTTGTGTGTGTGAAAGTATGTCAGTGTCCCATACTTTTCAGGGGGGTGAAGTGATCCTTTTGTTTACTTATTAAAATGCAACCAAAATCTCTGAAGACCTGTCTGTTTAGAATGAGATTTTAAAAAGTAACATACCAATTCTTTTCATCTGTTATATAACATTTGTGTGGTCCAGAGTGTGTGGTCCAAATGCAATTAATGTCAATCCAAATCATTGTAGAGATAATGAAAACACAAACAAGCACAGTTGTCTCAAAAATAGTCATATTTTTTGTAGCAATTTTGATTGCTATGTGTGAATGTTGGTTAAGTGAGTTAATTAGATTCTTCCCTCATTTTATGAAAGGAGATCTACATGTCCAGTGTTCTTTTATCCTATCCATTTTCTATGACATTTGAAATTCTTAAAGTTTTAGTTCCTGACTCACTAAGAAAAAAAATCACAGGTTAAAAAACTTTACTTGGATCCCATAGAAAAATACCGGCTTCATTTCAATTCCTGTTCATTTAATGTAAAGTAGACTAAGGTAGACATTTATCCTACATAACTCTGTATTGTGAATTTGTACAGGTGGTTTGGATTGAAGGAATAAAATAATCTTTATTGTTATAGACATCGCCTATTATACATTAGTTGGGTAGAATAAAACAGACAGCTCATGCTGAGAAACCTGAAACTCAGCAAATGCAACAGTTAAAAAGCAGAAATTAAATTCAGAAGTTATACAAGAATGGATATCTGCAAAATTACAATAATCTGACTCTGTATAGTAAGAGATTATTTGCCTACAGTTTGGAGTCATTTTATGCATCAAGCATACTAATGACTCACATTTTTGATTAAATTTAGAGTCATCTATTTATTTTTGCAGGATTAAATTTATGCATATGAGGCTATGCTAGCAATTATTTCTGACCAAGTATTCTTGATATTTGTAGCCAGGATTATTAGAAAGCCAGAATGTATGTTTTGCATTTGATTACTAGAAACATTATATTATTTCCCCAGACACACATTGAACATATTTGGACAAAACTAAGATGTTTATTGCTCTAATTAGCAACACATCAAAACTTTTTTTTAACAAATGTTGCTATCCCTGTAATATTGATGGTATTTGCTAAATGCCATGGTAAAGTACATTAATAATAATTGTGGTATTTGTTAAGCATTTATTATGTGCAAAGCAATGTACTAACTGCTAGGGATCACACAATTTCTGTCCCACAAGGTAAAAGTCTAAGAGGGAGGGAGCATGGGTATCTTATCCACATATCATAAAATGAGCATAATGAAGCACGGATAGGTTGAGTGACGAAGGGCATGCAGCAGACCATTGACAGAACCAGGTTTCCTGAATATGAGTTGCATGCTCCTTCACTAGGCCACGTTGCCTCTGACTTTGTTCAGTGTTCCACTAACTGTTGTATATAAGAAAAAAAATCATCTGAACACACATTTTCGATATTTAACAATTAATTATTGCCTATTACTCTTCTCCATATAATTTTACCTTTGAGATATATATTTTTAGAGGAATCTCTGCAGTGGTTTTAGTTGATACTACTTTATTAATATATTTTAATTTAGAAAGTTCTAGACAGGCAAGAGTGGTACACTTTAAATTCAATACCTGATCACATGCTTGTTGGAAAGTATCCAGACTGTGATCTAGCAAGGACTGTTTCTTCCTAGTTGTGCCACTGAAATTAAGATCAACTCCCTAGAGAAGACAATTGAATTAACACAGCAGGCTTTATGTGCAGTGAAAACAAACTAACTAATCGGTATCACTACTTTACTTACAACTTTAAAAAGTGCATTCAGGTACAGATTACAATGGTTTGGAAAAAAGCTGAAATAATATATTTTCATTTTCTTAGTCTTTTAGTGCTTTATTTTGCATACCTATTCCATAAAAATCCCTGGATTTCTTGGGGGTATGACTTGAATTGGAAAATGATAAATTCACATTTTTTTCATGGTCTTCATTAATAAATGAGAACTTGGTAATCAAGGAAAGGTGCTAAAATAGCAAGGAAAAACATAAAAAGCATCTTTGAGTCTTTGACTCCTATGTACTCTTGCATTATTTTTAAGTAAGCAGAACATTGTGTGTATCATTAGCAAACAAAAAATCCCACAGATGTAAAGGCATATTAAAAGTCATGGAGATTTGGTGATGAAGACAGGAGAAATAATAGAAATTTGCAGAAGGGTTGTTGTTGCATCTTGTAAGGAATAGCTAGAAAATTAGATTAATCAAGGGGCAGACATTTGGAAAAAAGTTTATGTGAATGCTGACAGACTTGCTCTTTCCCTCATTTCAAATGTTGGCAGGGTAGCAGGCAGCTCCAAGGGAAATGTGCTCCTTTCATACTTGAGTAATTGATGAATTGTATGCAATATGCAAATGAGAATCCATAAATCTTATGAATGACAGCTTAATTTATGTGAGCCTTAATGAATGCAGGATTAGATTTTAATTAAATATCCTCAAAGGCACCCTGAGTAGTAGGTTTTTTTAGGCCTTGTTTTTTTGAAGCCTTGTTTCACATGCGATGTATTTTATGAAAGCGGAAAATCGAGCAAAGAATTTAATGGAAATGTTCTTACATTTTAATGATAAGAATTGTCATGTTTGTTCAGACGGCAGCCATTCAATTGAAAATACAAATTTAGCAAAAGGTTTCCAGCTATATTATACTTTGTATACATTTATTTAAATTTGATTACCTTGAATTGCTGCTGGCTACCCTTTTCAAATACTATCTTTACTTACAAGAAAAAGTTATTAAACTTCCTCTGAATGAAGTAGACCTGAAGATTTGTCCATCAAAACATTTGATTAGTTATATAACCATTTTATACATTAAATCTAATTCAGCAAATTCAGTAAAGGTCTTCCCACCCTCTTGTCAAAATTACCTCACCGGACAAAGCTTAAATTATATGAAATTATAAGATAAGATAGGTTTACATATGCAACTAAAAATAATATTATGCTCCTGTGAAATCTTACTTATATATGAAAGCAAATATGTCACAGTTAAATAACTCATTCCTTGAAAAATCTCATATCAGCTTTTTGATGGCTACTGAGAGTTTTAAACTACACCTATTCAAATTAATGATACAAAGTGTTGCAATGTAGGAGTGAATCAAAAATGATCTTTTCTATCTTTTAGGAATATTTTCTTTGTGATTTGACTTTAAGGATAATTTTAAAGAGATGTTGTAATTTTAGAGTTGAATATGCAACAATTTCAGTTTAGTTTTTGATTGGATTCCCAAGTATAGCTGAAATTGTTGGCATGGAAATATGTTTCTGGTTTAGTTTGAGTAATTAGAGTTTCATTATTAATAATATTGTGACCATGCTGTAAGGGTTTTCAAGTTCTTCCAAATTTATCCTTTTAAAAAGTAATAAAGATGGTTTAAGACCTTTGAAAAATAACTAATTTGGTAATTCATTTGCAGCATTGTGTTATTGAAAATTATTTTTTTGTTTATTTTATTTTAAATATCCAGATTTATTTCAAGTTTTAAGTATTGAAAGTTATGATTAGATTATAATGTTTAGTTGTTAATTAAATTTTTAATGGAAAGGCATAAAGAAGTAAATGAGTGAAGATAAACTTTAAAAGAGTATCATTGGTTTTCTCCTCCCTCATCCTTCCCACTTGATCTTCTAATAATAATTCAACTAAATCAAATATATGGAGGAGGATAATTTTGATTAATACATTTCAAACTATTCATGTGATCAAAAATTCTGTAATTAAGTCTTAAAGTAAATGCTTTCGCAATTCCTTGCACCCAGCTATCATCTGAAATTTATAAAGGGAGATTAAAATTCCAAGGAATTGGTCTCAAAATATTTTGAGGTTGAATGACATATAATTTCCATGTGATAAATAAAAATGAAGTGATCCAGTTTGAGAAATGATTTATCAATAAAATTACTTCAGCAAATATGGGTTCCAGCAAGTTACTTTTAGCAGTATAACACAGGTTTAGAACAGATGGTTTCATGATTTTGCTGATCCAGTCCATGATAGTAACTTGAGGTTGCAGATTGGCTGTTGTGCAAGCTTTTCCTGTCTAATTAATGAACAAAAGAGTTGGTTGCTGTCAACAAGTGTTGGATACAACTCTGAAAAAAAAAAAGGAATATATTAAATATAGTTTGATTAAACTAATTATGCTTCCATGGAGAAGGAGAGGTGCTGGATTTTTTTCTAAAGTTAAAAGGGATTTTCCTCTATCCAAAATATCATCATTACCATCATCTTAAAATCATCATCATAAATTATAAATATCTCTAAACTTGAACGTTTAAAATATGCCAACCTAAAATGTAAAATTTAAGTGAATATTAAAGCATATGTTAAAATCTATAGTCAGAAACTACCTTTCTATTTGAGCCTATTTGAGCAGGAAGCTCACAGTCAATTTTCTGGTACCAGTCTCATTCCCAATAATTTTTAGTTGAGTGTTAATAGAGAACTGAACTATGAATAATAGTTCTCTAATTTTAAAAGTGGAAGAGAAAAACTACTATCTTTAGTAGTAGAATATATACATATCTGAATTGCATACATAGTATGATTTAATTCAGTTTTGAATATACTTAACACATATGGGAGAAAACCATAATGAAAAATCAGAATATCAATCATTTATTCAAATTTTTATCCCTTTCATTACAAGGAAAGTGAAATAATCAAAAAATGAAATGCATCTGTTTTCTTTGTTTTTTTAAAAAATTATGTTCAACTTCTTATAAATCACCTCATCAAGCTACTATCATGGTGATACATTTTTTTATTTTTAATTGAGTCTTGCTCATTTGTGGATGCTACCAGACAGAATGTCATGAATGCAACTTTGTATTCCAAAGTGTGACCTCTTTTTCATAATTGTTTCTGGGCAGCCACATGATTATATAATGTGGGACCTAGATTCCAGTGCTGGAATGCAAGCAGTCAAGTTTACAGAAGCAGCGTGGCTCAGTGGAAAGAGCACGGGCTTTGGAGTCAGGGCTCATGAGTTCCAATCCCAGCTCTGCCACTTGTCGGCTGTGTGACTGTGGGCAAGTCACTTAACTTCTCTGGGCCTCAGTTCCCTCATCTGTAAAATGGGGATTAAGACTGTGAGCCCCACGTGGGACAACCTGATTCCCCTATGTCTACCCCAGCGCTTAGAACAGTGCTCGGCACATAGTAAGCGCTTAACAAATACCAACATTATTATTATTAATATTAATTTTTATATTAAAAGCATATATTTGCATCTCAAAACATACAATATTTTGTAGTTGTAGGACAGTGTGAGAAATTTGATGACTTGCCAAAGATAATAGCTTGTAAAAGACACAAAACAAAATCCCACTACAGATTTTTACTTGCTATACCAAACTTCCTCTTTAGATATAACATGTTCAATTGTTTTGTAAAATGTGGAGTTCCACAAAATTACTGTAGAAAATCATTTACAATTCTAGCACTAATAAAAGTTAAAGATATCACCAACCTTAGTATGAAAGTTTTTGCCTTAGTGCTAAACTTTTTTAGTCTAATAGCCACAGAGTAGTGTGCAGAACAACAAGAACAGCAACAAAACTTAATTCTAAGTAGCAAATGTAAAGAGTTTATAATACAACTTTTAAATTAATTCTGAAACCTGTTATTTGCACCTAAAATTCCTAAACTCATTAGAGAACAGTTTAAGCAGAAAAACAATGGAAAGCAAAACAGAACAGGAACAAACACTTTCCTAAATATGTATCATCCTAGACTTATTCTTAACTCTTGTAAAGAATTATTTTTAATGAAATATCGCAGCTGACCCTTATTTATATAATGGTTCTAACGTATCATAAAGGAAAGTTGATCTAAAAATGTAAGAACACCTCTGGTTTCAGAATGAGTAAAAGTGACATTTTAGTTTCAGCCCTTTATTCCCCAGCCTTAGTAGATTAAAATATGTTCGTCTTTTTCTTCCCCTAGTGACAATTATAATTGTATTGTAGTATCTTATTTCTTGATTCTTGTATAATGCAGCTCTGTCAGCATTAATCCCATGACTGGGTGCATCAGTGGAACTAAATGTCTGTTCAACAATCTCTAGACTAGGTGGGTGTCTTCCTTGGAAGAAAACAGCGAAGAATTGATGGCAATAGTGAGAAAATATATAATGAAAGCACTGGGCATAATAGATGAGGGAGAAATGTTCCATATAATTCGTGTTCTGAAAATGCTGCTGTTTCCCTCAAAACATGGCAAATGGATGGTGGATTTGTTGCTCTGGAATCTCTAGGTGACTTTCAATTTCTGACTTTTTTTTTCACCTAATGTCATTAGAATGGTTTCATACAAAGCAGGATATTTATAACAGGAAACAGCTGTGGAACTGTAATAAAGACTAGTTTTCATAAAGCAAATTTACATTCTTCTTCTTCCAGTTTCTGATAACTGTCACATTTATCTGGGTGTAAGAACATTCTGACAGGTGTAGGGGATAACTGATTGATATAAACTCAGTACTGCATGAAAATGAACCTTTTGATAAAGACATCTTAGTTATAACTGATAAGTAAAGTACAGAGAACATAACTGTCTGCTATTATGTATCATTTTATTACCTTTATGTTGATCTTGATCTTTAAAATGGATAGTAAAGAATTGACAAAAGATGAGTGAATATAGACATTTGTATAATGTACCTTTGGCAGGAGTATAATCCTCAGATCAAGGACAAGTTAACAGTCAAAGGGATCATATTTCATTTAATAAAGATGGTGTCCAGTGCAAAACGCAGAAGTTTAAACAGTGTAGAGTATTTGGAAAGTAATTTTTTTCTCATTTAATTTACACTTCCACGAAGGAAAAGCAGAGTAGTGCACTAACAATATGGAGACTAGCATAAGAAAATCAAGCAATGGTTTAAGACATTTTTTCAATGGTATTTGTTAAGGGCAAGACACTCTACTTTGTGCTGGCATAGCTAGAACCTAAAATCAGGTTGGATAAAGTTCATGTCCCACATGGGCCTCCCTCTGGCCTGGAATTCCCTTTTCCTTGATATCCAACAGATCATCACTCTCCCAACCTTCAAAGCCTTATTAAAATCACATCTCCTCAAAGAGACCTTCCCGATTAAACCTTCCTTTACCATACTCCCTCTCCATTTGCATGGTTCTTGCTCTTGGATCTGTAATTTTTAAGCACCTTATATTCACCTGAGGTTCAGTAGCCACACAACATTTACACACATGGACATCTCCGTCTCTCTGTTCTAGACCGTAATCTCTTGCTGGGCAGGCAATGTGTCTATTCTGGTGTATTGAATAATACAGTACAGTATTAAGCACTAACCCAAGTGATAAGTACAATGCTCTGCACATAGTAAATGCTCAATAAATATCATTGATTGATTGATTAACTCATCTCAGTGTAGTTTTTGTCTAGGAAGAGTTAGTGTGAATACCTTGTCCAAAGTCATCATGGCAACCTGTAATTCAGATACAACCCCTGGGCCCTAAGGAACTTGAGCTTGTGTCCAGAGTGATTCTGAAGAGCAGGATAAAAGGAAACAGAAGAGTATATGAATGAAATATGGCATGGCAGACTACCATAGTTCCATTTACTGGAAGTGTAGATGTGTACAGTGTTGATTTGCAGGAAGAGAGGCCATCACAGACTGATGAGCCTCTGAATTGTCTTCAGTTGTATGGAGTATGTCACCCTAGAATAGCCCTGAAAATCACTGGCTAATCTGTGGTAGTGCAGGGGCTATGCTTTAATTCTTATTTATTGTACACAAGCAGGACTTGGCACATAGTAAGTGCCTAACAAATACCATAATTATTATTAAGGTGAAGAACCAAGGAAATGTTCTAAATATAAAGTAGATGTCCTAAATTCTATTCTGTGCTATCATGGATTCTATCTTTTAACATGTTTTTAAAACTTTCTGTTTTTAATCAACCCACATATTCAAGCCATCACTAAATTCTATCAGTTGTACCTTCACAACAACGCTAAAATCCTCTCCTTCCTCTCCATCCAAATGCTACCATATTAATGTAGGCACTTATCCTATACCATTTTGATTACTTGTATCACCCTCCTTGCTGACCACCCTGCCTCCTGTCTCTCCCTACTCCAGTCCATACTCACTCTGCTGCCGAATCATTTTCCTTTAAAAACATTTAGACCATGTTTCCCCACTTCTCAAGAAACTCCAGTGCTTGCCTATACATCTCCACATCAAACAAAAATTTCTCACCGTTGGCTTTAAATCACTTAATCAACATTCCCCCTCCTACCTCACCTCACTACTCTCTTACTGTACTTTCTTACTGTACTCCTTTACTGTACTGTACTGTACTGTACTCATCTTGCTACTTTCCTACTACTCTCTCACGTTGTTCCTCTAATGCTAACCTTCTCACTGTAACTTGATTTCTTCTATCTCACCACCGACCTTTTGCCCATATTCTATCCTGACCTTGGAATGCCCTCCCTCATCATCTCAGGCAGATAATTGCTCTTCCTCTCATCAAAGCCTCATTGAAGGCACATCTCCTCCAAGAAGACTTCCTTGGATAAACCCTCCTCTCCTCTTCTCCCATGCCACCCTAGAATTTCTCCCTTCATTCATCCTTCAACCCCCATAGCATATATGTACATATCTGTAATTTATTTATATTAATGTCTGTCTCCCCCTCTAGGCTGTGAGCTCGTTGTGGACAGGAAATCTGTTATTTGTTGAATTATACTTTCCCAAGTGTTTAGTACAGTGCTTTGCACACAGTAAGTGCTCAATAAATATGATTGAATCAATCAATCAATCAGTGGGCCCACCCACTACAGTCAGAAGCATACACTCACACACCCCCCCCCACTCACCCATACACACTCATACACACACACATATAAAATTCACTCACCCAATTTGCCCATGGGGCAACAGCAGCCACAGAAGCAAGGGATCAGTTGATAGAGTTGGGGAGAAGCAACAAGATGGCTCACTCCAGTTTTTGTCTCCTTATCAAGATAGCCAAGACCCACTCTGGAGCTGTCACTACTTCCCCTGCCAAGGCACTCCTTTTGGGTATAACATTGGAATGCACACTGGTAAAGTGGTCATAGCAATCTAGAAATAGCCAGTTGCAAGCTCAAGCTCCCCACTCCTGATGGAGGCAACAGTTCAGTAGGGGAGGCCTTGGTTGCTTCTGCATCTTTCTTATGAGTTACTTGCAGCTGCCTGCCCCCAAATTGACTTCTGCAGACATAACCCAAACTACACTATGCAAAATCATCAAATGTAATCAACTACAAGCACAAATAACTACCTTGCCAGCCCCATGAATTTTATGGGGCTTCTATTAGGCTAGTTTTCAGGTGGCAGGATAGACTCTGAAATTTGAGGGTTCAATGTAAGCATATTCCTTATCAGTAAGTTTTCTCCTTCCTCGTCCCGAATTCAACACCATCTATCTTATTGTTACTGTGCTACTCTCTCTAACACTTGCCACTGCTGCGATATTTCTTAGACGAGACAAGACAGTAGGAAACCCATAGGAACCTATTTCAGAGTTCAGCAGCAGCTATAGATAAGTGATTATGGAGGAACAAGTGACTTCAGTTCTCATCTATCTGACATCCCAAAATTTCAATTGCCTATGACCTGGTTATCAGTAACTTTGAAGTGTGGAAGATTCCATGGTGAAATCTGAAGCGGATCAAATTTTCACCATGATGTATCTTTTTAGCACCTAAGAAGAATTCTTTTGTCTACGAACTTTCTTTATGCATTAATTTCTTAATCATGAGTGGTAACATTTTTTCCTTAGTTCGTTGTGCCTCCCTAAACACCTTAAGTAGCAGACACCTTATGCAGCTCAATTAGAATTGAAATTTTAAAATGAATATAGACAAATTGTCAATTACAGTAGCACTCGTTAGCAACTTGGGGGAAAGTCATTTTATTGTGCTGTGTCCCGAAGTGGTTGGCAAATGACAGTTGGGAAAAGTGTGATTCTTCTCCAAGCTTCAGGCCAATTCTATCGCGAGTGTACTCCTCTGATACAATATTCAATCAAAGTGTTAAGAATATTTTGAAGTGGATAAACATAAATGCAATTTAATGGAAAAGTGTCACTGCCAAAGTGTAAATAAAACACAGCTCTAACAGATGACCCTTTAGGATGGTCCATTGGAATTGCATCCCGGGAAAGTCTGACTAAAATAAATGAACCTTTTGTGACCCTTCACTCCCTGCATCTTAGAAATGGGATTCTGGAAGAATAATATGTATTAGCTTCATGCAGGATTTTTTTTTTATATATTTACAGGTCCTTGCAATATCTGAGAGACCTTGTTTTCATTTCTGGTCACCACCTCAGCAAACTAATCAATGAGGCATGAACTGCTATCTTGCAGAGAAAGAAATGAAAAATAAACCAGAGATAATCCCTCAGTTAAAAGGTTATTCTGTGTGATAAAAGCTATTTGGTTAATTTATTTACTTACTGGTACAGGGAGATAAAGTGAGGGAACAATTAGGGAATTCTAGTTGAATGGATTTAAAAGGGCAATGACGACTTAATATTTCATGCTATTTGATTGACACTTGAGCAAATTTTAAAATAAAAAAAACTATAGCACATTGAATTCCCTTTTGTTTAGTTTGGTGTACTCCCACCTTTATAATTTCCCTTATAATTTCATTTAGCTCTGAATAGAAATTAATTATTAATCATTCCAAAGAGATTGGTACTGTAAAAATGTATATAAGTTTGTTATCCCATGGCCCACTTGTCTTTAAAATACAGTTTTTTGTCCTATTAATAATGTTGGTATTTGTTAAGCGCTTACTATGTGCCGAGCACTGTACTAAGCGCTGGGGTAGACATAGGGGAATCAGGTTGTCCCATGTGGGGCTCACAATCTTAATCCCCATTTTACAGATGAGGGAACTGAGGCCCAGAGAAGTTAAGTGACTTGCCCACAGTCACACAGCCGACAAGTGGCAGAGCTGGGATTCGAACTCATGAGCCCTGACTCCAAAGCCCGTGCTCTTTCCACTGAGCCACGCTGCTTCTCCATTAGCATTAGCCATTTCTGTATTGAATGAAGAGGCGAATGAGGAGGACAGTTATTGGTCCATTGGAAAAAATGAAGCCAGAGAAGTGAAAATGCTTGTGTAAGTGTGGGAATCATTCCACTGCTCCCTTTTTGGCTTTCTTGGCTCTCTAGATTGTGAGAAGCAGCATGGCAGAGAGGAACGAGCAGGGGCTTAGGAGTCAGACGACAAGCGTTCTAATCCCACTCTGCCACTTGTCTGCTGTGTGACCTTGGGCAAGCTACTTAACTTCTCTGTGCCTTAGCTCATCTGTAAAATGGGGATTAAGACTGTGAGCCCCACGTGGGACAACCTGTTCAACTTGTATCTACCCCAGTGTTTAGAACAGTGCTTGGCATGTAGCGCTTAACAAATGCCATAGTTATTATTATCATTATTATAGATTGTAAACTCACTATGGGCAGGAAGTGTCAACAAACTCCACTGTACTGTGTTCTCCCAAGCATTCTGTACACAGTAAATTCTCAGTAAATACCATTAATTTATTTACTTAAAGGCCCTTCACATTCTCTAATTGTGCCCATCAACTCTTAATGTTGATCTCCTGTTTCTTCTCTTAGGTCATTAATAGAATGCCTAACTTGAATATAATGAGCACTGTAGTGAGGACAAAGATGTTCTTACTTTACCGAAGCCATTTTGAAGTGAAGCTGCCTTCTCCTGCCCTACTCCTCAGCTTGTTTTACAGTTGAAGTAACTGATCAATAGAAAATAAATTTAAATTGACAGTATAATTCTCAAAAAAATCATATTTCTTAGGTTTAGCCTGTTAGCATTAGATTGTATTTAACTCAGAAATAATGATAATCTGAAGCATGAACTGCAAAGCAGAATCTTTTGATGGATTGATCTTTAACTTATGTGACTCACATTGTACTAGAATAATTAAATTGTCTCTTACAACACAATGAGCTGCATTATTCTCTCCAGTTTCAGGGAACTCAATGTAACTTCCAGAGGGAAGAGGAGAGAATAGTCTCTCTCTGCAACCAGATTTATGGGAAATTCCAGTTTAGTCTTCTTGCTTGTATATGAATAGTATCTGTCTTGTCTTTTGCCATTGAGTCATTTCCGACCCATAGCGACACCACGGACACATCTCTCCTAGAACACCCCACTCTCCATCTGCAATCCTGCTGGTATTGTATCCATTGAGTTTTCTTGGTAAAAATACAGAAGTGGTTTGCCATTGCCGCCTTCTGCGCAGTAAACTCAAGTCTCTGCCTTTGACTCCTCCCTTGCTGCTGCTGACCAGCATGGGTGAGTTTTGACTTGTAGCAGATTGCCTTCCACTCACTAGCCACTGCTCAAGCTAGGAATGAATGGAATGAGTATGGCCCTGCTTGACTCTCTCTCCCATAGCCGAGTCTGATAGAGTACTGTAAAATCTCCAGATGAAACTCCGAGAGGGGATATTATCTGTGGTTCCTAGTAATTCACCATCCACATGCATCTTTCTGAGATGTTAGTAAATGATACAGTAGTCACTGGAGAGTGTCCTTTTTCTCATTCTGGAGAAGACCATCTCAGTGTGTTTCTTTGCTGTGTTGAAATTTAATTGGTTCATGATTCCAGGTGTGTTTTAAGGAAATATGAACATTACTGCTTCCATTTGGGTGGTCACTGATGAACTGGAAGAATTGTGGAGGAGAAGAAGAACCATGTGATATCAGTAAATGCTCAATAAATACGATTGTATGTATGTATGAATGAATGGAACATGTTTTTTCCACATAGTCATTCATTCATTCATTCATTCATTCATTCATTCATTCATTCATTCATTCAATCTTATTCATTGAATGCTTTCTGTGTGCAGAACACACTGAAGCAGTGTGGCTTAGTGGAAAGAGCATGGGCTTGTAAGTCAGAGATCATGTGTTCTAATCCCAGATCTGCCACTTGTCAGCTGCGTGACTTCGGGCAAGTCACTTAACTTCTCTTTGCCTCAGTTACCTCATCTGTAAAATGACGATTAAGATTGTGACCCCACATGGGACAACCTGATTGCCTTGTATTTAGCCCAGTGCTTAGAAAAGTGCTTGGCACATAATAAGTGCTTAACAAATGCCATCATCATCATTATCACTGTACTAAGCGCTTGGTAAAGTACAATTCAATGCAACACTATGTATGACATCATTTGTGCACTTTGACTGTGAGCCTGTTGTGGGCAGGGATTGTCTCTCTGTTGCTGAAGTGTACTTTCCAAGTGCTTAGTACAGTGGTATTTAGAAGCAGCGTGGCTCAGTGGAAAGAGCACGGGCTTTGGAGTCAGGGCTCATGGGTTCGAATCCCAGCTCTGCCACTTGCCAGCTGTGTGACTGTGGGCGAGTCACTTCACTTCACTAAACTTCACTTCACTTCACTTCACTTCTCTGTGCCTCAGTTCCCTCATCTGTAAAATGGGGATGAAGACTGTGAGCCCCACGTGGGACAACCTGATTCCCCTATGTCTACCCCAGCGCTTAGAACAGTGCTCAGCACATAGTAAGCACTTAACAAATACCAAATTATTACTATTATTATTATTACTCTGCACACAGTAAGCACTCAATAAATGCTATTGAATTGAATGAATGAGTAAGCCCTAGTTTGACAATTCTTAGAGCATATTTCTAGAAGTAACTCTGATCATCCCCCACTTTTTCCAGGTTAGCACTCTCCTTCAAGATCCATATGAGTCAAAGAGTCTTATCAGGGCCAAGAAACTTAGTAGCAGGAGCCATAACACCCCTTAAATGTGTGGGAATTAAAGTTACACACACAAATATACATATGTACATTACATTTGTAATACAATCTATTGTATACATAAGATATACATGCATAATGTGTTATTCTTGACAATTTTATCTATAAAAGCATTTATTGACTTTGGGAGCTGATGAGCTTTAACTTAAAACATTTCAGTCCCTTAATGATGACTATGTAAGAAGTTTCATCTGTACCTTATTTTTTAATCTCTTTGACTTGATCATTCCTGTTGCCAGCATTTCCTTAAATTTACTATTAACCTTGGAATATTGATTCCAAAATGGAAAAAAAGTCACTTTAAAGATAGTAGGCGACACTATTAATTATGGAATTCAATCATGTCTCTATGCCTTAATTGTAAAGAGGTATAAAAAACGTTTTCTCTCTTCTATCTTTTGAAACACTGTTATCATCCTCTGCTGTCAAGCATCCCGAATGAAGTCTTATAATTTAATTAAAGGACTCACTCAAACTTTAGATCATGTGATCATATAATGAACTAAATTATTTGTTTATTAATTATTCAACTCATAGCTTTTGATATTTCAGGGCAAGGATTTTTTTCTACAATACACTTTTGTATTGATATAAGTTTAACTGAGCAGCAGTTATTTGTGTAGTCTGTCATTTACTTTTAGCTGTTTTGTTGAACTCGGTCTATTGAATTAATATGACTTTTAAACAATAGTAAGACATTCTTGACTGGAAATAGCTTGCCCCTGTGGTATACTGAAATTATGGACCATGTATAGCTTGTGTTGAATCTGATTGCTTTAGCAGCAGTCAGTTTGATAGTATCAGGTTCCAGCTTCAGCTGCTGGGTCAACATGGACCCAGGCCATTAAAGGAGAAAAGTTCAGGGAAAGTTCATTTCTATTGTTTTGCCATGGTTACAAAACAGAAAAAAAGAAGAAATCCTGCATTTTTAGCATATTGCTGCTGTAGGCCCTGGAGGAAATTTGGTCTTTTCTTCAAATTGAATATAGAAATATAAACCTTGAGGATTATCTATAGTGCAACAGAAAAACATTTTCTGACCATTTAAAAAGTGAAATACAGATGTTGCAGTCACACTGGTAATGATTAAACTAACAGTTTTATTAATTTCATTTGACTTGATTTGTCAGGCTCTGAGATTTTGATATGACTGATTAAAGTAGTAAAAACTCCATAAAAGCTGTTTTTCAGGTGAACTTTTTTGTTTTAACTCTGAATTAAATTTAACTCCCAAGAACTCCCATAGCCTAAGTTTACAGTCATAGTTACATGGCTGTAAACTAAAACAATATTTTTATAAAAGATCAATTTTATAACTTAAATATGAAAGTAACATTAAGTTCTATGTTATAAACCTCATGGAAAGTCTCAGAATGAACATGTTAAAAGCCAGAACCTGAGTATCTGTTAAACACTAAAAAGCAAAACACACAAAATAAAACCCCAAGCCTCAAACTCCAAAAATTAATCAAATATTAAAAATCATGGTATTTTTTGTGTGAATAAAATCTGCATTGTTAAACTAGTTTTCTGACGCTAAAAAAGAATTTATGAATCTATGAAGCTACTTAATCTGAACAACAGCACTATTTTAGATCTTGTTGAGAACTCATAGGTAGGTATAATTGGAGTCTCAGGTATTGTAACTTTACTTGTGCCCAAATCATCAAATCAAAGAACTTGTTCAGAGCCTATTGGAAAGAACACAGACCTGGGAAGCAGAGCAACTGTGTTCGGAAAAGTGCTTGGCACATAGTAAGCGCTTAACAAATACTATCATTATTATTAATCCCAACTCTTCCAGTTGCCGCCTATGTAACAATGGGCAAATCACTTAACTTCTCTATGCCTTAGTTTTCCTTCCTCATCTATAGAATGGAGATTCAATGCCCGTCTGCCCCTGCCCCTAATTAGACTGTGAGCCCCATTTAAACAGAGAGATTGTGTCCAACCTGATCAACTTGTATCTACTCTAGTGCTTAGTACTATGTTGATCCATAGAAAGTGCTTAACACATATAATAATTATAACAGTGATAAAAATAATGACAAGAGAAACACATTTTCTCAGATTAATTCTGATCAAGTGAAATAACATCAGAGTTTTAATGTAAAATATTATAAATGTAAAATTGATAGTGGTCAACTAAGGAAACATCACAATTTTCAGAGTTCATGTAAATTCATAAATTTACTCCAAATTCAATCTTCCCTTTGATGTGATTACAAATATTAGTAATATATGGTTGGAGTGAGAAATGAAAAAGGAAAATAGAAAATCAGAGTTAAAAAAAAGTCTTAAAAATGATCCTAATAGAAGTGAAGTACTTGTCAAGCTGTCAAGACAGGGATAGCCTGCTCGAACAAAGTTTTCAAAAAGATTGTAAAATCAAAGTTTCGTACATTTAAACACGCGCATGCATTCAGAGTAGAGAAAGTCAGAGTGGGGAATATAGCAAGAGATAGAGAAAGAGAAAGGAAACCTTGTGAATTTTTTTGTTTGTTTTGCCATTTTTTTAAGTTGCTTCCGTGAAGATATTTGAACTTCATATTGAATTTCATGGAAAATGCTAAGAAATTGTAGACAAAAATTCATTTGCATTTACCCAAGTAAATGTAAATTCATTTCCTTTTACAAATTATATATTTTTAATCACTAATTTTAAAAAGCCCTTTAAGTCCTTTTAAAAATGTTTCATTTATACTCTTTTATATTTCCATTAACACAGTTTCATTCTTTACATAATATTGTTGATGAAACTTCTGAATAACCAACTGGCCATATATGCTTCTCTCAATTACCATCTTACATTTTCTTTTTTTAAGAGGAAATCAGGTAAATAATACCTTTAAGTGTACCTCAACTGTACCCTTATATGGTAGGAGCAGCAGAAATTCATGAAAATCTAAGACAACTGAATATATCCCAGAAATTGGAATGTAGAACCAGAAAAGGTAACAGTGTTAGCAATGATGCTGGACTTTCTTCAGAATCCAGCCACTGCTAAAACTTTTCTGCAGGAGCATTGATGATTTCCTTCCAAGTGAAAAAACAGCATGGGATCTTTGCTCTGTAGTGATAGATTGAAGCGTTATCAATAATTAAGTCACCATGTGCAAGCAGGTGATAATCAAATAAGGGACTGGGAGATGCTCACACTACTGGAAAAGTGAACGAAGCATTTATCTTGCCAACAGTGGAATACTACAGAAGTCCTCAAATGTTGCAAACCCTTAATCAAATACATTACACCACTACACTCATCACATCATTTGAGAAAGTTCAGCCCATTTCCCCATGGCTGGTCCTGTGACTGACCCAAGGTTGGGTCTGAAACTACAGCATTTATGTACAGCAGCATTGGCCTAATAGATAGAGCTCAGGCCTAGGACTAAGAAGGTCATCGGTTCTAATCCAGGCTCTGCCACTTGCCTGCTGTGTGACCTTGGGCAAGTCACTGCACTTTTCTGCACTGCACTCAGTTCCCTCATCTGTAAAATGGGGATGAAGACTGTGAGCCCCAAGTGGGACAGGGATTATGTCCAACCCAATTATCTTGTATCTACCCCAGCACTTAGAAAGTGCCTGGCACATAGTAAATGCTTAACAAATACCATAATTATTATTATTATTACATGCCTGTAATTTATTTATTTATATTAATGTAGGTCTTCCCCTCTAGATTGTTGTGGGCAGGAAATGTGTTTTTTGTTATATTGTACTCTGCCAAGAGCTTAGTCCTCTGCACAGGGTAAGCGCTAACTATGTACGAATGAATGAATGAATGAATGCACATTATTAGGTCATTTAAATCTATGTTCGAATGAATGAATAAATGAATGAATGCACATTATTAGGTCATTTAAATGAATGAAGTTCCAAGACCTGTCCACATAAGGAAAAGTATTTACTTTAGATCTTCTCTCCTCATGTGGACATAAGAAAGTGTTGACCTCATATCTGCTATCCTAACATACATAGTAAATCATACTTAGATTTATCTTAGTGGTATTTTCAAGGCTTTGCAAGTTCCCTATTGCAGAAGTCCAAATCTTTTAAAATCAGTAGAAATCCCAAAAACTTTAAGGAAGACCAGGCTGAATGGAAGTAGAAAGTCTGGAGGCTATCAGTGAAAGTTTTCGAAGAAATTCATCCTCAAGTTAATTCATATTAATACATTTTTGGAGACAACCATTCAGTGTTTCAAATTTTATTTTGGAAGAAATACTCCCATAGGGATGGACATGTGCTTGGCTCAAAAGAGACATATTAAAATGACTCTTCTCTGCCCTCTGAAATGGTTTTCATTGGGAGAGAGGAAGTAAAAGTTCCTAAGGATCCACAAATTCATTCAGACAAAAATGTCACCAAACAACTAGAACAAGTGGTATTAAAGAAATACAGTTTTCAATTTCAATGCATAGTACTCAAGAGTTAAAGCTAGATATTTCAAAATAGATATAAGCACACTATTTTTCATAGCTTAATTGATATTTCCATATTGATTTGCAAAAATTTCCCAAATTGTTATGTGTTAAAAATATATAATGATTTAAGCAAGATAGGATCAATTTTCCCTCACTTTTTCACCACTAATCTTAATTTATGGTTCCATCCCATTTTTAATATCCTATTGATTCTTTCATCTCTGACATAATATGCTGCAGAAAGTACCACCCTTTCCTAAGATAATTGTTATCTTTTTTTTCAAGGAAGATTTAAAAAGCATTTCAATACTTTAATTTTTTTATCAGCAATGTTTCCTGCCTCAATAACTCTTTATTATTATACGAGTTGAACGTAACTTTGTATGAGAACAATTTCTCCTTCACTGTGGGAAAAATAAATTTAAGATAATTGCTCTGAGGGGTTTATTGTTTTATAGAACTGGTGTAAGTAAATAGGATCCAAAGCATTTTCTAATGTTTGTTTACCTTACAATCTCATAACTACTTCTTCTGCATTAGGCTATACTTTGAGTTAATCATAAAAAAGATGATTAAATGAAAATTTAACATATACCACTCTGTGTATGCATATATATGTATAAATATATGCATAAATAGATGCTAAGCTTTATACAAAGGTTATTATCAAAAAGTTGAAATATTTTGAACATGATGTGTATATCCAGTTACTTTTAAAGCTGGAAACGTGCTCCACATTTGCCAAACAAACTTTCTTCCTCAATAATCTAATTAGGATCTTTTTAAAAAAAACTGCTGTAGTGCTTGTATTTGAATTGGTACTGGGAGAATCAGGAAAACACTCTGGCATAGCTTCACTTGCTATTTTTAAAGGTTCTGTAATTAGGAAAAGTAGTTAGGATGAAAATCTTGCTGTCATTTTACTTTTTGAAATTCTCCTTCTTGATACCCAGCACATTACAGGCAGGATGAAAGTGAGTTGGGGCTAAGGTTAGACTGAAAGCCTGAATATACGTTACTTTCACACTGTCCCATTCATATAGGGTTGCAGTGGTAAATTTTTTTTTTATTCAAATCCTAAGGCAAACAGGTTTTTGCCATTCAGATGGCTACATGGGTTCTAGCTTTGCCACTTGTCTGCTGTGTGACTTTGGGTGAGTAATTTCACTTCTCTGTGCCTCAGTGACCTCATCTGTAAAGGGGGGGATTGAGACTGGGAGCCCAATATGGAACAGGTACTCTGTCCAATCAGATTTACTTGTATCCACACCAGCACTTAGGGCACTGCCTGGCACATAGTAAGCACTTAAAAAATGCCATAAGTAGTATTATTATTATTACAATGAGTGTGTTTACTTGTTTTGTCTCCCCCCTTCTAGACTGTAAGCCCGATGTGGGCAGGGATTGTCTCTATTGCTGAATTGTGCTTTCCAAGAGCTTAGTAAAGTGCTCTGCACACAGTAAGCACTCAATAAATACAATTGAATGAATGACCGAATGAATGAATGAATGAATGAACATTATCAAACCAGTTAGATATACAGGACAGTATGGTGCTCTTTCTTCAACGTTTCTTGGTTTTTTCTTATGTCATATTCACTTTTCATTTCTACTTTTATTTTACTAAAATGTATTTTTTTATATTAGCCTTAGGACAATGCTCTGCACATAGTAATTGCTCAGTAAATATGATTGAATGAATGAATGAATCATTTAAACCAGGGATCCTGCCGATTAACTCTACTGTATTCTTCCAAAAGCTGAGTGGTATTTAAGTAAACTCGTACCATCTGCTGATAAGCAGTGTAGTAACCACGGGGATAGATACAAGATAATCAGGTTGGACACAATCCCCATCCCACATTCGACTCACAGTATAAGTTGGAGGTAGGACAAATATTGAAATTTTATTTTATAGATAAGGAAAGAACATTATGAAATCAATCCACCAACTGTATTTATTGAATGCTTTTCTGTGCAGAGTACTGCAATAATGATAATAATGATGATGTTGGTATTTGTGAAGCGCTTACTATGATCAGAGCACTGTTCTAAGCACTGGGGTAGATACAGGGTAATCAGGTTGTCCCACATGAGGCCCACAGTTAATCCCCATTTTACAGATGAGGTAACTGAGGCACAGAGAAGTTAAGTGAACTTGCCCACAGTCACACAGCTGACAAGTGGCAGAGCCAGGATTTGAACCCATGACCTCTGACTCCCAAGCCCGGGTTCTTTCCACTGAGCCACACTGCAGCAGCATGGCCTAGTGAAAAAAGCATGGGCCTGGAAGTCAGAGGACATGGGTTCTAATCCCACCTCCGCCACGTTTCTGCTGCACCCTGGGCAAGTTACTTAACTTCTCTGTGCCCTAGAGAGAAACAACATGGTGTAGTGGGTAGAGAACAGGCCTGGGAATCAGAAGGTCATGGGTTCAAATCCCGGCTCTGCCTCTTGTCCTCTGTGTGACCTTGGGCAAGTCATTTCACTTCTTTGGGGTCTCAGTTACTTCATCCGTAAAATGGGGATTGAGACTGTGAGCACCATATGGACAGGGATTGTGTCCAACCAGATTTACGTGTATCCATTCCAGTGCTTAGTACAGTGCCTGGCACATAGCAAGTGCTCAACAAATGGCATCATTATTATTATTTAGAGAAGCGCATTGTTCAGTGGATAGAGCATGGGCTTGGGAAACAGAGGTCATGTGTTCTAATCCCGACTCCCCCACTTGTCACTTTGGGCAGGTCACAGCTTCTCTGTGCCTCAGTTCTGTCATCTGTAAAATGGGGACTAAGACTGTGAGCCCCATGTGGGACAACCTGATTACCCTGTATGTACCCCAGCACTTTGAACAGTGCTTGGCACATAGTAGGCACTTAACAAATACCATAATTATCAGTTATTATTATTATTATTATTTAGAGAACTTGGCTTCTAGTTCCAGCAGCACCACTTATCTCCTGTGTGAACTAGGATGACTGACTTAACTTCTCTGAACTGTGGTTCCCTTATCAGCAAAATGGGGACTCAGTGCCTGTTCCCTTCCTACTCAGACTGTGAGCCCCATGTGGCACCTGCATTCAGTACAGTGGTCAGCACATAGTAAGCACTTAACAAATACCACAACTATTAAGAAATTAAGCTCAGGAAAGTTAAGCCACTAGTACTTGATTATCAGCAACAAGTAGCAGGGTTGGGATTACAAAATAGTTTTTCTGAATTCCAGGCCCTTGCCCCATCCTCTAGGCAATGCTGCTTCTTTTAGTACAGTGTTCTGCACAGACAAAGCATTAAATAAATACAGTTATGGGTTGATTTCAGAATAATGATTTTTTCCTGGACAATAGATTGGAAAGAGGAGTGGAGAATATAAGGCAAGAAGTCTGCTGATGTGGGCTTGTATTATAAGTTGTGACAATGGGAGAAGGAGGAAAAACCTACAAGACCTGGTGTCAGAGTGGATATGGAAGGTTAAAGAGAGTGTAGTCAAAGATGGTTCCCTGAATGTGAAGGCATGGAGTGAGGAACATGAGAAGTAATGAGGATTAGGCATAGCAATATCTCCATCAAAGAGAAAGCCTAGAGACTCTTTCCCTGGCTTGGAATCCATGCCATCTACCTGGACAGCTATTCTTCCATATCCTTGCCGGAGTAAATGTGTTTCATTCTTTACTCTGAGGTTTTATTATCCCTCTGAGTCAATTTTGCTTTGTGGTAAATATGTCTGCTCATCTTAGGATATAGGATTTTGCATGTTGACCCAATTTTACCCTGAATTAATATCCTCGATTAATTTATTTTCCAAGTTGAGTTAAATTAACCTGAGGAAACCCAGTATACCTCTATTCTTTTTTTTTTTTGTTTCTTGGGGCATTTCCCTTCCCATCCTGGAGGATGAATCAGTAGGAAGAACTCCCAAGAGTAGAGGAGTCAAAGGATGAGACAAGGATCATGGGTACTATGAAGGGCAGGGCTTTCTGCTCTTTCTGCATCCCTTTCTCAATTTGTTCCCACTGGTAAAAAAGTCCCAGGTGCTGCAACTCCTTCCCTTAGCATCCCATTCTTACTAGCCTCTTCCTTAGCTAACCACTTAAAGCTAACAATGTCTCCTCCACTGCCTCCTTTATTTCTCAGGGAATTATTTTTTGAAAAAGTCAAAACCCAGTTTAAATTTTTTAATGTATTTAAAATATGTCCCATTTTATCCTATCTCATTAACCCTTTCCTTTATCTTTCAATTATTTCCTACTATTTTCAAATGATTTTTAGACTTAAATATTTCCAGATCTATTTTGGAGCATTCTGATATATGATTTTTTTTTGTCATTTGTGTCATGCCTAATTTCAGTTGGAGAGTACATAGTAGGAATAGAAAATAATAATTTGATTAAGTTGCTTGGGACTCATCAGCCCAGGCTCATCACTTACTGTAATTTGCTTGAAAGGAATCTTATCTTACCCAGTCCTCTCTGGGGAAAATGTTATGCATAGAGCTGTGTTTACATTTAATGAAAATGAAGGGAAAGTAAAAGTCAATTCCAAAGTTAACTTTTAACAGAATGTATTGAGAAACATGAAATACAAATTCAAAGAGTACTTGTTTTTATTGTATTTCCTAAGCACTTACTATGTACCAGGCACTATACTAGGTGCCTGGGATGAATAAAAGCTTATTATGTTGGCATAGTCCCTGTAGCACATAGGGCTGACAATCTTAATCTCCATTTTACCAATGAGGTAACTGAGGCACAGAAAAGTTAAGTGTCTTGCCTAAGGTCACACTGCAGACAAGTGGTGGAGGTGGGATTAGAACCCAGGTCCTTCGGACTCCCAGGCCCATGCTTTATCCATTAGGCCACACTGCTTCTCAAATGCACTTGGATTTCCAAATAATTTGAATAGACACAAATACAGATATTGACTTGTCTTCATTTATTCTAAATTACTTTAGCACAATTATTTGTGTACTGATGAGACTAATGAGAACCTAATTGTTCAAAGTTTATTTCGGTCTAACTTTAATATTAAAAAAAGAATCTCTAAGTATAGTAGGAAGGATTTTCCTGTGACTAAAAGTAAAGCATTTTATAGAATGTTTATTAATTATTAGTAAGAGAAACAGCATCATCAAGTTAATAGAACACGGGCCTAGGATTCAGAAGGATCTGGGTACTAATCCCAGCTCTCCCACTTGTCAGTGTGTGACCTTGGTCAAGTCACTTCATTACTCTGTGTCTCGGTTCCTTGATCTGCAAAGCGGTGACTAAAATTGTGACATTGTGATCCCCATGGTGGACATGGGGCATGGGGTACTTGGACTGTGTCCAATCTGATTATTTTATATCTATCCCAGTGCTTAATGCAGTACTGGGCATACAATAAGCACTGGGCAAATGCCAGCATTATTAATTAATACTCAAGGAGTTCTTAGGAGCTGTCCCGAGAAGGATAAAACTGGTTTTGTCCTAATTGTCATGTAGGATTAAATAAATGAACAAACAATAATTTTAGACTTCTTTTTCCAAGGCCCCACAATCAGTCTGGTGTTAATCAGTCTTAACCAGATGCATAAGCTGACCAAATGTCAATTCCAAAGCCAGAGCCAACACTGGTGTGCAAACAAAATCAGCGTAGGTCACCATCAGTGTTGTGAATTTCAACTACAATTTGCTGAAATAAATATATCAGCCACCTGCTCACAAGAAGGTTTTGATGTAATTATCAGGGCTTGTTTTTCAAAGGCCAGAAAATTTAAGAGTTTAAAGTTAGAAGCCTGGATAGCTCTAATTTCTTTGAAGTATCATATTATGTTTTGCAGAGTCTCTTGTTTAAACAGTAAAACAGAGTCTACTTGTGATGTTTATAGTAATATACTGTTTGGCCTCTTCTTTATGTAATGCAAATCTTTCAGAACATTTACACTCACATTCATCAAAACACAGGAACTTTGCATAAAGAGGCAGATGGAATGAATAACCTAGTAAGTTTGCTCTATCTCTAATCTTTTGACCAAAATTCTCACCTATCTCTGTTCTGTAGGGTATGCATCTGCTTGTGTTTGGTAATGCTGAAATATTTTCATGATGTTGATCTTTAAGATAAAAAAGGGAATATCTGAAGCAATAGTTTACCAAGATCAGATTTGATGAACGGTCACACAGAGTTTGGGAGTTTTTTTGAACATCTTTTAAAGAGAGAGTGAAAACTCTTCAAAAAAAGGTTCAACAAATTTACCATTACTCCAAGTTTTTCTAGAATTCATATTTTGCCTTTACATTTTCAGTTTTTCCAGAATGCACGTTTTGCCTTCACATTTAATGTAAAACATTGTTAAGGAGGTAGGAGACATTTGTATCTGAAAAAGTGAGACTGTTTAGGTCTAGAAAGTCATAGTGTTGGAACAGATGCTTGTCTGTGTCTCAAGCATTCATTCATTCAATCATATTTATTGAACATTTACTGTGTGCAAAGCACTGTAAGAAGCTCTTGGGAGAGTACAGTATAACAGTAGATACATTCCCTGCCTACACTGAGCTCAAAGCATTATTGCATGAGTCTCCATTCAAATCAGGATTTTGCAAAAGAACACAATAACTTAATTTTTGAAGAACTGGATGTATTTTTAAAAAAAGTTGGCTATCTCGGTCAGCTTCCTCAATTTTTGAAGAAAGCCATTTCAGTGATTGGTACTCTCTTTCACAACAGTTTTCAATTCCCTTAGGATTACCAGACATCTCCTTTCAGTCTAAACACCTCAGAAATAACAAAATCCGTAGAGAAGTATCTTGTTAGTCTGGAAGTCATAGTTTAATTAACACTGTGCAAAATTATAGCATGAAGACAAAGAATGTAGTTGGTCTAGGATATTCCAAACTGGGGAGCAAAATATGTAATTGGGATTCATTTGTAATTGTAATCCGGTTTCACCTCTACAATATCGCCAAGATCCGCCCTTTCCTCTCCACCCAGACGGCTACCTTACTATTACGGGCTCTCGTTATATCCCGGCTAGACTACTGTCTCAGCCTTCTCTCTGACCTCCCTTCCTCCTCTCTCGCCCCGCTCCGGTCTATTCTTCACTCCGCTGCCCGGCTCATCTTCCTGCAGAAACGATCTGGGCATGTCACTCCCCTTCTTAAACAACTCCAGTGGTTGCCTATCGACCTCCGCTCCAAACAAAAACTCCTCACTCTAGGCTTCAAGGCTCTCCATCACCTTGCCCCTTCCTACCTCTCCTCCCTTCTCTCTTTCTACCGCCCACCCCGCACGCTCCGCTCCTCTGCCGCCCACCTCCTCGCCGTCCCTCGGTCTCGCCTATCCCGCCGTCGACCCCTGGGTCACGTCCTCCCGCGGTCCTGGAACGCCCTCCCTCCTCACCTCCGCCAAACTGATTCTCTTTCCCTCTTCAAAACCTTACTTAAAAATCACCTCCTCCAAGAGGCCTTCCCAGACTGAGCTCCTCTTCCCCCTCTACTCCCTCTGCCATCCCCCCTTTACCTCTCCGCAGCTAAAGCCTCATTTTCCCCTTTTCCCTCTGCTCCTCCACCTCTCCCTTCCCATCCCCACAGCACTGTACCCGTCCGCTCAACTGTATATATTTTCGTTACCCTATTTATTTTGTTAATGAATTGTACATCGCCTTGATTCTATTTAGTTGCCATTGTTTTTATGAGATGTTCTTCCCCTTGACGCTGTTTAGTGCCATTGTTCTCGTCTGTCCGTCTCCCCCGATTAGACTGTAAGCCCGTCAAACGGCAGGGACTGTCTCTATCTGTTGCCGACTTGTTCATCCCAAGCGCTTAGTACAGTGCTCTGCACATAGTAAGCGCTCAATAAATACTATTGAATGAATGATTCCTAAGCTGTGTATCTATTATATTGGATTCATTTTGTTGTTAAGCTCCAGTAGGTCTTTTTTGAAAGAACCTGAAGTATATGGAGTTGTGCTTTCAGTGATTTCTATTATGTGTGTAATGATTGTGTTAATGCAACCACAGAATATGGTCTGTTGAGTTTATTTCTTTAAAAGCATTTGCCTTTCACTATATATGGACTTAACACTTACAATTATACAATACAATAAATGTATCATCATAACTCTGCTTCTTGAGTTTAGTCCAGGGAAATATCAACAAACTAGTTGATATAAATATTTCAAAAAGGTTTTTTTTATTAATTGAAAGGTCATAGGTGCTGTAATTTTCTATGGGCTATGATTTTCCCCAGCATCTTTGTCTTCTTGGTCATCATCTGTTATCAACAACATTTATTCATGCCTACTGTGCATGTAGGCATCATTTGAATGGGGTGGTTGGGAAAATAAAATAGAGGTAAAATGTGGTCTCTGCTTTAGGGGCTTCAATTTTACTATAAGGAAATGAATATAAGAATTATTTGCTGATATAGCAGCTCTAAGCCATGACAAAGTGTTGGAGTTTAGGGTTGTAGAATCTCTTTCCCTAGGGATCAAGAGTGGAGAAGTGGCTATCCATCTTGGATGATTTAGGTGCTATCTTGCCTGAAGTTGGGGAAGGATTAGATTACCTCTAAAGTTTTTACCTTTGCTACATATCTATCATTCATTTTAAGGTTAAATGCATTTTAATCTGGTTTTTATCTGATGTCTCACGGGTATTGAGTCAGCCTTGTCTCTTAGCTCATGCTTGATAATTTTGGGAAGTAGGAATGGGATGCTGGAGACTGATGCTAAAGTGATTAAGGTCTGATTGGAGGTAGGAAAGGAAAGATTTCTTCCACACGTAGAATGCACATTCCCATCTCACACAACTGTAATCGATAATCTTACCTCATATAAGTACATATGCACACAAACATACGTACACCATCACATATACTAACATACTGATAAATACACAAATACCACCTTTTTAAATTCTTATATAGTATGCGAACATTCACTCAAATACATCTTTAAATAATATCTAGCGTATTGATTAACACAGACACACATATATTCACATTCCATCATACACTCAAAATGAACACTCATATCCATCCATTCACATGGATCTACCACACAACCTGCAGGAAATGCATTCACAGACAATGCCACATACATGCACACAAAGCAGTATATAGAAGTATGTATATACCCTCTGCAAGAGAGCATGCATCATTCAAAAATGGTCTTGAACCAAGAACCTACACTAAGGAGGTGATGATAGTGATTTTTGCAAAGCAGCACTTGCACTTTCAGCACTGACAGTCAGGAACACAGAGTGTAATGAGCAATCAGACCCACAGATCTATATTGAGAAGCACATATTTGAAGAAGGTATTTTTGTGTTCAGTACCTAATTACAGCCGGTGATTCATGGAAGTGAACACAGCAGAGTGCTCTTGCTGTGTGACGGCACTACCATATGGAAGGTAATTGTTTTGGTAGCTGCTCTTAGACTGAGAACCCTGTGAAGGACAAGGACTGAGTCTAATTTCCACCTATATTCTACCACAGAGCTTAATGCAGTGCTCTACACATAGTAGGTGATTGATAAGTACCATTATTGTTATGGTTTTTGCTATCCATAACAAACGGTTTTTTAGGATTCTTGTTGGACCTTGTAATACTCTCTAGGCTATACTTTAGTCAGAAACCTTAACTGCTGATGGCTTAGCTGCAATAACAAGTACATGAAGTATAACTCCGGTCTCCTGATTCCCAAAGCAATATCTTTCCAGTAGCAGTAGCAGGGTTACAGGACTATATGCATAAATTATATGCATAAATAAGGACAAGATACAGATATTATAAGAGAGATGTACAAGACCAGTATGGTAAAACAGCATGAAGAGTCATTTGTCAGTTTAAGGTCGATGTTTTCTGCTGTTTTCTACGATTAAAAAAAATCGAACAGAAAACCAAAAATTACTGGTTTTAATACTTTCATTAAGGATTTTGGATGAAACTTGGAATAAAATAACTTTTAGAATATGAAGAATTTAGTGTAAAATATTTTGAAGCTTTGCCATTACAAAAAAAAAAAGACAATGAGCTCAGTTTTCCTCTATTTATAAAAATAGCTAAGTTTAGCACTGAGGCTTCTCTCCACTAGATTGTAAGCTCCTAGTGAATGGGGATCATACCTGCCAACTCTATAGTATTGTATAGTACAAGCATTTAACCCACAGTAAGTGGTCAATAAGTACCATTGATTGATTAATTCATTGTGTGGAGAAAATACTGGAATTGTATATAAATCATCAGTACACATAATTTGTGGTTCCTTTAATTTACACAACTTTTTCTTAAAAATGAAAATAATTGGGTTCACCTTTATGTTTTTCACTCCAGGCTCAGGCCCACATGCATCCATAATTTATTAATTTCTATCAATGTCTTTCTCTCACTCTTGGATAGTCGACCAACTCTGTTGTATTGTATTAGTATGGTGGCCCACATGTAGTAAGCACTTTATAAACACTGTTTATTGATTTATGTTTAGGAAACAGGAAAAAATGGAAAAAACAATAAGTTCAGAAGGACTACTTTATTTAACTTTCACTCCCACAAATATTTGAATTTTAAAATTTCATTCTTTATGACCTCATTTAAGTAGAAACAAATGTATGCACATTAAAAAGAAGAAATAGGAAATTAATGATCTGTTATTGATTATTTAAAGATGTCTCACTTCTCAATGTAAAAATGTATTCAATGGCTTGTAGTCTCACTTTAGACTGTGGTTGCTTATATAGGTGTAGAATTTAACATTTCTTTAGTTGAGACTATGAGCCCCATGTGGGACAGAGACTATATCCAACCCGATTTGCTTATATGCACCCCAGCACTTAGTACAGTGCTTGGTACATAGTAAGTACTTAACAAATACCATTATTATTTTATTATTATTCTTCAATATGGGAGATATAGAAACCTATGGAAATCTCTTCTATGGTTTCTTCCATACTTCTATGTCTTTCTTACAACACATTCCATATTGTCCTCAAAAAAATATTACTTAATGAAGATGTTCTTATAATAACTGGCTGGCTCTATCTCCTGGTCTCACTGCATCTTTCAATAATTTTTGTAATAATAATAATAATGTTGGTATTTGTTAAGGTCTTACTATGTGCAGAACACTGTTCTAAGCGCTGGAGTAGATACAGGGTAATCAAGTTGTCCCACATGAGGCTCACAGTCTTAATCTCCATTTTATAGATGAGGTAACTGAGGCACAGAGAAGTTAAGTGACTTGCCCACAGTCACACAGCTGGCAAGTAATAATAATAATAATGTTGGCATTTGTTAAGCGCTTACTGTGTGCAGAGCACTGTTCTAAGCGCTGGGGTAGACACAGGGGAATCAGGTTGTCCCACGTGGGGCTCACAGTCTTAATCCCCATTTTACAGATGAGGGAACTGAGGCATAGAGAAGTTAAGTGACTAGCCCACAGTCACACAGCTGACAAGTGGCAGAGCTGGGATTCGAACGCATGAACCCTGACTCCAAAGCCTGTGCTCTTTCCACTGCGATAGCTGGGATTCAAATCCATGGCCTCTGAATCCCAAGCCCATTCTCTTTCCACTGAGCCATGAAAAACGGGTAGAACTTTAGAGAAATAACCATATTTTCCAAAATTGGTATTGTCTTGGCTAAACTGATCAGCCAATTTTGTGTCAACCTCTGAATGCTATTAATCACATTACATGCCTCACATGATTAAAAAAAAAAATCCAGTCCAAGAAAGCCCGAGGAAGGCAGGAATTGCTAGGGATAAAGCACTGGGTAACAGCTAATTGGAAACAAATGCCTGGACATAGATATCTACCTTCCACTAATGTCTAGAATGGCTTCTTACCCTGCCTACCCTCCCCAATGGAGGGAGCAGCAAGCAAGATGAAATCATCATTGTCGTTTGAGCCTTCCAGAGCATAAACAAATGGACAAATGGAGTAGACAAAATCAATAGCTTAGGATGGTGTTTTACCTTCCCAGTTGCTGCAATCTGTTAACATTTTGCTTATCTTCTTCCTTCTCATTACTCTCCAATTCTGCACTGGTGATATCGTGGCCAAGTGAAGAGAGCCTGGGATCTGGGTTCTAATCCTAACTCTGCCACTTATCTGCTATATGATCTCGGACAAGTCACTTAACTTCTCTGTCCCTCAGTTCCCTCCTCTGTAAATTGGGGATTAAGACTGTGAGCCCCATTTAGGACAACTGTGTGCAACCTGATTAGCTTATATCTACCCCAGGGCTTTGTATGACTCCTAGGACATAGTACAGAAACTGTCCGGGCATGTCAGACCCCTCCTCAAAAATCTCCTGTGGTTGCCTATCAACCTTCCTGTGAAGCAAAAACTCCTCACTATTGGCTTCAAAGCTCTCTCCATCACCTTGCCCCCTCCTACTTCCCTTTCCTTCTCTCCTTCTACTAGCACCCCCCACACTCCGCTCCTCTGCTGCTAACCTCCTCACTGTGCCTCATTCTCACCTGTCCCGTCATCGATCCCTGGCCCACGTCCTACCTCTGGCCTGGAATGCCCTCCCTCCTCACATCTGCCAAACTAACTCTCTTCCCCCTTTCAGAGCCCTACTGAAAGCTTACCTCGTCCAGGAATCCTTCCCAGAAAGCTCCCCTTTTCATCTGCTCTTCCTCCCCTCCCCATTGCCCCTACTCCCTCCCTCTGCTCTAACCCCCTCCCTGCATCACGGCACCTGTGTATATTTGTACACATTTATTTTTGTATTTATTTTATTAATGATGTGCATATATCTATAATTATATTTATTTTGATGCTATTGATGCCTTATTGTTTTGTTGTCTGTTTCCCCCTTCTAGACTGTGAGATTGTTGTTGGGTAGGGATTGTCTCTATCTGTTGCTGAATTGTACTTTCCAAGCACTTAGTACAGTGCTCTGCACACAGTAAGTGCTCAATAAATAGGATTGAATGAATGAATGAATGAATGAATGAACACAGTAAGCATTTAAAAAATGCCATTATAAATGAGTTTAAACTTTAATAATGGAAGACACAGTATTCTGGAATATGTAGTCTTGACTTCCTGGGGGTCTGTACACATCACTTCCCACTGCCATTTCATTCTCATGTAACTGAGAAGGGAGGGAAGGACCATACCCATGGGATCATGTCCTAAGACCCCAGGATTCTACTGAAATAATGATGGTCAGCCTACATAAAAGCTTGGCTTCACTATTGGTTTTTGTCTCCATGATCTCAATTCTTGTGTCATCATGTCTGCCTTTATGACTCTGAGAGTGCCATAATAAAAAGATGTCACCTCTGGAGAAAAGGTAAAAGTGAGAAAAATAGAAAATTGATATGTCATGGTACAATGAGGTATCAATGAGATGCTTATAGCTAGTTACTTCAAAGGGCATTCATATTCTCGCTGCTTTCCCAGTGTGAAGAAACTGAACAACTAAAGAGATCCTTAGACCATTTTTCATCACTATGTGCCTTCCAGAATTTCTCTAATGTGGTGTTGTGTTTGTGAGCATGTAAAGGGCAAGTAATGCTGAAACCAGAAGCATTTTAGTTATCCACAGGACAGCTATAAGATGGTACAATGACAGTTTCTCAATGATGTCCTACAAATAATCGTAGCCCTTTCCAAT